>NC_063162.1:54019433-54619585 GCF_023159225.1 Perognathus longimembris pacificus
CTAAGTTATAAAGGAGTTTAAAATAATGGTTACATATGAGAGACTGCTGTAACTTCATAGCCTCTATCTGTTGCTTTTGCAGTCAACTCAAGTGTTTCAAATATAGTTGAGAATACCCTATGGAATTAATAATCTCAATGTGAGCAGTTCAGATCTGTAGTAAATTGAAGATTACAAAAACCAATCTCATAGAATTTTCACACACACATACATACACACATCCAACCTATACATGTGTATATTACATATGCATAAATCATGCATATATAATCATAAAAAGTTATATTAAGAGATGTGACTATAACTTTCTTTCTATTCATCAGGAATCCATTTTAATTTTATTAATGCAATAAAATTATAGAAGTAAGTATCTTTCTCTTTTCACCTTAATTAATTTAGGTCTTTAATTCTATCACTTACAAAAACTTGAAATTTTCCAGGTCCAAGTAGCTCACTCCTGTAATCCTCCCCACTCAAAAGCTGATATCTGAGGATGGAGGTTCATAGCCAGCCTTGGCAGGAGAGTCCATGACATTCTTATCTCAATTCACAAGCAAAAAGCCAGAAGTAGAGCTATGGTTCAGGTGGGAGAGGACCAGCCTTGAGCAGGAAAAATGGTGAGAGCACAACGCTCAGAGTTCAAGCCCCAGCACTGGTGCGCGCGCGCACACACACACACACACACACACACACACACACACACACACACACACACACAAACAGACCCACACATCTTGAATTGCAGGAACTTCATTTTAGGAGTGAGTGACTCGCCAGGATAACCTAAACCTCATCTGGAAGTCTAATGCCCCTTCATAATAAAAAACATGGAGAGACAGGGGAAGATTTAGACCTTAACATTGTGATTTGTTTAACCAAGTCGTAGAGCTTTTGACGCCTTGCTGTTCCTCATGTGGGAAGCAGACCAGTGGCTCAGATATCCCCTGGGACTTTTCTAAAACTGCAGTTCCTGGGCACCCATCCAGATATGCATTTTAACAAGCTGCTAAGTGATTTAAAAAATCCAATTCTTAGAACCTAATTGTTGAAAGCTGTCCTAATTCAGCTTTATTCTTGTTGTACAGTGTTCTCTTTAGACTACTTTCGTTTCTACATCCTCATCGCTCAAGGGTTAGTTGGTCCTCTCTTGTATACATCATTTAATTACGATTGATGTGTTGCCAATCAGTGCACTAGCACAGGACACAGTGTGTGGCACAGTTGGGAGATCTAAAAAAACTAAGGAGGGAGGAAAATGAGGGAGGAGGTATGTTGATATCTCCAGTGAGTTGACATTAAAAGGGTTGCATTCCCCATTCATAAGGAAATGGAAAGACTGGGAAAAAAAATCACACTAAGCGAAGTAAGACAGACCCAAAGAAACGTAGACTCTATGGTACCTCATTGGTAATAATTAATTTATGTCTAGGATAAGCCTAGCAGAAGACCACAATAGCTCAATAGATATGTACATATGATCACATAAGATGATGCTAAGAGAAATGATCTTCAAAATATGGGAAGAAGTGATTTATCATGGATGTTGTTATTTTTAATGTACTGTGTAAAATTATTTCTTTTTTCTATTGTTTATATTCCCTATGGTTTAATCCCCTGTTGTCACTGTATTTGACTTTGGTACCCTGGATATCTTATATATGTCTGTCTGAATTGGGGAAGGGAAGGGGAACATCAAAATGGTGAGGCAAAGAGTAAAAGACCAACCATTGCAACAGCAATATTTGCAAGACAATATGTTGTAAACTAACTGTACAACTAGAGGGGGGATTGGGGAAGAGGGAAGATGGGAGAAAAATGAGAGAGGAGGTAACAAGTTCAATAAGAAATGTACTCACCACCTTATGTCTGTAACTATAACCCCTCTGTATATCACCTTGACAATAATTTTTTTTTAAATGGTGTGGCACTCTGTTCAATGTTGACAGGACAACCCTACTAATATATTAATAACAACAACAACAACACAAGGCCAAGGCAGGTGATAATTACATATGGGCAATGGCAGAAAGAACTCATGTTAAGCTTCTCTTCCCTCCTCTCTCCTCCCCTCCCTTCCCATTCCCACCCCTCCCATTCCCTTCTCCCTTCTCTTTTATCTTCTATTCTCCTTTTTTTTGGTGTGTGCTGGTACTGAGGCTTAAACTCAGGTTCTTACACTCTCCCAGGGCTTTTTTCTTCAAGGCTGACATTCTACCACTGAAGCCACACTGCTATTTCTGGCTTTTTTACTGGTTAATTGGAGATAAGAGTCTCATGGAGTTTTCTCAGATTTCTTGGATCTCAGATTCCTGAGTATCTAGAATTACAGGGGTGAGCCACAGCACCCAGTTTAAACATTTCTATTCCAGGACAAATTTGTAATGTAAGAGACTTCAGTGTTTAAGAAAAAGAAACAGATGAATTAAATCAAACTCAAGACTGTGATAGCAATCAATCTTCATCTTAGCACTGTACCTTCTTCCCATTAACTAAGTTTTCTCATGTTCACTCTCATAAAATTATTTTCAAAAGAAATCAAACCATCTCTAGCATACACACAACACTGATTAAAATGGATCCAGTTACTGATGTGGATCCCAAAGTACTCCTAATGCATAACTAGGTCAATAATCATAACTTAGACTTCCAAAATATGTGGCAGAGATTTTATTTCAGAGCTACAGACATTCAATGCTCTACTTTGATTTTCACACTCTCTTTCATTAATTCCTGGCCAACACATGGCCTGTACTAATTAGTCTGCCTTAATGGAGGCAGTAACTGAATGTCAACACCAGGGTAGCTCACTAAATGCCACTTGTGCTTTTAAAAACCAAGGGGACAGCAGGGAGAGAGGACACCAAAGGTGGCAAGAAAGGGGGAGCAGTAAGAACAGTATGAGGATGTGCCAGTAATGAAGGGTAATGAAATGAAAGAGGCCAACACCAATAGCGTGAGCTCTGTCCACTTAATGAGGCAGGGGTAGTCTTCAAGGGAAAAGTGAGACTACGATGTTAACAGCAAAATGATATGGGCTGGAAGGAGGCTAAGAAAGCACTTCCTTGTAATACAGCAAATGGTGAACAAATATGATAGCAGGTGAAAATGAGGCATATGATTTTTTTTTACCTTGGTATTTAATTCTCTTTAAACCATAGACTATCCAGAAAAGTGTTTCAACTATGATTGAGCAAATGCTTCATCTATGATCTTTGAGTGGCACTTTGGGGTTCAATTTGTTTTTTCCTATTTGGTTAATTTACCTCACACAAGGTCCCTTTCTATGTATTGTGCCATATTTACACGTCACGGCAAATCTACTGAAGTCCAAGCAATGGAGAGATTATGTTTGCAAAGCAAGTTATGCCTTATAGATAATGTCTTCTGTATATGTGGTTGTTTGAAGGTTTACAGAAGTTTATATTGTGGTCAGCATTCCATTGCTCTCAATCGATTAAAGAATCTTGCAACTGGGAAAAATCCTGAGCATCCCATTTAGTAGACATCTAACAGAATTATGTGCATAGTAGGTTCTCAGTTGTACAGGTAAACCCAATTTATTCTGTAGTCACATGCCAGACTCATGGAGTTTGACCACACTGATCAATTCTCCTGAACCAGCTTATTGTCCTGTAATTCAAATCAATCTAGATCCCTACTAGATTTAATGTAAGCCCTATGGATTAGAGACTCGATAGCTCAAGATTAGACACCAATCTTGCTTAGTTGGTCCCCAGGCCATTCATACACATGGCTACAAACAAAGGTTCCTGTGGTTCCTGCCTCAGGTTTGATCATTTGCTGGAATGGCTCACAGGACTCAGAGTAATTTTTAGCTGGCTGGTGTATTACTAAGGATGGAGATCGGCAGCAGGTGAAATGGGCAGGAGAATGGGCTGTATCCCAGAGTTCCAGCAAAGTTCTTCAAGATTCTGAATCCACTCTTTTAGGGATTTCTGTGGAAGCTTTATTATGTAGGCAAGATTGATTATTTCCATTCCCAGCTATTCCTTGTCTCTGAGGATAAAGGTGGGGTACAAAGATCAAGCTTGTAACTTTAGGGTTTGGTATTTCTGGTGACCAGCATTTTCCCAGAAACCTAGACTGAGGTCATTCTCACAGTCATCCTGCTTCTGTCTTCTGAGTGTTAAGATTACAGTTGTGTACCACCATGACTGGCTGAAATTTGGATACTTTTCTATGTCAGTTTTAATTATGAATATATAATTTTGATGTCTGACATAATAACAATTCTCTTGTGGTCTAGTACATTTTTGAATTCCAGCATTGGCTCTAGTGACTGTAAAGGATTTTTTTTAGGAAGTATATTTATAGACTGATAATATTATTTTATTATGTTAATTTGGAGTTTCTCCAGTATAGATTAGTGTTTTTTGGATAAAAGATGGCAACATAATATCATAAATAATAAGTCTTTTCATGATTATTTTCTCATAGACTTTCATGACTGCTGCTTAATGTAGCAAAGCAAAGTTTCTCTGAATGTCTTAGAATTTACATAGCTTTGCTGTGAGGAATTGAAAAATACCCAGGATTATATTTTCCAATAAAACACACAGAGTATAGGTTTAGAATTGTACCTTTAAACAGCTGAAGAATCTCTAAGCCTTGGAATGCTTTTGAACCGTTTACTAAATACTACGATAATTGTGATTATATTTAGAAGAGTTATCTTTACAAAGATCTGACTAGCACATAGAAGTAGTAGATCAGTAAAAGTCAAATGAGTGGATCTATAACTAATTAATTTGGCTTTATACATTGGAACAAACTTATCATCTGCTTTGAATATAAAGCATTAAAATATTAACAGAACCCGGTACATATTCCTAAGGTAACCTCAGTGGAATATAAAAAGAAGGCAAGGAATTTCCTCTAAAACCAGAAGCAAGAAAATGTTGTCTGTTCTCTCCTCTCCTCTCCAACATAGTACTAGAATTCCTAGCCAGAGTAATAAGGCAAGAGGTAGCCATAAAGGAGATCCAAATAGGAAAAGATGAAGTTAAACTCTCTCTCTTTGCAGACATGATTCTGTATCTAAAGAACCCCATAGACTCTACTCCCAAGTTCCTTGAGCTGATCCAAAACTTTGTCAAAGTAGCATTATATAAAATAAATCCTCAAAAATCAATGGCTTATCTGTATGCCAACAACCCGAAGAGCAAGGCTGAAATCAGGAAAGCAACTCCTTTTGAAATGGTCTCAAAAACCATAAAATACCTAGGAATAACCTTAACCAAAGAAGTGAAAGACCTCTATGATGAGAATTTTAAAAATATGAAAAAGGAAATTAAGGCAGAACTAAGGAAATGGAAATCCTCCCATACTCCTGGATTGGGAGGATTAACATTGTCAAAATGGCAATATTTCCAAAGGCTATTTACAAATTCAATGCAATGCCCATGAATATTCCAACACCATTCTATAAGCAATCCAGAAATTCATATGGAATAATAAAAGACCCCGAATAGCAAAAACAATCCTAAGTAGAAAGAACAGTGCTGGAGGAGTTTCAATACCAAACTTCAAGCTGTATTACAAAGCTATAGTAATAAAAACAGCTTGGAATTGGAACAACAGGCCTGAGGACCAATGGAACAGAACTGAAGACCTGGAAATGAACCTGTAGAACAATGGCTACTTAATCATTGATAAAGGAGCTAAAAACATAGGATGGAAGAAAGACAGCCTCTTCAACAAATGGTGCTGGTAAAACTGGTTCAAGACCTGTAACAAATTAAAACTAGATCCTTATATATATTACCCTGCACCAAAATCAATTCCAAATGGATCAAAGATCTTGATGTAAAATCAGATAACCTGAACACACTACAAGAAGGAATAGGAGAAACACTTGGGCTCTTTGGCACAGGATGAAACTTCCCTAATAAAGGCCCAGAAATGTAACAAATAAAGAAAGGTTGGACAAATGGGACTGCATCACATTGCAGAGCTTCTGCCTGGCAAAGGTCATAGTTTGCAAGCTAAACAGAAAGCTCACAGGTTGGGAGAAGATCTTTACCAGCCATACAACTGACAAAGGCCTCATATCTAAAATATACATAGAACTCAAAAAATTAAATTCCTTCAAAACAAATCCTCAAAGAACCAACTGCCTCCTCAACAAATGGGCTAAAGACCTAAAAAGAGGCTTCTTGAAGAGGAAATGAGAATGGCCAAGAGACTCATGAAGAAGTGCTCTACATCACTGGCCATAAAAGAAATGCAAATCAAAACAACACTGAGATTATACCTCACCCCAGTAAGAATGGCCATTATCAGGAAATCCAATAATAACAAATGCTGGAGGGAACGTGGTCCAAAGGGAACCCTATGACATTGTTGGTGGGAATGTATACTTGTTCAGCCACTCTGGAAAGCAGTATGGAGGTTCCTCAGAAGGCTAAACATAGAGCTCCCCTACAAGCTAGCCAGCAGCCCCACTCTTGGGCATCTACCAAAAAGATTATAAGCAAGACCACACTAAAGCCACTAGCACAACAATGTTCATCGCAACACAATTTGTCATTGCTAAAATATGGAACCAACCCAGATGCCCCTCAGTAGATGAGTGGATCAGGAAAATGTGGTACATATAAACAATGGAATTCTATGCCTCCATCAGAAGGAATGACACTGTCCCATTTGTAAGGAAATGGAAGGACTTGGAAAAACAATCATGCTTAGTGAAGTGAGCCAGACCCAAAGAAACATGGACTCTATGGTTTCCCTCATAGGGAATAATTAGAACATGTTTAGGTTTAGTCATAGCAGAAGATCACAATAGCCCAATAGCTATGCCCATATGAACACATAAGATGATGCTAAGCAAAATGAACTCCATGTTATGGGAACAAGTGGCATATCATTGTTGTAATTATTTTCAACATGCCATGTGAAACAGTACCCCTTTTTATTTTCTTTTTTGTTCTCTTGTATTTCCTTCCCATGGTTTTACCCCTGCTATCACTCTATTGGTTCTTAGTACCCTGGATACTGTATATATGTGTATTAGAACTAGGGAAGGGAAAGGGGATACCAAAATAGACAAAGGATAAAAAGACAAACCATTCCAAAAGCAATACTTACAAAACCATTTTGTGAAAGCCAACTGTATAACTCAAGAGGGCGAGAGGGAAATGAGGGAGGAGGTAACAAGTTGGAAAATAAATGTACTCACTGCCTTATGTATGAAACTGTAAACCCTCTGTACTTCACTTTGACAATAAAGAAAAAAAAGAAGGCAAGGAAATCAAGAATTATGGATACAAGGATGATGCAGGCTGTGGTAGGTTAATTGTGCTGATGTATCTATTTTATGCTGCCTCTCTGTCTACACTTAGACCTGTCTTATTCTTTGTCATCCTGGGATGGCCTTGTGACTTTGTTCAGTGAGCAGGATGTGGTGAAAGTCTATGTATCAAGAATCTCACATACTTTCCCCTAGTTTCGTTTCAGCTAATTTTCCGCATTCTAGCCTTTGGCTCATACTCTATGAGAAAGCCTGGATACCTCCTGGGGAAGGACACACAGAGAAGTCAAGAAAGTTCAAATTACATCTAATCTGCAGGGAAGAGGAAATGCAATCCCACCTGTATGAACTGCAGTGGCCCCAGATTTATGAAAACACCTGAAACTAGAAGAGCCTCCCAGCTAACTCTTGTCAAAAATTTCAGCCAATAAAATCATTAGTGAAAGCACAGCAGTTATATAGGCCTTTAAACACAGTGTAGCCAAGAGCTAGGTAACCTGGAAATATTTACTGAAGTTCCTAAAACATATATTCTTCTTCTTCTTCTTCTTCTTCTTCTTTTTTTTGTCAGTCCTGGGGCTTGGACTCCGGGCCTGAGCACTTCATTTTGCTCAAGGCTAGCACTCTTCCAACTTGAGCCACAGCGCCACTTCTGGCCTTTTCTATATATGTGGTGCTGAGGAATCGAACCTAGGGCTTCATGTATACAAGGCAAGCACTCTTGCCACTAGGCCATATTCCCAGCCCCGAAAACATTATTCTTATCAAAGTTAGTAAGACTTAACTTTGTGCATGCAATATTGCCTTTGGCAATTGGTAAACAGCAATTTCTGTTACTATAATTGCAGTGTTTATTATGAATACTTCTATGGCTACTTTGTCATTAAGAACAAAGAGCTATTATAGTGATGCTTTAATATCTATGGTAACATGGAGGAGATAATAACCTGCTCCTCCAACTGTCAGGGCAGGTGGAGAAGAGGTGGTCCTATAAAAGCTGAGTGTTGGATGCAAAGAAGTGTTGTGAATACTTGGAAGCTGGGCACTGGTGGCATCGTTGTTCAAAGCCACCCTGCGTAGGAATATCCATAAGACCTTTTTTTTTGTTGGTTTTGCGTCTTGAACTCAGGGCCCGATGATGTCCCTGAGTGCTTTTGCTCAAGGCTAGTGCTTTAACACTTTGAGGCACAGCTCCACTTCTGTTTTTTAATTGGCTAATTCGAGATAAGAGTCCCACAGGGACTTTGTTGTGATCCTCAGATCTCAGTCTCCTGAGTAGCTAGCATTACAGGTGCTTTGCCCCGAAGACTTTTAATCTCCAATTAACCACCAAAGAAAACAGAAGTGGAGCTGTTGTTCAAAGTGGTATAACAAGAGCCTTGAACAAGAGAAGGTTTGAGTCCCAGGATGAGAAGGGGGTGAAGAGGAGAGAGGAGAGAAAGGAGTGAGAGAGGAGAGAAAGGAGTGAGAGAGGAGAAGAAAACCTGGGCTACACTGATACCTTCCAAAATAATTGGACTTGGCAATGTTTCACTTTGTGAAGCATTTTCAGAAATCAGTTTGCTATTCACTGCAGTCTTTCAATGCTAAAAGTTTCATCTCAATTTGATTATTTAGAAATGAACATTCTAAGGTTCTATGTGATATTTCAGGTCATATTGATTTGAAAATCATGGAGCTGCCCTTGAATCTTAGCTTTTCAAACTCCAAAATGTTGGTTGCTTGTGTATCACATTGTTTTTCATATTCTACCACTCGAGCCACACCTCTAGGCCTTTCTTCTTTTATTGTAATGTGTTCACAAATCAACTAGAAGCCTTGAAAGTTCATAAAGGACTCAGTTACATAACACCATTATTATGCTTATGGAAACATGCCTTTGAGTTTAGGATATACTAAATGCTTCTCTAGGTTTTTCCAAATATTCATAGTTAAGCAGAGAAATTGTCACTGTCATTAGGTTAGTTTTGAGAATTTATGTCTACCACATTCACATCATACTTTATGTAGAAAGAGAGTAAGAGAGAAAGGGAAAGAGGAATGGAGAGAAGGAGGGATGGAGAGGAAGAGAAGGGGAGAGAGATGAAGGGAGAGAAAAGGGAGGAGGGAGAAGGAGAATGAGAGAGGAGGGAAAGAAAGGAAGGAGGGAGAGGGACAAAGAGAGAGAGGGATGGAAAGAAGGAGAGAGATCCAGAGAGGATGGAAAAAAAGGAAGGATGGAGAGAGTGACAGCAGAGAGAAGAAGGAAAAAGGAGAAGGAAGGAGAAAAAACCACATTCTGTAACAACAGGGTTTTTTTTGTTCCACTGCTTAAATTTTTTCTGATTCTAGGAAATCATGCTTTAAATAATATGGAGTTTGAATGGTTCCAGTTTGCTAATTTTCTTTAATTGGAAACACAGACTGTTTTGCATTACTTTCTTAAGACCAAAGCAAAGGTCGGATTTTATTTTCTGACATCTATAAAGAACTTTCTGCTATGTGGTGAAGACCTCCTTGTTCATGATTTGGGGGTACATTGGTCATTGAAGGATAAATTAAAGGGTGTATTTTCAGTCCATTAGTATATTTTTAGAGGTTTAAGCTGCATGAAAGTCCAGTTTCTGATGTCAGCAGTTCCATTGTGAATCACATTTAATGTGGTCTTTTTGATTAAAAATGCAATTTTATAAGGCAGTGCTTGGCTGCCTGCCTTCAGGCCAAGGGTGGCCTGACGGGTAAAGCTTGATGAAACGTGTGTTTATTAATAGTCTCTAAGTTGTGCTGCTAATTACCTTAGGTTGATAGTGATGACTATGTTATGTTTAAATCTTGACTCTGAAGCATAAGCCCCTCTTTCAGATAATTTTCAGTTACCCTACCAGAATGCCCAAGTTTGGATATTGGCTAAAGCAAATGAGTTAATTTGGGCTCTCATGGTTTTAGAAGAGGGGAAGTCCAAAGTTAAACAGCTTCATGTGGGGAGATGTGTGTCACTTGATATTCGAAGGTGGAAGGACAAGTGGGTAAGTGGGAAATAAGAAATAACAGGAGGAACTCACTGTGTTCTAACCAGTCCTTGGTGTGCACCAACCCAGTCTATTGAGCAAGAGGACTTGACTCACTCACGAACTCAACTTGTTTTTAAAATTTAATTTTATTGTCATGATGGAAACAGAGGGGTTACAGTTACGTATGTAAGGTAATGAGTACATTTCTTATTGAACATTGTTACCCCCCTTTCTAGCCCTTCTACAGCCAGTACTTTTGGTGATAGGAGCATGACCTGTGCTCATGAAATTGTAGGTTAAATACATAAGCAGGCAGGAAAAACTCAGCATTATGTGTTACCATGCTGATAGCAATGTGTAGCTGGTTTGGAGTCAGCCAACAGGTTAGTGGCTAAGTTGTTCCCTTGAGATTGATTTCTGGAAACAACAAAAAAGCAAGTCAGGAAGTGACAGAGTAGGCTGTCCTGTTGCTACCTATAGGGCTGTGGTTGTCAATCAAGCCACACCAGTGCCCTGCTCAGGGGCTCATGCCTGCAATCCTAGCTATGAGGAGGCTGAGATCTGAGGATTAAGGTTCAAAGCCAACCTGAGTAGGACAGTCCAGGAGGCTTCGATCTCCAGTTAATCGACAAGAAGATGGAAGTTGAGCTGTGGCTCAAGAGGTAGCATTCTACTATCCTTGAGCAAAAGTGCTCAAAACTTGGACCTTGAGTTCAAGTCCCAGGATCCACACACTCAACAACAACAACAACAACAACAACAAAAGGATGATTTGTTCTACACAAAAGACATTTAGCAATGTGTAGAGGTGCAGCTGGTAATGTTCCTGGAATCTAAGTGGGCAGGGGCCAGGGCTGGGGCTAGAAATCTGCAGTGCACAGAGCAGCCTGCATGACCCACAATTCTCCTGGGCAAAATGGCTACAGAGCTGTGGTCAATTGAGAAAGCCCGCTTCAAGGATTATGTAGAAGAAGCATTAAAAACAAGCCAGGAGGTATTCATAGACTTTATGTTATTATTATCTTTTAAATCAATGCTTGCCTTAATTGGTAAAAACTTGTTTTTCAAAGTGTAACCCAACCTTGTTATTCTTCACAACCACCGGTTAGCCATGGAATCAAGGCTAGGGTGGGGAACTACTGCCCCACCCATTCATGGATGGCCTCCCTAAACCCTTCAAAGCCATCTCCATGAGTGGATGGAGCTGCTGGAGGCTGCCACTCTGTACTACAGAGGACCATGGGCCACAGCTGACCTCTGGCATCATCAGGATAATTCAGGAACAAACACACCCATTATCACAAGAAGAGGAATAAGAAGAGGAGGAGGAGGGGGAGGGGGAGGGGGAAGGGGAGGGGGAGGGGGAGGGGGAGGGGGAGGGGGAGGAGGAGGCCTTTACATGCTTTGAACCATGGAGAAGGATAAATGTTAGACACAAAAGGTGGCAAGAAACCAAATCCAAAAAATCATTGCTACTATTCTATATGTACTAATTAATTGATTTCACTTTATATCTTATCAATTATTTTTCTGTTTTTCCTTAGGGTTACTTTTTATTAGCTCCTTGCTAAAAACAATTAAATTATTTCTTTGATATCCTTTTATGCTTCATAATAAATGCATTTTGACTTATGGATTTTCCTCTGTGTACAGTTTTGTCAGAATTCTAATATTGCAGTTTGATTTATATTTTGAACAAGAGTGATTCCAGAGAATGTTTTAATATTTCTGTGCTGTTTCAGTTCTTTATTTAAAAGATGGTAGTTTCCTTCCTATATTTTTTAACTCATAGTTTATTTGCAAAGTACTGATTAGCATTTGGAATTTATTAAGATTTTTCTTGTAGCATAGTTGATTGTAAAATGAAATGTGGGCCTGTTAGAAGGGAATATGCAGTATATAAATATATTTTATATATAAAATATCTATCTTTACATAAGTAAAATATATACTTTCATGCCTACAAATAGATACTTTTATTTTTCAAAACCAGGGACAATGTCAGTTGTTTCCAACAAGAATTGAAATTTTGGCAAATTCTGTTTCTATTTCTAGTAGACCTTATTTAATCTCATTAAATGGTAGCAGAGCTTCCCTTTCCATTACTATAGTACAATTTAAAAAAAGTATCTAAAAGATTACGGTATGTTTTATGCTAATATTTCATGGTTATCATATTTTTCTGTGGTCAGAGACCTACTGTGTCTCAGACACAGGGAACAAATTTTATAAGTAAAATAATTTAAAATTTTTCTATTTTAAAATGAAGGTCTCACTAGTCTCTATCATGCCATCCTATGTATTTTCCTTTATACCATTATCACTACAAGTTTGTTTTGACTTGCTTTTCTCATTTAATCAGTTATTCCAGTAATTACTAAATTGTTAATTAATTGTTTAATTTAATCAATTTGACTTCCTTATTTATTTTTCTTTGCTATGAGAGCCAGCTTCCCATCTGTCATGTAAGCGCTAGCCAGTTTCTATCATGAATAGTCAATGTGACATTATGTTTCTTTATTAAATGGATAAGTAGTTACATGTAGTTACTGCTATTCATTTTCTGCAATAAGGTCACAGGTAAATATCTCTTTATGCTTCTTAATTTCCCCATTTATCTATAATTTTATTGCTGTGCTGGGGACTTTGGGATTCCTTAGGATCTGTGACTGAGGCTTTGTTTTCCCCAAGAGGACCTCTTGAGTGCATTCCATCTGGTTTTGTGCTCAGTGTCAGTGGAGATGGCACAACATTGCAGCACCTCTTGCTGGGAGCTGTGATTCCTATAGCTACAACGCAGCCTCCAAGGATGGAAGATTCAGTGACAACACTTTCATCCTGTTTGGCAAATGGTCTAGTCTATAGAAAGAGGGTCTTGGTCTCAGGGAAAGAAAAAGCCAATTCTTTTTCTTTAGGGCCTTGTACATGTGGAAACTGGTCCTTAGATACAAGAACAAGGAAAAAGTTAACCACAAAGGGCACAAGAATTGAACTCAGCACTGGGCAGGGTGCATCACATTCTTCTCTTTCTTAATTATTGTTTTTCTGGTCCTGGGGCTTGAACTTTGGGCCTGGGAGCTTTCCCTGAGATTCTTTTTGCTCTAGTGTAGCACTCATTCACTTGAGCCACAGTGCCACTTCCGGCTTTATCTGGGATTATTTGGAGATAAGAGTCTTACAAACTTTCCAACCTGGGATGGATTCCAGATCTGAGCCTCCTGAGTAGCTAGGATTACAGGCGTGAGACACTGGCATCCTGCACATTCTTCTCTTTCTTAAGAAAGGACTTTCTGTCTTTCTTTTTTTGGACAGCAGAATTACTCTTTGAGGTTTTTTGTGTTTTTTGGCCAGTCCTAGGGCTTGGACTCAGGGACTGGGCTTCTTTTTGCTCAAGGCTGTCTCTTGAGCCACAGTGCCACTTCCAGCCTTTTCTGTTTATGTGGTGCTGAGGAATCGAGCATGCTAGGCAAGCACTCCAACACTAAGCCACATTCCCAGCCCAGGAAAGTCTTTTTTTTTTTTTTCTTTCAATTCTCTCAACTTTCTTGTCTTTAGAAGTTTAGATAGAGGACAATAAAGAAAAGGAAAAGGTAGCACTATGTCTACAGTGCTATTTTTTAATGTTAAAATTATTTAAATGTACTAAACAATGAAAGTATAACCTACTAATTAACGCATTTTAAGGCTGGGCATTAGTGGCTCGCACCTCTAGCCATACTGAATTAGGAAACAAAAATACAGAGGATCCAGATGTGAATAAAGCTGGTCAGTAAAGTCTGAAAGACTTTACCACAAAGCAAGGCTGGACACGAGACTCAAGTGTTAGATCACCAGCCAAGCAATCAATACAATTAAGTACATACAAGGCCCTGATTTCAAACACTGATGCTGGCAAAAACAAAAAAGAACTTTAATTCAGATCACAATCGTACACCATAAGATAACCTCAACTATGAAGGTGAAGATCATTTAAAAATTCATAAATTAATTTACATGTAGTAGAGACATATATGCATTTATACACATATATCTATATGAATAGTATATGCTATGTATATATTCTTTCTGTATTACTGTATAAAATTTAATGTAGATGATGAATAACTTGAATAATAAATCCCATCCACTTAATTGAAGAATATGAT
Organism: Perognathus longimembris pacificus; assembly: GCF_023159225.1. Lineage (NCBI taxonomy): Eukaryota > Metazoa > Chordata > Mammalia > Rodentia > Heteromyidae > Perognathus > Perognathus longimembris. The sequence goes on from NC_063162.1 coordinate 54,033,842, forward strand.
TTAGGTTTTTTTTAATAGTTCATGTAATGAAACATTTGGAATTTAAAAAATAGGATTCCTTGAATTGACGTTGTTTCACCCTGAATCCTATAATGAGCAACACTGAGTTCACAGTCAGCTTACCTACAGCTCAGTTTTGAATGTTATCTGCCAACTTTCATTAATTTCTTTTTTTAAATTTTTTTATTGTCAGACTGATATACAGAGAGGTTACAGTTTCATACATTAGGCATTGGATACATTTCTTGTACAGTTTGTTACCTCCTCCCTCATTCCCCCCTCCCCTTTCCCTTTCCCCCATGAGTTGTTCAGTAGATTTACACTAAACAGTTTTGCAAGTATTGCTTTTAGAGTTGTTTGTCATTTTTACCCTGTGTCCCTCGATTTTGGTATTCCCTTTCAGTTTCCTAGTTCTAATACCTGTATACACGGTTTCCAATGTACTCAGATAAGATACAGAGATAGTGCAGGTACAAGCACAGAAAGGAAATACAAGAGGATCATCAATAATAGAAGCTACGGTTTTACATCACATGTTGAAAGTAATTACAAGAGTGATATAACAGTTGTTTCCATAACATGGAGTTCATTTCACTTAGCATCATCTTCTGTGTTCATACGGGTATAGCTATTGGGCTCTTGTGATCCTCTGCTGTGACTTGCCTAAACCTGTGCTAATTATTCCCTATGAGGGAGACCATAGAGTCCATGTTTCTTTGGGTCTGGCTCACTTCACTTAGTATAACTTTTTCCAAGTCCTTCCATTTCCTTATGAATGGGGCAATGTCATTCTTTCTGATAGAGGCATAAAATTCCATTGTGTATATGTACCACATTTTTCTGATCCATTCGTCTACTGAGGGGCATCTGGGTTGGTTCCAAATTCTAGTTATGACAAATTGTGCTTTGATGAACATTGTTGTGCTGGTGGCTTTAATGTGTTCTTTTTTTTTTAAAGTTTTATTATAAAACTGATGTACAGAGAGGTTACAGTTTCATACATTAGGCATTGGATACATTTCTTGTACTGTTTGTTACCTTGTCCCTCATACCCCCCACCCCCCTCCCCCTTTCCCCCCCTGAGGTGTTCAGTTCGCTTACACCATACAGTTTTGCAAGTATTGCTTTTGTTTTTGTTTCTCTTAATTTACCCTTTCTTGTTTGTGGTCTTTTGGGTAGATGCCCAAAAGTGGGGCTGATGGGTCATAGGGGAGCTTTATGCTTAGCCTTCTGAGGAATCTCCATACCGCTTGCCAGAGTGGGTGAACCAGTTTACATTCCCACCAACAATGAAGGTTCCCTTTTGGCCACATCCCCTCCAACATTTGTCATTGTTAGTTTTCTTGATATAGGACATTCTTACTGGGGTGAGATGGAATCTCAATGTTGTTTTGATTTGCATTTCTTTTATGGCCAGTGATGTAGAGCACTTTTTCCTATGTCTCTTGGCCAGTCTCTTTTCCTCATCAGAGAAGTCTCTTTTTAAGTCTTTAGCCCACTTGTTGAGGGGGCTATTGGTTCTTTGTGATTTTGTTTTGGAAGAATGTAATTTTTTTAGTTCTGCATATATTTTAGATATGAGGCCTTTGTCCATTGTATGGATGGTAAAGATCTTTTCCCAATCTGTGGGCTTTCTGTTTATCTTGTGAGCTATATCCTTTGTCCTGCATAAGCTCTGCAGTTTGATGCAGTCCCATTTGTCCATCCTTTCTTTAATTTGTCGCATTTCTGGGTCTTTGTTAAGGAAGTTCCGGTGCTCTACATGATCAGTGGGATTTCTCTAGTAACATACTATAGAAATGATCCCTGAAAGTATAGTCTTAGGAAGGTCTTTCTTGAGAAAAGGGCTATTACTTATCAATTGGCCTTGGGTCACTTGGGATTGGATCATGAACTTGTCATGAAATTATCATTTGAGTTTTTTTTAATTTTTATTGTCAAACTGATGTACAAAGAGGTTACAGTTTCATACGTTAGGCATTGCATACATTTCTTATACTGTTTGTTACCTCCTCCCTCATTTCCCCTCCCTGTTCCCTCTTTCCCTTCCCCCCATGAGTTGTTCAGTTCATTTACACCAAACAGTTTTGCAAGTATTGCTTTTGTAGTCATTTGTCTTAATTAAATGGAAGAAACATCTCTTAGAACAAGATAGTAAAATAAATTTCAGATGAGAGTAGGTAGGGAAGGATGGGTTCCTTTTACATTCTGACTTTATTCCCTCAACATAATATGTGTCTAACCATTCACTTAGAAACCCTTCCTTCACTCCTTTTTGAGATGTGGTCTTTTGATAAAGACTAAGTAGGGCTCAAACTCATGATCAGATCTTCCCGTCTCAGCCTCCAGAGTGCTAGAATTATAGGCATGCACCATCTCACTTGGCTAGAACTCTATTTTTTTTCTTACTGGTATTGGGTTTGAACTCAGGGCCTTGGAAATGGAGTGTTGTGGATTTGTGTGCCTGAGCTGGCTTTGAACTAAAATCCTCTGGGTTTCAGCTTCTGCCAATTGATTTCTTTATAAAATTTTTTGGGAGCTCAGATGAGATCCCAGGCTTGACCTATTTGCTGGGAAAAAGAGCTAATACCACACTATTTCCTGTAATGAGTGGGATGCAATAAAGACATAGAGTGAATACACACAGAGGTCCTGTGGGAGGGCTGTGGAAACATCCTACCTTCCTGTTAGGAGCTTCAGCACTGTGATTATGTAGACTTTTAGAACCATACTCATATACAAGATGACAAATCCTCTCTACTCTGACTCCTCCTGAGGTAGGTGACATCAGATGGGGGTTGGGGGCAAGGAGACAGCCCTGATGAGGTGCTTATTGAGGATGGGGGGGCTGGATGCTTGATCTGGAAGATCTAAAAGGGGGAGAAGCTAGCAGATGGAGTTACAGGGAATGCAAGGAGACTCTGGGAAGGAATTTCAACAGACAGTAAGGTTGGAAAGCTAAGGGTAAGATCTTCAAAAGAAGTTGCCATATTGAAAAGTCCTCAAGGTGTAACCTTGGAGCAGCTTGGGAAACAACATGACAGACAGCAGCCTGGGATGCCTTCAGCCTTGGTTCTTTGACATTTTCAGAAATGATGCACACTACAGCCTCCGAGAGGCTCCAGGAAAATAAAGAAAAAGAGGGTTATGTTCCTACCATGGGTTGTGTCTGTCCCAGAGGCAGGGAAATGTGGGTGGATGAATAATTCAAGGACAAGCAGAAATCAACTCGAGGGAACAAGAGTTTATGGCTTCAGTCATCTGAAATAGCAGTGGCCTTGGAAGGCCCTGGCAATGCAAGAGGCCACGTCAGACTCATGCTCACAGGACACTGTGCAACTCAGAAGCCATAGTGAAAATAACTTGCCAGACTTGATTGGGTGATGTGACATTTTTGTGCATTAGGGAAAAAACCTCCAAAGTGTTAAAGTTACGGTACCAAAATATTTGCAATGTCAAGTTGAATGAACTGCAGATCAGCAAAAACACTCCAGTTGAAAAGGGACAAAAATGCACGTACACTGGAAAAATAGGAGACAAGACAAAAAGCCATGGGAAATTGAAAAGTTGTTTAGATTCATCTATCTTTCTGGAATTAAACATTTAAACCATTGTATACCAGTAGAGGAAGAGGCCAAAACAAAATCATTTAAATTTCAGGGCTAGAAATGGGTAAGAAATCGGTATTCTCAAACACAGTGGGTTTGTCTTGCTGTGAACTCACTAGAGGGACATATCTAGAAGGAGGCATGAGGATTGTGTGCTTTCATGGAATGGAAGTCCTTGTCTCCAGACCTGCTGATAACTGGCTCAGAAGCAATGTTTAACTGCTGGGTTGATCATTCAGCCTGAGAAGCCAGGAATTCCCTACCAAAGGTCTCTCCAAAAAACAAAACAAAACAAAACAAAAGAGAAAACTGCAATTCTGACAAGGCAAGAGTCTTCTGAGAATCAGTAACTTGGGACTGAGCAGCACCTCTTTGGGGTAGGACTGATACAAAGGTGTGAGCTGGCAGCATGGTCTTCCACTTCTTCGGGATGAATAGCCTTCCAATACAGCCCAGGTCCCAGCTCTCTGGGGGGACTTGGTTAGGGGTGCTGTGGTCCTAGGATCCAGTCTCTTCTTTCATTCTGAGTTATGAGGTTTTTGAGCAGGACAAATAGACTTCAATTTCTGGTTTAGCCCTGGTTTCTTAGAACTGTTTGGGAAGACTAGGAAGAAGGTTTTCCGCCCCACAATAGGCTCTGGCCCTGCCCTCCTCTCCAGGACTCTGTCCTCCCATCTGTCCACTTTGTGCCCTCCCACCTGTCCACTGTCCTCTTGGCAGGAGCCAAGTGAAGCAGAACGGGTCTCTTGACCTAGTAGTGACCAAAGTCTGATCCCTCTTCATCCTCAGCAGCTTCAGGGGCTGATCTTAAACTTGCCCCTCCTTTCTGCTCCTACCAAATTTGAAAAAGCAGCACAGCTCAGAACATTCCTTATCTTCCCCAGTGTCACTGGATTTCTACTCTTTCTTATCTTCAGTCATAGATTTCTATCTACACTGTCTATTTTTGAACTCTGAATCAGTCCTGCCTCAGTGCACATGATGCTGTTAAAACAGGTATGCATCATCCTAGCCAACGAAAAACAATGCTTTCAAACATAATTAGCCCATGGATTTGGGCATCAAGAGTTTCGAATTTCCTGAGTTCTAAGATACTTTATTTCTATCTCATTTTTCTTTCTCTGATTTGACTATGATTTTTCTCCTTTAAAAAGCCATAGAAGCCAGAAGATGTGTCAGAGTGGTCAATTCTGCAGTGCTGGAAGGAAAGAACTGTCAAGTTGAAATTCTGTAATCAGTGAAGACATCCTTCAGGAATGGAAATCAAGACTTGATCAATGGAAAAAAAAACCAAGAGGATCTATCACCTGAAGACATATATTTAAAGAATGGCCTTGTCACTTGAAGAGCTATCTTAAAAGATTGCTAGAGGATTGTTTAAAAGACCAGACAAAAACATAAAATGGTCTGAGGTGGGGAACTCACAAAGCACCAAATAAATTTAGAGGCTAGTAGGTCATAGTTTCTATTTTTGGATATTTGAATCTGTTGGATGAACAGAAAGGAATGATTTAGAACTTTTTAATCCAAGCACTGAAGATCAACAACTGCCAACCCATACTATCTGTCCAGTGAAGTTTTCATTTACATTAGATAGTAGAACCAAAACCTTCCATGATAAACAAAAAGAATTCATGATCACTAAACCAGCATTAAAGGTTCTAAAGGAAGGAATACAATCTGAAGAAAATAATCAAAAGCAAAGAAACACATCAGACAAAAATCAATCTACTTAATACAGGAAGAGGAAAACACAAAATACAAGAAATCAAAAAAATGGCTGGAAACATGATACAACTCTCTACAATAACCCTAAACATTAATGGACTCAATTCTCTAATCAGAATAACAAGAATGGCAGATTGGATTAAAAAAAAAACACCAACACAAGATCCAGCCAATGGATCTTTTAATTCTGTTATGAATTGATTAACATTGCCACTAATTATGATATATGTCTATTAATATATTGCCTGAATATCAGATCTATTGACTAGATTATCTTAGATAAAAGAATTCAGATATAGACATTTGTACAAAATAACATACCCTTAAATATAAAGAACCATAAGGAATGTAATAAAGGCCATCAAACTAACTTATAATAGAAAACAGCCCTATGGAGGAAGAGGAAGAGAAAGAAGAGGAGGAGGAAGAGAAGAGGAGGAAGAAGAGAGGAGGAAGAGGAGGAGGAGGATTAGAAGAAGAAAGAGGAAGAGGAGGAGGAGAAGGAGGAGGAGGAGGAGGAAGAAGAGAAGGAAAAGAAGAAGGGGGAGGAGGAGGAGGAGGAAGAGGAGGAGGAGGAGGAGGAGGAGGAACAGAAGAAGAAGAAGAAGAAGAAGAAGAAGAAGAAGAAGAAGAAGAAGAAGAAGAAGAAGAAGAAGAAAGATTCACAGCCCCAAGCATACACCACCTTGAAAAAAAAATAAAAAAGAATTGCACCATTTGAGTTCTCCCCTGAATCTACCAAAATTCAGCTAATACAATTGTGCACATATGCACACCATCCGATATATTTATAAACTAATTCTAGGTTCCACATATGAGAGAGAAAACCTGCATCCTTTTTCTCTCTGTGCCTGATTTACTTCACTTAACATGATTTTTCTTCCCAGGTTGTTCCGCTTCTGTGTAAATGATGCTATATCGTTCTTTCCAATGCATAAATAAATTTCCATTGTGTGTATCTATCATGTTTTCTATACCTATTCCTTCACTGAGAGGCATCTGGATTCTATATCTTGGCTGTAACACCTGAGATTCTATAGGACAGGAAAAATAAGAATGGCCAGATGAAGTTCTCTAATTAAAAGAATAAAATACAACAGGAAATCTTGGAAGACCAAGGAGGAAGAAAAAAGAAGGGGAATATAAAAATATGCATAAAAGCACTTAGATTTTTGAGTGGAGTTAGAGCTGCACTGAAAATATCCTAGGAAAGCAAAATGAAGTTCTAAAAATGTAGAAACAATCAATTGAAAGGCATTAAAAATAAAATAAAGAGCACAAACAGAAAACAAAACTACAGTTGCTGAACCAACACACTGCCACCACCAACCATGAAAATCCTCAAAAATGACAAAAAATGACAAAAAGATACAAGAAGCAGTGGATAGTGATCCAGTGTTCAAAGTTGAATTAATCTGAGAAACACACACACACACACACACACACACACACACACACACACACACAAACTGTATCATTTCCCTCAGTATAAGTCTATATGGGTATAAGTAAGGATTAAATAAAAAATGAGAGGAAAATAAGAGACAAAACTTGGATGCAGAAGGATCCCATGTAATTTCTATAGATATCCTACCCTCAGAGAAATGGAGCACAATTCCACACTTCTTAGAGATGAGGTGGGCATGTTTCCTCTCAGGGCTTGGGGGTGCCTTAACAGCATTGAAGAAGCCTGTCCATAGGGTCAGTAGGTGATCAGGGTCAGCGATGCTAGTTGGGAGTCAAGCAGGTAGCACAGATAATAGATGAGAAGTGAGAACTGTATTTATTACTGTGATTGTCGTCTCCCAAACTCAACCTTAGACTGACCTTGAGAAAAATAGACGATAAACTTGAGGGACACTCTATAAAAGTAGCTGAATGAAACTATTCAAACTGTCAGAAACAGAAAAAAAATCATTCAAAGTAAAAAAGAGCACTAAGTACACTTAATAACTAAATAGTATGTAGTCCTTGGATTACATCTTGTTATAATAAAGGAAAGTTATATATTGAAAACTAAAGCAATCAAAATAAAGTGTACACTCCCATTTATCCAGTCTTTCTTTAATTTGTTGTGATTCTGAATCTTTACTTAGGAAGTTTTGACCTGTGCCAAGGAGCCCTAGTGTTTCCCCTATCCCTTCCTGTAATATTTTCAGGTTGTCTTGTCTTACATCAAGGTCTTTGATCCATTTTGAATTGAAGCTGGTGTGGAGTGATATAGAAGGATCTAGCTTCATTGTTGTGCACATGTATAGCCAATTCTGATGACATCATTTGTTGAAAAGGTTATCTTTCTTCTATCCTGCATTTTTGGCTCCCTTCTGTAAATGACCTTTACAACAAAATAATTAAAAAAGAATAAAGTGTGGAATTTAGTCAATATACATTTATACTTGTGCATCAGTGACTCACACTTGTATTATTAGCTACTCCAGAAGTTGAGAGCTGAGGATTGAGGTTCAAAGCCATGCCAAGCAGGAAAGATTGTAAGATTCTTACCTCCAATTAACCAGCAAAAAAAATAAGTGGAGGTATGTCTCAAATGGCAAAGTGCTAGTTTTGAGCTTGAACATAAGAGCTAAGGGACAGTGCATAGGCCTTGAGTTCAAGCCCTAGGAAACACACACACACACACACACACACACTTTCATAATTGTGTATTAACATTTATTAATTGCAACAGACTTCAAGCTAATGTAAGATGTTAAAACAGTTGAAATTATGTTTGAAGTAGTATACATAATACATATTATTTTCACATTTTTCTGCATGTACAAAACTATTCTAAAAGGTTTCCTTGAAAATGAAACAATACATATGCCATGCAACATCAATGGTTATGTTAAGTAAAGTGGTTTAAGGCTACTTGATTATAAGACAGATCAATAGAATGCATAAAAACATGTCTCCATGACATTAATTTAAAATAAATCTACTTCAAACATCACAAGATTGGCAGATTAAAGAGGATAGATGAAAAAAGATATGCATACAAACACTAAGTTGATACAAATATTAAAGGAAATAACAGCAATTGTATTAGATAAGGCAGGCCTAAGAGTAAAGAAAAGTTTCTGAGACAGGATGAAGTCATTCTCTAATGATGGAAGGGTCCTCCTCTCAGAAACATGCAGCAGTCCCCAAAGTGTAACAACAGAATGTCAAATGTCATATGACTCAAAAAAGAAATAGAGGTTTATATTTAGAGATGTTCATCTCTCTCCCTCCCTCAACAGGTGACTAAATAATTAGCCATAAAAGCAGGAAAGATTTAGAAAAATTCTAGCATTACCACGAAGGGACCACTTCTAATTGACATTTGTTGAGCACACACCCATGCACAGAATACACACTTCACAAATTCCCAAGGAGGTATACAATCCTAGATCATATTCTGGACCTTAAAATAAATATCAAAAATTTAAAAGAATTGAAGTGATGTATTTTCTTTGGCCTAAATGGGATCAAACAACAAACGAAATATAGGAAAGTAGCAGAAGATTACCCAAACACTTGTAAACTAAACCTCTTAGTAAATAATAACCCACCAATGCAAAGAATTGGAATAAGAAGAAAAAACAAAATAGGAAGTAGTGTTGTGGTTCAAGTGGTAAAGCATTAGCCTTGAGCACAGAGGCTCTGGGTCAGTACCCATGCCCTGTGTTTAAGCCCCAGGACTGGCAAAAAAAAATACTGGAATGATTGGAAATGAAAATGTAACTTATCAAAATTTGTGAGAATGAGAGAAAACAAGTCTGTCTGGGAAAGGAATAGAACAAAATGCTTACATTATGATCATAGATCTACATCCCATATGACAAAAAAATCAATAATCTAAATTCCATCAAGCAAGTATAAAGAAAAAAAGAGAAAAGTCAATTCAAATCAAGTGGAAGAAAGACGATAGTGAGGACAGTGCACACGTTAATAATATTGAAAATGTTAAAAAAAATAGAAAAATAGTAATGAAACAAGTACCCACTTTCTTGGAAAAGATCAATAACATTGGCAAACTTCTAACAATGTTATAAAAAGAAACAAAATGCTGATACTAAGGATGACATAGCAAATACAACTCTAGATCCTACAGGTATGGAAAGTACCTTGAGCATCTACAAACATCTCTATACTTATCCATTGGCAATGAATGTACATAAAACAGTTCAATTCCTTGAAAAGGACAAACTATTACAAGTTATCCAATATTAAATTCACAATTTGAATGAAACTAAAGTCAGTATGGAAATTAAAGTTATAATTAAAAAACTCTATACCTTTCCAAATCTCCAGGCTCAGATTGTTTCACTAGATAATTTCACCAAATGTTTAAAATCAAATTAGTGCCAACTCTACATAATCTTTTCCAGGATGAAAAATCAATGCATGCTAATTCGTTTTATAAGACTTGCAGATCATGATATCAAAGTAGATAAAGCAATAAATCCAAAGAAAGAAACTACAGATCAATGTTGTATGAAAAATTATTCAAGAATTCCAAACAGTAAATTAGTAACTATAATTCAGCAATATAATATTACATATTATACATTGCATGTTATTTATGCATATTATGTACTATGCATAGTATAAGTGTATTATATGTGTGTATTTTGTGTATATAATATGCATGTTTAATAGGCCTAATATAATACTATATGTAATAAATGTGATATACATATTATATGTATAATATGCACGTATAATATATATTTATATACATCTTATGTATATATGTATGAAGAATTATGCACCAAGGCTAAATGTACTTTACTGCACAGATTTAAGCTTAATATCCTAAAATCAATCGATGACATCATATTAACAAGCCAAAATAAAGACTATTAGCAATACATACAGAAAGAGCCACTTCCAATTAAAATATTATGAATGTTTTGATTTATAAAACTGTTGTTTATTCAACAAATGAACAAATCAAATACATACTATTTCATTGGAGAACTAATAAGACCTTTGTTCTGTATCCAGCAAAATGTGTATCAAACAAATCAAAACAGATCTAATTAAATGGAGAGATAGACTATGTTCATAGTTTGAAAGATTTACTACTTCCAAATACTTCAATCTTGTTATGTTTTGGTATAAATGATGACAATGAAGAGAACAAAGTAATTATTCTATATCCTAAGCTGAAAAAAATTCTAAATGCAGAAGAGATGACCAACATGTTTCCTTTCAGTACAGTAATTTAGCCTCATAGAAAAACCCACTGGTAGGATGGTTATAAACATATTAGGCAGCTCCTGCCAAGATGCCTCCAATTCCTGAGAGTTAATGGCAACCAGAAATAATATCATCATCACTGCCACAATCATCAATATCATCATCATCATCTCCACTACAACTATTTATTTTTTGTCTACAACCTGTGCTAACTGCTAATGCATGAGGCTAAGAGAATTTACAGTCACTAGATTCTAAGTAGCTTGAGCACAAATCAAAGTCATGTTTTCGAAGCCAGTGACCCAATACCAGAGGATTGTTAGAAATATATCATATGTATTTTTCTCATATAATCCTTCTTTTCCTTTCTACTATGCCATGTAATTTACATAATATAATATTAATATGTAATATATACTTAATAATTAGGTCTGGAAAAGGAGTTTTAAAGCTTTCCTTATCTGTGTAGGAAGTCTGAGAAGTTTCTGTAATCCTCACTCTCCTGTCTTCTTATCCAACTTAGTTGTGTGTGTAAGGTCCTTCATTGCCTTGGTGATAAGTCATAATTTTAAAGTGTAATGTAAGTCTGCACGTGAGAAAGCTAGACATTGTGATTTAATTGCTCTACACTCCTTTTGCCCCCCCCACCCCCACCCCCCCACCAATGCATCTATTAGCAGTAGAACAATTTTCTTCACCTACCTGTGAGAGTGTGGTATGGAAACTTCCTTTGAGCCCTTTCCTTCAAGATTTGGTGTGATTAACAATGGAGGGCAGGGGGCACTCCCAGAACAACACTACTTGGCATCTCTCCCATGAATTCCTAAAGCAATGAAAGTCAGAGAAAACACTGTCAGGGTAGGGTCATAATAAAAGGCCCTATTGAATGCTGTTCTCTTGTGCCTGTAAATTCAGCAAACTTTATTGTTCTGATCTTGAGTCCGCAGATTATGCTGCTTGATTTAAAGCACTAAAGCAGCAGTCAGTTTGAGCAGCAGTAAAATTTCTGCAGAATAAACAAAGTCATAAACTGGCACTCCACAACCCTCCACCCTACCCCTCTGCATTATTCCTCCTGTGTTGTTTCACTCTGTGGTGGCAGCAGTAAAATGATGCAAAGTTCACATTGACTTCTAGGACTTGGAAAAGATGAGATTCACCCTTGGGTGGCAATTTGGGTCTTGAAACTTGAACAGAGTATTTTAATGAGCAAACACTTCTGTAACAATAAATGCAATGGGTCACTGGTATATTCAGTGGCCTGGCCAGCTGGACATATACACTGTGAGAAAGTCTATTTGGGACATAGTTATTGCCCTTGGACCGTGCTTTTCTGAGTGATTAGTGCAATTGATGAGCAAAACTGTCCAGGTAACACACAGATAAAGGTAAGAAATTCCTGTGTGGACCTGAAACAATTTGTTAAATTACTGTGTGTCTTCTCTATATTCATCTAATATTCTCATCTGTTAAAATAACTGACAGTACTTTCGATTGTTAGGAAGGTTTAGTGGGACTTGAACATGAGCCTTGTGCTTACAGGTGGGTGTTCTACTACTTCAGCCTCACTTCAGAGACACACAGTAATTTAATTAATGTGCTTCTGGGATTCCCAAAGGACATTCTTTCAACTGGTTTTGAAGAATGGATTCTCAGCTGTCAAATGAAGGTTCCCAATGATAAGGGTCCTTTTTTGTTGTTTTTGTTTTCATGAGTCATGCCAGTTATCTTTTCCTCAGTGTTTTACCAGGGTCTAATGCTAGAGGGTTAATTGGTTTCTGCAACGGAGCCTTTGATAACCAGAGTGTCACTTCCTTTGTGGCAACAGTTAGTCTCGGGAAAAGTTTCCTGTGAAGTTAATTTTTATAAATTGAATCTGGCCCCCGCTGACTTCATAAAATGGAAAATTTTGTTTCTCTTGGGGCAGAGGAGAAACATGGCCCGTAGATGTAATAAAATCACACTAAAGTTTAGAGAAACTCTTTGAAAAGCCAATGTTTCAAAGAAAATCATTACTTTTATGCCCAAATAATGTGACTCAAGATGAAATGAAGTCTTGATTGGAAACAGTAATGCTCCCTTCTTGGCATTTTGCATTCCTGATATAATACTAAAAGATCTGAAGAAGATAAGAACAATAATAAAATAAACCTTGCCTTCGTTCACTAAATGAAACTTCCTTTTTCTAGTATTTTCTCTTTTTGCATTATTTTTAAAACATTGTTCAAACTCCAGTTAATATTCTCACATTCAGACAACAGTAGAAAAGCCACATATAGTAGTGCATGTCTATAATCCCAGTACTTGAGAGGAAGAGAAAGGAGGGGAGTTTAAGACTAGCCCGTGAGACAGAGCTGAGCTTTATATTGAGAATCTGTCTAAGAACCCAAAGCAAAACAGAAAGATTATAATAGAATGATAATTATTATAAATGATAGAATCAGTTCATGTATGAAATAGTGAATGCATTTAAAAAGCTAATCATTAGAGTGATAAAATGCTTCCTCTTATTTAATAAAGTCAGGTTCTTGGGAATGAGGGCCCGTCAAAGCTCCTCCCTGAAAGAGCTAGAAAAGTGGAGAAGTAGGAATCCTGTTTCTGAGCAATTATCATGTTTCAAAGTATTGGCTTATAATGAGTTTGAATGAATCAATATCTGGTTAAACTTTGCATGGGTGTGTGCCAGCACTGGGTTTCAATTCAGAGCCTTGAGCTCTTGCGTGGCTTTTCCACTCAAGGCTGATGCTCCACCCCTGGAGCCACAGCTCCACATCCAGCTTTTCTAGTGCTTAATTAAAGATAACAATCTCACGGACTTTCTTGCCTGGGCTGGCTTTTAAAGCAGGATCCTCAAATCTCAGCCTCCTGAATAGCTAGGGTTAGAGGTGTGAGCCACCAGTGCTTGCATAATTCAATCATTTTAAATTTTTTCCTACTTCAGCCTTTAGCACTGAAATTTTCATGAATTCAGATACTATTTTGTTTTTCTAAGGTGAGTGGGTCCAAGTTAATTTTCTTCCTTGTTGTGATTCTATTTATTTAATCTGTGTGATGGAAATTCATGGACAAATTAGAATTCCTCTTACAAAATTTTCTTTGGTATCACAGGGGCTGTAAAGGATGGAACTTCTGTAATATACACCAGCATTTCTATTTTTACACTGCCTTTATTAAAATGAAAAAGCCTTTAATGTCAGGACATTAAATATTCAAGATCACAGATGCATTAGGAGGACTAATGAATTAATATATGAAAACATCTTTGACATCCTAATAATGACAGTGTGTCTTTATAAGGCAATGCGAGGACAACTTTAATGCCCTAAATTGGTTTTGCATTGATGAGGATTTATTTTCTAAATATATATAATTGTGTTAACATCCCAGAAGCCAAAAATGAAGAGAGTATGCACAGACTATTGAAATCATTTTGCACAATCTACCACTGACTATTAATTTCATTGCGGGAGCTATGCATGCATAGAAATTCCTTGGCGAGTTGAATTCACCAAAGGTTAATGAGGAGTTAATTTTCATGGTGGGTAGTGTATGAGAGTGTTTCTCTTGCCACTGCTTCATGTGTCCTTTCAGTTTGTCCAGATGAGATGAAGGATGTTTTCTATATATTTATATATTTTTGCAGCTCATTCCCTCTTCTGAATTTCACCAGGTTACAAAATTTAAGTTATCTTTTTATCCTTATATTGCTTATGATTTTCAATTAATATATTTTCACTTTTATATTACCACCAATTGTCACTTTGGAATATCAATAAATGTAGTATATTAGTTTATGAAATTAAGGAAGGATTACAGGCCGAATATTGTAATCCTAGCTATTCTGGAGGCTAAAATCTGAAGATTGAAGTTCAAAGCCAGCCTAGGGAAAGAAAAGTCTGTTAACTCAGCTCTAGCACCAGCACAAAAAAAGAAAAGAAAAAGAAAGGACTCTAATTCATTTAATTCTGATTTAATTTTAATTATTTGTTTGTGATGATTGGCTTCGGGTTTGGTTTGTTGCTCTTTTTCAAAGGAGCTTAAGATGCATCATTAAATTGTTGGATTGAGATTTCTCCAATTTGTTGATGTAGGTGCTCAGAGCTATAAATTTTTCTCTGAGTACTGCCTTCGTTGAGTCCCAGAAGAGCTGGTATTTTGTGTGGTTTGGGTTAAATATCATAAATGTTTGAATTTCCATTCTCATTTCTTCAATGATCCACTGACGGTCCAACAATGTATTGTTCAGTCTCCATGAGTTACAGACTTTTCTATGGTGGCTTTTAGTGTTGAGCTCTAATTTTATTCCATTGTGTTCTGAGAGAGTGTAGGGAATAATTTCAATATTTCTGAATTTGTACAGATTTGCTTTGTGCCCTAAAATGTGATCTATGTTGGAGAATGATTCATGTGCTTCCAAGAAGAATATATATTTTGGTGTTTCTGGGTGGAATATTCTGTATAGATGTCAGTTAAGTTTAGTTGATCTATGCAATTGTTTAGTACTGAGGCTTCTTTGTTTAGTTTTTGGCGAGTTGATCTGTCCAGAGGTGACAGTGCTGTGTTAAAGCCTCCAGTGATCAGTGTGTTTGGGTCTGTGTGTGTGTTTTTAGAGTCACTAGTGTTTGTTTGATGAAGTTGGGTGCTTCAGCATTTGTAGTATAGATATTTAGGATGGTTATATCCTCCTGTAAGAGAGATCCCTTTATTAGTGTGTAATAACCCTCTTTGTCTCTTCTTAACTAATTTTGATTTGAAGTCAATTTTATCTGATACTAGGATTGCAGCTTCAGCATGTTTATGGGGGCCATTTGCTTGATACATTTTATTCCAGCCTTTCACTTTTAGAATATGTTTGCTTTTGTGGGTGAGATATGTCTCTTGAAGACAACAGGAAGATGGATCTTGCTTTTTGATCCAGCTTGTCAGTCTATGTCCTTTATTTTTTTATTTTTTTATTTTTTGGCCAGTCCTGGGCCTTGGACTCAGGGCCTGAGCACTGTCCCTGGCTTCTTTTTGCTCAAGGCTAGCACTCTGCCACTTGAGCCACAGCGCCACTTCTGGCCATTTTCTGTATATGTGGTGCTGGGGAATCAAACCCAGGGCCTCATGTATACAAGGCAAGCACTCTTGCCACTAGGCCATATCCCCAGCCCCAGTCTATGTCCTTTAATTGGAGTTAAGTCTATTAATATTGAGAGTTAGGATTGAAAAGCATTTGCTAGTTCTTGTCATTATATCTATCTTTTTAAGGGCTGTACCTTGTCAATTGTTGCTGTAGTAACCTGGTTGTCTGTTTAGGGTCTGTTTCTCTGCTAGTATCATATTTTTGTTGGTTTTCAATATGTTGAACATCTTTGAGAATTTTCTGTAATGCTGGTTTGGTAGCGATATATTGTTTCAGTTTTTCTTTCCTGTGGAAGGTTTTTATTTGACCCTCCACTATGAATGAGAGTTTAGCTAGGTACAGTATTCGTAGTTGGTAATTATTTTTCTTTAGGGTGTGGCATACCTCATTCCAGGGTCTCCTTGCTTTCATGGTCTCTGCTGAGAAACCTGGAATAATTCTGATTGGTTTTCCTTTATGTGTGGTTGTTCTCTTCTCCCTTGCAGCTTTAAGGATTCTTCCCTTGGTCTCTATTGATCCGATACAGATTACAATGTGTTGGTGAAATGTCCTATTCTGGTCTGGTCCGGGTTCTAAAAGCATCATATCTGGATGGGCCTATCTTTTTGGATATTTGGGGAACTCTCTGCTATTATTCTTTTAAAGAAACTTCCTATTTCACTAACTTCCTTCTCTAGGTTCTCCTCAATACCTATTAGCCTTCCTGACTGTATCTTGGAGCTCCTGAAATGATCTGGTTTGGTTTTTGGATTGTTTTGGAATTCTGTGCTTCTATCAGAAAGAATGGCATTGCCCCATTTCTAAGAAAATGGAAAGACTTAGAGAAAATCATACTAAGTTAAGTGAGCCAGGCCCAAAGAAACATAAACTCTACGGTCTCCCTTATTGGTAATAATTAGTCTATGTCTAGGATAGTCCCAGTCAGTTGTCACAGTAGCTCAATAGCTATGTATATATGCTCAAAAAAGATGATGCTAAGAGAAATGATCTCCAAAATATGGAAACAAGTGGTTCATTATTGATATTGTTGTTTTTAATGTACTATGTGAAATGATTTCTTTTTTCTTCTGTCCATCTTCCCTATGATTTAGCCCCTATTGTCACTGTATTTGATTCTGGTACCCTGGGTATTTTATGCATGTCTTTCTGAATTAGGAAAGGGAAGGGGAACATTAAAATGATGAGACAAAGGGTAAAAGGCAAACCCATGCTACAGCAATACTTACAAGATAATATGTTGTAAACTAACTGTATAACTTGATGGGGGGTGGGATTTGGGAGGTGGGAAGGAGGGATAAAAATGAGGAAGGGGGTAACAAGTTGGACAAGAAGTGTACTCACTACCCAACGTATGTAACTGTAACTACCCTGTACTTCACCTTGACAATAAAAATGTAAAAAGGAAGACAAAGCAAAATAAAAGAAATTAGATGTTGATTTGAGATATTTCACTTACTGATTTTAGAGACTATTCAGTAATATTCACTGGAAAACTTTTGGTTTGGGTTTTTCTTTCATGCTTCCTCCCATTCTGTATTTAGAACATTTTCCAGGCAATAATGTTCAACTCAATCATTTCTCATTTCTCAGGGGTGATTATCCTTCATTGCCTGAGGTCCAACTTACTGAGCAGTGATGTGTAAATATATTTGAACAAAGGTATAAATGATGTATAAATATATTTGATGCTCCCTGGTGAGTATTTAGGAGAATATAATTTAAAACAATAAGGTACTAGTCCACATCTTCTAACAAGGCTACACACACACACACACACACACACACACACACACACACACGTATGTATGTATTCCAAAATGTTGGCTAGGATGTGGAGCAATTGGAATCCTCATTTTGGTGCTGGTATGAATGTTGTCAAACGCATTCCATCAATCAAAAGTTAAGCATATTAGTTTTCTTGAAAATGGACATTCTTACTGGGGTGAAGTGGAATCTCAGTGTTGCTTTGATTTGCATTTTATGGCCAGAGATGTTGAGCCTTTCTTCCTGTGTCTATTGGCCATTCTCATTTCCTCTTCAGAGAAGTTTCTCTTTTGTCTTGAGCCCACTTATTAATGGGACAGTTGTTTCTTTAAAGATTTGTTTTGGAGGGACTTCATTTTTAGGGTTCTAATTATATTTTAGATATGAAGCCCTTGTCTGTTGTATGGCAGGTGAAGATCTTCTCCCAATATGTGAGCTTTCTATTTATCTTGCTAGATATGTCCTTAGCCATGCAGAAGCTCTGCAGTTTAATGCAATCCCAACCTTTCTTTGACTTGTTGTGTTTCTAGGTCTTTATTAATAAAATTTCAACCTATGCCAAAGAGTCCAAGAAAACTAATAACAGATTCTAGCAGGATGTGGCCAAAAGGGAATGCTACTACACTGTTGGTGGGAGTGTAAAATAGTTCAGTCACTCTGGAAATCAGTATGGGGAGGTTCCTCAAAAGGCTAAACATAGAGCTCCACTATGACCCAGCAACCCCACTTCTGGGTATTTATCCAAAGGATTACAAACAAAGCCATAGTAAGTCTACCAGCACAAATGTGTTCATTGCAGTGTTATTTACCATAGCTAAAATATGGAACCAACCCAGATGCCCCTTGCTAGATGAATGGATCAAGAAAATGTGGTACATATATACAATGGAATTCTATGCTTCCATCAGAAAGAATGGCATTGCCCCATTCATAAGTAAATGGAAAGACTTGGAAAAGATCATAGTAAGTGATGTGAGCCAGACCCAAATAAACATAGATTCTATGATTTCCCTCACTAGTAATAATTAGTATATGTCTAGGATATTCCTGGAAGAGTATCACAATAGCTCAATAGCTATGTACATATGATCATACAAGATGATGCTAGGCAAAATGAACTCCAGGATATGGAACCAAGAGTTTTTTCATTGTTGTTGTTACTTTTAATGTACTATGGGAAATTATTTCTTTTTTTTTACATTTTTCCCCTATGGTTTATCCCCTGTTGTCACTGCACTCTACTTTGGTACCCTGGTTATTGTATATACATTTATATGAATTAGGGAAGGGAAGGGGAACATCAAAATGGTGAGACAAAGGGCATAATAAGTGAACCAATGCAACAGTGATACTCACAAGACAATATGTTAGACATTAACTGTACAACTGGGATGAGATCGGGGAGGTGTGAAGGTGGAAGAAAAATGAAAGAAGCAGTAATAAGTTTGACAAGAAATGTACTCACTACCTTACATATGTAACTGGCACTCCTCTGTACATTATCTTCGCAATAAAATTAACTGAAAAAAGGTTGAATAAGAAATGTACTCACTGCCTTTAAATAATAAGAAGAAAAAAGATGAACTCACTGGTTTGAAGGCTTCATGTTAATGTCCTTCCTACATGTTATATTCTCCTACAGAATGCAGGAAGAGGGATTTTAAACAGTAGAGATATACTCTGAAAAAAAAAAAAAACTAAGCATAAATTGCCATGTGGTTCAGTGATTTTACTTCCAGATTTGTCCTCAAGAGATAGGAAAATATATGCTTTCACACAAATACACAATGGCACACAAATGTTATAGAAACATTACTACTTAGAGCTTCAAACTAGGTAGGATCTCAAGGTATGGCAGATGTATGGGCAAACAGGTATATCCTGTAATGAAATACTCTTTAGCAATCAAAAAGGAACACACTACTCATATATATGATAAATAAATCCATTTTGAAAACATTTTGCTAAGTGAAGTGATCCAGATACAAAGGAAGGACTACAGTGGTATACCATTTAAATTAAAATTTCCACAAAATGCAAATCCATAGCTTCCTTGGGCTGGGGTGGAATGGGATGAGGTTTGTAACCACAGGCACAAAACAACCTTTTGACAAACAATGGATGTTCTAAGATTGTGGTGATGGCTTCCTCATCTACAAATTAAATGTTATTGAATTGTATACTGATAATGGGAGGTTCTTATGGTGTTTAGATTTCAATCAAATTATGAGAAAATGATTAAACGTTGGAAAATGTGGCTGAGGAGAAACCAATTCCTAATATTATGTATATCTTGCAATCATTATTCATGTAACCACATGGGAATGTGTTATTTTTTTGCTATTAGCTTCTACTGTGGGAAGTCAGAAAGGCTGAGTATATGTCAGCAGTATCTGAGACTGCTGGAGGTGATGGGAAGGTAGGTTCATCTAGAGGAATATCACATTCCATGTGAAAGGTGAATATGTACTCCAAGTGCTTGGGATGTTGCCAAGGTGAATTGGTCACGTCTGGCATGAAAAATGCAATAACATGGGGACTATATACAATGCTTTGAAAAGATTTTCCATCCAAAGAGATTATAGATCATTTTATTTTGCAGCTGAAATGAGAAATGAATGGAAGAATCTAAGGCCTCCAGATTCTCAGATAAACAAAATCTGGCTCAGAATCTCAGAGGAAGTCCTTGATTTCCTATCTCATTCTTTTCTGCCTCGGACTACTGTTAAAGGGGTGAATCTCTGATTGTATTTAAACACTTCTCTACTATACACTGAGTCTTAACTAACCTGGAAAAGGCATCGTCTTTCTCAGCTCATTGTTTTTTCATGGGCTCTCATTTAATCATTAAAATGAGATTTAATCAATAAAACTGGTATTTTTGCAATCAGGTTTCTGATCATTCAGGTGACAAAAATGACATCATCAATATGTTAATCCTTGGTTACATATGTTGCTCATTACTTCATTTGTTATATGATGCACATTAAAGGGACATTATCATTGATAATGTAATGTGTTTTTAATGTAATCAAGTCAAGTCTCGACACCCTCTTCTGAAATTTGCTTCAATTGACGATGAGCAGGAAGACACAGATCTGGCAATCATATATGAATAGGATACAATTCTCATCCCTGTGAGAAGTTTTGTATTTCACAATTCATTATGTGACTGTCTTCTAGCCTACTAGCATTTAATTAAGCTTGTGATAACTAGCTGTTGGTAGCAAGGAAAAGAAGGTTATAAAGAAATAGACTGCATGCTTTTAGATGTTACAAACCCATTTATATTTAATAATTTTAATTTTATTTGGAAGAGTCTAAACCCAAAGAAATCTTCCTGAAAACAGATGACATGAGTTACTCTGGCGAATGGCATTTTAAACTGGTGTGAGTAAGCTACAGGAACCTGTCTGAGATACTTAAGCTTCACAGAAATAAGAGATTTGTTTCAAGATTGGCAAATGTGTACTAATGTATTAATGTGTAACTAAATAGAGTATTAGGGGCTAGATGTAGTGAGACATTTGTAATCCTACACAAGTGGGAGGATCATAGTTCAAGGTCAGCCTAGGCAAAAAGATAATGAGACCCCATGCTAATAAGTAAATTGGGCATGGTGGCTTACTTCCATTATCCCAGATACACAGCATGCATAGGTTGGAGGATCACAATCTCACGGCATCTGACTAAAGCATATGACTAAGGCATAAAAAGGTTGGGGGCATGGCTGAAGTGGTACAGTTCCTGCTTAGCAAATGCAAAGCCCTGAGCTCCAATCCCAGGACCCCCAAAATATTTTGAGTTTTAGATGATATTTATCTGTATTAAAAACAGAAATGGAATGAATACACAGAAGCTGTTTTGGTAAAACCACTGAATTCTTAACTTTGATAATAATGTCCCTTTATAATGAATGTAACACTTTAGGAAAGTTTGGGGCATATGAATTTCAAAATAGATACCTGGTTTCAATAACTAAATATTTATAGGCCAGGTAAAAATTGCCAGCTATCTTCTTATCAAGTAAAGAAAATAAAAGGAGAAAATATATCTCATATATACCTCTCATATATATGTATATTAGTTGAGAAAATTCAGATAGGTAAAATATGTCAAAAGTCTAAGTTATTGTTATGTGAAACTTTATATTTAGTGGATATAAATTTCTTAGCAGGTTGTATATATTCAGGATAATTATTCAACAATTAATTGGCAGTTGTTATTAATAATTACTGTTAAATTAATAATTGTTACTATTGATGAATAGTTATTAATTATAAAGAAATATAACTTAAAAAAGAAAGATAGGTCAGCCAGTAAGTAAGCTCAATTTTTCATATGTGTTAGTGATTTAAATATATTCAGAAAGATTTAATCATTTGTTTAAGTTTAGGTCATGATTATTAGCTGCCTACATTCTGATTTTTAATAATCAGTTCCTTAAGAAAATTTTTGTAGCTGTTTAAAAAAATTAGACCAGTGAGTAGTTCAGTAAAGAATAAATAGGAAAGATCAACAAACACAATGAACATAGTTAGCTAAAAAGGAAAGTGTAGTATCTGTTGGCTGTTCAGCTGGTGGATACAAGGAGATGGTATTAGCAACTACCACCCTAAAAGGTACTGCTACTTAAAGGAGAAAGCAATTAAATATTCAGAAACAAAAAAGAGTAAAGTAACCCAACATATATAATGTTAATTAAAAAGAAAAACGAGCCAGGACCAATGAATTCCAAACATGTGTTCCAACACTGAGACATCTCACCAAACAATATAAAGCTTACATAGAACAATGTTTATAATAATATGCCACTCATGATAAATCACAAAATAGAATGATGGCAATGTGCTTTCTGGTAATTCGTTATGAGCTCCCACAAGCCTTCTTATTTACTTGAGTTAACAATGTAAGCTTGTCAGGTGTGATGGCTCATCCCTCTAATCCTAACTACTCAGGAGGCTGAGATATGAAGACAACAGTTTGAAGACTGCCCAGGCAGGAAAGTCCATGAGACTCTTATCTCCAATTTACTACCAAAAAGCTGGGAGTGGAGCTGTGGCTCAAACTGATAAAATGCTATCCTTGAACAAAAAAGCTCAGGGACAGTGCCTAGGCTTTGAGTTCAAGCCCCAGGAAAACACACACACACACACACACACACACACACACACACACACGCATACACACACACACACACACAGAGTCAAATACAAACTAAATTTTACAAAATGCTTTTTAATATGTTTTGGTATAAATGCAGGATGGAGCTTCTTTGAGAAATATTTCTCAAAGTATTTCTTTGAGAAATAATATTAATTGATATTCTACTACTGAACCAATCTTGGATAGGCTCCTTGCATTTGAATATGAAGGATGCATCCTGTAGTTTCCTTTAGGATATATTGAGAGTGTTTACTGAGATATTTTAAGGCCAGAGTCATTCATTTTGTGAACAGTTCTTATTTTTCATGAAGTTCCTCGCATACACGTTTATTATTATTGCTGAGTTCACATGGAAATAGCAAAGGGAAGTGAGCTCAGTCTGTTCTGTCTCACTCCTAATATGTTGCTGTCAATTTGTTTCTTATATTTATGATTTTGAAAATCTATTTTGATTCCATAGCCTTCAGTGAATAAAGATTCATGACAGTTATGGCTTCATTATAGAGTCTTTCCCTATTTGGCAGACTGTTGCTTCTTACAAAATTAAAATTTCATAAAGCCCTTAAGCCTTTTCTCTCACACACTGAAACATAAACACATCCTTCTTAATTTATGCTGGTATGTTTCATGAAACCAAATGCAAGATATCTCGTGCTCCCTGGTGGCATTGTTTTCGCACTGGATCCCTCATGGTAAGGAGAGACTTTTTATCTCTCTCATCAGTTACCTATAGCCCCATTTTCCCTCTTTGTCTAATGGAAAGAGGTTAAGGACTTCTTACCAGGCAGCATGGAACGGTAAAATGTTCTGTAAATAAAATATTTATCAATATTCACAAAGATACAAGATATATATAGTTCTTTACACAAACAGTTTTAGAAGCCAAATACTATAAACAACTTAAGAAGTCGATCTGAAAATTCTTCTCTGAGAAGTTATTGTTCCTGTAAAGTGCAGTGACATATTTAATACTGAAGGCAACATTTCTGTTTATGTTTATAATACAGCTTTAAGCTATATGGACATAATTCTAACACTCAGAAGATGAAAGCAGGTGGATCTTGAGTTTGAGGCCAACCTAGCCTACATTGGGCTATGTCTTGATTGTCTCAAAACACAAAAGCAAAAAGATACAGTATTTTATGTTTTGTGAGTTTATTCTAAGTCTCTGAGTTGGTTGAGACAAATAAAAGCATTTTTGTTTCTTTTAACCATGGATTTACAAACTCTCTTTGCTAGTAAGAGACAACATGAGCACAATTGAAGCTTGTGAGAAGATAGCTATTGTTGAGAGATTTCTATTAATCTGTTCATTGTGTTCTTGATTAGACTTGTGAATTTTTCAACTAAGGAAAAAGTCTTAATCATTTAAAGTAGAGTTACACTGAAGGGTGTGTTTGGTTTACGTGCACGCTCTCCAGGTTTTCTGGAAATTTTTCTAAACAAAGTCAATGTAGGGTTCAATATCACTTGGAGACTGAAAGTACACAATGCACATAACGCTATACTTCCCTCAATCCAGACTTAGTCATAAAATCCTGCATCCATTTCCATTTTTACTTTTAGTTATAATACAAAGAATAAGAAGTATTTTAAGAGCTAAAGTTTAAATATTTGGGAACTTACTATACCCATTTTTTCCCCACAGTGCTTTCTAACTTGGATCCTGATGGAGAATCACCTGGGATTTTGACTGAACGGGGTGTGTAAATCCTGGAGCTTCTTTCTGAGTACTTAAGAAAAGCACTGAGCATTTGCTTCTCATCTGTTCATGCCTGGCCTCTCTTTATCTTTGTGGTACAAGTTGTATGTCTGCTTAGTATGCTGAGCATACTCTTCTGTGGAAAACAAAAACCTAAACGAATCCATTGTCACCATTGTAGACTTTATGCATTTCCAAAAGAATGGCAGAAAAATCCAGGTCATACTAAAAGAGGTGGGTGAGTCTTTGTCCAGCATTTTACAGTGAACACTATCAAATAGAAATATCATGAGAATTTTATAGCAAACTCCTACTCACTGCCTACATTTTACAAATCAATATTCTATTCTTAAGTATTATTCTAATCATCCCTCAGCCACCTTATTATTTAAAAATGTTTGGCACTGTTCTTGGGGCTTGAACTCATGGCCTGGGTGTTGTCCTTGACCTTATTTTGCTTATGTCTATCACTCTACCACTTTGAGCCTTAGCTCCACTTCTAACTTTTGTTGTGGTTAATTAGAGATAAGAGTCTCATAGATTTTCCTACCTGGGTTGGCTTTGAACCTTGATCCTCATATCAACTTTCTGTGTTGCTAGGATTATAGAAATGAGCCACTGGTATCTGGTTTAGCCCATTTTATTTCTTTAAAACAATGCCCATCAAGGAAAGACATAGATACCATTGTATTTCATAATAATAGCATACAACTGCATATCTGACATTTGTCAAATTTGGATATTTATTTACAGTGATTTTTAGATAAAAATTCGCATGGTAAGAATTGAGAACATTTTACATGTGTAGTTGCTGACTTTTGGCCAATAAGCAGTCCTACAAAGCCCCAATTCTATCACGATATCAAAATTCACTGTCTCTTTTCATAGTTCTCAAAATTTCAGGTTGGAACTAACGCTGTGGGAGGGCTACCCGTGCTCCAAGAGGTCTGAGGAAAAATGCTTCCTTGCCTCTTCCTGGCTTCTGGGGGTTCTTTGACTTGAAGCTGAGTTATTCCAGTCTCTGCCTCTGCCTCTGCCTTATTCTCTCTGTGCTCCCCCCACCCCCCACTTTTTTTTTCTTTTACAAAGAGTGCGTGTATCCTTGACAGAAGAATGATCCTCCTGTATCTGGGAGGTTGTCCCTTTGATCAATCAAGAATATACCCATGGACAGGTACACATGGATGAGTAAGGCAAGAAGAGACCCACCTAGCCAGCGATATCTCTTGAATCGACATTGGAGATAATAGGATGATGATGCTATGGGCAGATTGTCCTCACATTCAAAATCCTGTTGCAAAATAAGGTCCATTTCATCCCCAATCCCCCATAATACAAAGTTCTGACTTTTCCATTTCTGATCAATTTCTCTCTTGCCAACTGGAGATAACCAGTGTTTTGACTTTTTTTCCATTGTAGATAAATATATTGTGTTTCAAACAGTAGTAAAATCAAACAATGTGCACATTTTTTGTTCTCATAGCAGAAGTTTGTTAAGTAATGTTTGTTGGATTAGTGTTATTTCTTACAGTACAATGGGCTCTGGCAAGATAAATTGAAACAAGAATTTACTAAAAGAACAAGGTATCACACAGAATAAATGGGTTTGAGTAGCCCATTTAGAAGATGATTGACTTCTAGTAAAGTTTGGGACTTTTAGTAGCAGGAAATATTAAACTATAAGTTAATATCCTCAGTCACAAGAATAAGCTTCAGATTTTGTTTCTTTTACATTTGGTTAAGTTGCGAATCCAATTTTGCCACACACTTTGAACTTAAACACCCACTACTTAAATAATTAGCAATTTCCAACTGTGGTTTTTCTAATTTTCTTAAATTCTATACAGGCTAATGGCATCATCACCATTGATACATAGTTTGGCCTAATATACCTCACTTTGTTAGGTATTTTTAGAAATCTAAATTAAATGTTTGGCTTCAGTCAACATTTCCTTTACTTTGACCCAATTTTTCTTTTAATTTTAGTGTAAAACTTTTTGTTAGAACTAGTATTTTATATTAGTTCACAGTGATAACTAACATTTTTTAAGAGCTTGGTTCAAAAACAAAGCCTTGTTCTAACGAAGATGAACAGGAATCCAGGTCATCCTTTCAATAGGTAATTCCCATTTTAATCTCATAGGAGGAGAAATCACAAAAGATAGAAGCGATTATTTTTTTCTTCCATCTTCTAGTCTCTCTGCCCATCTCTCTGCCCCTCTGTCTGTCTGTCTTTTTATCTGTCTGTCTGTCATTGTGTAATAGTAAAGGAGGCTTTAGGTAGAAGCTGGCCAGACACCTGCAATTGAATCCCTAGACTCTTCTTTGAGTGTGTTATTTAGAAGAAAAGGTTGGATCCTCCAGTTCTGCTACTGCTGGCTGCCTCAGTGAAGGGAAAAAGACAATCACCAGATAGGAAGGGAGAAGTTGAGTTCCCATCTCTGATGAGGCTGACAAAGGTTCTTCTGCAGAGTTTCGATACTAAGAACTCATGTCAGTGGAGCTGGGAGATGATCATGTAAGTAAAAAGGTGGGACACACACACCCGAGCAAGGACACCCCATGGGCACCATTGGGCAGAACGCTTTTCAGATCTCTGTCTCCTGTTTCCAGGTGCCTTGTAAGTGTAGACGTTTCGTAGGCTTCTGTGACAGGCTTCTGTAATCCTAGCTACCCAGATTGCATGTCAAATCTTTCCTAGGCAGGAAAGTCTGTGAGACTCTTATCTCCAATGAACCAGCAGAAAACCAGAAGTGGAGCTGTGGCTCAAAGTGGTAGAGTGCTAGCCTTGAGCACAAAAAGGCTCAGGGACAGTGCCCTAATTTCAACCCCATGACTGACAAAAAAATAAGAAATTGGTAAACTTTACAGATCAGTGTCTACATATTAGTAAATTGAAGCCCATCAGCCTAATTTATCTAATTTATCTATTTTTAAACTTTTATCTATTTTTTAAACTTCATTTTTTTATTCACGGTGGTAAAATACCCATAGATGAAACTTACTATCAACTATTTGAAGTGCACACCAGTGATGTTAAATATATATTTGTATGATGGGTAACGACCGTTTTCATCCTTCCCTTGAATTGTGTTTCATCTTGCAAAAGGAAAAGCATATATACTCATGTAACAGCATCTCTACATCCTCCCCACTCCCTGCCCCAGAGCTGCTTCTCTGCTTTCTGCTATTATGATCTTGAATACCCTAATGGCAGGGTATACAGTACTTGTCTGGTAGTGAATCATTTGCCTCACTTAAAGTAACATTTTCATAATTCACCCATATTGTAACTTCCCCAAGACTTGCTGTCCTTTTAAAATCTGAACAATATTCCATTGTATGTACGTACGTACAAATACACGTGCAACATATGCATGTGTATACATACGTGTATGCATACACAATACACAAATATGTATAGATAGATATGTATGTACTTACACATGTATGTAATTTAATGCACAAAATGTGCATAGACACAGGTATAGATATCTATAGATATCAATATCTATACATAGATATACATGCCTATATAGATATACTTACATATATACTTTTACATGAATATCTAAGTAGATATGCATATGGATGTAATGCATAATGCTACAGTTTGGTTATCCATTTATTTTTTTAATGACTATTTAGGTTATTTCTGTGTCTTAGCTATCACGAATAAGGATATCATATATAAGAAACTACAAATCATGGTTTGTATTAAACTTGGGCTATACAAGCCTCTTTTCTTCTAAGACTTTGAGTTCTTTGTGGGTATACTGTCTGTTCAGAGTGAAATTGCTTGATCGTAGTGTGATTTTGTGTTTGATTTTTTGAGTAACCACTACACCAATTCACACATGTCCTCAGTGTTCCCACCAGCAGTGGCCAAGGCTTCAATATCTTCATATTGTCTTTCACACTTACAATTTTATGAACGTTTTTGTGGCAGCTTGCCTAATGGGTATGAAATGGTACCTCATTGTAGTTTCCAGTTGCATTGCCCTGATAATTAGCAATGTTGTGCATCTTTTCCTATGCATATTGACCATTTGAATTTTATGTGTTTATTTGTATGTTGTCACTGAGTTTAAGGAATTTTCACTGTTAGGTAGATTTTTTTTTCAAATTTTTATGATCAAACTGATGTACAGAGAGGTTACAGTTTCATACGTTAGGCATTGGATACATTTCTTGTACTGTTTGTTACCTTGTCCCTCATGCCCCCCTGTTAGGTAGATTTTAATCTCCTACTAAATATCAAATTTGCAAGTATTTCTTCTTTTCTATGGGATTCCTTTTGATCTATTGAAAGCCTTTGGATACATGAAATTGAAGAAAAAAATTGTGAATTCCAATTTAAGAAAAAATATATGCATTCCAAGTTGACTATTTTTTGTTACCTGTATGTTTGATGTCATATTCAATAAAGTATTACAAATTGAAAGCCATGAAACTTTTCTCTATATTTTCTCTTAAGTTATAGGTCAATCAAAAATAAGAGGTGATTTTGAGCATCAGAGATGGAAATGTAAGAAGGCTGGAATGAATGGAAGAAAATGTAAAAGGAAAAGTAATTTCTCTCCAAGAAGGAGATAATTTTAGTAAAATAAACTGAGCACTGTATGCATGGAGAGTTCCAGTGCACTAAAGAAATCAAGGCCCAGGAATCAATTCAGAAATCAAGTCAGTCCTCCATCTCAAAGAAAAGGGGGAAAAAAACCACAAACACGCTGCAGGATTTTCCTCATTGAGGTTTGTATTATGTTCACTATTCTGTACAGCTATGAATGAAGCTCTATTGACTGTTTGTGGGTCCACCCAGTTGTGTTAAACATGACTTGGAGGTCTGTAACCGTGGCTTGCAGTTGTTCAGTTCCTATAGAATCTTCCCTACAGCTTGCTTTTGTGTGGCCTAATACAAATGATCTTTATAGTTAAAGCATGATAGAAACCACAAATCAAAACAAAAAGAAAACAACGAATATAGTGACAGATTGTATGTGGCCTGCAGAGCTCACAATATTTACTGGAGCCTTTTACACAAAATGTTAGTTGGCTTCTTGTAAGAGCCATCTACAAAGTAGGCCCAATAATTATTTTATCATGAGAAAATTGATCAGAAGACAATTCTCTTGGGACCTTCATTGTGGCTGTAGGGAGAGAGGGCAATATGGCAGAAGTTTCCACAGCATAAATAAGTCTACCTATTTAATTGTTCCTTCTGGTGTTTCCAGCTACTTGCATATGGATTGCAATATATTATTTATTTATGTTTGGTGAAGTAGGTATAGCTGGCCTTCCTAACTTGATTTCTACTTCAATCTATCCCAAATTCATGATGAGTAGCTGGTGTTCATACATTAACTGTGTGTGCTAAAAATCTCATGTTTATTCACTTCAATTGACAAACTTAACAGAAAACCCCATCTAAACCTTTGGAAATATTTAAGAAAAGGAGATTATTTGTTTATGGAAAGAGCATACATAACACTGTTCCAAGATCTAAGCTGACTTGGGTGTGAGTCTCCTGTTGGAGGTCTGTACAAACTCTGGAGAGCATCCCGATCTGACTCCTCTCCTCTGAGTCTCATTAGATTGATTAGGTCCTTGAGGCTGAGAGATAGAATTCTGTGTTCTCTTGTCCAACTAGAAACCTTGCTCTTTCTGAGTCCCAAGGTGGTAAGAGGCTCCTAAAATATCTTCTAAGACTCTCTGGCTCCTACTATTTGCTTTCTTCCTTATGCAGAACATATAAAACAACCTCCCCTTCATTGTGGACTGGTCCTAAGTATTCACAGTCCAAAAGGAAATGGTGAAACTGCTGGAATATTACTTCCAAGAGTAAGTACACTAAAATGGTAATATTCTCTCTCCCACTCCTTCTTCTTTCTTCTCTGTCTCTGTTTCTTGTTGGTCTCATTCTGTTTCTCTGCCTCTGTCGGTCTGCCTTTCTGTCTCGGTCTCTATTTCTTTCTCTCTCCTTTCCTTCACTCTGGGGGAGCAGGCTTCCATACTGAGTAGCTCAGTGGAGAAACACACAGAAAGAATAGCCAGTTCATAGCCAGCAAACTTGTAAGAGAACCTTCTGAGGCTTGCAGATGGACTCATGAGTAAATCTTGTCCAAGTTGAACTTTTTATTTCCAGCAAACACTTTGATACTCTCCTTATCAGAGACCTTGAATAAAAGGACTTAGGAAAAAATGTTTCCAGATCCTTTGGGACTCATTTGTCATACAGCAGGAGATAACTAATACACCAAATCTAAGATGGAAGTCATTAGGGTCCTTCACCCAATTGAGTAGAGGGGAAACTCATATTTGTTCCATGTTGTCTCTGGAATTTAAAGAGAATACTAAGTATTCTATGTCTTCATCAGCAGAAGGAGGAATTTCCTTCCTTATGGAGGACTACCTTACCAATTGCAGACCATTGCATCCAGAGGAGTTTCACTGAGATGGCAAGACCTTTTTCATTTCTATAAAACTATTTTAATATTGTTACCCTCTTACTCAAACAGAAATGATTCTTTCCTTTTCCAAAGGTCCTGGCTATATGTTATCATATGTGCAGTATGGATAAAGATGATATTATACACAACTGAGACATTGTTGAAATGTGAATTGGTTGTGACCTAAACAGTGGCACCTAAACAAGGAATTATTATAATTTTCAGGCAAGTTGATGAAGTCCTGCTGACTCTGTTGCTTGAGTGCAAATTAATAGTAGGTTTTTATATTTGTTGAGACAGGAAAGCAAGAATCACCAGCCAGACTAGTTGCTGTATTTTAAGTGCTACATCAATTTATTCTAATGAATATGTTATTGAATATTGAAATTGTTCTTTCAAATATTGATATTATGATAAACTGTTTTATTTTTTAGATCTTAGCCTAAAGGTTAAGAAGAGATCTTCTTATTGAAAATAAATTAAATAAACCAGTTGTTGATGTCTCTTGCCTGTAATCCTAGCTGCTCAGAAGGCTAAGATCTGAGGATTGTGGTTTGAAGCCAGCCCAGGCAGGAAAGTTTTTGAGACTTTTATCTCTAAGTAAACACCAAAAAGCTGGAAGTAGAGGTGTGGCTAAAGCTATAGAGCACTACTTTTGAGCAAAAGAGCTCAAGGCTAGCACCCAGACCATGAGTTCAGCCTTAGGATTAGCACAAACAAGTAATAACAATATTGTTATTATTATTATTATTATTATTATATTGCATAAAATGTGTATGTATTGTTATAACCACTATGTGTCAGCTAGCCTTTTGAAAGAGAATGCCTGGTCAATACACAATTATTTATATGCTTAGATTAATATGAAAGAATTAAAGATTGCAATACTCAATATTTCCATTTTCTTAAGCACCATACAAAATCTAGCTACAGATTTTACTTATGTGTAAAGGTCCTCCATTAAACTTTAGTCACGTCAGTGACATAGTAGAAGCAACCACCAACTCTAATAATTAAAATTTGTTTGATTGGTTGCTGGATAACTGTCAGATAGAATAGCATGTTACCACTGAAAATATTTTTTAACAAGATGCCATTTTAAAGCTGAATGGATATCATATGTATGCCAAAAATTATGTTCAACTTTATTTATTTTTATTTTTATTTATTTATTTATTTATTTTTTTGGCCAGTCCTGGGCCTTGGACTCAGGGCCTGAGCACTGTCCCTGGCTTCCTTTTGCTCAAGGCTAGCACTCTGCCACTTGAGCCACAGCGCCACTTCTGGCCGTTTTCTGTATATGTGGTGCTGGGGAATCGAACCCAGGGCCTCATGTATACGAGGCAAGCTCTCTTGCCACTAGGCCATATCCCCAGCCCTATTTTTATTTTTTATTGGTCATAGGGCTTGAACTTGGGGTCCGGGCCCTGTCCCTGAGCTCTTTCACTCAAGGCTAGTGCTCTACTACTTTGAACCACAGCACCACTTATGGTTTTCTGGTAGTTAATTGGAGATAAGAGTCTCAGACTTTCCTGCCCAGGCTGGCTTTAAATTGTGATCCTCAGATCTTAGCCTCCTGAGTAGCTAGGATTACAGGCGTTGGCCTCCTGTGCCGGGCAACAACTTCAAAGTCTCATTTACAGATGCACAAAATACTTTTGCGTATATTCTGTGTGAGACACTTTACCATTTTAGTGAAATGCTTAAGTGTCAAATTAAAAATTGTTTCAGCATTCAGGAGACAGCATCTGCTGAATTTTTTTTATACATTCTTAGCTAGCTTCCTATAGCTACAGGTAAGGGCTGTATCTGAAACAGTGCAGGAAATCCACACATTGATGGGGATCCAGACTATTGCAATGGCAAAATCTACACGGTTGAAAATAGCCAAGTCTACCATGGTTGAATATATTCTAGTCATTAATAATGCTGTCTCTTTCCATATTTATCTTTGTTTACTTCTTAAATTTCAGATCCAGCAACTGTGGCACCTAAATGATGCAACCAATTTAACTCATTTGCATATCAAATTGGAAGCTTTTCTACACATTTGCCTTATATAATATTCAAAGACTGAGACATTTTCTGGCTTCTACGGATATCCTGGGGAAGATTTTGGTATGTGCAATATACTTCGTGGTCCACAGTTCTGGTATTTATTTCTCCTTAGAAGTAGCTTTCTAAAATATCACATTTCTTAATATCTCACATTGTTTTTTGTTAATTTCCTACTGATTTAAGAATGTCTGTTAACATTTTAAAAAGGTCAACTGAGATCACACAGGGGACAAGTTTCCTGAGCTCATTTCTTGCACATATGCTATGTTACATATTATGAAATAGAAAATAGAAGTTAAGTTGCAGGTAATGAAATCTTTGTAAAACTGTAGTTTATTGACCATCTGAGTTTCTAGCAATCATTGAATATGTTGCTACTGCTGAAACTCATTAATTATCCCTTTCCATCAATATGCCTACTATTTATTCAGTTGTTAATCAATTAACCACTTAATAGCCTGCTTAGTTGTAAAAATTATTTATGTGGTGCCTGGAGAGGATAATGGACATTATTTCCACTTACGTTACATCAGATTTCTGGCAGAAGATTAAGTGAGAAAAAGAGTCACGATGCAAGATTGAGTCAGCTGAGCAGTTGCTTTGTGATCTTAGTTTCCTTACTGTTTCCTAAAGGGTGTTTCCTTAGCTTGCAAAAAGGGACAGTGCTAGACTAAATAATCTCTGAAATGTTTCCCTCCTGATATTCTCTCCTGTGAACAAAAGTCACCCACTTTAAGAATTACCTTTTCTTAAGTCATTGGGTGGTGGCTGTACTCGTGCTGTTCTCTGTAATTATTTTCTGGATCTGCTGAGAGGAGATGGGATAGAGAAAGACAGAGAAAGAGTCAGAGAGAGGCACACAGGGAGAATGCTAAGCTCTACTGAGATCCAGAGTATATTCTGATAGAAAATATGTTAATAGAAAGGTCAAAGAACAGGAGGAGATTGGAAAGAAAGTGAAAAAAGGAGAAGCAGAGCATTGAGAGTTTAGCTTTCTTAACCCTGAAGGGGAACATAAGGTCCTCATTGAAACATCTTTCTTTAGTCACCCACCCCCTGTTGAATCCATGCATGCCAGCACCTGCCATGTAGCAGCCTTCTGTGCTGCCCCACGCACTATTTCCAGCTTCCCACTCACAGCTGTTCCCTGGGATGCCTCTCATTCTTCAACACAAATCTGCTTGCCTAAGGCAGGGCCTTGTATCAATGGTTCTTAGAATACAGCATCCAACAGAATTATCCATCAAGCTCATTTAACATCTATATTTGTGGACCCAACCCCTACTGTTGTGATATGAGTTGGAAGTGGTGTCCTGGCCACCGATGTTGTACACAGGAAAGAAAAATTCTGATACAGCTGACCTTTGGGCTGTGCTTGGGGAAAGGCAACTTCATTAACTACCCAGGACTTGTTTAACTATGCAAAGATCTCCTCATCTTGTCAAAGTATGTTTGTGAACTCACTTCTTGGGAGTCCTTTCCTTAAGTGGGAAGATGTTATTTCTATTTTTAAAAGATTCCATTTTTTTTGTGGTGTAACTTGTTATATCCTAAAGCTTTTGCAATCTGCTATATATGTATGATTATTATATGCATGCTTATATATAGTTATACATATGTAGAAATAATATACACCTTACTTAAACATCACATTTATAGGCTAGAAATGTATCATGTATCTAACTATTTATACAACTGTCTGCCTGTGCTCACATATGCCATACACAGAAACTTCAGAGAATAATGATACAAAGAGCTCTGTAGGTAGTGAGTCCAGCTATGTGGTTTTACTCACACTTGGCATCATGATGACAAATACCTAACATAAAGCACTTAAGCAAGGGAAGATTTAATTTTAGCCAATAGTTTCAGAAGTTGGACTCCATAGTTCTTGGCTCCTTTAATTCTGGGCCTGAGGTGAGATAAAGCATCTGTGGGCATGTGGGACAATATTCACCCTATTGTAGACAGGAAGTAGAGCAAAAGAGAGCTACCAGGGACCAGGTAGAACCTTCAAAACATGCCAACAATGAATTATAGCCTTCGCCTAAGTCCCACTACCTATTAAAATAACACTACCATCTGGGAACCAAGTCATAACACAGGAGCTTGGGTGGGGCACATTTCACCCTCAAACTGTAGCATTCTCAGCCTTGCTTCCAAAGGCATATAGCCATCTCATGGTAGAAAATGCATTTAGTCAGTCTCCGAGAGTTACTTCAACCTTAACAATTCCAAAATTGTCAAATCACCTCTGAAACTCAAAGCAATCTTCCAGCTGTGAGTCCCCACAAAGCCAGAAAGAAAGACAAGGGCAATGGTCAAATTAAACATAAACATTCCTAAAGGTAGAAGTAGAAGAATACAAAGAAATAATGAAACCAAAGCAAGACTCAAACCCAGATGGGAAAACAATAAATTCTATATTTCCATGTTCATTTTCTGGGACACAAGGTGCTGCGATGTGCATTTTGATAAAGTTGAAGACTTCACCCCATGGCCGTGCCATTTGATCACACATTGCTTCTCTCTCTCTCTCTCTCTCTCTCTCTCTCTCTCTCTCTCTTCCCTCTCTGTCTCTCCGTCTCTCTATCTCTCTCTGTGTCTCTGTCTCTGTCTCTGTCTCTGTCTCTGTCTCTCTCTCTCTCTCTCTCTCTCTCTCTCTCTCTTACTTTCTGGCTTACCCATCTTCTACAGTTTTACTCTGCAAACATTCTGAGCTCCTGGTATCTCTAATATCCCAAGTCCACTCAAGCTGGGCCTTCCACATCATAACCTCACACATCATCTTGTCTGCTTGCAGGGACTGTGTCACACACTGGCATGGCCTTCAAGGCTTTCTTTTGCAATCTGCGTGGAAACCTCCACAGCCCTGCAACTCTTGTATTTGGCATACTTGCAAAATCAGCATCATTCTGCAGCCAGGTCAAGTGATTTTCTATATCCCCTTGGACAATGGCCTCCTTTCCCTCAGTACCTAGGTAGCAGAGCATGGTAAAATGAAACCCTCTGAGGTGTTCTCTTCTCAATAGTGAAGTCTTTCAAAGGAGCTTATTCTTGAGCCTGTGATGGGAAGGGTATGGCCACCACCTGAGATATTCCAGAGGCATCTTTCCTGTTCTCCCTACACAATATTTGGCTTCTTCTCTGTTGGGATTGTCTCTTCAGAAACAATACCTTTCTTATCCCCAAGTTTACATTGGTTTTTGTGGCTGCTCTGCATGCAGGTTTTCTATTGTAATCTTGGCTTAAAGCAGTTAGCATGAGCCCCAGGTCAGCCTGAATTCTAGGCTGTTAAAATTTCCTCTACCAGATTAATTATTCCATAAACTCTAAACTCAGTCTCTTAGTGTCTCAGGATATAGACAAAATATAAACCATTTCTTTTTCCCAAAGTAACATAAACGGTCTCTAGTATAATTCTCATTTGAAACACAAGCACTGTTTGCTGTCTGCACTTTCACCATTATTCTGGTTGTCTCAGGCTCCTTGGAAATCATCCACTACCCCAAGCTTTTCCTGAAACATCTCCATATATTTCAAATTCTTCCCTAAAAGCTACAACCTGAAGCTCAAAGTCAGGCTTAGTCACAGCAATGATCCCTTCCCCTTTGGAATCAAATTGTTTGTGTTATTCAGACTTTTTGTCATTATCATGAAAATCTTAGACAAACAGCTTCAAGGGAAAACTTCTTTGACTCATAGTTTCTGAGTGGATTCAGGGCCAATGATGAGGTAGAACATCATGGTGGCAGGAGCACGTGGCCATGTTGGAGACAGATCTTACACCCTTTAGTTTATCCTCTTTGGCAACATCCTCACATATACAACCAAGACATACTACAAGAGATTGGCTCCCAGAGATCTAGGACTTAGTCATGAGATGAGGTTGAATCAAGCCTATGACAGGGCATTTGTGTTCTCAATGTGATGATAAACGATTGGCAGATTGCAATTGGAAAAGTTTCCCCTTAGGGTTTACACTTTGGACAATTTGACTGTTTTTGTTTTTAATATCAAATGGGTTATTAGGGGATAGACAGACATGGGACTCTGCTAGAAAGTAAATTTAGTTATCTACACATTACAGAGTACAGTAAATTTGTGGTATTAGGGCTGGGAATGTGGTAGAGTGCTTGCCTAGCATGCATGAAGCCCTGGGTTCAGTTCCTCAGCACCACATAAACAGGAAAAGCTAGAAGTGGTGCTGTGGCTCAAGTGGTAGAGCTCTATCCTTGAGCAAAAGGAGCTCAGGGACACTGCCCAGGAGTCCCAGGATGGCAAAAATCATCCATGATATCTATCTTAATTTGATCAAGAAGTCTGGTACTGAGGGAAAACAGAATACTCAGAGTGCACAGAAATCAGTACTCCCCTGCAAATACTGCATTCATTTTTCCTACAACACTGTTCAACTTCTGCTAAAAACATGCAGCTATCAACAAATCTGTAAAGTTCATTTTATCACAGGAATCCACTTTTACCTTTACTTTTGGGCACCATTTGATTAGGGGAGTCATATTTTTACAAAATTAGGGGCAGGGAAACACTCAGCAGATTACATGGTAGGTTAAACACAACTGAGGGTAATGCAAGATAGATTGAGAATGTCTCTCTATTCACTTTGCTGTGCAACATGCATGCAACAATTAAAAGTTTTTAGTTTAAAATACTTTGGATACACACACACACACACACACACACACACTTACACACTTATGTTGGTCCTGGGGATTGAACTGAGGACCTGAGCACTCTTTCTTAGCTTTTTCACTGAAAGCTGATACTACTTCTGTGTGTGTGTGTGTGTGTGTGTGTGTGTGTGTGTGTTTAACTGGAGTTAAGTTTTCACAGATTTGCCTGGGCCAGCTTTGAACTGGAACAACAAAATGTATAGAAACATGGACTTTAATAAAAGAAGTTTAAAATGACACTACACCTAAAATCTCTTAAAAGAAAATGTATATTATGTTTTTCCAGAACACTGAGGATGAGAATTCCTCACAACAGAGCCTGGGAGACTGAAGTATAACTCAGTCTTCCATCAAGATTTATAATTTAAATTTATTGATGCAGAGAAATAATTATCTTTTTTTTTTTTTTTTTTGGCCAGTCCTGGGCCTTGGACTCCGGGCCTGAGCACTGTCCCTGGCTTCTTCCCGCTCAAGGCTAGCACTCCACCATTTGAGCCACAGCGCCGCTTCTGGCCGTTTTCTGTATATGTGGTGCTGGGGAATCGAACCTAGGGCCTCGTGTATCCGAGGCAGGCACTCTTGCCACTAGGCTATATTCCCAGCCCAGAAATAATTATCTTTAAGTCTTAAGTGACTTGCTGACTGGTAGATTTTACCTTGAACCTTCATTGTTGTATAGAAGCATGTAGAAAAAACTTTATTAAAATGAATATTTTCCCTTAGAGACTGAGACAGTGAACTCCACCAAACAGTTTTTCTTCTATGTTCTCTTGTTCTTTTATCTGGATCAGGAAGAAGGCTGTATAGAAGATGAGTTTTCCCATCAAAGATATTCTTGTTGTTTTTCTTTTTTTTTTTTTTTTTTGGCCAGTCCTGGGCCTTGGACTCAAGGCCTGAGCACTGTCCCTGGCTTCTTCCCGCTCAAGGCTAGCACTCTGCCACTTGAGCCACAGCGCCACTTCTGGCCGTTTTCTGTATATGTGGTGCTGGGGAATCGAACCTAGGGCCTCGTGTATCCGAGGCAGGCACTCTTGCCACTAGGCTATATCCCCAGCCCATCAAAGATATTCTTAATCTCTTCTAGGGGAATAGACATAGATAAAGACATTGAAAGGAATACTCCTCTCTTAAAAGGAATTGAGAAAGCCCAATGGGAGTTTTGAATGTGGAGAGATTTCTCTCTATGGAGGGGGTCACCTTTAGTTTAAGTA
The DNA here is from genome assembly GCF_023159225.1 of Perognathus longimembris pacificus. Taxonomy (NCBI): domain Eukaryota; kingdom Metazoa; phylum Chordata; class Mammalia; order Rodentia; family Heteromyidae; genus Perognathus; species Perognathus longimembris. Next base: position 54,072,531 of record NC_063162.1, read on the forward strand.
GCAAAATTTCTGGCCATCTACTGCTGGCATGGAAAGCCCCATTGAACTTGTAAAATGAGAGCCTTCTTTGAAATGGCTTGGCTGTTTGCCCTGATGGAAATTCTCATTTTTCCAGCCAGCCTATCCAATAAACAAATATGTTTTATGTGCTCTTTTTGTGCCTATAGCATCTGTATGAAACATGGCCTTGGGCCTCTTGAAAATGCATCTATAAAATTTCATAGGTGAGAATGATGCCCAGAATGCTTCACCCTACCTTCCTCACTCAGACAACTGTGTGCAATATCACTTCACAGATACTGAAGCAATTCTTGACTACTAATTGTTTTTAAACCATCAGGATAAATAACTAAAATTAAATAAATAATCAAACTAGTAGTAGCTTTCTAGAGAGAACCACAGTAAGAGAGAAGAGCTTCTCAGGGAAGGGTGACTGGCCACCCTGCAGTACATCTACCAGGAGCCTTGCTTATAACATAACGATTTCCCATCCAAGTTGATAGATGCCTTCTTATTGGGTGAAAAGTCGTATTTTCTGTCCACTAATAGAATTGTAAGATTTTCTTCAAAGAAGTCTTGGAGATTCTTTACAAAAGTAGTTGTTTGATGCTTTACAATGTCTACTGGATTGCCAGTTGTATTTTATTTTGTTTCCAGATGAGAATTGCTATAGTAGAAATACCATTTATCTCTAAATTTTCATTGTTTGGGGGGAAACAGCTAAAAAAATATTCTTCCACAACATTGATCATTTTTGGATACTATTACTAGTATCTATTTCTAGAACATTCTTCATGAAAAATCCCACTCATGTACTCATCAAGTATTAGCTCCCTACTTCTCCAGACTGGTAGGACCCCTCTAGCTTCCATGAATGTCTCTGAATTTGAGTACTGTAAGTACTTCATATGATTAAAATTAATCCTATATTTGTTATTTATGATTGGCATATTTCACTTAGCAAATATGTTCAAGTGTCATAATATTGCAGCCTATAAGAATTTATATTTTTAAAGGCTGATTACTAGATTATTTTATGCATATTCTTAATTTGTCTATTGATGCATTAACATTTGGATTGCTTTTCCCTTTTTGCTATTGTAGTTAATGTTACATCGATGAAGAATTAGCTCTCATGTCCCAGCTTCTGATTCTTTTGGGAATATTCTCTGAAGTGAGATTGCTAGGTTAACATGATAATTCTATTTTTAATTTTGTGAGAAATTGTCATGCTGATTTCCACATTGGCTGTTACTCTTTCACTTTCCTACTAACAGTTCACAACGGTTGGAAATTCTCTAAATCTTTGCCAATACTTGTCTCTTCTCTCCACTCCCCTGCCCTCCTCATCTCTTCCCATCCCTTCCCACCCATTCCTTTTCTTGCCTTCACCCAAGCTCTTACCCTGTCCCCCTTCTCCTCTCCCTCCTATGGAGTCTTAAGCCATTTTTCTCCATCTTTACTTATGAGGTCATTTTTTGTTTTGTTTTTTTTTTTACATTATGATTTTCTGTATACTGTTTAAATTTAACTGCATAAGAAATGGGTAAAAGAAAGTAAAAATAAAAAAAGGTTGAAATTTTAAGTAAGAATCATTCTTTAAAACCACATTAAATAAAAAAAAGTGGGTTGTTTTAAATGGAATATATATTTTCTGGTCCACTTTCAGTTCTTAAATGTATAAAAATGAAAATGTTTGAATCTTGAAAATACTAAACAGATCATTTGACATAGAGCAGCAGTGGTAAAAAATATTTAAATGGGGGTAATAAATGGTAAGAGACACTTGAAATATTCTTTTTTTTTTTGGCCAGTCCTAGGGCTTGGACTCAGGGCCTGAGCACTGTCCCTGGCTTCTTTTTGCTCAATGCTAGCACTCTGCCACTTGAGCCACAGCACCACTTCTGTCCATTTTCTGTATATGTGGTGCTGGGGAATTGAACCCAGGGCCTCATGTATACGAGGCAAGCACACTTGCCACTAGGCCATATCCCCAGCCCACTTGAAATATTCTTTATCCTCATGTAGATGTTGTATTTTCAGCTTCCTGGTGCAATCACTTTTGGATTTGTTAGATAATCCTAGTTTCCTCATTACATTTGGTATTGTGATATATAAGTTTTAAGTGTGCAAACATAGAAGTTAAAGTGCAACTTTTAATTTAAAATTTATAATAAATAGAAAAAACAAAAGAAATCAATGTTATATAAATGGAAAACTTAGACCAATTGTGATATCATTTTATTTTTTAAATATATTTTTCATTATCTTTAAATAACTATACAGAGTAGTTTATTATATCATGTTAACCTTAGAAACTGATATTTATCTGTAGTTTTTTCTTATATCTAGAGTTTTGGAAAGTAAAACAAAGCAGTTTGCTCAGCAAACACTAAAATAGAAAGCTGCTTGTATTTATTGATTCTTTTTTTGTATGTGTCAATTCTGAAACAATGATGAGTAGAGGAAAGAACATGATATTTAAAATCAAGACTGGCTTAGAATCTCCTCTGAGCTTTGAGATGGACACAAGTTAAATAACTTTTATGTCTCATTCTTTTCATCTCTAAATTTTGGAGTTGTAGAAAGAACAGACTAGTTGAAAGTCATAAGTGAACAATGTAAGTTCTTCGGAATAGAGCTTGAGTTCTGAAATATATTAACATATAGACTGTATTAGAATTCTCTATCTCCTTAGTTAAGAGACACACTGCAACAATGATTTCCTCTTTTTCATTTACATTACTCCTCATACTAAGATAGTGAAATTCTGCAGACAAATACATGTAGATTTGTTCATTCTGTTAAAACAATAACCATAATAAGAATAAAGGAAAGAAGCACAGTGGAAGATAGAAAAATTATGCAAAACCCATTAAGAGGATAAAGTATGTAAAATAGTGCTTTAAGAGGAGAGCAATATACAAGACTGACAATAAAAATTGAGAATTAGTGTGGAGTTTCCTGGTCATGGTGATACCTATGTGATAAGATGAGAGTATGGCAACAGTTTGGGTATGTCCCTTTATGTGTCTTATAAACATTCATGGATGAAGAATTTCCTTCCTACCCTTACATCCTTTTCTAAATTTCCAACAACCAAGCTATGGTAAAATCAAGATGGTTGGGAGCCCAAAGTGTTTCATCAACTGACTCACTCCAGGGTCTCACTGTGTGATTATATCAAAGTCTACCTTTCATATGATAACCTTTTTGCCATTTGATACATGGGAGTGTGAGAAGAATGGTAATTCATTGTTGCCTCATATATCCATGAGATTAAGTTTGGAGAGAATGTTTTCACACAAGTCATTTGTAGATTGTGAAGGGATAAATTGTACTTACCATGTGAGCATTCGTCTTTTCAGAAGTGTCAGGTGACAATTCCCTCTTTGCTAAACTGTGTGTGTGTGTGTGTGTGTGTGTGTGTGTGTGAAAGATAGATAGAGAGAGAGAGAGAGAGAGAGAGAGAGAGAGAGAGAGAGAAATAAAAACAGACAGAAACTGGCAAAAATAGAGTGGGAGAGAGACCTGGGAGCAATTATCAATATTTTATTTTAAAACTCAATATCATTGACAAATTGTGCTGCGATGAACATTGTTGTGCTGGTGGCATTACTGTGATTTTGTTTGTGGTCTTTTGGATAGATATCCAAAAGTGGGGCTGCTGGGTCATAGGGGAGTTACAATGTTCATCGCAGCACAATTTGTCATAGCTGGAATCTGGAACCAACCCAGATGCCCCTCAGTAGACGAATGGATCAGGAAAATGTGGTACATATACACAATGGAATTTTATGCCTCTTTCAGAAAGAATGACATTACCCCGTCTGTAAGGAAATGGAAGGACTTGGAAAAAATTATACTAAGTGAAGTGAGCCAGACCCAAAGAAACATGAACTCTATGGTCTCCCTTATTGGGAATAATTAGTACAGGTTTAGGCAAGTCATAGCAGAGCATCACAAGAGCCCAATAGCTATGCCCTTATGAACACATAAGATGATGCTAAGTGAAATGAACTCCATGTTATGGAAACGATTGTTATTTCACAGTTGTAACTACTTTCAACGTCCCATGTGTATCTGTAACTTCTATTATTGATGATGTTACCTACACTATCTCTGTAATCTTATCTGAGTATATTGGAAACCGTGTATATGGTATTAGAAGTAGGAAATTGAAAGGGAATACCAAAATTGAGAGACACAGGGTAAAAAAAGACAAACAACTACAAAAGCAATACTTGCAAAACTGTTTGGTGAAAGTGAGCTGAACACCTCAGGGGGGGAAAGGGAAAGGGGGGGGGAGAGGGGGTTATGAGGGACAAGGTAACAAACAGTACAAGAGATGTATCCAAAGCCTAACGTATGAAACTGTAACCTCTCTGTACATCAATTTGATAATAAAAATTTGAAAAAAAAAAAAAAGAAAAGCTGCCAGGACTAATTGAAATCTGTTCAATAAAAAGAATGTTATCAATTAAAAAAAGAACAAACTCAATATCAAAGGTTGATTTAAAGACAATGACTACAAACAAATGTAAATGTAAATAAATTTCTTATAGTTTTTCTTCTAGCAGTTTCATTAGACCATTCTATATGGATGTCGCAGGTTTTATAGCTACAATGGATGTGAATTACTTTGGTCCAATAAAATTAAGCCAAGTCCAGGTGCAAGTCTAGCTTTTCAGGAATTAGATGATCGTGGTTTAAGGGCCAGCCTTCACAGAAAAGTCTATGAAATCATATCTTTAATTAGCTAACAAAATGCCTGAAGGCATGTCTAGTGGAGTCCATGCATGAATGCATGTGTATATATACACATAGACACATGCACACCCCCCCACACTCATACACACACACACACACACAGAGTGTGTGGAATTGTTTAAAGTCAAATAACTCATGGCACTCTGGCCTGAAGTCCCAGGGTGGGACTTCAGGATTTGGAGTTACCACACTGCTGTAGTGAATGTGATGCACAATCTTCATGGAGACTTGGTGCAACCTCCTCCCTCTCAGAGGTCTTTCTGTGAACTCCTGGTTTACAGACACTGTTTCCGTCCAGTTCTCCGATCTACGTGAACTCCTATTGGCTACATCATAATACCTCTTACTGCTCTTTCCATAAATTTTCCTACTGTCACTCTCCCGTCATCACTTTTCCTTAGTTTTCAGTTTGACTTTGGAAAAAGAAGAAATGAAGAAATCACAATACCTTGTTAGATGAATGCTCAGCAATCAGAAAAAGCATTTACCTCATCATCATCTTTGTTACCTCCTGCTGGCTGTTATTTCTATCTCATCACCAGCCGGACTGGGAAGCCCCCTAATTAAGTAGTTAGCTTCATCAGCTGCAGGATTTTTGTTACCAGTAAAAGCCATAAACAGGAGAAAGTGACTTCAGAAGGATAGTCAAAGCTAATGAAGCTCAATCACTTAGAGTTTCAAGTGCAACTCAAAAGGAATACACTGGGTTAGAAAAGGTTAGACAATTGTTACTAGAATTGCTAACAGGGCCAGCCAGAACACTAAACTTCATTCCCCCCCGCCCCAATATATCCTTTCCCTCATTTAGATTTTTAACAAAACTATTAAAACTTTCTTGTTCCTCTCTACCTCTTATATGATGTAAGTCAAAACAAGCATACATGGTACCACACAATGTTTGTAGGTTTTGAAAGCCAAATTCATTTTTATGTATGTAAATTAAATTGTACCTAGATCTCCTAGAGAAAGATGGTACTATCGTTTCAATTTGTTTGGATTACTTAGCAGTACTTAGAAAAGGATTTTCCAGTTACCTCAACAATAGAATAGTTCTGTCTAGAGGAAAAAACATTCCAGTGGGAATCTTCAGATTTGAGTTCTTACCTAGTATGGGGGAAGGCAGATTGCTGCAGTAAAATGTGTGTATAAAATAACACTTGCAGCCAGACGACAATGGCTTATTCTTGTAATCCTAGCTACTCAGGAGGCTGAGATCTGAGGATCTTGGTTTATTTATTTATTTTTTTTTTACATACTTGATAAAGTTTATTTTTAAAAAAGAATAATTTATACCTTTGGCAAAATAAAAGATCTTGTAATATAAATGTTTCTTAGAAAACTATGAAAAGATAACACAACAAATATTAATAAATCAATATGACACTGCAGCAAAAGTAATAATGATTCTATTACCATGACGATTGAAGATATTTCTGGCCCTTACACAGCAATACTTATGGAAGGTTCTCTGCCTTCCTCCTTTCTCTTAAAAATGAGATGTGCTTTCATTTTAAGAAAGCCTAACACATATGATCTTGGTTTAAAGATAGCCAGGGCAAGAGATTCCATGAGACTCTTACCTCCAATTAATCATTTAAAAAATTAGGAAATAGAACTGTGGCTCATTCAAATGGTAGTATTCTAGCCTTGAGAAAAACAACAACAAACTCCAGGCTAGCACAAAACCCTGAGTTCAAGCCCCAGGACTAGTACACGGGCACCTACTAATACATGGACAAGGGCTGTGTAGCCTTAGAAGGCTGTGAAAGTAGATTGCCTTTCTGTCCCAGGTCCATAGAGTCCTTTCTACAGCCACTAAAAATAACAGAATCCAATTTTCAAGTTATCTATCTATCTATCTATCTATCTATCTATCTATCTATCTATGTATCTACGTATCTACGTATCTACGTATCTATGTATGTATGTATGTATGTATGTATGTATGTATGTATGTATGTATGTATGTATGTATCTATCTATCTATCTATCTATCTATCTACCTGTATATCTATCTCTTCAAGTACTTGTAAAAAAGGGTTTCAACATGTCAGTTTATGAGTACAATGCATCTTTCTTCTTTGTTTGCCAGTTCTGGGGCTTGAACTCAGGGCCTGGGCACTATATCTAAGCATTTTTTTTTCTTAAAGCTAGCACTCTCTCACTAGAGCCAGCTTTTTCTGTGTATGTGGTACTGAGGAATCGAATCCAGGGCTTCATGCATGCTGGGCAAGCACTCTACCACTAAGCCACATTCCCAGCCCTTTCTTGACCCATGTCACCGCTTCTACTTTTTTTATTTGTCTTTCTAAAAGAAATAATAACATAAAGGTATTTTCTAAATTTAGAATTACTGCCTCAGAAAACAATAAAATTTGAAAAAAACTGAGAGATTAATTCTAATGTATTTAAGTTTGTGCTCATATCTGGTTCTTTTCTCCTGCATCACTGAGGCAAGTGCCTGCCTACCTGTTGGCTATGCAATGTTTCTGGTTTATGAGACAATTAATAATTATTCAGAACCATTTAGAAAATGTTATGGTATTTTTACTTTGCTTAGCATGAGTTGGAGAAAGAAAGAATCTCAGAAACACAGAACCTGGGGTAGTGGTGGTTATGCAAGCTTTTTACTTCATCTTTGAATGTATCAGATACCCACAGCATGAAGGGATACTTTTTTAAAAACTGAAACTTTGATTTCTTCAGAGAGATGTATTCTGATTAACTATAAAAGGAGAGGTACCAAATAAAGATTCCCCTATTGTTATTCTTTTGCCGGTATTAGAAGTAGTAAAATTTTACAGACACAGCAAATGTGTTATTCATTTGTGCATTTATCTTTTAAAGGAAGCTTTAGTCTGATTATGAGGAAAGCAGTGCAAAGGTACTAAAGAATAAAGAAATTTATAAAGAAGCAGTGAAATTCATTCATAATTCTTCCATCAAGAATTAGTACCACTTGATAGTCCCTTCAGATATTTTTGCTTATGTTTATACATAAATCTATCTTTGTGTAAGGCTTGGAGAGTAGAGGGTAGTTTGTATATGCTGTTTTCCAAGATATTATCATTATTTGATAGAATACATTAGACATGATTCCAAGTAAATATATTGGCGCATCATTATTCTTCATGGTTGTAGTTTGCATCTTTTTTTATGGACTGACCATCATTTAATTCTCTAAAGGCTTTTATTGGGCATGTAAATTGTTTCCAGTTCTTCATTGTTATAACCAAGGCTTTGATCACTGTTGTCTAATCCATCAAAAGGCCTCCTTCATAGGCTTTACCTAAAGGACATGGAAAATGATGTTTGAGTAAAACCTAATAACCTATATTCCTACAAGATATTTTTTTCATATCATCTAGGCTTGTGAATGTGTTATCCTGTAGTTTTGACTTAATCATTTGCTATTTAAAATGCTTGTATCCGTAGGCATGCCATTCCCTTTCATAATCATATGAGCCCTTGTTATTAAATTTGTCTGAGATTGCTAGGGTGTTCATTCAGCATACATTCACAGTTGATGTTTCCTGCACTGGTGACAGTGCCTAATGCCAGAGATACAGTAATAAGCAACATAGGTACAATCTGGGCTCCAGGAAAATTCACATTCATCTCCTAGATACCAGTTTATTTTGATTTTTATACAAGCTATCAAACAAGCAGAGCATTATGAACTTGGATAAAGAAAACTTTAAAATGAAAATAATGAGGTGTTGTTGCCAATAAGGACCTTAAGGAAGTACTTTCTACAGAGGTGAACTTTGAAGTGAGAAGTGCAAGGTTGAAAATTCAAAGACTTGAGAAGCAAAGGAGGAACTAGAAAGAGAAGAGACTGTAGAGTTTACTGGGTGCGAGTGGCTCATACTTGTAATCCTCACTACTTAGGAAGCTGAGATTTGAGAATCATGTTTTCTAGCCAGTTTAAGTGGGAAAATCCATGAGATTCTTTTCTCTAACCTACTGAAAAGCCAGAAGTGGAACTGTGGCTCAAGTGGTAGAGCACAGAGACAGCACCCAGGACTTTTGTTCAATATTTTTTTTGTAAATTTAGAAAAAATAGCCTTTTAACATTGAGAAAAACATATGGTAGTACAAAGCATTTCCTTTGTGATTTACTTTGTGTTTTCTATTTTATCTACTTTTATTTTGACTGGTGGAAATAATTCCTATTTTACTTATTTGTTTGTTTATTTAGTGTCAGTAATTGGCCTTGAACTCAAGACCTGAGAGTTGTCTATTAGCTTTTTTCACTTAAGGCTGTTATGCTACCACTTGAACCATAGCTCCACTTTTGGTTTTGTTGAAATTGTAGAATATTTCTAAATTGTAGAATATTTCCTACAATTTCTCACTTTTTCTGCCTGTTTTGGCTTCAAATTATAATCCTCAGATTTCAGCCTTCTGAGTGGCTAGAGTTACAGTTGTGAGTCACCAGCACCTAACTTTCATTTTTGTTTTAAGATTTGTATTTGATATATCTTTGCTCATCAACTTAATTAAACTTCTGCTCTTGTTTTCTTCTTGACATGGGGTCTTCTGGTGTTCCTCAGACTGGTCTCAGACTCATGGCCTAAAGAGAGCTATTAACCTTTGCCTGCTAAATAGCTGCAATTACAGGTTTTACCAAATCTTCCCCCTTAGATTTGTTTTTAATGTTCTTATAAGGAGCATAGGTTCTGAGTCTTATTTCCTATTCAGTACTCATTAGAGTGCTTTGCATATACTTGGGGGGGCATAGTTTATACATTAACTTATTGTAGTGAGTCCTTTAGCTCTGTAAAGAAGCTCTGTTCCTCATTTCTCTAAGAAGAAAGTTGAATATTAAGAAGGTAAAACAAATTGTCCAGTGCCACGCTGTAAATTTGTCTATTTACTGGGGAGATTTAAGACACATAACTTTTAATTTCTGATTTTATCATTATATATTTATATATTTCTTATTTATTGTCAAAGTGATTTACAAAGGGGTTACAGTTTCATACGTTAGGCGTTGGGTACATTTCTTGTACTGTTTGTGACCTCCTCCTTTATTCCCCCCTCCCCCGTCCCCCTTTCCCTCTCCTCCCACGAGTTGTTCACTTGGTTTACACCAAATGGTTTTGCAAGTATTGCTTTTGGAGTTGTTTGTCTTTTTATCCTTTGTCTCTCAATCTTGATAATCCCTTTCACTTCCCAAGTTCTAATACCAGTATATACAGTATCCAGTGTACTCAGATAAGATACAGTACTAGTGTGGGTACAACCACAGGAAGGGGATACAAGAGGACAATCAACAATAGAAGCTATGGTTTCACATGGCATGTTGACAGTAATTACAACAGTGATATAACAGTCGTTTCCATAACATGGAGTTCATTTCACTTAGCATCATCTTATGTATTCATCAGGGTATAGCTATTGGCTCTTGCGATCCTTGGCTGTGACTAGCCTAAACCTGTGCTAATTATTTCCAATGAGGGAGACCATAGAGTCCATGTTTCTTTGGGTCTGGCTCACTTTACTTAGTATAATTTTTTCCAAGTCCTTCCATTTCCTTATGAATGGGGCAGTGTCATTCTTTCTGATAGAGGCATAAAATTCCATTGTGTATATGTACCACATTTTCCTGATCCATTCATCTACTGAGGGGCATCTGGGTTGGTTCCATATTTTAGCTATGACAAATTGTGCTGCAGTGAACATTGTTGTGCTGGTGGCTTTAATGTGTTCTTGTTTGTGGTCTTTTGGGTAGATTTCTAAAAGTGGAGCTGCTGGGTCATAGGGGAGCTCTATGTTTAGCCTTCTGAGGAATCTCCATACTGCTTTCCAGAGTGGCTGAACCAGTTTACATTCCCACCAACAATGAAGTAGGGTTCCCTTTTGGACACATCCCCTCCAATATTTGTTATTGTTAGCTTTCTTGATAAAGGACATTCTTACTGGGGTGAGATGGAATCTCAATGTTGTTTTGATTTGCATTTCTTTTATGGCCAGTGATGTAGAGCACTTTTTCATATGTCTCTTGGCCATTCTCATTTCCTCATCAAAGAAGTCTCTTTTTAAGTCTTTATCCCACTTGTTGAGGGGGCTGTTGGTTCTTTACGGTTTTGTCTTGGAAGAAGGTAATTTTTTTAGTTCTGCATATATTTTAGATATGAGGCCTTTGTCCATTGTATGGCCAGTAAAGATCTTTTCCCAGTCTGTGGGCTTTCTGTTTATCTTGCAAGCTATATCCTTTGCCCTGAAGAAGCCTGCAGTTTGATGCAGTCCCATTGGATTTCCTCATTTTATGTACATTTTATACTGTGTTTTGTTTTGCAGAATGAATTTTGTTTAATTTTACCTCCTTAATCTTAGAAGACACATATTTTTCTTGGTGGTGGTCAAAAATACAAATTCACACTTTGACAGGTTTTTAATTGTGCAGAACAACAGTATTTACACATATTGTTGTGAAAAATGATTGTTATGATTTCAAAATCTTTTCAAAACTGAGTTTCTCCATTGCAGAACGTCTTCCTCCATTTCTTCCTCCCCACACACCAGGAGATATATGTTTTAAATGTCTTGAGAAGGTGCTTTTGTTATTCTTTAATTATAAATATCAAGACATTTTTGATGCATCCTTGTTGAGGTTTACAACACAAGATTCATTTTATCTGCTTTGTTGACTTGACTTGTTTCTTAAAATAATCTGAGTTTTATTTCTATATAAATATATATCTTTCAGGAAGAGCATTTAGGCCTCTGTCAGCCTAATAATCACATTGTCTTAAAATTATCTCTGTTTCAGTGGGTTTAGTTAATCTCAAAATCATTTTTGTGTACTTCCTGTGTTTCACATCACTATTTAAACTGTTGATTAAACACTGGAAAATTGTCAGGTATACTTAAAATCTTTGAGTATGTAGGACTTCATTATTCTCTAGTATTTCCTGTGGGGGTGCTGGCTGTATACGTAGAGGGGCGGTCCCCGATTGACCCTCCCCTCCTCCTGCCCTGGGGCCATATGGCCGGAAGCCACTCCTACACCTTCTGGGTCCAGAACTGGAAGGAGTAGTTCTGGCTCAGCCCGCCTCCCGTCTTGATCTGGGGTCCACGTGGATGCCTTCAAAATGGCGCCGCTGGACCCAGGGGCAGTTCTATTGGGTCAAGTCGTCAGCCTGTGGGGGGAGTCCCAGGGTGCCACTCTTGACGAAACAGCCCTTCCTGCCTTCCCGCCTTTGTCACTGTAATAAATCCTTCTGCCCGCCCCCTGGGCGAGGAGTTCAGTTCAAATCTCAGGCTGTCTCCCTGGGGTCTTTCTTTCTGCGCCAATCTCTGACTCATGAGAGGGGGCGGGGTGGGGGAGGTTTCTGGCAACTCTCTTCTTGGCTAAACCCGATCCACAAGAGCATGTTTTGCCTTCTGCTGGAGGAAGTCAAAACCGAGTGCTCTTTCATAGTTCGGGGCTCAGGCATTTTCCCCGGGAGATAGGGGGGAAAAAGGGATCCTTGAGGTCCCAACATCTTCCTAATAATATTAATGAGTGAATGTTTTTGAAATAAGTTAAAGGTTTGAATGATTTATTAACAAGTAACTTCAAGTATATTAACTATATTTAATGTTTTAAATTTAATTATTTTCCTTTATATTGCACTCAACTTTTAATCTAAAATTTTAATCTGGTAGTCTCAGTTATCATGAACATACTTAAAACTATTTAAATATACTTCAAGTCATAACAATTGGTGTAATTGTAGGCTACGTTGTTTTCAGTGATCATTTTACATAGTTTTGTAATTGCATGTGACTATAGTTTACATATGGTGGGACAATAGACTCCAAGCATTCTTGACTACAAGTGTTTGCCAATGAAACGCTGAGTAATCAACTTAAAGCCACAAATTAATTTAACAATTATACATGGAATACTATCAATTCACCTATTAAATATTAATAAAATTCAAGTTATTTCCAAACATTCTAGAGAAATAAATGAAAGCAATGTGTTTCAAAATTGTCCTTTTGGCTTCTGATTATTCTTGTGTTTTGGCTTCCTTGTACACACTTAGTGAGTCTGTAAACAACTGTCATGTTTGATTTGTTTCCTACTGTAACCCCACCCCTTTCCACAGTGGGACTTTGTGTGTTCAGTAATTGTTAATGGAATGACTTACTAGACTCAGAAGGGCTTATGTATATGTCCATTTCATTAAGTGTGGAAGGTGGTGTCTCCAGGGAATATTTTACTGGCTGAAGTCACACAGCCTTCATTCCACATCAGTGAGTCTTTCTTGTACTCCATTATTATTCAGTGTGGTGCCACATAGATTTTAAATTTCCTTATCTTCTTCCTGAGTATTGTCACAGGAGCAGATTGGGTGAGGAAAAAGGGGGACATATTTCAACTCTGTTCTCAATTAAATCAAATGGATCCCACTTAAAGCTATTCTCATTGCTAATATAAACAATGGCAAAGAATAAATACCAAAAAACATACACATTTTAATATGCATTGCTCAAATATACTTTGTCTTCTTTATCAGGAACCTCTTATTATCTGTAGCGAATTTGCATACACATTTTGACAGGCATATCTCTCTTGTGTTCTGGCAGTACATAGGCCTCTGTGAGCATAGTTAGTATATAAATAGATAATGTAGAAGGAAATATTGATACTTTTTATTAAAATAATGCAAATATGTTGGCTTGTAGGCATTAAGTGCACATGGTTATTACTTATCTGATTTAAATTGACAAGCTTAGCTTTTATTTTACACTTATAGATTATGCACCTTAAATTATGGATCATGAAGCATAAAATACCACAGCCAAGAATGAAGAGTTGAAAGGCAGGGCAGTAGGCCTCTGGGAAAACAATGTCAGCTGCTGTTCTTACTTTAAAGCAGAGCATGCTTTGGCCAATGCGGTCAGTAGCACTACAGTACAGTTGTTGGAGTGCCCACCAGATGGCAGATCAAGAGTCTGAGATGACTTGTTCTCTTGCATATTGAAAAGATGCCGACTTATTTTTATTTTACATCACAGAGAAGCCAAGTTGATTATGACAATTACAATTAACACATTGGAAAAATTAAGTCGTTCCTTTTTGTCTTGATTAGAATACATGTCATACTGAGCCTACTAATATAACAGCATCATGCCATACTATATTGCTTATTAAATCCCAAGCAATCAAAATCTAGCTAATATGTTCAACTCTCAGTTGAAATGTATATCTCCTTGTCTTCAGATGCATAAATCATAATTATCATGATGGTAAAATGAAATTGCTGTCCTATAAAATAACATGTGAAGCCAATCTTTTCAAAATTGTAGTCATATTACATAGAAAGTTCAATTTTGTCATAAAGTTATGAGAGAAACAAGTTGAGAAGAGAGTAAATGGGAAGCAGTCAATATTTTCAACTTTGTAGGAAGACAAAACCCAGACAGATATGTAGCTAATGTTGAGGTCAGAGGAAAGTTTTGAAAAGTCAATGATTGAGGGAACTCCCATATACTAGATATTAAATTACTATTAGGAATGACACTCTGGCACTGAGTGCTCAACTGCTGGGCAGAAAAAGGGGGAAGTTCTCCCTGGTGACAGTGGCTGTGGTCAGGCTGGGTGGCAGAGTTAATTGCCACAAGCACAGAATCTAGCACCTTGCAAACATAAAATCTAAACAGACACCTCAGTTCAAGCATGTTGAGTTGGCACTGCACTGTTCTAAGTGTTTTCCAACATATTCATAAGCTGAACCATCTTAAGGAAAGGACCTTCTAAGATTATGGTAGATAATCAGAAAACCTGCATTTTTCTATCACCAAGCAAATCCAACAGCCTTTTGTGTATGCTTAATTTTGAGGATATTTGGTTGATTGAGGCTCTGTTGCTGATCTACATTCCTAGTCCAGCTGAGAAAATTTGCACCTCAAGAAATCTACCATTCAGCTGGAGCCTGGTGGCTAATACCTGTAATCTTAGCTACTTAGGAGGCTGAGATCTGAGGATCACAATTCAAAGCCAGAGTGGACATGTAAGTCCACAAGACTCTTAAATACAATTAACTACCAAAAAGTTGGAAGTGGCTCAAGTGGTAGAACACTAATCTTTGGGTAGAAAGCTTAGAGACAATGCCCAGGCTCTAAATTATAGCCTTAGGAAACACACACACACACACACACACACACACACACACACACACACACACTCCACAACTCATCCTTTCCTCCAATTTGAAGAATAGAAGAAATAAAAGCTCCTGACTGATGTCTTGTCCACAATAAGCATAGCAAGGAAGGATTGAAAGGCTTGCTCCTGAATTTGCACCCCACAGCAATAGCAGAGAAATGACAGAAAGGTTGTGGGCCCTCCATGTATGATAATTTCTCTCATCTGCTATCAGACCACACATTGCTGATAAATCTGGAGGAGTAACCAAAGAGCAAAACACCTTTTACTTTCTGTTGTGTATAACTACATGAAGTACAAGAAAGACCCCACTTTTGTAAAATTCCTAGAGGGATTTTCACAGAGTATAAAATAAATTGCATCTTGTCAAAACCCACTAATCAAAGTCCTAAAAGCCACAGGAAAACGACACTACACAGTCTAGTTGGAACTAAACTGAATATTATGCAATAAATCACTATTTCAGGATGCATTGTCAAGAACAGGCTGCTCAGTAAAAACACTCCCACCTAGAAGCATCCCAACAGATGCACAAATTCCAACATAGACAAGAAATAAGGGGGGAAAGGAAGGCAACATTCTTTTCCCCATGATTTAAAAACTCTCTAGTAACTGAATCCAAAGATACTGAAGTAGATGAAATGCCAAATAATTTAAAAGGATGATTGTTTAAGTGACCAATAAATTCAGAGAAGATATAAATAAACTGTTGAATGAATTAAGACAGATTTCAGGACACAAAACAGCACTTGTATTAAGAGACAGATTCTAAAAAAGAAAAATAAACAAAGAACTATTAGAGATGAAACTTCAGTAAATCAAATAAAAAATTCAGTTGAAAGCCTTACCAGTGTACTAGATCTGCAGGAGAAAGAATAGCAGAGTTAGAAGATAACATTGATACATTAGAACACAATAATAGCAATAAAGAAATAGAGACTTCTTAGAAGAAGAAGTAAAAAGTAGCCAGTAGACATAGGAAGACATGCTCAGCATCTCTGGCCATAAAGGAAATGCAAATCCAAACAACACTGAGATTCCATTTTACCCTGATTAAAATGGCCGTCATCAAGAATACAAACCGTATCTTTTGTAGTGTTTTTGGTTTTTTTTTTTCTTGTCTGTTTGATTGTTTAGTTTAGTTTTGTTTCTCTTGTATTCCCTTCCTGTGGTTGTACCCCCACTACCACTATATCTCATCCGAATATCCTGGATACTGTTTATATGGGTATTAGAACTGGGGAAGGGAAAGGGAATATCAAAATTGAGAGACAAAGGACAAAAAGAAAAACTATGCCAAAAGCAATACTTATAGAACCATTTGGTGTAAATCAACCGCACAACTCTTGGGGGGAGAGGGAAGAGGGAGGGGGAAGGAAGAAATGAGGGGGGAGGTAACAAGTTGAACAAGAAATGTACTCACTGCCTTATATATGAATCTGTAACCCCTCTGTACCACACTTTGACAATAAAGAAAAAAGTTTAATAAAAAATTTTCCTAGAAAAAAGAATACAAACACCAGATACCAGTGAAGATGTGGCAGGAAAGGAACCCAATACACTGTTGGTAGGAATATACACTGGTGTAACCACCCTAGAAAGTGATTTAAACATAGAACTATCCTATGTGCTACAACTAGGCATTTATCCAAAATATTAACAAATCAGGAAGCAGTAAAGCCACTTGTACAACCATGTTCATTGCTACACTATTCACCGGAGCCAAGATATAGAATAAACTCAGATGCCCCTTGAAGGATAAATGGATCAAGACAATGTGATATATATATATATATATATATATATATATATATATATATATATATAGATAGATAGATAGATAGATAGATAGATAGATATAGATAGATAGATAGATAGATTTTAAAAATATACATATATATATATATATATATATATATATATATATATATATATATATATATATTTTGCCAGTCCTGGAGTTTGAACTCAGGGCCTGAGCACTGTCCCTGGCTTTTTTTGCCCAAGGCTAGCACTCTACCACTTGAGCCATAGCACCCCTTCTGGCATTTTTTATATATGTGGTGCTGAGGTGTAGAACACAGGGCTTCATGTATACAAAGTGAGCACTTTACCACTAGGCCATATTCCCAGCCCACAATGTGGTATATATATATATATATATATATATATATATATATTATAATATAATGGAATTTTATTCATCAATTAGGAAGAATGATACTACATCATTTGCAAAGAAATATATGGATGTATAAAAATTTTGTTAAGTAAATTAGGTCAAGCCCAGAGAGAAAAGGAACACATTTTCTCTCATCCATGGAAGCTAGAAGTAATTTACAAATGTACAATACATACAGGGATATATGCCAGTATGCACAAATGTATTAACCAAAGTTAGTATAAGCAGAGGAGAATTTAAATAGTGTAATTCCCCAAAAAGTGAATTCACAGTCCAACAAAATGAATATCAAGAAACTGGCAATTGAAAGGTACATGGTAGGAGGGGAGGAGATGAATGGAGGAAGGTGTAAGAATGCTGCCATTACATTCAATGCATATCCTATGACATGAAGACGATTTGGGGTTGGAAGGGATTGGGGAGACAAATGGAAGGGGTGACTGACCCTGATCAAGATGCATTGTATTCATTTGTTGAATAGTAACTCCTTGTATGACTACTTAAAGAAAATAATAAAATAATAGTAAAATGAGAATTGCCCTGGGCTATCTCAGCTCATCCTACCAAGCCTGCAACTCAGCTGTGTTGGTGTATACTTCTTCAAGGATCTCTGATGACAAACTTAGTATTGTCTATGGACACATGGTAATAGATGTGGAAATAAGTCAGTACAACTCATTATATATGTTTTCAAATTATAGGGCACTCCTTCCTTTTTGCCCTTTTGGATGTTGACTTCCAAGTTTCTATCTCATTTCTTTTATAGAAATGTACTTAAATTATGCTACATCTCAAACTTTGCACAAAATATGAGTGTTTAGCTTCAGTGATAAGTTATTTAGCATCAATTTGGGGAAGACACTGGCTAAGTAATTTAGAAATTTCTGCATAACATTTACTCATTAGAAATGTGGAAAAGAAATCCCCCCCCACTCCCATTCCAGGTCCAGTATGTTACTCCAAGGAAAATTTCAAAATCTAAATCTGCTCCAAGGTCCAAGTATCAAGCTGCTTTTTCTGAGTAGGAAATTCACCAAAATTCATCACCAGAAGAAGCCCACAATTCTCCAGGCCAGGCCAAATACTCCATTGGAGGAACAACCAGAGATTCGATGATGCTTTCAGCTCCAGGGTTGCAAAACTCAAAGAGGATCTGATCAAGTCTCTGGAAGTTTTTGGAATACAGTAATAGGAACATTTTCTAGATGTCAGACAAAAATATGTAACCACACATCTGCTTTGCTCACAGGCCTGACTTTCACTAGCAAGGCAGAAGTAGAAGGAGGTATAAAATGTAGGCCCAAGATTCAGACTCTCAGAGTAATACACACAGATTTGATTCAAGTTGATTATTTTCTAGATTGGAAAATATTGCTATATTAGCTTTAGAAAGCTTTGGATTTTTTATTTTATTTCTTAGGGTTTCTTTTTTATCCCCTTCAGTAAATGCTTGTCATAAAACCAGCCTCACAGCAAGACATGTAAAAGCTAAGTCATAAGTTAGATTTGATTCTCAAAAAAAGGGTTATATTTAAGCAAGTATTTTTTTGCATTTGTATGGCATTCTGCTTACACCAGAAGATAAAAGGATAGGGTGATTTTTTTCTTAGCCATCCAGGCTACATGTATCCTAGGATCTCTGTGGATATATTCTGTGACATTTGTGATTTTTTTTTAGTATATTGTTGTTCTCTTCTAGAAATTGGGCAAAAATATTGTAAATTTAGGTCATGTCAATGTGTCCTAGAAACATGGGATGGGGTGTTCATGGTTGACTCACCACGATATCCACGGCAATGGAGGATCTTTCAAAATGTAAACTTCCTGCATTTGTTTTTCTGAGCAGAACATGTGGGCTGTTCTCAGGACAGTTACTTGTCCCTTCCTAGCCCTCAGTATTGCATTGCAGTCTTCATTACACTTATTTATTTATTTATTTTATTTTTTTGGCTAGTCCTGGGACTTGGACTCAGGGCCTGAGCACTGTCCCTGACTTCTTTTTGCTCAAGGCTAGCACTCTGCCACTTGAGTCACAGCGCCACTTCTGGCCATTTTCTATATATGTGGTGCTGGGGAACTGAACCCAGGGCCTCATGTATAAGGGGCAAGCACTCTTGCCACTAGGCCATATCCCCAGCCCTCGTTACACTTATTTTAAAATCCTTTAAGAGTTTAGTGAAAGGCTGGGGTGATAATAAAAATAGCACTGCTGGCTCATGCTTATAGCTACTCAGAAGACTGAGATCTGAGGATCAAAGTTCAAAGCTAGCATGGGCAGGAAAGTCTATGAGACGCTTATTTCCAATTAACCACCAGAAAAACTGGCAGTGGAGCTCAAATTGGCTCAAAGTCATAGTGTTCTAACCTTGAACAAAAGAGTTCTGGAATAGTGACAAGG
This sequence comes from Perognathus longimembris pacificus, assembly GCF_023159225.1. Lineage (NCBI taxonomy): Eukaryota > Metazoa > Chordata > Mammalia > Rodentia > Heteromyidae > Perognathus > Perognathus longimembris. The sequence goes on from NC_063162.1 coordinate 54,092,046, forward strand.
CCCTGAATTTAAGCCCCTCTATTGGCAAAGACAAAACTAAACTAAACTAAACAAACAAACAAAAAACCACAAACCAAAGCAAAAAAAACCCAAAACAAAACAAAACAAAAAAACCCTCAAGGATATCAACAAGAAATGGGAAACCTTAGCCAGATGGAGAAACTTAACCCTTATCTGCCAGCTGGTGTTCTCAGAGTCACTGAATCCACCCCAGGGGAGGGGATTTTGAACCAATAAGGCTTGGAGGAGTCAGAGACAAGTAGTTGGGATTGGAGTCTGAGTGAATAGCTAATAAAACAACCAAGTATGGATCTCTTATATCCTCCGATATCAGCCTCCTGAGTAGCTAGGATTATAAGAATGAATCATCGATACTTGGCTTTCTTTAGTCATTCCTCAAATAGGTTTTTTAACTATTATTTTTAATTACTATTATTTTCAGGTAGGTTTTATTACACTTTTTGCGCAGAATAATTCTCAGGCTTCAGTGCTCTTACCCAATCCTTTGCTAACTTGCTGGAATTCTGTTTTGCACCCCAATGCTCAGATTTTTTCTTTTAAAAGATAGGCTCTCACTATCCTTTTTCACAGACTGAATTTGACTATCACTCTTCCAATCTCTAGCTCTCAAGTAGCTGGGATTATAAGCAGGAACTACCACAAATAGTGAGGTGCCAGACTTTGAAGTCAGGCCCCAACACGTGAACCCCATTTTAGAATCGAACCCTGAGCCAATCAGATTTGTACCTGTGTTCTAATCTTGCTTGCACAGCTGATTGTTGTAATCTTGTTCTTTGCCTTTATAAGCCCTGTGTAATCACAGCTCGAGGCTCCCTCCTAACCTCCGCTGGGTCGGTGGGTAGGACGAGGCCTGAGTTGGCAGCTCGTTAAATAAAGCCTTGCCTTGCGTTTGCATTTCGGAGTGTCTGAATCTCGGTGGTCTTCTTGGGGGTGGTCTTGCGACTTGGCACAATAGTAGCTAGAATTTTATGAATGAGAGATGGCAAGGAAATTATCATCATTTACTGATACTGTCTCATGTGATGGAGGCTATTTTAGAGCATTTACACAAGTGGCCAAATTAACCCTTGAAAGCCCAATGAAAGAGGCAAAATTTGTTATAACTCATACTGTATCATAAATATGAGAAGTGCCAATCAGATGTCTTTTGGAGGCCATGTCCTCCTATCCAAATTAAGGAAGAGTGCATATGATAGCCCATTTCATTTGATTCTAAATTGAATTTTGCCATTTCTTGGCCTATACTGATAAGCATTTAAATCACAGTAAAAATCAATAGAAGGCCCCACTGGCAAGTGACAAATGATTAGTATTAGAGTCAACATCTTGTGTGCTCTAGGGCAGCCCATGATAATTGCAATCAAAGGGATATTGGAGTGGTCAATTTGACTCAGCAAGCATCATTGAGAACACATTACCTATGAGCTGAGTGTAAATCCTATCAGCTTGACAGTGTCTAACGGGATTAAAACAAGCCTGTTTTTATTCCCTGAGACACACTAATCACACTGTCTCCTTAGTCCTAAATGAAGGCTTTGATTACTCACCCATTATTCCCTTGCCTTCCTATTTCTACTACTTTGCTATTCTGAGTAAAAGTATCTTACGCAGTTTTCTCTATATGATTCTTGTCCTCTACAACAAGGATCCCAGTTTGCTATATCATGAACCCAGTAAGAAAAACAAAATCTATTGCATGTGATCTTGGAAGATGTAAGTCCTACAGATCTCTGGTGCACATTAGAAAGAAACGATCCCTTGCTTTTTATTCTGGGTCATAAATTTATCTCAACTCAGCAATTGCCATAGAAGCATTCACTTGCCTTATCTGCTTACTAAAGAAACACACGGACCACTCTCTCTTGTCTGGAGTTCAAACGCTCTGTGTCTGTGCGGTGCACTGTCACCAGTCCAAAGGGCAGCTCTGAGAGCCAGCGGTGCTTCAGTGAGCACCCATCTACTCCCAGTTTTTGCATTTACGGAGCTCATAGTTTTCATGACTAAACTGTATTTTAAAAGATTAATAGATAAAAAGGCAAAGAAAAATGAGACTTTGTTATGTTGTATATATATATATGTACACATATATACACACAACATACATTTATAAACTATGACAAAAAACCAACAAAGTTAAAATATGAAACATTATGCCTGTAAACTCTGAAATTATAATACTTAATTTAACCCAGGTAGGCCTGGGTGAATGATGTGCCTTTTCTCTTCACTCTCGAATAGGTTTCCTCCTGGTCCCACATGTACCATCAGCTCAGTCACTGCTCACACACTCTCCATGCCTCTCCTCCTGTCCTCACCCGTGGGGGCCACAGGAGCTCACTGTCTCCAGAAGGTGTTACCTTGTCTACCTCTCAGTGGACTCCCCCAGGTTGTGCGCAACCTTCCCACCACAATCACAATGATCTTCTCCATGTATTAATGCTGTCACCATTAACTCGTTAACCCCTGAGTTGTAGATTGTTTTTTGGACACATTCTACTTTTCCAACAATTCTCTGGAGGTTAACTTAAGCAAAAAAATCAGTCTCATCTTCTATATTATTCGAGGCCAATATGTTCCTTTAGGCTTCATTGTAAAACTCTCTGCTGAAAGATGGGTCTGGTGTTTAATATTGGATTAAACAATCCTGCTGAGTCTCTCTGCTTGCACCTTCAGAGCCCAGTGCTGCTAAATATGCAAAGGTGATTTGAGAATGTCTTAGAGAAAAGCTGGTGCAGAGATATCAAGTTCAAGCAGAATGCCTGCCTCAGGCTATGTGAAATTCCTTCAGGCAGCTGCCACTCCACAGAAAGCCTACCAAAAAGAACCTCAGATGGAGAGGATGGCACAGACCTGCATGAGGAGGTGAGGGATAAACAGCTCTAAATAAGCAGTGCTTTGTTTCCCAAAGCTCTGTGACCACTTGGGAAAACAGTTCCATCTCTGGAGTTGCTTTATTTGCAGTTCATGACCACATGCATGCACGATACCAGCAGGCTATCCAAAGGCCCGCAAAATAGCCAGACACATCAAGCCTCCTGAACTCAGCCTGGGGCCTCCTTATCTGAAGAGCAGGTGCAGACATCAAAGCTGAAGCACAGGAACATCAGTGAGCCATTCCCATAAACCTAAGAAACATGGGTGTGAAATAGAGAGCAAGACTAAGCAAATATATTTTTAAAATCTTAGGAGAAAAAAGAATTATGGCGGAAAGGCATGTCCTCAAACAGTTTTATTTTGAGGTGTTAAGATAATGGGAAAAAAATCATGGTATTGAAAAGCAGAGGACTAACGTATGAAACTGTAACCTCTCTGTACATCAGTTTGATAATAAAAATTTGAAAAAAAAAGCAGAGGAAATTAATTCTAGGAAAATATTCGATGCAAAGTGAAGAATATATTAGAAAATAGCACAAATAATAGAACTGATAAAAGAATTGATTCAGTTCTTATGGATGCTTCTACATTCAGTCAGCTATATTAGGATATTTTGGTGGAACAATATGAAGCACTACACACATATATATATATTTAAAAAGAGAATCTTTTAATAGCTTTTTCAGATCATTGTGAACATGCTTTTACTGTATCAAAATTTGCAAGTAGTGCAAAGGTTCATTGCAATGTGGACTAGGATATACAATGGATTATTAATATTTTATTATATTACATGAAAACCCATTGGTTTGAAAAGAAGTACTGAAGTACCAATTATTTAAATAAACCAATAAAACAGCAAATTTATAGAGTTAAACAATATTATGAATGAGAGAGTGGATTGGAATTTACAAGAGGATAAAATGTAGAGTTCTATAAAATTACATTTGAATGTCTTGATGAAATGAATGCTTTTGCAAGAACATATAAATTACTACCATTGGTTAAGAACTGAACAGAGTTGAGGCTATAAAGGAAGTTGAAAGCAAAAGATAATAAATATCAATAAAAATCTAGCTTAAGGTAGTTTTTAAACATTCTTATAACCTTTGTGTAACAAGTAGTTTTAGTATTTAACAATTCTTGGATTTGAAAGGATCTTTTGATGAGTTGCTTGCCACATTTATTCTAACTTTCATGAAACCAGAAAAATGGTTATAAGCTACCTGTAGGCACAAAGCATGGAGCAGGGCCTCCTGCACCAGTAGGAGCCTCTGCGTCACACCCCATCCAGGCAAAGATAGAAGAGGGGTTACTGTTATGGCCCAAGAATCACAGATTGCCTATGTGTGTGTGTGTGTGTGTGTGTGTGTGTGTGTGTGTGTGTGTGTGTGTGTGTGTGTGTCCTAGGGCTTGAACTCAGGGCTTGGGCAATGTCCTTGAGTTTTTTGTTCAAAGCTAGTGCTCTACTACTTGAGGTACAGTTCTGCTTCCTGAGTTTCTTTTGGCGGTTTATTGGAGATAAAAATCTTACAGACTTTTCCTGCCTGGACTGACTTTGGACCATGATCCTCAGAGCTCAGCATCCTGAACTGCTAGGATTATAGGTGTGAGCCACCAGTGCCTGGCTCCAATTTCTGATGGAAATAGAAGTGAGCAGAGTATATCTTAAATGGTGTTTGATGAAGACAATAAACATACCTCTCAAAAGTATCTCTATTTGATGAAAAGTGACATCATTTTGTCAACTACGAAAATTTGATCTAATAAACTAGAAAGAGTTTCCAGTAATTTAACAAACAAGATGGGAAGCTATAGGAAATCCTCAAGATGTATACCTAAACTGTTAAAACCTCAATCATAGAGGGGTAAGTGTTATAAAGTATATATAGTGTCTGTACTATCAGGTCAATAATCATGAAAGAGAGCATATTTCACTCATCAATGTTTCTTCTTCTCCTCCTCCCCTTCCCCCTCCTCCCCCTCTCCCTTCTCCCCCTCCTCCTTCTCCTTCCTCCTCCTCCCCCTCTCCCTCCTCCTCCTCCACCTTTTCTTCATGATATAGAGTGGCTACCATTTCATAAGTCAGGCAATGAGTACATTTCTGTTGGGGCAATGTACCCCTTTCTTCATTCTGTCCCAGTTTTTACCTTCTGTCCTCACCCACAAGTTGTATAGTTGATTTTCAACGTAGTGTCTAGTGAGTACCACTGCTGCATTGGTTCACCCCGTGCCCCTCTGTTTCTGTGCCCATCTTACTCCCTCAAAGACAGAAAAATGAACAAACAAGACAAAAAAGAAAAGAAGAGCTTTAAAACCTTTGTTTCCATTTCCTGGAGTTTATGTCGATAAGTATTATTTTATATGATCAGAGTTAGAAAGGCCTTGCCCCTTTGTGTTCTGTCTGTTTCTTGATGTCGCCCAATTCACTGGGAAGATGTGGTTCTCAGTCTGTTCAAGTAAAATATCAACAAAAGAGATTTATTTCTCCCGAGTGTAGCTAGGTGAGGTCTAAGGTCAGGCTACCAGCATAGCTGGGTTGTGATGAAGAACCCCTTCTGACTCATAGACTGCTGATTTCTCTTTGTATCTTCACATGCCAGAAGAGAGCTTGGGTGGATGGCAGATGTGGCCCTGCTAGTTTTGTGATTTTTGTACTGACAGGGGAAGCAGTTTTTCCAGTGGTTCTTCTGAGTGACATGGATGTCAGCTTAGCTCTGTCCCCTGTGCAGTAGCTTAGGGTCTAAAGCTGAGGGAAAGACAGTGAGAGTTGCTTTTCTGAGTCAATGATTTTCACACTTCTCCCATCCTGTCCCTCCCTTGCTGGATGTCTCTGCAATTCACTTTGGAATGTAACTGTTTGTTATTTGTTCTTTGTGGAGGAGGAAGAGGTGATCTTTGGACACCACAATTGGGTTATCTTACTCTCTTCTAAAGATCTAATTTCCATACAAATTAAAGGGAACCTGATACATTTAATTAAACATTTACATACTTGGGAAAAATGCACCTTTTCCTGTGTTAATTGATAATTTCTAAATTAATTATGTTAGGTCACAAAGGATATGTCAATAACATCTTCAAAGAACAAATGATGCACTCCAATTTCCCTGACTTTATGTTTGTTGTAGTAAATCCAAAATTAAATAGAAAAAGAAATGTTTAACACTGAGAAGCAAAATTTAAACAATCTAAATATTCTGTGTTAAATAAGAAATCAAAACTGCAATTACAAATGTTTATCTAATTAAAACAATGACAAAAGTACATGGCAAAATGTGTAGTATATACTTAGTCCTGACTCAGAGAACAAATACTTCTATAGTTATTTCATACTTATTCCTCTTGCAAGTGTTCTGGAAAGAAAGTTCTGATATTACTACATCTCTGTGTAACTATTTAACTACCTACTATCTTTCTGTCTATCATTTGTCTACTATTTATCATCTATCTACCTATCATCTATATTTATCATCTCTTGACTATATTTATGTATGATCTATCTACCTACTCATTTCTCCTACTCTTATATGTTCTATCATCCTTCAGTCTATCATGTAGTTAACATTCATTTCTTACATCATTTGACTATATTGAAGTTGACATGCCAGGGGGAATTCACACACTCATCAATAGAACATTTATGTAATCGTAGGGCATTAGTTCAATAAGTTTTGGAAATTCCACATAATAACATTGGTATATAGCCATTATGCAAGCATGGATAAATGCCAATGACAGTTTACAAACCACAAAAAATGTTTCTTGTGTGTAGGAAACCTAAGATGATCTAGCAGAAGCAATGCCAGGGTCTATGCCAGCCTACCTTGCTTGCTTTTGTTTGTGCTTCTGTAACTCAAGTACTAGAATCTCATTTCCCTTCCTAGTGATTTGCTTAGGAGCTGACATGTGATTCCAATTCTGATAAATGGTGCATGGAAGCGTATCCTGGAGGGTTCTGGAAAATGTTTTCTTGTTGTTAAAAGGCCAAAAGAGTACCTCTCTTATAATTCAATAATTTTGTATTTGCATATAATGTTTAGAAACTAATGTAGCTACCTTGCAACCCTGAGGCCAGCTAAGTCGATGTGCTGCAGATGCTAGCAGAGTGGAAAAGGACCACTTTGAAATCACTGGAAAGTCTACGGCCATACCACCCCAAATGTGCCCAATCTCGTCTGAAATCACTGGAAAAACCAGCTTGCAGGTTGCTTCCCTCTCATCTGACTTGTTATAGAAGATGTTAACCTTTTTTTTTTTTTTTAATCTTTTAGAGAGTTCATTTGGTACGGCCTCTACCTTGCAGTTATTTTACTTCCTGCATATCTATGCTATCTAGGGCTAGGGCATGGGTGTTGTGGAGGGAGTTCCCTTGGCTTCATGCTCTAGAGGTTTGGTTCCAAGTCTGGTTGTTGAAGAATGACTAAACGGCAACTTTTGGGTTGTGTTTTACACAGTGTCATCTACTTTCTGATCCTGCCAGATAGGCTAAAACATCTTCTTGCACTGGTAGAAGGAACTCATTTATAGAGTTTCTCCATATAGTTAGTGCCTTAATGGCCAGTAGGACTACACCAAAAATAATCAAGCACTGTTATGTAAAGAACATCAAACATTGGAGAAAACAACAAACAAACAACAACAGCATAGCAGAAATGAATTCCCAAGGATTTCATATATTAGAATCTTCTTATAGTTAAATATAAAAAAAGGCTTTGTGGGTACTTAAGTATGAAACTGTGACCCCCCTGTACATCACTTTGACAACAAATAATTATTCAGAAAAAAGTGTACGAACTATTTAAGTAAAAATAATTCTTAGGAAGTAAAAAAAAAAAAGCATCAGAAAAGTAGAATTTTGCAAACTAAACAAAACAGACCTTTCAGTGTGAATCATTTGGCTGCTAGAGAAAGGTTCTATAGATAAATTAACAAAACAATCTACAATTAAAGAATGAAGAATGACGTTACCTAGAGATATGTGTTTTTTTTTTAACATAGGTATATATGTGGTTCAAATGGCAGAAGCACTAACCTTAAAGCTCAGGATAGTATAAGGGATTCGAAATTGTACTGGTCACTTAACTTTTCAATGACAGATCTCTGTATAGTTGACAAAAATTGTGTAGTTTAGGTGTGTAATAAAACATTTAGGTTTATGTATACATTGCATGATGACCACTACTACTTGAGTACTACTTGAATGTTGGCCCCCCAACACTTTTTGAGTTGGTTCCTTTTTTAATAGGGTCCCACAATTTTTCCTGGGCCAACCTGAACTGAGATCTCCCTGTTCCTGCCTCCATCCTAAGTAGCTTGACAAATTGCATAACACCATATCCAGAATTTTATTGGCAGAGTTGTGGGAGGATTCTCAGGAACTTTTTGCATGGATTGATTTTCCACCCAAACTCTCCCAATCTCTACTTCTGGAATGGCTAAGGGCCGTTATGACTGGCTTCAAGGTCACTTTTGGGTAGTTGACAGGGAATGAGGTTGGTCTCTTTCAAACCACTCAAGATGACTTTCCTATAGAGAGAGTAACCTTGCAGCTAGGTAGGAGAAAAAAATGTTTGTCAACAAAGAAACCAGTATTATCAGAGGTGGGAATATGTGCCTATTTCTTTAGTAAAATTAGTCCTCACAACTCCAGGTCTTTTGTTCCTCTTGATAGAACCAAAAATGGTCAGAAGACTCTTGAGAGTAAAAATTAATCAGATTTATTTTGTTCTCATAATGGAAATTATCAATGAGTCTGATGGAGCCATTCAAGAACTTTACTTTTCCTTTCAGAAAGGTTATTTTTTCTATATACCTTCCTATAATGAGAAACAAGCTGGGCACCGGCTCAGTCCTGCAATCCTAGTGACTCAGGAGACTGATTTAGAGAATCCTACTTTGAAGCCAGACAAGGCAGAAAATTCTGTGAGACTCCATTTCCAAAGTAATCAACAAAATGCAAGGCTGGAGGCATGACTCAAGTGGTAGAGCTCCAGTTGAACATACATGAGGCCCTTAGGTGAAAGCCTGGTGCTTGCAAAAAATGCCAAATAAATAAAGATAAAGAGAAGCAACAAAAAGAAAAAAATGAAAGAAAAGAAAAAGAAAGAAAGAGCACAAAAGGAAGGGAGAGAGGGAAGGAAGGAAGAAAAGAGGGAAGAAAGAAAAACGAAAGAAAGGAGGCAAGCAATCAAGCAAGCAGGAAGGAAGGAAGGAAGGAAGGAAGGAAGGAAGGAAGGAAGGAAGGAAGGGAGGAAGGAAGGAAAGAGGAGAAAAGGGACATCCTTAAAAGCCAACATCTAAAGAAAGGGCTTCAAAGAGATTACATTACTTACATTACTATTTTTATCGAGTAGCAGAGAAATCCAATTTCAGATTTTTTCAAGTGTATTAACTCTTTCCCTCACAATAGCCCTGTTGTTGGCTTGTGGTCATGTGGACCGTGCCCCAGGGGTGGTATAAAAAGTGTCCCTGCATTTACCACCAAGTTCACAGTTGACAACTGACAGGTGTATAGAAATACTGTCACCTACAGTGAACATTTGGCTTTCAATATTATTCCCTCAGTCTAACAAAAAGTCATTAGAAAGAGAACAAAGATCCATTAAATAGAGGGAAATATTCCAAAATTATTCATATTGAAGTCTCAGTGGCACACTAGGAATGAATACATAGTTATGGAAATACAAAGAAAAATTAATACATGAATTTTAATTTCTGTTCTGCATCACTTCATACTATGTTTGAGATTTTAAAAACTTGTTGAGACTGCACTATTTGTAATTGGCCTGGAATAAAGCAATGTCAAAAGGAAGGCAAAATGGATTTTTTAAAAGGCTAATATTGGCAATGTCAAAGGCATAATTTCAAAGCTGTACAACCAATTGTTAGGGCTTTAGGTATAATTGAATTAGATTATGATTGAATTCAGACTAATCTTTTTTCTGAAAAAGGAGGAAAGGGAGAATATTATGGACTAAGAAACTTTCACAGTAGCTTTCCCAGAGTATTTTAAATGAATTCATTATGGTCAGATTATTGTAGAATTTTGCCTTAAAAATTTAGGATATTTATTGACAGGAAACTTTCTAAGTACATGTGCTGGCTTCTTTATTTTCTAATTTCCCATTGCAAAGCAATTTCCCATTGCAAAATAAAAATGAAAAAAGACAACAAAGGTATAGTGGACAGAGTCTATACTGGGATCAGACATCCTGAATGGATGATAGCATGTTGGTACTTGGAGAGAGAGAACTGTGGAAGGACTTCAATGAGCAGAGTAGAAATCTTTCCACCTGGGGCTCAGCTGTGCAATGGTCTGGCATTCACACTTTATCTTTGAGAGGACTCAAAATTGTATCTTACATTTCCAACTGTCTTTCACTTCTAAAACGAGATGAAATACCATTCTTAACCTTCCCTTTGTTTTCAACTCAAACTTTTGAACCATGATATAGCTAAAGCTATACATCTGCACATACAAATGCACCCCTGCACCTGCCTCCTTTATAAGTGAGTGGAAACCAAACCCACACAATCCATCAAAATATACAGTAATTAAAATAATGACTCTTTTTGGGCCAGTCCTGGAACTTGAACTCAGGGCCTGAGCACTGTCCCTGGCTTCTCTTTGCTCAAGGTTAGCACTTGAGCCACAACGCCTCTTCTGGCCTTTTCTATATATGTGGTGCTGAGGAACCGAACCCAGGGCTTCATGTACACAAGGCGAGCACTCTACCTCTAGGCCATATTCCCAGCCCCATTGGCTGATTTTGTAGGTAAATTTGTAGGCTCTCCACCCACCACCAAGCTAAGTATCAACAAGTAAATAAACAGTAAAAATATCCAGGTACAGATGGTTCACACCTGTATTCCTAGCTACACTAGAAGCTGAGACCTACAGATCTGCTTGAAACCCAGTTTGGGCAGAATAGTGTGAAGGTGTCCATCTCCAACTGTATAGATGGGAAAATGTAAAGAAGATATAAAGAACAACAATGGTCTTCTGCTTCTAATTTGTGCTGCTAAGTATATTATGGTAAGAAAATAGGTACTTTTGATATGTGTTAGATAAAGTTTATTAGATACAAGACATTAAGAGGAATGTTAATACTGTCCAGAAATGAAACCTAAATCATTATTTATACAGACTCCAAGTAGTTCATAAACTTGGGAAGGTAAATAAAATGTTTGAATACTGATGAAATGAAAGCAACGTAAAATTTACATACATACATATTTACTGGTAAAAGGACAAAAAAAACAAAGAAAGTAAGCCTGATGATGTATGCACAAAACTGAAATGTAAGAGTAAGTGGGATTTACAGGTATGTAAAATATTGAGAGACAGGAGACTACTCAATATTCAGTAACATCCAGTAACATTGTGATTTGAAAGGGACAAAGGAATAAACTGAAACTGATCAACTTTCATGTACAGGGATGCGTCTGAACATATTTTTGCAACCAGTTATGAATTGCACCAAAGTTATGAAAAGTAACGTTTTGAAGAGACTATCTCAAAGTAAGCTACAACTTAAGAGGCATTTGCTCAAAAGAAAATGTCTAGACCCTCAGATAAGAGCAATGTTGATTGCCTTCCTCCTAGAGGCCATGTTTTAGAAGTGAGAAAACCATAGAAAGGCAGAGTTAATGTGCCCTGCACAGTCCTCACAGACTGTTCAACTAGCACAGGAAATCTAGCAGAAATGAAAAGCCTGGAGAGACTTGTGATTGTGTGGTGACTGATAATGTGTTCTTACACAGCACACAGTGTGGAGAGCTCAGAGCAGTCATAGAGCCTTGGGGTGACTCAAGTGTAATCAATGCAAATCACTGAGTAACTGCTAACATACACAGGTTGAAGGAAAACTCCCTATAGAAAGGTGCATATGGGTACAGGGAATGGGTGTGTGTATGTATTAAAAACATAACAAAAACAATCTGTGTAGAGATCAGTATATCAGTACTGCTAGGGAAGAGCAATTCCAGAGTTGGAGGCTATGCAAGTTAATTGCCTATTAAAGCAACACTAACAAAACATAATCCTGAGTAGTACAAAGGAGAATTTAATCATTAAAGCACATTGTGGAAAATGCACAAGGTTTGAATCACAAATGACTCGATATATAAAAAATAAAAAAATAAAAACTGTTTGCTAAAGTTTATATATCCAGTGAAACTATCCTTTAAAAATGAAAACAAGTTAAAATACTTTTACATTAAAATTGTAAAATTTGGGAACTATAGAAACTGCTATACACAGTCCATTTGGCTGAAAAACAAAATAGATGATACAAATCCAGGGTGAGAAGAACAGACATTAGAAATGGTATTGAAAAGACAAAATTAATTAATATTACAAATATGATATGATATTTTTATATGCTGTATATACTTTTTCCTTCTCTTAAAAACATTTTTTAAATCTAATTTTATTGTCAAGGTGATCAGTACAATTACATGTGTAAGGTATTGAGTACATTTCTTGTCATACTTGTAATGCCTTCTCTTGCTTTTCTCTTCCCTTCTTCCCCTAGTCTCTCCCTCTCCAGAATTGTACAGTTAATTTCCAGCATATTGTCTTCTTAGTTTTGGTGTTGCATTGGTTGGCCTTTTATTCTTTGTCTCACCTTTTTGATGTTTAGCTGACTGCCAGTGGCTTAGACCTGTAATCCTAACTATTTAGGAGGCTGAGATCTGCCAGTCTGGGCAGGAAAGTTCATAAGATTCTTATCTCCAATAATCTGCTAGAAAAACCCAGAAAACAACACCTCCCCCAAACTGGAAGAGGCACTGCTCAAGAGGTAGAGTGCTAGCCTTGAGTAAAAGAAGCTGGGGAACAACACCCAGGCCCAGAGTTCAAGTCCTGGGACCAGAAAACAAATCAAAAGATAAAAGAAACTTATTTTTTATTTTATTTAAAAATTTTATAGAAAAAGTTTTTTATTGTCAAGGTGAAGTACAGAGGGGATAGTTAAATACATTAGGTAGTGAGTACATCTCTTGTCCAACCTGTTACCCCCTTCCTCATTTTTCTCCCACTTTCCCTCTTCCCCAGTTCCCCCCTCCCAGAGTTGTACAGTTAATTTACAACATACTATCTTGTAAGTATTGCTGTTGCATTGCTTTGCCTTTTACCCTTTGTCTCCCTGTTTTGATGTTCCCCTTCCCCTCCCTAATTCAGACAAACATATATAAAATACCCAGGGTACCAGAATCAAATACAATGACAACAGGGGCTAAATCAAAGGAAGATGAACAAAAGAAAAAAGAAATAATTTCACATAGTATGTTGAAAATAACAACATCAATGATAAACCATTTGTTTCCATATTTTGAAATCATTTTTCTTAGTGTCATCTTCTGTGATCATATGTACATTTTTTTAAATCAGGGTTTTAATATGAAGCCCAGGATGTACCTTAACTAGCTATCATCCCATCTCAGACTCCAAAGTGCTGGGATTATAGGATGGTACAACAAAGTTTGGCTTCATTAAAAATTCCAAAAGCAATTGTTTAAAGTAAACTTTGTTAAACCAAACTGCAGAAATTTCAGTATTTATTTAGATGTACTATATAGGATAACATTATTATGAAGTAGGGTAAAATAATACTAGTTTTCATCAAAGTGTTTATACTTTAGGAGAGGTACAAATGTAGTATATTGAAATAGAATGAAATAAGTTAAAGTTGAAGACCATAATTTGAGAAAAGTTCCAAGAGTAATGCAAACAATAGGTAGTCTTTAATTCTCATTTCTTGCTTGGGGGACAGTAAATGTTTCTCTTTCTCTTCTTCATTTCTCTCTGCTTTAACCATATTATATGAAAACAAATTATGGCTGAAACTTTCCAAAGAAAAAAATAAAAAGAATAGAGCTAAGAAATAAAGAATATAATATGGGATACTAAAGAATATTTGCCTAACACAAAAGATAACAGTAAGAGAGGAACTGAAAACAAAAACAAAGCAAAATGGTAAACAAAGTCCACCTTAAAGGTCGATGAGAAACAATCAAAAGCAGAGACCATTAATTGTATAAAAAGTAAGTTTCAAGTCAGGTACCAGTGGTTCATGTTTGTAATCTTGGTAACTCAACAGGCTGAAATCTGAGGGTTGTGTTTCAAAGCCAGCCCAGGCAAGGAAAGTCCATGAGATTAGTATCTCCAATTAAGCCAGAAATGGAGTTGTAGATTAAATGATAGAGCACTGGCCTTGAACACAAAATCTCAGGGACAGTGCCCATGCCCTGAGATCAAGCTCAGGACTGGCATACACACAGAAAATAAAGGTACTTGCTGTCAAAAGATATGCATTTTAAGTTAGAATAAAAACCAAGAAGTGTTTGAGACCAAAGGAGTGAACAATTAGTATAAGACAGGTGAGATACTATGATAATATCAATAAAAATACTAAAGATGGTGATAAATATGAACAAACAGGGCTAATTCAAAATTATAAAAATAGAGCAATGGAATGATGTAAAAATTATGAATATCTAGGGCCTGGAAAGCAGAGGTATAAAATACATACAATATTGAAAAGAATGATATCCAAATTCAAACTCGTTGCAAGATGGAAATTTCTTTTAAAGTAATTGATAGCACAGGAAAACACAATAGATAAGATAGAAAAGACTCTTTTTTAACTACTCAGAAGGCTGAGATCTGAGAATCACAGTTTGAAGCAAGCCCAGGCCTAAAAGTACACACACACACACACACACACACACACACACACACACACACACACACCACACAGAGAAAAAACTTAACTGTCATGACCTTACAGGCACTGAAAGTACTACTCAGAAGTAGAAAGGGATATGTTCTTTCCTAGTAAACCTGAATACTCATCCAGATAGTATGCCCGAAAATAAATTAAATCTAAATCAATTTAAATTCTAAAGAATAGGGGTGGGAATATGGCCTAGTGGTAAGAGTGCTTGCCTCTTATATATGACATCCTAGGTTCAAATCCTCAACACCACATATATAGAAAAGGCCAGATGTGCTCAGTCTAAGGCCCAGGCATGGCAAAAAAAAATAAAAAAATAAAAAAAAAATCTAAAGAACATAGAATCTGTTCTCCAATCCAGACAGTAAGATTAAATTTAAAGATCAATAACACAAAACAATCTTTTTTTTTTTTGGCCAGTCCTGGGCCTTGGACTCAGGGCTTGAGCACTGTCCCTGGCTTCTTCCCGCTCAAGGCTAGCACTCTGCCACTTGAGCCACAGCGCCGCTTCTGGCCGTTTTCTGTATATGTGGTGCTGGGGAATCGAACCTAGGGCCTCGTGTATCCGAGGCAGGCACTCTTGCCACTAGGCTATATCCCCAGCCCCTAACACAAAACAATCTTAAAAAAAACCCTAAATGTATGGAATTTAAACATGGAGTAGTTAAATAATACATGATTCCTATTTGAAATCATAAATGAAATTACACAATACACTCCAATAAAAATGAAAGCACAGTATATCAAAATATGTGAGATGTAACTAGAACATGTCTTGTAGAGTAGCTTCTAGACTTACATGGTTAGAATAGAAAGAAACTCTTAAGTCTACACCTAGAGATCCCAACCTTGGGTGCAGGCCTGGCATGTTAGTACCTTCTCGCTCAATAAAAATTCTTTTCCATAAAGAAAGAAACACTCAGAAAAGAACTAAATATAAGAACAAACATTGTTCAAAGGGTTATAACTGTAAATAAGTAACTACGGAATAGAGGGCTCAGGGTTGGTTATTATATTAAAATTGTATTCTTTGGGGACACCAAATTTGCTTTTATATACAAAAAAGAGAGGGAAGGCATCTGTATATAATTGTGAACTTCTAAGATTTACACAACAATGCTTGTACTGCTTTGGGTCTTGCAGGGACATCAATTACATTTTTCCACCTCTGTAATATTTCTTCTTTTGGGCTGTTGTGGAGCTTGAACTCAGAGCCGGGGCGCTGTCCCTGAGCCTTTTGGCTAAAGGCTAGCACTCTCCCACTTTGAGCCATGGCTTCACTTTCTGCTTTGGGTGCTTTGGGTCTTAAATGGTGCTCACAGGTGCTTGTAGATTGGCATTTCCAATCCATATGGCAGAAGAAGCATAAGAAAGATGGCAAACAAGGGAACCTTATCTCCCACTCGAAACAAGCAGGAAGCAGAGCAGTCAATCAAAGACCTAGAAAAGAACCCTCAAAATGCTCTATAAAGTCTACTGATAAACATGTTAAATGAAAAGTTTGAATCTCTGCAGGCAACTATTCTAGAGCAGGAGGAGGCAAACCAAAAATTAATAGAGGATTTCATGGCCTCCACAAATAAAAAGATAAATGAATTTCAAGAGTTCAATGAAAAGATAGGTGCCCAGCTAAAAGATTTGAGAGACAGCACTCAGAATCAAATTAATGAAGTAAAGAAGTCCATACAGGACATAAGAGAAAATTGCAGTAAAGACATGGAAGCCATCCAGAAAGACCAGTCAGAAGGAAGGGAGATTCGAAATCAAGTAGCTAGCCTACAGAGCAGACTAGATGAAGTAGAGGATCAAATCTCAGGAACTGAAGATTCCCTAGAATCTATGAGAAAGAACAAAAAACAATACAAAACCAGTTCAATTGGAAAAACAGATCACTCCCAGAGCTCCAAGATACAATTAGGAAGCCCAATTTAAGGATAATAGGTATCGGGGAAAACCTAGAGAAAGAAGTCAGTGGAATAGGCAACTTATTTAACAGAATATTAGCTGAGAACTTCCCAAATATCCAGAAGGCCAAACACAAGAAGCATTTAGAACCCCAAACCGACCAGAACAGAATAGGACATCCCACTGACACATTGTGATCAAAGCAGGATCAATAGAGTCCAAGGAAATAATCTTTTCTTTTTGCAAGTCCTGGGCCTTGGACTCAGGGCCTGAGCACTGTCCCTGGTTTCTTTTTGCTCAAGGCTAGCACTCTGCCACTTGAGCCACAGCGCCACTTCTGGCTTTTTCTATATATGTGGTGCTGGGGAATCGAACCCAGGGCTTCATTTATACGAGGCAAGCACTCTTGCCACTAGGCCATATTCCCAGCCCAGAAAGAATCCTTAAAGCTGCTAGGGAGAAGAAAATAATCACATATAAAGGAAAGTCAATTAGAATTACCCCAGACTTCTCAGCAGAGACCATGAAAGCAAGGAGAGCCTGGAATGAGGTATGCCACGCACTAAAGAAAAATTACTATCAACCAAGAATACTGTACCCAGCTAAACTCTCATTCATAGCCGAAAGTCAAGTAAAAGTCTTCCACAGTAAGGAAAAACTGAAACAACATATCTCCACCAAACCAGCTTTACAGAAAATCCTCAAGGAAGTACTATACCTGGAAAATAATCAAGATCACAATACAGACAGAGAAATGAACCCTAAAGAGAAAACCAGAATATTGGATCAACAATGGGGAAGACACAGCTTTTAAAAAGACAGCTATAATGAAAGGAACAAATGATCATCCCTCAATCCTAACTCTCAACATTAATGGACTTAATTCTCCAATTAAATGACAGAGGCTCATAAGTTGGATCAAAAATCAAGATCCATGTTTCTGCTGCCTCCAAGAGACACATCTATCCAGCAAAAGCAAACATCTTCTAAAAGTAAAAGGTTGAAATAAAATCTGCCAAGCAAACGGCCCCCATAAGCAGGCTGGAGTTGCAATTCTAGTATCAGATAAAATTGACTTCAAATTTAAAATGGTAAGAAGAGGCAAAGAATGTTACTATATACTAATGAAAGGATCTTACAGGAGCATATAACCATCCTAAATATGTACATCCCAAATACAGAAGCACCCAACTTCATAAAACAAACTACTGACTCTAAAACCACTCATAGATCCAAACACATTGATAGTTGGAGACTTTAACACTTCACTGTCACCTCTGGACAGATCAACATGCCAAAAACTGAGCAAAGAAATCTCAGAACTAAACGACTGCATAGACCAACTAGACTTAACCAACATCTACAGAATATTCCATCCAGCAACACCAGAATACTCATTCTTTTCAGCAGCACATGGAACATTCTCCAAGATAGATAAAATCTTAGGGCAAAAAGAAAATCTGTACAAATTCAGAAGTATCTAAATAATTCCCTGCATACTCTCAGACCACAATAGAATACGAGAGCTCAACTCAAACAGCCACCACAAAAATCCTACAATTCATGGAGACCAAACAACACACTGCTGAACCATCAGTGGGTCATTGAAGGAACTAGAGCATAAATTCAAATGTTTATGGAATTAAATATGACGAGCACACAAAGTACCGGCTCATTTGGGATACAGCAAATGCAGTACTCAGAGAAAAATTTACATCTTTGAGTGCCTACATCAACAAACTGGAGAAACAGCAATTCAACAACTTAAGGAAGCACCTTCAGCTCCTTGAAAGAGAACAACAAGCCAAACCCCAAGCCAATAGATGGAAGCAACTAATTAAAATCAAATCAGAATTAAATGACTTAGAGGGGAAAACAACCATTGAAAGAATCAACAAAATGAAGAGCTGGTTCTTTGAAAAAATTAATAAGATAGACAGACCCCTGGCAAACCTGACCAACAAACGAAGGCAGCACACCCAAACAAGATCAGAGATGAAACAGGTAACATCACCACAGAAAAGAAAACAATTTTCAGAACACCATAAGGGAAAGTTTGCAAAACTTTACGCCCACAAATTCGAGAACCTGGAAGAAATGGATGATTTCCTAGCAAAAATCGATATCCCCAAACTCAATCATGAAGATTTAAACCTTCTAAACAGACCCATATCCAGCATTGAAATAGAAACTGCAATAAGAGGTCTCCAATCCAAGAAAAGCCCAGGTCCAGACGGATTCACAGCAGAATTCTACAAGACCTTCAAAACAGAACTCACACCAATATTTCTCAAATTCTTCAATGAAATTGAAAGAGAAAGTTTGCTACCAAACACATTCTATGATGCCAGTATAACCCTCATCCCCAAACCAGGCAGGGACTCATCAAGGAAAGAGAACCATACAGTGATTTCCCTGTTGAAAATTGATTAAAAAATTCTCAACAAAATTCTGGCCAATCGACTTCAACAGGTCATCAAAAAAATCATACACTATGACCAAACTGGATTCATCCCCGGTATGCATAGCTGGTTCAGTGTACACAAGTCAATCAACGTAATCCACCACATCAACTGGAGCAGGTCTAGAATCACATGATTATTTCTCCAGATGCAGAAAACACATTTGATAAAATCCAGCACTCATTTATGATAAAAGCTTAGGAGAAACTAGGCTTCCATGGAAAATTCCTGAATATAATTAAGGCTGTCTATGACAAACCCACAACGAACATTACTCTTAATGGGGAAAAGCTAAAGCCATTTCCTCTAAAATCAGGAGCAAGACAAGGTTGTCTGCTCTCCTGTCTCCTCTTCAACATAGTACTAGAATTCCTAGCCAAAGCAATAAGGCCAGAGGAAGACATATAGGAGATCCGAATTGGAAAAGATGAAGTCAAACACTCTCTCTTTGCAAATGACATGATGCTGTATCTGAAGAACCCCATAGACTCTACTCCCAAGCTCCTTGAACTGACCCAAAATATTGGCAAAGTAGCAGGATATAAAATAAACCCTCAAAAATCAATGGCTTTTCTATATGCCAATGACCCAAAGACCAAGGTCGAAATCAGGAAAGCAACTGCTTTTGCAATAGCCTCAAAAAAACATAAAATAGTTAGGAATAACCTTAACCAAAGAAGTGAAAGACCTCTATGATGAGAACTTTAAAAACATGAAAAACGAAATTAAGACAGAACTAAGGAGATGGAAATCCTCCCATGCTCCTGCATTTGGAGGATTAATATTGGCAAAAATGGCAATATTGCCAAAGGCTATCTACAAATTCAATGCAATAGCCATTAATATTCCAAAACCTTTTTTTTTTTAATGAAATAGAGGAAGCAATCCAGAAATTCAAATGGAACAATAAAAGACCCCAAATAGCAAAAACAATCCTAAGTAGAAAGAGCAGGACTGGAGGAATTAGTATACCAAACTTCAATCTGTATTACAAAGCTATAGTAATAAAAACTGCTTGGTTTTGGCACAGGAACAGGCCTGAAGACAAATGGAACAGAACTGAAGACCCAGAAATGAACCCACAGAACTATTCCTACTTAATCTTTGATAAAGGAACTCAAAAAAAAATAGGAGGGAAGAAAGATAGCCTCTTTAACAAATGGTGCTGGCCAAACTGGTTCAACACCTGAAACAATTTAAAACTAGATCCTTATATATCACCCTGAGCCAAAGCAATTCCAAATGGGTCAAAGACCTCAAAATAAAACAGACACCCTGAAAACACTACAAGAAGGAATAAGAGCAATACTTGGGCTCCTTGGCACAGGATGAAACTTCCTTAAAAAAGGCCCAGAAATACAATCAATCAAAGAAAGGATGGACAAATTGGACTGCATCAAACTGCAGAGCTTATGCAGGACAAAGGATATAGCTTGCAAGATAAACAGAAAGCCCACAGATTGGGAGAAGATCTTTACCGGCCATACAATGGACAAAGGCCTTATATCTAAAATATATGCAGAACTAAAAAAAGTTACATTCTTCCAAAACAAAACCGCTAAGAACCAACAGCCCCCTCAACAAGTGGGATAAAGACTTAAAAAGAGACTTCTCTGATGAGGAAATGAGAATGGCCAAGAAACATATGAAAAAGTGCTCTACATCATTGGCCATAAAAGAAATGCTAATCAAAACAACATTGAGATTCCACCTCACCCCAGTAAGAATGTCCTATATCAAGAAAACTAACAATAACAAATGTTGGAGGGGATGTGGCCAAAAGGGAACCCTACTTCATTGTTGGTGGGAATGTAAACTGGTTCAGTCACTCTGGAAAGCGGTATGGAGATTCCTCAAAAGGCTAAACATAGAGATCCCTTATGATCCAGCAGCCCCACTTTGGGGAATCTACCCAAAAGACCACATACAAGAACACACAAAAGCTACAAGCACAACAATGTTCATTGCAGCACAATTTGTCATAGCTAGAATATGGAACCAACCTAGATGCCCCTCAGTAGGCAAATGGATCAGGAAAATGTGGCACATATACACAATGGAATTTTATGCCTCTATCGGAAAGAATGACATGGCCCCATTCATAAGGAAATGGAAGGACTTGGAAAAAATTATACTAAGTGAAGTGAGCCAGACCCAAAGAAACATGGAGTCTATGGTCTCCCTCATAGGGAATAATTAGCACAGGTTTAGGCTAGTTACTGCCGAGGATCACAAGAGCCCAATAGCTATACCCTCATGAACACATAAGATGATGGTAAGTGAAATGAACTCCATGTTATGGAAATGAGTGATATATCACTGTTGTAATTACTTTCAGCATGCCATGTGAAACCGTAGCTTCTATTGTTGATGATCCTCTTGTATCCCCTTCCTGTGGTTGTACCCGCACTAGCACTGTATCTTATCTGAGTACCTGGATACTGTATATACTGGTATTAGAACTAGGGAAGTGAAAGGGAATATCAAAATCAAGAGACAAAGGATAAAAAGACAAACAACTCCAAAAGCAATACTTGCAAAACCATTTGGTGTAAACCAACTGAACAACTCATGGGTGCAGAGGGAAAGGGGGAGGGGCGAGGGAGGGAGGAGGTCACAAACAGTACAAGAAATGTACCCATAGCCTTACATATGAAACTGTAACCCTTCTGTACATCACTTTGACAATAAACAAGTAATTAATATTAATAAAGAAACACTCAAATAAATGCTTTGAGTATATTAAATGGAAATATATATCAAGAAATTAAACTGGAAACACATAGAAAATAGGAAATATTCCAGACTGTCTTGTAGAGTGAGGTCAGCCATTTGTCTTTATTTTTGTAATACATATTTCAAGCTTCTTGGTTTTTAATTCTGTTTATAACATGAAAACACATAGCTATAGGTGATACATAAGCCAAAGAGCATGGTTTTGTTCCAGTACAACTTTCAAATAGGCAGAAAGCCAAACGTGTTCCCTGACTTGGAGTGTATTAATCCTGAGACAGAACACAGAGAAAGAATAGTGAAATTCAGTAAACTCAAGAGTTGACTCTTCCAAACAAATTCAAGTCATACCATCTTTATGGATCTTTGTAGTCATCCGAATGAGAATAAAGATAAAAATCTATGAATATGAAATTTGAGGCTGGGTCAAAGTGGTAGAGTCCCATCCTTGAGTAGAGAAGCTTAAGACAGTTCCCAGGTCCTAACATCGAGGGTCCACACTAGCCCAGGGGTGGGGTGGGGTGGAAGAGGGAGGGAGAATTATTAAAATGTTCCTTTAAAATGTATTATTTAATAAATGATTACAGATTCATCAAAACAACTCATCAAAGTTTTCTAATTGATATAAGCAATATATTTTCTAAATATTCTCTGGTTTCTCAAATGAGACACACGTATATATTAGTGCTTCTGCACCATAAATTTAACAGAACGGCTCTTTAGGTGACACTGGTGCTAAATTTATCGCACATATTTCCACATTCTGCATTTGTGGCTTTTCCTTGTGGGTTCTTTGCTGTGTTTCTGCCAGATCTATCCTTCCCTGGAGAACGCCCTACACCCATCCTGAAGTTGCCATGCTTCTCAGGGGATATATTCTTATTCTTGCTTCTATCTCCCTAAGGGGGCAAATAAAAATAGTTAGGTTTATTGCTTTTCAGATTATAGAGAGATTTAACATTTTATGGATTGGGCTTTATGATTCTATTCCATAAATATCACAGAAACTTTTTTGGCACCATTTTCCTCAGCAGGAAAAAATAATAGTACATTTTATTATTCCTGCTCCATAGGCCAAATGACTGATTTCTAATCACAAAGCAACCTTCTCTAAACCAAAAATTCATCTCAGAAAAACAGTTTTAAGAAAAGTCAGAATAACACTTGATCTACAGCTTCATTACAAAGAACAGCAATCTGTAACCACTGGCTTGAACAGACTAATTCACATAATTGAGTGACCTGAATGATTTTCTATACTCACAATTTATAATAAAGAAATAAATTATATATCCATCATTTTGTATACTCAGCTAATAGCTGCATATGGTTGCATTTTACAATTTATTATTTAATTTGATTGCAAGTTTATATATATGTATATATAACATATGTACATATGTGGCATATATATATATATATATATATATATATATATATATACATATACGGTAGTTGAAGACATGCAATTTCTATTATGTTATAAAAATAGATTCCTAATCATGCATTGCCATGATTAAAATGATCATTCCACTCCCAATCCCCTGTGACTGCTGTGTGACCTCTGCCGTATTATGGGTAGATCTCTATATTCTCTTCAACCTGTTACTTGTTATTTAGTGACCTTGGCATTCACAATGTAATGATTTAATCACTACAGTCTGGCTCCTTCTAGCATGTGCTTTTGTAAAAGTTGCTTGTCTATTCCTAGCACTGTACACTCCCCAGTGAAATTCATCTTGGATTGTCAGGTTTCATAAAAGCCTTGGGACTTTGGTTGAATTGTTATATGTCTCCATGTCATGTATTTGTATATGTAAATGTAGTTGGATTGCTACATATGTCTTTGTCATGTATCTACATATAAGTAAATAGAAATCTGTAGGACACTAATATATATATATATATATATATATACATATATGTAAACATATACAACTGAAATACACAAGAAATTGTAAATAAAGTATGACAAAATAAGTAAAATTATACTGTATTAAAATTATTGCTTGTCACTAAGGAAAGTATAAACTAGCAAGAGAATTTGATATGGTACATATAATATATCACATATTACATATGATATATATATATAATATATGGTATATTATATGTAAGATATATGATATAATATATCAATATAATATGATATATATACATATACACATATAAATATATGGTAGCATTTTGTCAACATTTTACTCTGACATGTTTTGGGCTTTGTATGTGCTAAGTGTGTGTGTGTGCGTGTGTGTGTGCATATGCGTGTGTGTGTATTTGTGTCCTGGTACTAGGACATGAACTCAGTGTCTGGACACTTTCCCTTAGCTTTTTTGCACAAAGATTTTGCTCTAACACTCGATCCACAGCTCCACTTCTGGCTTTTTGGTGGTTAATTGGAGATAAAAGTCTCACAGATTTTTCTGCCCAAGCTGGCTTCAAATCTTTATTCACAGCTCTCAGCTTCCTGAGTGGCAAAGACTACACGCATAAGCCACTGACTCCTGGCTGATGCATTCTCTTCCATTTGCCTGTGCAACAGAATGATTTGGTAGCTTGCTGAAAGCAAAAGTGCCATCCAATCATCATTAAGTGCCACACTAATGTCAAAGAAAACTCTTGCAGCAGAAATGGAAAGATTTGCTATGTAGTTGAAGAAGGATCACATCTGCTGGAGTAAAATCAAAGAAAATGTGGGTTAAGATTGGAAATGGGGTAGTAAATATATTAAATTAATGCACCTGCTTTTATAGCCTTAGAATTTACAAAACAGAATAAAGATTTGATATGACTCTCTTTTCAGGTTATACACACATACACACACACACACACACATACACACACATGTGGGGGGAGGGGAGCTGGTTAGCTCATTGGAGACTGGATACATGCAATCAACATACATGATTTAATTGACCCTATACAACAGTGATTCCAAAATGAAAGATTCTATGCCTGGTGATTAGGCTATTTTAAAAAGTCAAGTGAATGGGTTGTACAACATCTGTTCTTTGATTACTATGCTGCATCCTAGACAACATTAACAAGATGTGGCTAGACAAATCTAATGTGTTTTGGCTTTATGGAGTGTGTGTGTGTGTGTGTGTGTGTGTGTGTGTGTGTGTGTGTGTGAATATATGTGTATGTGTGTTGTGGTACAGAAAACCAACAATTGTAACTGGTATGCATTTAAAATTCATTATTATGAAGATACTATATGGAAAAAGATAAAACTAAAGCAAAGTCCTATTTGTGGAGAACTTATATTCTATGATATTCTTTGAAAGTAGACAGACTAAGGGCAAACAAGCTCAGCATCTATCTTAAGAAAGTAGAAAATAACAGAAAAGATAAGTAAAAACCTTGATCATTGTGGAAAACAGATAAACTTGGTAGCTTTGCAAGGAGAGAGTTGGAGAATAAAAAGAAAGAAGTAATGAAGCACCATCCCCATAGCTATCACAGATGCTAAGAAGACAGTTATAAATTATAATTAATACTACCACAACATTTATTATACCAGCAATGTGAAATTTTTTATTTATGTATGTATACACATGATCATTATTAATGCAAGAAGTAGAGAAGCTTGGTAGCTATATGGCGATTAAGAAAACTGGAGGATACAGTGAAGGAAATTTCCTCACTAGAAACTCAGAATTCCATTACTTTCATTTAGTGAATCCCTTCATTTAGTAAATCACATCAAATTTTCAGATTGTTTCCTATATTAAAAATCAATAAGACACATCAGGGAGAATCACTTCAAAACTCAATTCATGAAGCTATTATAACATTTCAGAAAAATTAAAAGACACAGGAAAAATTATTTATACTTAGCTATATAAAGATTCTTTTTTAATATATTTTTTTATTATCAAACTGAATTACAGAGAGGTTACGATTTCATACATTAGGCATTGGATACATTTCTTGCACTGTTACCTCGTCCCTCATTCCCCCTCCCCCCTCTCCCTTTCCCTTCCATCCCCCATGAGTTGTTCAGTTGTTCAGATCATTTTCAGCAAACAGTTTGTAAGTATTGCTTTTGTAGTTGTTTGCCTTTTTTTACCCTGTCTCTCTCGATTTTGGTATTCCCTTCCAATTTCCTGGTTCTAATACCAGTAAACCTGGTTTCAATACACTCAGATAAGATACAGAGATAGTGTAGGTACAACCACAGGAAGGTGATACAAGAAGATCATCAATAATAGAGGCTACAGTTGCATATGGTACGTTGAAAGTAGTTACAACTGTGATATAACAGTCGTTTCCATAACATGGAGCTCATTTCACTTAGCATCATTTTATGTGTTCATAAGGGTATAGCTATTGGGCTCCTGTGATCCTCTGCTGTGACTTGCCTAAACCTGTGCTAATTATTCCCTATTAGGGAGACCATAGTGTTTATGTTTCTTTGGGTCTGGCTACTTCACTTAGTATAATTTTTTCCAAGTCCTTCCATTTCCTTACAAATGGGACAATGTCATTCTTTCTGATAGAGGCATAAAATTCCATTGTGTATATGTACCACATTTTCCTGATCCATTTGCCTACTGAGGGGCATCTAGGTTGGTTCCATATTCTAGTTATGACAAATTGTGCTGCGATGAACATGGTTGTGCTGGTGGCTTTAGTGTGATTATGTTTGTGGACTTTTGGATAGATACCCAAAAGTGGAGCTGCTGGTCATAGGGGAGCTCTATGTTTAGCCTTCTGAGGAATCTCCATACTGCTTTCCAGAGTGGCTGAACCTGTTTACATTCCCACCAACAATGAAGTAGGGTTCCCTTTTGGCCACATCCCCTCCAACATTTGTTATTGTTAGTTTTTTTGATATAGGACATTCTTACTGGGGTGAGATGGAATCTCAATGTTGTTTTGATTTGCATTTCTTTTATGGCCAGTGATGTAGATCACTTTTTCATATGTATCTTGGCCATTCTCATTTCTTCATCAGAAAAGTCTCTTTTTAAGTCTCTAGCCCACTTGATGAGGGGGCTATTAGTTCTTTGTGGTTTTGGTTTGGATGAAGGTAATATTTTTAGTTCTGCATATATTTTAGATATGAAGCCTTTGTCTGTTGAATGGCTGGTAAAGATCTTCTCCCAATCTGTGGGCTTTCTGTTTATCTTGCGAGCTATGTCCTTTGCCCTGCAGAAGCTCTGTAGTTTGATGTAGTCCCATTTGTCCAACCTTTCTTTGATTTGTAGCCTTTCTGGGTCTTTGTTAAGAAAGTTCTGTCCTGTGCCAAGGAGGCCAAGTGTTTCTCCTACTCCTTCCTTTAGTGTTTTCATGGTGTCTGTTTTGATTTCGAGGTCTTTGATCCATTTGGAATTGATTTTGATGCAGGGTGATATATAAGGATCTAGTTTTAGTTTGTTACATGTGTTGAACCAGTTTTGCCAGCACCATTTGTTAAAGAGGCTATCTTTCTTCCAGACTATTGTTTTAGCTCCTTTATCAAAGATTAATTAGGCGTAATTCTGTGGGTTCATTTCTGGGTCTTCAATTCTGTTCCATTGGTCTTCAGGCCTGTTCAGACTTCATTGTTTGCCATCTTACTTGTGTTTCTTCTGCCCATTTGGATTGGGAATGCCAATCTAGAAGTACCTGTGAGCACTGTTTAAGACCCAAAGCTGACCTTATCAAGTACTGTTGTGTAAATCTTAGACGTTTACAATTATATACAGATACATTTTATACCTGTGTATAAAATTAGATTTGGTATTCCTAAAGCGTACAATTTCAATATAACAACCAATCCTGAGCCCTGTATTCAGTAGTTACTTATTTACTGTTACACCCTATGAGCAATTCTTGTTCTTATATTAAGTTTCTTTTGGACTGGCTTTCTCTATGAACCCCTTTGTTTCACTTGGATTAAGCAGGGATACCCTCTATCCAGTAACTAGGAGTCAATGGGATCTGGAGGATGTAGAAGTAAGTTAGGAGAGTAAGTTAGAGGTAGTAAAGATACTAGAGTAGTTTATGGGGGGTGATGATTTTGGTTTAGTTTCAGTGACGTGGAAATGTGGAGGAGAGTAGAATCAGTAGAAACAACAAGGTTAAAATGATAGACAATGGAGAGTTAGCAGTAAAGAGTGGAGGTGTTATTCATAGGAAAGTAATTTTTAAAGAAAGAGAATACTAAGAGAGAAGTAAAGAAAGAATACTGGAAGACAGATGCACATAACAGAGAAAAATTATTTAAAAAAATAAAAAGGAAAAAATATACCAGAAAAAGAAAAAAGAAAAAAAAATGAACAACAGCAATAACAACAACAACAACAAAATCCTTGATAGAACCAACAGGTGAAAATGGAAAACAAAAACAAACCAATGACGTTTTAGAAAAAAAAAACTATAAGAAAAAAATAGAAATAAATATGAAAGCTTAAAAAACTTTTGAGACAAAACAAACAAACAAAAAGTCTTCCTTGTTTGTTTGGGCTTTCTACAGTCTCTGGTTTCATCAGTCAATGCATTATAAACATATGAATGCATCATTGTATATAAAAAGCACTTGGTTGTTTCAATATCATTTGCAGGGGACGGCTATACCTTGAAGATCTGGGACTGTTGGCTGCTAGCCACTCCCACCTTCTCCCCAGGTCTGGAACCAGCCCCGCCTCTTGTCTGTGAGCACATGTGCCACCATGGCGCTGGCTGAGCCAAAAGGCTGGTCATGGGCGGACTATAATCTCCCCCCTCTGCGGGAAGTTCTGTGACATCACCGCAATGGACAGTTCATTAGCCAATCGTTAATACCCAGTTAGTCCCTCCTCTTCCTGCCACCATTACTGTTATATAAACCCCTCTCTTGAATAGAATTTTGGGAAGCTCCTGAAGCTGACTCTGAGCTGTCCATGTGTACCCGTCCTCCCTGGTGAGTATAGGTGGGGGGAGGGCATTCTCGCAGCCACACACAATCGAGGTTATTCGTGGCCCTAGCTCCCGCATTACTTCCTACTGGCCAGATGATATGCATGAGAGTGAAAGGGGTACACATAAGGGGATAAAAGGCTTGGTGTCTCCACAGAGGAGATGTGGAAATTTAGCTCAGCAACTGGCACCTGAAACGTGGGGTGGGAAGCCCATGGGAAGTGAAATATGGAGCTATCAGTAGCCCTTGGGAATTTGGAGCGTGTTATCAGGGGCGTGTGTTTCCCTCATCGGGCAGCAAAGAGATGGGGCAGATTCGATTCGTACTCCAAAAGACCAGATTGGACTTTGGGGACATTCAGGCCAAGGGCCGAGGGATTTCTGCTGCCCGGGGGGATGGGCACGAGTGTGAGTCCCAGGTGCTCAGCTTTGCAAGTCTCCTGGCACTGGGCAGGACTGGGCAGAATGGACTGCAGGTCCCGTGGGAGGCCCGCAAGGCAGCTTCATGGCAGAGGAGCACAAAAGGTGGCGGCGGCAGCAGCAGCAGCGTGTAGAACAGTTGCTGCCGTCGGAGCCAGGACCCCCCCGCCAGGATTTCCAGGTCCCGATTTGCGAACAGTGGTCGCGGAGCGGGAGGCTGGCGGCGCTGTATGTTGCGGCAAGTGCGGAGCCTGGGGTATGGATGGGGCCCGGTGTGACAAGGCGCGCACAGAGTTTACGGAGCAGCACAAAGTTAGCCCTGCACCAAGGGATGCCCAGCCACGGCCGCCGCTGTTGGAGATGCTACAGGGCTCGCGTTTAAGAGCCTGGCGTTGGGGGGGGGGGGTGGCCCACCGGCAGCACTCAGGCCTGCTGTGGCCGGCAGCCAGCAAGGCAGACCCTGGGGGCAGAGCAGAAGCTGCAGGGTTTGTGGGGCCAGAGACTGGGTCCCGTTCACTGCCGCCACCAGCAGTGCCTCTCCCTCCCCACAAACAGCCCCAGGTGCCAAATTCCTGGAGGCTGGGTGTGGTTATCAGGCTGTCTGTAGCCGGCAGATGGTCTGTGAGCCTGAATCTGTGAAAGTTTTTGCTTCCTAGGAAAGGTTTTTTTTGCTTTTTACTGATCACGTGGTTCTAATATGTGAGCAAAATAATATCATTTTGCCACTGGAATTCCAGAAAACTTACATGGCCAGTTCAGAAATGTTTCCTAAGAGCTGCTCCGACCACAGCCCTGGGAGCTGGAGGAGCTGTGGTAGGTGGCGGAGGGCAGGTGGTGTTGGATTCATCGTGGCTGGGACTCCTGGCAACGCTAAAGCCCCAGGTCTCTAACCCAAATGGATTGTTTGGGGGCAAGCTAATATACAGCAATGAGTGATTTGACTGGATTTTCTAAGACTTCCCCTTCAGAGATACTAAAAATTGGAAGAGTTTTTCTTAATGGTTAAAAGGTTTATTTATCTAATGTGATTTAATTCCTGTGCTATTTTTGCAATTTAGAGATACTGAAAAGGCAAGATACTGAGACCAAATCTCTTGTGTTTATGATTCTGGTAAACACGGTTAAAGGTACTTTTGTCACAATTGTTTTGGATATCAGTCTAAGGATCCAAGTACTAAATTTTATGTGTATACTGTGATGTAATAAGTAAGACTCCTAAATATCTTAAATTACATATAATCAGGCAAGTATTTTAATGTATGTATAATAAACTAGTAGGGATAAAAGTAAATTCTCATTAACCCTGTATGGAGAAAAAAAATGGCAAAGCAAGCTAATGTTTCTCACTAATTTATTGGAAAGCTAAATGGATAAGTGTTTCTAATTTTGTAATTGTAATTCCTGCATTAAGAAAAAATTGTCATTTGAGTTCAGAGTCTTTCGGATGCAAATAAGGCTAAGGCAAAGGCTTAAATTACATTCTTAGATAAAAATTTAAACAACCAGAGTGCTAACATTTTGCCAGGTCAAAGACATCGTAGCTGTATTGAAGGCCACAGAGTTACCTTGGGATTTTGTAACTAGGGAAATCTCTTAAAGTCATCACCCTGCTTGAACCAAAAGAGCATCAGCCTACAAAAGCCGGAGAGTACTCAGAATAAGCAACCAGGGAATACTGGGAGATTTCAAATAACCAGTCTGTGTAGAATTTTGCAGGCATCCCAGCAGGAGGTGACAGCCTACCCAGAGGGTTCCGAGAGGTGCCCCTACAGCCTTGCCCAGATCTCTCCTGCCCGACTCCATCACACATGGCATGAAGCCTGCTGGCCTGCTAATTTGGGATGGAAGACACAGCCACTTCGGATCCACTGAAGTTGAGACCTTTACATTGTCCTGACCTTTTGACCTTCTAATTATTATTCATTTGTGCTCTTTTCTACCTGCCAGTAAGATCAAATGGTATGATTTAAATTGATGGCACATAGATCTCATGTTCTCTATGTGTTACAGTAAAACTTTGGCAAGTATTTGTTGGTCAATTCTTGACAAGTTACAGATGGGCTCTGTCCCTATTGTTCTCCTCGTTGCTTAATTGGATATAAAAAGGGCTCTTATGGCTAAAACTCCTCGGATTGCAGTTCGAAACCAGCCTGGGTAAAAGAAAATCTCTCTAAAACTCCATCTCCCAATTAACCAGCAAAGAGCCAGACTGGAAGCTTGGCTCAAGAGAACCAGAGAAATGCTGAAAGCGGCACCGTGGCTCAAGTGGTAGAGCACTAGCCTCGAGCAGAAGTACTCAGGGACAGAGCTCAGGCCCTGAGTTCAAACCCCGTGAATGCCAATGGGAACATGCCATCCCAGCAACAAGTGCCTGAACTCCTGGGACTCAGCCAGTCCAGGAAACAGGGATATGGAGAGGAGTAAGAGGAGAATGATGTCATATCCTAAATGGAGTCACCTTGTCTTGCCCTTTCAAAACTAATCAGAGCTGGGAGATCAGGAGGAATAGTTACCTGTCCATTTTCCTTTTTCCTGCCAGTTGTATATATGTATGTATATTTATTTCAGCCTCTGACTGGCTACTCCAAATCGGTTCTCTGTCCCAAAACACTTCCTTCAGTTATTCCTCCTTCCCTGTGATTGGCCACAATTGGGTTTATGCTCCAAATGGAACTTTTTTGGCTTATGCCCAGAGTATGTTCTCCTATGCCATTCATGTTAACTAGCCCTATGAACTTGTCAGCCTTTTGCTTGATCTTCAAAAGTCTCTTTTAACAGAATAACATCTCTCACTGAGGTCACCACCTGGGAACTTGAAGTTCAAGGCCATCATCTCTCTACACAGCTGTGCCCAACGCAGATCTGGACCCTGGAGGCCCCAGCCCTAGGGACTTCCTGGTGTGCCCAAGCTACAGGAGCTAACCAGAGGAGACCATGACACCCATTGGCCCTGATGACCATTCTTATGGTAATGATGAGGACTTTTGACAACCACACTGGACAGTACCAGGCCATATGGCAAATCAGGGGCCCCTTACTACTTTTCTCCCTTTCAGCAGGAAGTAGTTTCAGAAGAAATGACCTTTTCCCTTACTCCCAGCCTGGTGCCCTCCTGTGTCATTTAAAAAAAAGGGGGGGTGCAGCCCCCATGACCAGTTAAGGACAGCTATGCTCACATTAAATATCTTAAATTTACACAAAAAAAGAAATTTTAAATCTTCCCAAAACAGTGTGGGAAGGAGCATTGTATGTGCCTTTTCTGATTGGGAAATTAAGCCCAGAGCACTGGCTCTGGAGAAATGTCTTCTTCTTGTTCTCTCTAGGAAAACAAGGACCATGCTGGATTTCTTCTGATCTTCCATGGGAATATGGGAAGTCTGCCTGCCTGCAACAGCGATAGACGACACCGGAGGCAGCCAGCTTCCCTTCCCTGCTTGCTTTCTGGACTCTTCCTTGAGCATCTCTCGTGGCGCAATGTTTTGCTATGGCAATATTGCCTGTGGCTTTGCACAGGGACTGAAATGGGGAATTGCACTGTTTGCCTTTTGCTGTTTCACCTTGCTGGTTGATTTAGGGGTTTCTGTTGGAAGGAAATAGGAGCTGAGGGTTCTGACACCTTGCTTCAATGTTTTTGATAAAATGTTTAAAAAATAGGAGTTAGGATATCGTACCTCGCCTCAATGGATATGAAAAATGTTTTACTAACTACATGTGTTTAAGTTATTAGTGCCTTGGCTGCTGTGGACTAATAGAGTTGCCAAAAGCTTCGACCTGCTCTTACCTCCCCGCCAGAAGAGGGGAATGATGCCTGCATTATCTTGAGTGGCGCAGAAATGGGCTAAGGACTCCAATTTCTCTGGACTGAGCCAAATGGGTGGCCCCTTCACTACCTCCCCTTGTGGAAGAGGCCCAACATATATCTTATGTCTACATTTGCCTCATGCGTACACATGCCATATGTTTACAGCATCTCCTGCTAATTTAAAAAACAAAAAAGGAGGAGATGTAGGGGATGGCTATACCTTTAAGACCTGGGACTGTTGGCTGCTAGCCACTCCCACCTTCTCTCCGGGTCTGGAACCAGCCCCGCCTCTCATCTGCAAGCACATGTGCCACCATGGCACCAGCTGAGCCAAGAGGCTGGTCCTGGGGGGACTACAATCTCCCCCCTCTGCAGGAAGTTCCGTGACATCACCATGATGGACAGTTCATTAGCCAATCGTTAATACCCAGTTAGTCCCTCCTCTTCCTGCCTCCATTACTGTTATATAAACCCCTCTCTTGAATAAAATTTTGGGAAGCTCCTGAAGGTGACTTCGAGGTATCCATGCATACCCGTCCTCCCTGGCGAGTATGGGGGGGGAGGCATTCTTGCAGCCACAAGCTACCAAGGTTATTCGTGACCCTAGCTCCCGCATTACTTCCTACTGGCCAGAGGATATGCGTGAGAGTGAAAGGGGTACACATAAGGGGATAAAAGGCTTGGCATCTCCACAAAGCAGATGTGGAAATTTAGCCCAGCAATCATTGTAAAATACTTTAGCTTAACCGAACCACATAAAGAACATTTCAGCTAAAGGAACTATAATAATAAAGAATAAAGAAATCAAATAAAGAACAGAGACAACTTCAGATGTAATGTAAATCATTGAAAGTTATCACAACAATAGAAATCAAGAAAGTACAAGGAAAGAGATAATTCAATAGGGAAAAGAGACAATATTGGAATGGCTCTTTAGAATATTACATATAAACTAAGATGAATGAAAAAGTGAACAACTTCCTTAATAATTGTGTATCAGAGCTATAATCACAGCAATTCTACGTGCACTATGTTGATCAAAATAATCAGAAAATGTCACATGGTGACAAGTCTGTACAGATATGAGAATTTTCATACACAGCTGTAAAAAGTACAAGCATGCACATAGGGGTAGCATTACTGAGTGCTTTATACTCTATGACTCAGAAAATCTCCTTTTATCATATACTGTAGAAAAACACATGTAAATAGGTATAAGAATGTTCATAAAATCAGGGCATTGGTGGCTCTCATCTATGATCTGACCTACTCAGGAAGCTGAGATCTGAGAACCACAGTTCAAAGCCAGGCCAAATAGACAAATGTTGGATCCCCATAATCCCAAGTAAGCAGTGAAAAACAGGGACTCGAAGCATGGCTCCAGTAAGTTAGAGGGCCAACTCTAGGTTCCAGCAAAGCAGTGGTGAGAAAAGAATGTTCACCAAAATGAAATAGGGTTCCTTTTTGGCCACATCCCCTCCAACATTTGTTATTGTTAGTTTCCTTGATATAGGACACTCTTACTGGGGTGAGATGGAATCTCAATGTTGCTTTGATTTGCATTTCTTTTATGGCCAGCGATGCAGAGCACTTTTTCATATGTCTCTTGGCCATTTTCATTTCCTCATCAGAGAAGTCTCTTTTTAAGTCTTTAGCCCACTTGTTGAGGGGGCTATTGGTTCTTAGCAGTTTTGTTTGGGAGGAATGTAGTTTTTTAGTTCTGCATATATTTTAGATATGAGGCCTTTGTCCGTTGTATGGCTGGTAAGATTTTTTCCCAATCTGTGGGCTTTCTGTTTATCTTGCGAGCTATGTCCTTTGCCCTGCAGAAGCTCTGCAGTTTGATGCAGTCCCATTTGTCCATCCTTTCTTTGATTGATTGTATTTCTGGGTCTTAGTTAAGGAAGTCTCATCCTCTGTCAAGGAGCCCAAGCATTTCTCTTATTCCTTCTTGTAGTGTTTTCAGGGTATCTGTTTTAATTTCGAGGTCGTTGATCCATTTGGAATTGATTTTGGTGCAGGATGATATATAAAGATCTAGTTTTAGTTTGTTGCATGTGTTGAGCCAGTTTTGCCAGCACCATTTGTTAAAGAGGCTATCTTTCTTCTTCATTGTTGGTGGGAATGTAAACTGGTTCAGCCACTCTGGAAAGCAGTATGGAGATTCCTCAGAAGGCTAAACATAGAGCTCCCCTATGACCCAGTGTTGGGGACTCAGTTTTGGCCTTGGTGGGGGAAGGGCACCCTTCCCCCAGCCCTGGGACAGTGTGGGAGGGAGCCCCTCCCACCTTCCGGCCTCAACTGGAAAAGAAGCCCCCCACCCCTGGGAGACAAACACGTGCATGCCACCATGATAGGGATTGTCCAGCCCACAAAGGAAGTTTCATGACATCACCTGATGGGCAGCCTGGCTTAGCCAATGGCCCAAGTCCTTCCCATTCCCGCCATTACCTCTATGTAAACCCCCCTCCCAATTAAATCCTTTGAGACTCATTCAACCATCCAGCCATCTCCCCGTTATCTTTGTCCTGTGGTTCCTGACACATTATGGGGGGCTGAGGAAGGGATTTCGGCATCCCACTTCAGCCTAGAGCAGTCCAGAAAGGACATGCCTTACTCCTTCTGCCGGTATGAGGGGTAGGGCGGAGTTTCTTCCATAGAATTGAGGTTCAGGCATTCCCCCCGGGAGATGGGGGGGGGAAGGGGTCCTCGAGACCCCGACATTGGAACATCTCCTTCGGGGAAGGGAGGAGAAGGGGTCCTCAGAGATCCCGACAACCCAGCAGTCCCACTTTTGGGCATTTACCCAAAAGACCACAAACAAGAACACATGAAAGCCACCAGCACAACCATGTTCATCGCAGCACAATTTTTCATAGCTAGAATATGGAACCAACCCAGATGCTCCTCGGTAGACAATTGGATCAGGAAAATGTGGTACATATACACAATGGAATTTTATGCCTCTATCAGAATGACATTGCCCCATTCATAAGGAAATGGAAGGACTTGGAAAAAATTATACTAAGTGAAGTGAGCCAGACCCAAAGAAACATGAACTCTATGGTCTCCCTCATAGGGAATAATTAGCACAGGTTTAGGCAAGTAACAGCAGAAGATCACAAGAGCCCAATAGCTATACCCTTATGAACACATAAAGATGATGATATGTGAAATGAACTCCATGTTATTTATGGAAACAATTGTTATATCACTGTTGTAACTACTTTCATTGTGCTATGTGTAACCATAGCTTCTATTATTGATGATCGTCTTGTATCCCCTTCCTGTGGTGTACCTGAACTATCTCTGTATCTTATCTGAGTACACTGGAAACTGTGTATACTGGCATTAAAACTAGGAAACTGAAAGGGAATACCAAAATCGAGAGACACAGGGTATAAAAGACAAACGACTACAAAGGCAATACTTGCAAAACTGTTTGGTGTAAATGAACTGAACAACTCATGGGGGGGAAGGGAAAGGGGGTGGGGGGAAGGGGAATGAAGGAGGAGGTAACAAACAGTACAAGAAATGTATCCAATGCCTAACTTATGAAACTGTAACCTCTCTGTACATCAGTTTGACAATAAAAATTTAAAAAAAATTAAGCATTATAACTGGAAAAAAAGGAATGTTCACAACAGCAATGTTCTTATTAACACCAAACTAGAAACAAGTCAAGGGTCCTAAACATTAACATTTACAAATAACTTCCTGCATATGAAACACTAAAAACAAAGAAAATAAATAGAAAAGATAAATACAGTCAAAATCTATCAAATATGTCTAGCAAATGAAAATCTTTATTTTATTGTCAAATATTCCAACTGGTGAATATGAACTGCACCATCGCAGGATGACCACATAGCAGGTAAAGGATTGTCCCAAAATTCAGGTTCTATGCACCTGTTGTAGGCGAAGAATTATAGGGGATATGGAGACAGGTGAATGTAATGATCTAATAGGAGTCAAGAACCCCACAGAGTGCAGTCTTTTAACTGAGAAAGCAAATGGAGAAGCTTGAAATGGAAATTAGGCACTACTTCTTGTGCTAACTGTTTCTTACATATGCCAAACCCACATACTGGCTTGGAGATTGAGAGTGTGAATCCTCACTTTGATTAAATAAGAGATTTATGTATTAGCCGTAGACAAGCCTCCTGAATTAAATACCTTTCTTCACTCAGAGGGCAGTGAAATGAGCCTTTCACCAAAATTTATTTTTCCTAAATGAATTCATGAATAGGTTTGTCATAGCTGGGTTCAGGTGGCTCACACCTAGCTACTCAGGAGGCTGAGATCTGAGGACTGCAGTTTGAAGCCAGGTTAGGCAGGAAAGTCCATGAGGCTCTTATTTCCAAATGACTACCTAAAAACTAGAAATGAAGCTGTGACTTAAAGTGGTAGAGCACTAGCCTTGAGCACAAAAGCTCAGTGACAGAACCCAGACCTGGAGTTCAAGGCCCATGACTGACAAAAAAAATGCCCTTTTGTTATGAATAAAGGTGTCTTCCATGTGTGGATCATTCACTTGCCACACAGTGGGCCAACTATGATGGTCTGCCTTCTTCCTGTTCATATGTGCACTCCAAGGGGAAGATGGATATGGACAGCATCTTATCTACAGAAATATTCCAGGCATTCTTCTCAGCAGGAAAATCCTGTTGTGCAAAAAGAACCCTTCATATTCCCAGAAAGACAGACAGATAGGCAGGCAGGCAGGCAGGCAGACAGATAAACAAGAAATTCAGGAGTTGAATGCACCTAATGGTCCTCCTTATTACATTTAAATACCCAGAAAAAAGTAAATCTGACAAGGCATTTCTAGAACATCAGCAGCAGATGTAACACTGACCTCACAAACACTCCCACCAAAAATAAAAGGTTTTAGAAAGGAGAAAATTATAAAAATCAATCATCTGGTTATCAAACTACTCAAAAGAAGATTGAGAAACCATGTTAGGCATTTGAAAGAATATAAAATAAAGGCACAAATACAACCAAGTAAAGAAGAGTCACGACTTACACAGAAACAATTTCTCTCGCTACAGGGGAATCTCTGACTTGTCTTATAAATTCCAAGTCTTATAAATTCCAGGATGAGTAGAGAAGATGGGAGGAAAGAAGTAATTCTAGTATTTTATTTATATTTTGAATTTATGATATAATGTGCAACATTCTCAAACTTCTGTAACAGATCTATTTTACCATTTGAACATTTTGTATGTAATTGCATTAACTATAATGACCACTATGCCTTACCTTTCCCAATAGTTTCTCTGTTTGTTCTTACCTTAAAATTCTTATCCAGAACTTCCGGAAAAAATTTAGATGAGGGTTGTGGTAGCTCTTCTTCCCTTTAAATGATTAACAATACTTATCACTTATGTTTTTAGATGAGGCTCAATTGATATTTTTATTTTTTATTGTAGAGGTACTCTTTCTGATGAGAGAATTCATCTACATCTAATTTCCTTAAAAGTCTTTGTTGTCATGAAATTTATAAAATGGTAAGGCATGTTAAATTTTAACACATTCTATCAAGTATCATGTTGATCATAAGCTTGTTCTTCAGCATTTTGATGTGATAAACTATATGAATATATTTCCTTTTAGTGGATCCCCTTTGAATTCCTTGGGTAAGCGATTCTTGGTTTAGGTATTTAGTTTCATGAAGCAATGAAGATTGTGGGAGAGTCTTGTTGGTTTGAGGGGCTTCTATTTTACTCTGTGGTGGTTTAGCTGTCATGGCTGACAGTCCATAATCTGTTTAATAGATGTTGGTCAGTGTTGGTGGGGCTTCTTGCATCCACCAATCCTGACATGGAGGATTTCTTGCTTCTAGACTGGGAATATTATTATTATTTTTCCACATAGAGAAGTCTCTTGATACAAAGCGAGTTCTGGTAGTCAGTGTTCCACATGGGTCTGTTATTCGTGACAGCCTTCTATCGTTACCCTAGACAACACTGTCTCACGCTTTAGCCTCTCACAATGTGGAATGGAAGGGCATGGCTGGTCAAGAATAGGTGAATGACAGACTGAGGGAGGTCAGAAATGTGGGTGCAATACCAATCTGATCATAGTCTGAAGAAGATGGAATGGAAAAAAAATAAAGAAAAGGAAACAAGAAAAAGGCTTTTGCCATTCTTTGCATTTATCCTCTGGATCTAACAATAGCCATCTGAAAAAATCACCTTCTCAATAAAGTTTGCCTTGGGCTGGGAATATGGCATAGTGGCAAGAGTGCTTGCCTCATATACATGAGGCCCTGGGTTTGATTCCCCAGCACCACACATATAGAAAATGGCCAGATGTGGCGCTGTGGCTCAAGTGGCAGAGTGCTAGCCTTGAGCAAAAAGAAGCCAGGGACAGTGCTCAGGCCCTGAGTCCAAGGCCCAGGACTGGCAAAAAAAAAAAAAAAAAAAAAAAAAAAAAAGTTTGCCTCAATCCATATAATTAAAAATTCAGTCTCCATTCTGTGTATCTTGAATTAATCGCCTTTAAAAAATTTCCTGTTTATTTATTATGTTTAAGGCATAATGAGTTTTTTCTTTCATCATCATCATCAGCAGCAGCAGCAACAGCATTTCTTTTTTTTTTTTGCCAGTTCTGGAGCTTGAAATCAGGGTATTGGATTCCCTCATTTGGTCATGACTAGGGCTCTGCCACTTCAGCCATGCCTCTACATCCTGCTTTGGAGATAAAAGGCTTATGGAGGAGATGCTTGCTTGGGCTGGCGCAGATCTCTGATTCACA
Organism: Perognathus longimembris pacificus; assembly: GCF_023159225.1. Lineage (NCBI taxonomy): Eukaryota > Metazoa > Chordata > Mammalia > Rodentia > Heteromyidae > Perognathus > Perognathus longimembris. The sequence continues at coordinate 54,131,651 of NC_063162.1, forward strand.
GATCTCAGCCTCCTGAGTAATTGGGGTTATAGTCACAAGCTACCAACACCTGGCCCCACTTGCTATTTATAAACTATGAGGGCAGGATTTGTGTCTGTTTTGTTCAGTGGTTACCCTCAACACCTGGAGTAGTGACTAGAATGCTGTAGACTTTGATAAATACTATGGAAAAAGAATAAGCAAACAGCATGGGAAATACTGAAAAATTATAAGAACTAAATACACATGTAGATATGTTTGCGCAAGGACAAAATCATCTGTTGGTATCCAGTAGAGAGCCCCATAGATACCCAAACCATGCATATTCATGTACAAAATTGTATTTTCACATAACCTACACTCATCCTCCTATGTACTTCAGATCATCTCTAGATCACTCATCATGACTCAGAAACATAAATTCTACTTAAATATTTGTTACACGGTGTGGTTTAGAAATTAATGACAAGAAAACAATCTATAAACATTCAGTGCCTATGTAGTCTGTGTTATAGACCTAACAACATAGAAGAAAGGATTAACAACATAACGTCATTTTGGGAATATTTTCCATTTGAGGTAGGTTTAATCTGCAAAATCCAAATATGTGAAATGTTTTGCATATATTCATCCTGAACATTTATTCCTATACTATATTTTGTATTATTTTTTATACTGGGAATTATATTTATGTTGGGTATGTATAATGTATGTTTCTAACTGGTAAATGCTTTAAAAAAATAGCCTGTGGAGTAGTTTCAACTGAAATGTAGGTAAAGTCCATACTAAAGCATTTGGTTGTGATGACTCATGCCTGCAATCAGGAGGGGAAAATCAGAAGGGCTGTGGTATGTGGGGACTCCAGGTAAAAAAAAGAGGCTGGGCCCTATCTTCATCAAGAAGTTGAGTGTGTTGTTGTATAGCTGTGATCCCATATGCACGGATGAATTGATGGGAGAAACATAGTTGAAGTCTGGCTTGGGGTAAAGAGTCAAGACCCTACCTGAAAAATAACCAAAGCAAAAAAAGGCTGGAGGTGTGGCTCAAGTGGTAGACCACCTTCCTAATAAGTATAAGACCATGAGTTTACATCCCAGTATTGTCAAAATAATAATAAATTTATTATAATAGGTATTTATATAATTTTATATATTTATAATGCATTTTTATAATTTACATACACTATTATAATACTATATATAACTATATATAATTTTATTAACAGTAATATAGTTAAAAAACAAAACATAGTCAACTTTATTTATTACCCTTTTTTTTAAACAAATTTTTTTATTGTCAAACTGATGTACAGAGAGGTTACAATTTCATATGTTAGGCATTGGATACATTTCTTGTACTGTTTGTTACCTCCTCCCTCATTACTCCCTCCCCCATCCCCCTTTCCCTTTCCCACCATGAGTTGTTCAGTTGATTTACACTAAACAGTTTTGCAAGTATTGCTTTTGTAGTCGTTTGTCTTTTTACCCTTTTTTAAAAACAAAGAATTCTATGGGAGCCGGTGACCTGAGGCTCATTCTTGTAATCCTAGCTACTCAGGAGGTTGAAATCTGAGGATTGCAGTTAGAAGCCAGCCTGGGCAAGAAAGTCCATGAGACTCTTACCTCCAATTAGCTACCACAAAACTGGAAGCCGTGCTGTAAGTGGTAGAGTGCTAGCTAGCTTTGAGCTCAACAGCTCAGGGACAGCGCCCAGGCCCTGAGTTCAAACTCCATGACTAACAAGAAAAAAGAATGTTAAGGGAAAATGGACTATATATTGGTTGATTTATGAGTTCATTGTTCTTCCTTGTCATTTTGAATTAGTATTCCATGAAACTTTTAACAAACGATACTAGGAGAAAATAAGGGAGGAGTTGACACTATTCAAAAAGAAAGGTACTCATTATCTGCCTTATGTAACTATACCCCTTCTGTACACTACCTTTAAAATAAAATAAAAAAAATCAATTTGTTGTAGAGCTATGGAATAGTCATCAGATTGTATGTAGAAAGTCTTGATCTTTTTAAAGATAGGACAGCAAATCCTTTGTGAAGAAAATGAGCACTGATAGGAACAGCCTATGCTGTAAAAATGAAGCTACTTCCTGCAGGCTCTTCCAGAGAAGACTGGAGGGTGGAGCTTTTGGCAGAGAGCAGAGAGAGAGGCTTGTGAAGAGAATTCTTGTCATTGCTCTGGACAAGAAGCATGGCAATGAACAAATTACAAAAACAGCATTGTCCAGTTGACTAAAGATTGAAAAGCAGGATCTAATATTTTTATACCACAGAGTCTGTTGACAAGTCTTTCTTTCCATTTTACTTTATGAACTTCTTGGTGGAGAAAAATATTGGCATAATTACGTTCCTCAACATTAAAAGTAAAAAAAAAATGAATCGGTGAAGATTGTATTAGTTACCTGCCCTTGCTGAAATACAGAATAAAATGGAATTAACATCAGCGCTTTACCCATCTGTCAAGTCTGTATACTTAGTCTCATGCACCTGCTCAGGTGCGTGCATGTGCACGCGCATGTGTGCGCACACACACACGTCCAGGCCTCTACGCAGCTGTTTCCATGCTGTGTTGGAAAACGCTTGTCTTTTGGGAGCTTCCTTTGCACAGGGCTCATTGGTTCAGTGTCAGAGCAGAGCCTCTGCCCATCATCTTCACATCTTTGGCTACCCATCATTTTAATGAGGCCAGGATTGCTTCCTAACAAAGCCTCAAATGAACAGGAAAATACTAGCTGGGTTTTACTGAGAAAGGGGAAAAAATAAAAGTTGTCCTGCTGTGAATCCTGCCCATATTATTCCCTCTTCTTCACTGTGGTTTCCCCATTTAATGGCTCTTTCGATCTTGGCATTCTAAATACATACAAGGATTAATCTATTCCAACTCATTAAAAACAGAACACTGGAAATTGTGTTTCCAATTCATTATTTTTGTAATTGTGCTTATGTTTGCTAATTAAGTCACTATTGTACACAGCAGGGTGTTGTGGAAGAGATGTATCAGATCAGGTTTGGTGTGGAACACTCGCATTTAGAGAGATAATGAACAAAATCATGCTTTTGTCCCAAATTTTACATGTAAAGAGAGCAATAGAATTACAAAATATACTTGAGGACTTTTTTTCAGATGTGGACAGCTTAGTATACAATATACCCATGCAATATACCCATTGCCCAGTGGGCAATACATGACAGTATCTACTGGGAACTAAGCTGAAAATAGGACCTGGAGTTCTGATCAAGACATCAACAGGGAATTTATCCACAAATGAGAGAGAAGAGAGAGGGGAAGAGGGAGAGAGAGAGAAGGGGGGAGAGAGGGAGAGGGCGAGAGAGAGGGAGAGAGAGAAAGAGAGAGAGGCAGAGAGAGAGAATGAGAGAGAGAGACAGAGAGAGAGACAGACAGAGAGAGAGAGAGAGAGAGAGAGAGAGAGAGAGAGAGAGAGAGAGAGAGAGAGAGAGAGAGAGAGAGAGAGAGAAAAAGTAACCAGGAAGAAGTGTTTTGGAAATAAATCCAAAATAGAAAAATTGACTTAGAGTCATAGTGTCAGAATCAAAGTATAGTAGACCAAATGAATGAATGTACAAAACAAACAAGGTATATATGAATAATATAAGATTGATTTAATACAAATATGTGGCATTTTACATTAATTAACAATTAAAGTATCTTGTCTTCAAAACAAAAAGGATTAGCTTTAGAGACACTCAAAATTCAATGACTAAGGAAAACACAAAAATCATAGTATATAAACCATAGTAGAGTATGGTGCTATTATTTTTCAAGTTATTATACTTTTTTAAGATACAGTAGCTGCTATAATGCTAAAAACAGAATAGAATATCATAAGTTTGCCCATATTGGCTATTTCATTCAAATAGAATCACACAAAATCATATTTTTTTACATCTACCTATTAAAGTAAACATTGGGACACAGTACTTTCAAGGTTCATCCATACTTAGCATGTATCAGTGATGTATTTCTATATTTTGTGTTTATTTACTCATTTTATTTATATAATTTTAAAAATCTATTCATTAACTACCAGTACAGGGGCTTGGAATCAGGACCTTGAGTTCCTGCTTGTCTTTTTCCAGTCACAGCTGGCACTCTACCGCTTGAGCCAGGCTTCCAATTCTGGCTTTTTGTTGGTTAATTGGAGATAGGAGTCTCACTTCAGATTATGAGTACAATGCATCTTGATAAAGTCAGTGCTTGCATCCTTCATCCCCCATCCTTTCCTTCTCCACCCATCTCCTTACTTTTCCTAGTTCCATTTTCATATGTGTACATTTAATATTATGATTTCATTCATTCACCCTTCTTCTTGCCATTCACCTGCCTTTCAGTGCTATTATGTGTAGCAATTACTATTGAAGTGAGATGAAAGGAGCTCAAAAATAGTTTCCTTATGGAAATTTAGAATACATAATAGGCTCTCACATACTTTTCTATCAGCAACAAATAAAATCAATATTTCCAAATCTAGTTTCACCTACATATACACTCTGATTTCATTTTTTTTTTTTGCCAGTCGTGGGCCTTGAACTCAGGGCTTGACACTGTCCCTGACTTCTTTGTGCTCAAGGCTAGCACTCTGCCACTTGAGCCACAGCCCCACTTCTGGCCATTTTCTATATATGTGGTGCTGGGGAATCAAATCCAGGGCTTCATGTATACGAGGCAAGCACTCTTGCCACTAGGCCATATCCCCTGCCTCCTCTGATTTCATTTTTATCCACCCTTGTCTTGGCAGTTTTCAAAGCATTGCCCAAATGTCACATGATTTTGTCAAGCTATTCCAGTATGTTACCAGGTGATAAATATTCTTCTAAAATACAATGATAGTACATTGCACCTAAAGTGAACAATGATATTTCCTTAAAACCAGCAATGAAACCACTTAAAGCTAATAAAAAATTGACTATAGTTAATGAATATCTTTCTTTAGGGGAAACATTCCTATCCCTGAAAGCTGGCTGTGGTCTGTGGTTCTAACAATAATCTCAAATTAGCGACTAGTCTGAACAGCACATGCGTGCCCCATTTCTGGCATTTGACCTGTCTAATTTGAAAAGCCTACCTCTGCTACTGGCCAACTTGGAAAAGATATTTAATCATTATCTTCTCCCGCTGGAAAGGAGTATCGTGGAAATTAATTTGTATTATGATAGTTATCGATAGTAAGTCAATGAATTCATATACATATAAACGGTTCTGCAAACTATCTGGAACATAGGAAGTTCTAAAAAATGCCCCAAATCAAATTGAGCATACAATAATCACTATCAGTATGCTTGTCCCTGTGGGTCATTCAGTTTATTTGCATGGCTCAGCAGCCCAACACAGGAAAATCTCTTTAAATCCAGTTCATTTCCTTCAAATGATGAAGACGACCCTAGTCAGATAGAAAAGTCATCCCACCAACTTTCTGTTTCTCAAGTCTTAAGTTTTTATTTTTTGAGAGGAGCCATCTGGACCAGAATACGCATGAATATTTATTGATAAGATACACAGACCAGGCACAGATTAAATGGTGCTTTTGAAATAATTGTCTCTCCAAAGAAAAGAGAGTAAAAGGATTTGAGAGGGTCTACATCATTTTTCACTTCCTTAAAGTAAAATGGTTAAACCTTATGAGAAACAGCTAGTATCTCCAAATAGGAATCAAGAAAATAATAATCATCTTTCTGTCCTGTAGTATGTCTGTAGGTATCTATGAGTCACATTTAGATTGGCTTTAGATTATTTTCTAAGTTTTTATTTGTCAATAAATTTGTCAATATATTTATCTTTTAAATCATATTGGCAGCTCACAGTAAACAAAACGTGATTATACAAAAGTCACACAAAATATGCATTAGAAAAATTGACCATAGTTGAGCACTGGCTGCTCACACCTGTTATTCGTTTGAAGCTAGCCCAGGCAGGAAAGTCCGTGGGACTCTTTTCTCCACTTACCCCATACAAAAGGCAGAAGTGGAGATGTGGCTCTTGATAGATTGCTAACCTAGAGTTAAAAAAGCTAAGAGACAGTGCCAACACTTTGATGTCATGCCCCAGAATTGGCATACAAGAAAAGGGCAGGAAACAAAAGACCCAGCTACAATTTCAAAACAATTATGCAATAACTGGAAAGAACACCTAAGAAGGAAGCTATCTTTGTGAATTTTTTAAACCACACTCACTTTACATCCAGAGAATGTCAAAGTTATAAAAGCATATGTTTCCATCTGTATCTGATAATTTGGAAAATGTCACATCACCTGTATGTTTTGTTATGTGACCTTCAGTGAATGATATCAATATGAAATTTGTCTTTTCTTTATAGTAATATACATTATTTATAATGGCTTGGAAGGTAGACTAATGTTTCCAAATTTGATTGTAGAAAACTTTACTAGAAACAACATTATTAAACACTGTTTGGAGTACTATTCTATATTGAGTATTATTATAGTTTTATTTATACTAAACTACCTTTAGGAAATGGTGCTGTGGCTCTACCACTTTGAGCAAAAGAGCTCATGGATGGTGTCCATGCTCTGAGTTCATATCCCATGGCTAACAAAAAACAAAAGAAGAAAATGAAATGCTAAACTACTTTTACTTATCTATGTATAGATATGTGATATTAATCTTACAATTAATATTTTCTCATCCATCACAAATTAATTAGCATATTATGTTATGTGAAAAATGCACAACAATATGATTATACTGAAAAAAATAACATATTTGAAAACAATTTGAAGATAGTTAAAATGAATGTCTGGGATTTGATAAAAGGCTGAAACTTGATTTAATACTGGCTGAAACGTTTTCTCACATTGAAAAGTTTGATCAGAGAAATGTCATCAAAATTTTCTTCCCTCTATATAGGCTTATCTAGGTTTCAGTGACAGGTAAACAATTCAACTATTCTTTGCCTAAAAAACGATAAATTTTATCAGAACTTTTACTGTCATGGAATATTAAAACATAATATTGCCATTAACAGTTCCACTTCTTCATGCAAGAGATTCAGAAACTTCTGTACTAATTATATTATATCTACTCTTTATCTGTGGGGGCTGGGAATATAGCCTAGTGGCAAGAGTGCTTGCCTCCTACACATAAGGCTCTCGGTTTGATTTCCCAGCACCACATATATGGAAAACGGCCAGAAGGGGCGCTGTGGCTCAGGTGGCGTAGTGCTGGCCTTGAGCGGGAAGAGACCAGGGACAGTGCTCAGGCCCTGAGTCCAAGGCCCAGGACTGGCCAAAAAAAAAAAAAAAAAAAAGAATTTTTCTAATCTTTATCTGTATTGCTGGCAAAATAAATCATTAATAATAAAAGCTTGGGATTTGTAGTCATATTTGTTCATTTGTTAAGCCATTGGATTATTATTAACATGTACATATAAACAAGTGTGTGAGGGATGAACTTTTGTTTTTGTAGAAAAGAACCTGAACTTCAGTCTTGACATGCATGCTTTTCCTTTCTGATTGGAACTCAAGGCTCAAAAGTCATCAAGTTGAATATATTGCAACTGGAAAAATTTATCAAGCTTAAAGAATGTGTTAACATACAGATTAATGGAATAGGACTAGAGAAGCAAACACTGGTTAAAAATGAAGTGGATATTATGTGAGAACCTGGAAAATTAATAATCAAATCATGTTTTAAAGGTAGTATACATCTACCATACATAGCAGTATTTAGAACAATGCTAGATATAAGATAGATATTTAGAGTGTATTTACTTGCATTGACCAAATACTTAAAAAAATAATAATCAAAATCTTCTGAGAAAAAAAATCCAAGATCATTTAATTAGTAAGTTTTAAGAACTATCAAGGGAGAATAAATTTAAAAGATTCCTGGAAAACGTAAAAAGTACTAATTCTATATTTATTTCTAGATCATCTATTTGCATTTAATCCCTAGTCACTATATCTTATCCTCAAAAAATCACTCAGAAAGTATCTTTATATAAGATTTATGCTTATATAAATATATTATTCATAGTAACAAAGTTGAGTATAGTTTGACAAACCAATTAATTCATTATGTTTTCCAGCTTACCTTTTATTAGGGTCTGTCTTTAATTATAACACTGCATTCTTTATAACAAGAGTTGGATATACTGGGAGGTTATTTTTCATTCTTTGCTATTACTCATTATGTCACAGTTATGGATGATAATTTTAGGAATCTGAAGGAAACAAGAAATAAATTATGAAGTAGAGCTGTTCGTTTTCTCCTTTGTGCATTTTGGCACCTGCAAAGCCTTGATTGGAGTCAGTGGGATATGATTTCACCCAACCAGAATAAAGACTAGTATTTTATCAAGGGTAGAGATTATTGAGCACTATATATGCACAGAGAAATTAACACAGTCCCACTGAGAATTCAGACTATCACCGCTCGACCTTTGTTTTACACCCTTTATTACCAATCCCAACCTCTCTTGTTACTTCTAAAAGATCATTTTGATACTGGCACTGAGGATTGAATTTATGGACTAAGCTCTCACTTGGATTTTTCACTCAAGCCTGGTGCTCTATCATTTGAGCCATTCTGTCACTTTTAGCTTTGTGATGATTAATTGGCGAAAAGAGTTTCAGATAATTTTTCTCCCTTGGTTGACTTGAACTGGGATTCTCAAATCTTAGCCTCCTGAGCACCTAGGATTACAGGTGTGAGCCATGGGTGCCTGATTTTTATGTTACATTTTTAAGGAAAGCGAGTGTATGGGAATTTAGAGTTGGAAACAGAAGTGGAAAACAGGAGGTTCTTAATAAGTAGAATGCAAATACTATTTCTGGTTTGGTTTTTATGATATGTTATTTTTTATTTCTGATATTTATAGCTTGGGATTTTGACATGGATATCTTATTTCCTCTACTACTTTATTTTAGCTTAAATTCTGTGAAAGATCTTAAATCTCTTCCCAACATATATCCTTTAGATTTATTTCTCAGTGAACTTGACACAGTCTCTTGTTTGTTCAGAAATGATTACTTAATTATAAAAATGATTCTTGACCAGTCTTGGTGTCCTGAAATTGCTCTATAGCTACTTAAATGAGGGTTCTATTACTGAGATTAATCCATAACCAGAATGAGGTACTTTGAAATAACACTTTTAATGCAAACATTTGTTATTTTAGTAGTTGTTGGATTGCTTTCTTGCTAAAAAAAAAAAAAGTCTTGTTCTTAGTATCTAGCCACCAAGATTTAGATAGATAGATAGATGATAGATAGATTAGGACACAAATTTAGGCCTTTCAGGTAATCCACCAAGTTATATAAATATTATTTGAACTATGTATTAGAATGGACTATGCTGGTGGTTTTCATCAGAGTTTAATTGGCATTTGTGAGTGTTTTTTATGATCTTACCTTGAAAATAATACTTCTCATCAACCTGGCTCTCAGTTTCTATTGTGAAATACTTTCTTTTATCAAAAATAGAGATAATGAATAAATTATAAAAGGAAGATTTTAATATATTTTGTATATACTAATGCATATGTCTGTATTCATCTATCTACATATACACTATCTCTGTGTTTTGTGTGCACATATGCATAACCTTAGAAACTAGACAACAAAACATATCAAAAGCCAATAAAGACAGGTCTAACAAAAATCATTTTTGAAAGCAGCATACTATTTCAGTGTCTTATTTGGTTTCAAATTGTATGCAAAAAGTAAGTAGAGGTATCATATGGATAATTAACACCAAAAAGATTTCATTTGACTCAGCTTCATTGCTTAAAGTTAGGGGGTAGGGTTGGGCTTGCTATCCAAGAAATTTAAATTTAATCCAAGGTTTTATGGGTTTACAGCTGAAATGACATAATATGCCGTGGGCTGAACTTAAAGAAGAAAGTTATTAAAGCTGAATTGTGCCCTGTGGGAATGTGTTCTACCTTCCCAATCTTGAGCTCTGCAGTTCACTGTCTGGAAGGCCAGAGAAAACAGGAGAAAGATACCAGGATGTAATCAAATGATATAACTAAAAGAAAATGGCCATTGCAAAGATAAGCACTAGGCAAGTTGAATTGGCTGTGAATTTACTTCTCTGGAAAAGTTAATAAAAAATTCTCGTCAAGAAACTAAAGTTCTAGGTGAAAGAAAAGAAAATAGGAAAAATCTCCTCTAGATCTTTTCTAAGGGGTGGCAATCATAAATAGCCCTTATATGACTCTTCCCTCTAATTAATAGAATCAAAGTAGTCCAAAATACTAAGAACAAATACTTAGAAAGTCCTTAGTAGTGTCTTTGTTTTTTTTTTTTTTTTTTTTTTTTTTTTTGCCAGTCCTGGGCCTTGGACTCAGGGCCTGAGCACTGTCCTGGCTTCTTCCCGCTCAAGGCTAGCACTCTGCCACTTGAGCCACAGCGCCATTTCTGGCTGTTTTCTGTATATGTGGTGCTGGGGAATCGAACCTAGGGCCTCGTGTATCCGAGGCAGGCACTCTTGCCACTAGGCTATATCCCCAGCCCCTTTGTCTTTGAATATCTGGAAAATATAAAGATTTCCCTAGCCTCATATTCAATTCAAGCTATGAAAAAATGTTCATATATGAATTTCAAAAGAATTTTAAGCCAAAATAAAACCTGGGAAATCACACAACAAATGAGACGCCAATGATTAAGTCCTACAGGTAACAGGCAATCCACACAATATCAATTACTGCAAATATCAGGGGCAAAGTATTAGCATACAAATTTGTATATGGCTACGGATGAGTGAAAATATCAAAATTATCATATTAGAGAAGAAACATTTCAAAATTTAGAAAATGGTGTAGTCGATGAAAAAAATGACTGGAAATAACTAAGACAATATTCATATTGGAAACCTGGATCAAATGTATGAAAATTAGTTGCAATGCAATCCGAAAAAGAAGAAGGAAGCATGCTAAGCATGACGCACAGTGTAATTTGTTGGGGGGGACTTACATACAGTAGAGTGTCTTGGGTGGCAACAAGATGAGTGGATGCCTGTAATCAGGTTTGGTAAGATTTGGGCAGGCATATATAATGGTCAGGACCAGAGTTATCTCACCTAATTTGTAATGCATCTGTTTTCTTTGAGTTTTTTTGAGGGATTCTTAAAGCTGATGGAACCAGAGTATGGGTAGCATATCTTTATATACCACTGTAATACTCATGTATTTATTACATGGGAATTACATGGGAAAAACAGACCAGGATTTCTTAGGTGAACCATAGTTGTTTATTACTCAAGATAGGTGCAGTCACGTTGAGTTGATTTCCAACTTACAGGAACAAATTCTGTTTTCAGATCCACCACCTTATGCCTACATTATCTCATTTTTCTTTAACACATCGAAATAAAGGACATCAACAAAATGGTGAAATAAGAAGTCCTTAGCACTGCTTGTCTCCTAGGTTCACACTGAGTCAGCAGAAAAAGACACTGATTCCCACTGTGAGAAACTGAGAAACATTGTGATGGTCCTCTACCCAGGAAGAAAATGGCCCTAACCTGATCAAAACTGGTTGGAAAAGCCAAGAGAAGCCATGCAACCACATGGGAGCAGAGAATTGGGAGAAAATCTGCAATCCAAACTTCTCTGGGAAAAGGAAAGGACAAAGAGGGGAGGGTAGCAGAACCACACATCCAATGCTCTGTTTTGTGGGCTTGCCTAAAGTACTGCCTTCTGTATCCCGTGTCTTGGGGTGCTATGAAGTGCTTTAAGTGTTCAGGGGCTACCCAGAACAGACAGTAGTAGGACATATCAAATTAGTACCTGCTACAGTCCCATCATTCAGTTCAGCACTTAAGAAGTAAACAGCTCCTCATGGAAAAATAGAATAATAGTTCAATATATTGTTTGGCTTTGTTTTCATTGATGCTTGTGAAAGGTACTATTTTCTGTATGGCTTATCTTACAGCACCAATGGGAATGCTATGTTCTCCACATCTAGAAGCGACTACAAAAAACATGGTGGGAAAAATAACCCCAAATTTTGAGAGCCCCTTAGAATCTATGATAGGGCTATTGGTTCCCGAATGAAGAACTTTCATAAGGAGTTGTGGCTTTTGAGTTTTTATTTAACTATTTTTTATCTTTAAGTAGTGTAAACAAGGACATGGTTTGGCCCAGAAACATCTTTAAAGTTTCTAGGTGCTGAGATTTCGCAGAAAAAAAAGAGTAGTTACTAGCTCTGTGTGAAAAAAATAATAAGTAAACAGAAGCCTGTGCAAACGGAATTCATATACATCATGAAGTTGTTTAAGAGACTGTGGTTTTCACATGGGCTTTTGGACATTTCTTCTCAAACAGTGCTTAACTTTGCACAGTAGGAAGATTCACCTCAGATTACTCTCTGCATTGGATCCTATCCACTTGGGAAGATGTGGGGGCAATATGAAAAATAAAGATGATATGAAAAGTAAGTTGAAAGTGTGAGAAGTTTGAAAGGGACATTTTGTTTTAGTCAGGTAGGGATTTGGAGATGTCTTTTAATTGAAATTTGTAAGGAAGTGCAAATGAAAATATAACTTTACTGTTTTCAAGAGTCACTGTGGAATAGGTCTCCTTCCATCCTGGTAGTTAAGAGAGAATTAAGCTTACTCTCAAATGGAATGATGAGTATTTGGACTTAGTAGATAATAAGTACATGTGAAGCAACTTTGTTGAGAAAAACATGAAAAGAAATACAAGATAAATTTTTCATTTCCAGTGAGTTTAATCTTTTAGAAACAAATGGGAAATCATTAACCACATTGTAATTTCATGGGAGCACTTAAAAGCTATGGAAATTACCTGCAATTGTCATGTGTAGCATAACAGATGCTTTCCATGACTAGTGAGTACTAAGGAAAAAATACAGAATATTAACTACAATACAATAGGAATGGTCAATTTCATCCATATTACACCTATGTGCTATTAAAAAAAACTACATTAGACAAGGGGGAAACTCAGTATGAGAGAGACATTTGTGTTATTAAGTAGAGAAAAGTCAGTGAATTATGGAAGCAAAGCCACATGTAGAGACAGAAATATAAGACAGGCCTGGTAAATTTTATGTATCTGCATGTTACTTCAGTCTGACATTACAGTTAAATTATTTTTGGAAAAGGAGAGGAAATTAGGACACCATCAGTTTCTGAAATGAATGGAAATAAAGAAAGATAAATCCCTCGGGGTGTTGGTGACTCAGATACTCAGGAGGCTGAGAGGTGAGGATCTTGGTTTGAAGTCAACGGGGCGGAACAACCAGTGAGACTCTTATCTACAGTTTAAAACAACAACAAAGCAACAGAAGTGGAGCTATGGCTCACTTGGTAGAGTATCAGACTTGTGTAAAACAAACAAGCAACAATGTGGGCTCTGAGTTTAAACCCCACTGCTAGCACGTGCGTGCGTGCGCATGCGCGCGCGCGCACACACACAAATGCAGAAAATCTAAGTCATTTGTATGCTGGAAAAGTTGTACACTATTCAAAATCTGCCACTAGTTACTGATCAGCTACTACTATAATACAACTTGCTAACTTCCTAGTGTTTGATCAATTTACCAATAGTAATATTTCACGGTGACTATTACAACAGCATGCTTTACTCTCATTTATTAATGCTTATATTCATTTTGTTGTTGCTGTTCCTTTGGTGTGTACACGGGTAGATACACTTTAACCTTCCCAGTAATGAGCATGCCAGGCTATCACTGTGAATTGACTGTGTCCTTGAGAAAGTCTGGATGGGAGACTGAATCCTTATTGCAGGTGTGGGAAGCTGTGGCCCATAGGAGGTATTTGGGTCATGAATGCTTTCCCCTTGTGGTGAATTAATGCCACTTACTGAACAGCATGGAGCTGAGCTTTCGTTCTCTGACCTCGAAGTGCCCTCTGCCACTCCATGACACAGCAATGGAGTCCTCAGCAGGGCCAATGCCTGCTGGAACTCACAGGCTGGAGAAGAATAAGAAATAAACGTGTGTTCTTTGCAAGTTCTCCAGTTGGGCGGGAGTGAATATGATCCAAGTGTGTTACAGGAAGTAGAAAATAGTACCATGAAGCCCCTCAGTTCATACAATTAATATACCCTAATTTAAACAATTATACATTGTGTATTGCATGCCATCAGCACAAGACAGACTAAGACAACCATCTTTAACATATTTACATAAGAGCAACTCATTAGTTCTACAACGTGGAATCTGTTCTAATCCCTACTTTACAGAAAAGAAATCTGGGATGGATTTTTTTGAATAGGCTAATCACACAGACACATACATACATATGCAGAGAGAGAGAGAGAGAGAGAGAGAGAGAGAGAGAGAGAGAGAGAGAGAGAGAGAGAGAGAGAGAGAGGAGGGGGGAGATTATTTAGTAACCTAAACTAAGACACAGAGAAGTCTAGTGACTTTTCCCCTTGGGCTTAATGAGCAGCCAGACTCCTCAGAGACATCCTAATCCACATGATGCAAACAATCAGCAGCCAGGATCATAGAGATCTTTGATCTTTGGTCTCATTGACTCTAAGGCTTCAGAGGAATGAGAACTTTGTAGAGTGATATAACTTCTTCAAACCTCTATTTTTCATCTCTGTAAGGTAAAGACAACAGTGCGTCTGAAGCATAAATTAAGTATTATCAGCGGATACTCTACCACTTGAGCTGTATCTCTCCTTCTAATTTTTTGCTGGCTATTTGGAGATAAGAACCTTAGGATTTGTCTGTCTGGCTTGGATCCAAACTGCAGTTCTCAGACCTCAGCCTCCCGAGTATCAAGAATTACAGATGTGGGCCACCATCACTGGTTACCATTTTTTTTTAAAACAGTTGCCTTTCTGTCACTCTCTCTTTTTGTGTCTCCTTGCCATAGGACCCAAGGAAATAAACAACAAAAAGCACATGTTTGGTTCAGATTATTTTTTCAAAACAAATGCCATTTTACTACAGAGACATGATTTTAAATACTGAATGAATATGAAGGCTTTCTGTAGGGGTACATATTCCAAAGCTTATCATTTTAATTTGCTGAGAAAAAAGTATGCTCCTCAATTTGAATGCAAAACTGTAGATGATCACCTTTGGGCAGTGCTATTTATACGAATAATATCAAGCCTTCCAGAAAAACAAATGACGTGACTTCCATACACATCATTACCCCTTGCCTTAATGAGACATGGCAAGTTCAGAATTCTTTGACTCCAGAAAACTACTCTCTGATTAGCTTAGCAGTAGTGTCTCCTGGGCTGTACACTAAATAAGCCCAGCCTCCAACAACAGAAATGAATGGTGTGTGTGTGTGTGTGTGTGTGTGTGTGTGTGTGTGTGTAAAATGGATGATTGTGAATGGACTGGCCACAACATCTTCATTAAGCAAATATGGCACATTGATCAGAGTGGCTGTCAAGTGGCTTTGATAGATTTTTTCTCCCTTGTTTTTGTTAGAGAAAGATATATCGGGTTAGCTCACTGCAAAACATACAGCCATGCTTGTAGATCACTCCTCCCTCATTAAAACAAACAGCCTTGTGTCTGGTGGCCCATACATCAACCAACATCGAATTTCTCCATAACTCATCCCACAACACTCCCTGGCTGGCTGGTCTCTTTGTAGAAAAGATAGAATGTCTGTCCAAAAGAGATATGCATTTAAGCACTAATTTCAGACTTTGCAAATGAAAGTGAATAACAGATGCCCAATGACTGAATATGTAATAAAAATAGCATGCAGTGTCAAGAATATTTAAATAATTATTGGAGCAGAGACTAGAGATTGGAATACCTTAGTTGGGAAGCAGAGATAAGACAGATCAGAAAGACAGGTTAACTGGATTCCAATGAGAAGATTTGGCTTGAATTCAGGCTTTGCAAATAATCCACTGAATGAACCTGTAATATCTTTTTCCTAGAGCCCTCTAATCTTTCTTGTAAGAAGAATCACATGGTTAAATAAGATTATTTTTATCTCTATATTGTCCTTTTATTTGTGTTTCCATAAA
Source organism: Perognathus longimembris pacificus (assembly GCF_023159225.1). Lineage (NCBI taxonomy): Eukaryota > Metazoa > Chordata > Mammalia > Rodentia > Heteromyidae > Perognathus > Perognathus longimembris. Next base: position 54,147,624 of record NC_063162.1, read on the forward strand.
TCTCATATTTTAAAAAAGTCACCCATGAGCTATTTATTAATTGAATAAGAATTAAATAAGTTCTTATTAGATTTTGAGAAATTCTCTGAAGTGACACAGAGAGAGACAGAAGGAGAGAGAGAGAGGGAGTGAAAAGGGAGGGAGAGGGTTAGAGAGGAAGTGAGAGGAGGGAGGTAGGACAGAGAGAAGGGAGTGAAGAAATAAATTTAGCATAAGTGCTTTGTAAATATTTTTATCTTTCCACTTGCTTTTAGACCATTAAAGTAGAAATATAGAGAAATGGGAAAAGAAAATCACTCATAAAGCTTTTATGTGTTTTTTCTTGGTAACTATGATAATAGTATCTCTACAAAGAGTATGTTCATATAAAATATTTTATGACTTACAAAGTGAGTCATAATATTTTGGAACATGCTAAAAATATAAAGTAGAAATAAAGCAGCACTGTAGTACTCCAAATTCATCATTGTAATATTTTGTTGTATTTTAACTTTTGAGAGTGGGTCAGAGCTAGGTTTAAACTCAGGGCCTCACATTTTCTAGTCAACACACCTCTAGTTTTTTTTGTTTTAGATTATTTTTCACATAGGGTCTCATGCCATAACCCAGCCTACCTATCCTCCTACCTATGTCTCAAATGCTGCAAAAATAGCAGACATGTATCACTCTACCTGGCTTGTTTGTTGAGATGGAGTAAAAAGGACAGAGAGAAAGGAAATCAGAAAGAATAACAAAGGGAGTGAATTCAACCAATATAATTTATGTATATCCACTAAAATATTTTATTTAAAAAAATAAAAGTAAGTGAGGTTTCTAGGATGTTTTCATAGGATTTGAGAATAGAATGGAAGTTAGCAGATTCTGGGGAGATGCAGGGGAGGGAGATGAGGGAAGGCTGGCTGGCGGGTACTTATTATGGTGTACGGATTGTGGTATTACAGTAGGGGGATTATTACACAACATTTATATATTGAATATTTCAAATGAATAGGAAAAAGCATTCTGACTATAACCATCATGAAGAAATGATCAAGAAGTTGAGAATATAGAAATTTGATTCCTATGCATAGGTATTTGTGCATACATAAAAGCATCATGTTGCTTCATTAATCACCATCATAAATTTTTTACATTTGGACATGCCAGTTAAAATAAATGCATTAATTTTTTACAGTAAATCTCTATTTAGTCAAAATTTTTATTGTTAGTATTAAGGTGATATACAAGGAGGTTACAGTTTCATAAGTCAGGTCATGAGTATATTTTGTTTTGGATAATGTCACCCTTTCCCTATGCCACTTTTTCATCCCATCCCAACCTACAACTTGTATAGTTCATTTTCAGTGTCTAGTGAGTACCATTGCTGTATTTGTTCACCCTCTGTCCTTCCATTTCTGTGCCTTCCCTACTGTCCCAATTACAGATAAACTAACAAGTAAGACTAAAGGAAAACAAAACCTCTTGTTTTCCATTGCCTGGAATTCTATGACTGTTCCATATGATCAGAGGCCATAGGCATTGCACCTTCATGTTGATCCCCTAGGAGCATCCTCCTTTGGTCTCACTATACATTGGGCTTAATTGATCATTTTTAGAGTTATATTTCTATAAAATCTAAATAATTTCCATGAATATTTTCATGTTTTTCTTTCAGGGCTGAGTACATAGAAAATGACAACTAATTTATATATTCCCCACTTTTTATTTTATTGGTCCAAGTGTATTTTCCCTATAGTTTGGTGAAATCCTCTGTTTATGTTTGCATTTTATATTTGCATTTTGTTAATACTGAATTTTCTTTTGGCTATGGGTTTGTACGAGTGCTCGTGTAGGGGCTAGAACTCAGAGACTTGGTTTTTTTCCTTAGATTTTTTTTCACTTAAGGCTGGATCTTTTTTTTTTCTTCAAATTTTTATTATCAAACTGATGTATAGAGAGGTTACAGTTTCATACGTTAGGCATTGGATACATTTCTTGTACTGTTTGTTATGTCCCTCATACCCCCCTCCCTCCTCCCCCTTTCCCTTTCCCCCCTGAGGTGTTCAGTTCACTTACACCAAACAGTTTTGCAAGTATTGCTTTTGTAGTTGTTTGTCTTTTTTTACCCTGTGTCTCTCAATTTTGGTATTCCCTTTCAATTTCCTACTTCTAATACCAGTATACGCGGTTTCCAATATACTCAGATAAGATTACAGAGATAGTGTAGGTAAAACCACAGGAAGGTGATACAAGAACATCATCAATAATAGAAGCTACAGATACACATGGGACGTTGAAAGTAGTTACAACTGTGATATAACAATCGTTTCCATAACATGGAGTTCATTTCACTTAGCATCATCTTATGTGTTCATAAGGGTATAGCTGTTGGGCTCTTGTGATGCTCTGCTATGACTTGCCTAAACCTGTACTAATTATTCCCAATAAGGGAGACCAGAGAGTCTGTGTTTCTTTGCGTCTGGCTCACTTCACTTAGTATAATTTTTTCCAAGTCCTTCCATTTCCTTACAAATGGGGCAATGTCATTCTTTCTGATAGAGGCATAAAATTCTGTTGTGTATATGTACCACATTTTCCTGATCCATTCGTCTACTGAGGGGCATCTGGGTTGGTTCCAGATTCTAGCTATGACAAATTGTGCTGCAATGAACATTGTTGTGCTGGTGGCATTACTATGATTTTGTTTGTGGTCTTTTGGGTAGATTCCCAAAAGTGGGGCTGCTGGGTCATAGGGGAGTTCTATATTTTTAAGGCTGGATCTTGAGCCATACCTCTGCTTCTGGCTTTTGCTGTTCAATTGGATATAAGAGTCTCACAAACCTTTCTACTATGGACTGGCTTCGAACCACAATCCTCTGTTCTTAGCCTCCTGAGTACCTAGTATTGTAAACATGAGCCATGAGTACCTAGCTGATATTAAGTGTTTCTGATAGGAAAATTTTAGCATGCTTTTAAAGATTATCCTCAAATAAGCTTGTCATCTACAGTATACTTACAGTTTTCTATTATGTTTTCTTTTTTTGCAGGGAGAAGAGGGATTGTAAGGCTTGAACTCAGGGCCTGGGAGGCTGGCACTCTACCACTTTGAGCCACAGCACCACTTATTATGTTCCCAATCTCCAGCACACTTAGTGCTTCTGTTTTTTCCCTATTCATATACTCTTAAAGTATAATTACCACATTAATTGTAACAATAGTTATTACAACTACAGTTAATCCTATATCTGTATGTTAATGAATGTTAATTTCATAGCCTTTTTGTAATTTCATAAGAGGTTCCGTTGTCATCTTCTTTTATCAGAAAGGAACATTATCTACTTGGAAAATAACACCACATTGTTTCTTGGCAAAGGAAATGGATGCTGCCAGCAATTTAAAGTGGATGAGTGCCAGAGTCACTGCATTACTGTGTTATTCTTGAACGTTTTTCATAGATGTTAACTGGTCGATGACCCTTGCACAAATAACTGTATGTTTCTTTATACTGAATGCCTTCCTTTAAATGGTCCAATGCCTAACTCATTTTAGAACATTCTTAACTCTTTGTTAAAATGCTTATCTGTGACTACAGAGTGGCCTCCTAACATTCAAAGGTGTCTAAAGCTATTCTACTCATTTAGCAAACAAAGTACTTCCTGGATAAAGCTGAATGATTTTAAATATGATCTCATCTAGCTTCTAAGAATAAAACTGGAATCTTTTCTACATTAGCACATTAAATCAGTACATTGGTAAAAAGAACACTGTTTTAATGTCTCTAAAGAGCTTATATAATTCAAGATATCCTTCCTTCCTTCCTTTCTTTCTTCCTTCCTTCCTTCCTCCTTTCCTTCCTTCCTTCCTTCCTTCCTTCCTTCCTTCCTTCCTTCCTTCCTTCCTTCCTTCCTTCTTCCCTCCTTCCATTTTTCCTTCTCTACTTTTTTCCTGCCACTGCATTCCTACCTCCACTTTAGTTGTTTGCACTCATCTCAACATAGGAGATCCAGTGCCTCACATCTTATTGTTTCTCAAACAAAAATAGTCATTAACAAGGCAGGAATATTATGAATAGTAGACCCCAATATTAAGGAATAGAAACAGGAAGAGATAAGGAACATTTTCTCAATTATTTTCCATTCAATTTATGCTATTAAATTTATTTATATTAAAGTAAATGAGGCAATCTCATTTGTAGGTCCTTTCATGTGAATGTCTACTTATTTTAAGCAGGGTGAGCAAAGAAAGAGCAATGCTTTGAACCTTGGGATGGATAAATTCAAGATAGACACAGTGAAAAGTGCCTAACCACCTCTAGGCCCACACTTAAGAAATTTGCTAATTTGAAAATTTTGTTTTCCATTGACGAATGCTGTTTGTAAAACATTTGCCTTTAAGTAATTGTAGGAGTTGCCATTTAACAAAGCAGTGAATGGTCATGTGAGCCAGGAGACATATATTCAAGCAATTCCCAGTATATGGGATGGAATTCTCTCTATTATTTCACAACACTTTCTAAAGCACATTCTATCCATGAGTAATTAGCCATTCTATCCAATATTTTTTTTTTAGCTTTGGATCCATTGGTGATGTAATCCAGGTCTTTTTTCACTTACACAGTTTCATCTTTTCTAAAATGCAAATTACAGCAACGGAAGTAACTAGCAACAGAAGTCACTAGCAATGTTTTTGACAGTTGTGTCAAATATTTTTTTATTTATTAAGAATTTTTAATACATGAAATGCTATTGTGCTCATTTTTTCTTCTGATGTAGGCTAAAGTAAGACAGTTTTAAGATTTTCCAGAGTATCTATCAGTGAATGGCCATGTTACTCTTCAGGTCATGTTAAGACAGTTATTGTCCAGCATATGTGTTTCCATTTCTGTTATTTTGTATGGACCCTGAAGAATCCAACTTCTTTTCTCTAAGTGTGTTTCTATACAAAAGTGCTTTTTCTTCTTCCTACTCCACACACATATCATTACAAATAACACTTTGTGGAAATGGTATGGATTTGACTAATCAAATTTTTTTTTTGGTGCCAGTACTGGGGTTTAAACTCAGGTCCTGGGTGTTACCCCTTACATATCTTGTTGGTCAAGGCTGATGCTGTCTCTTGTACCACAGCTCCATTTGCTGAAGTGGAACCTTAAATATAACTTTCTAAACTTTAAATAGAAGAAATAAATTGAGGTATGGAAAGAGGATAAAAAGAGAAACCATGAAAATGGATGTGAAAATTATTTTTATAAACATATAAAATTCTCCACCAAAAATGGCAGAATTCAAATAATGCCACATTGATCATGTGGAATGGCACTTCTCTGGGAGAAAATTAGAAATCTGGATGAATGGTTTTTAAACTTTTTTTTCTATCCTTTTTTAAAAAAAATTTTTATTGTCAAACTGATATGCAGAGCGGTTACAGTTTCATAAGCTAGGCATTGGATACATTTCTTGAACTGTTTATTACCTCCTCCCTCATTCCCCCCTCCTCCCTTCCCCCTTTCCCTTTCCCCCCATGAGTTGTTCAGTAGATTTACACTAAACAGTTTTGCAAGTATTGCTTTTGTAATAGTTTGTCTTTTTTAACCTGTCTCTCTCGATTTTGGTATTTCCTTTCAGTTTCCTAGTTCTAATACCTGTATACACGGTTTCCAATGTACTCAACTTTCTTGACTTAATAATGGTATAAAAGAATGAAAATTTTCCAGAATAAGGTAAACAGAAAGCAAAAACAAAATTGTCAAACTACTGAAAATTGTGCTGAGCAGAGGAACTGTTTTTTCTGCCAGGGGTTACTTGGGTATTTATATAACCTAATCATGGACAAAGTTACCAACATGGGCATACAGCCCTTGGCAGCCCATGGTAAACATTACATGTCTAGTCTATCCTGTACCAAATGATTTTCAGGGTCTTATTCAGTCCCTAGGCTTGCTGTTCCCTTTCAGCAAGCATTTATCAATTCATATGACACCCTTGAGGGGCCAGTGGCCAAGCAAATTCTTGCAGTCATCTCCTTGAGAAGGGATTCCATTGGCGTCTTGAATCTGCTATGACCATTGGTCTCTGGTGAAATCTCATCACAATGAATTCCTAAGAAAGAAGATGACCTTGACAGTGAATGGGCCTCAGAAAGAACCAATCTCAGTTGTAAATCATGCACCTGAAATCAGACTAAAGTCACCTGTGACTGCTTATCCTCTAGCATACTTCAGTGCAACAGATTCGGGAACATGACAGGAAGGAAAACACACACATACAGGGGAAACAGCATGGTAGGCCTCTATCTGTTTCTGCAAATTTTGCAAATCAAACATCTCCAAATAATAAGCAACAGGCATAGCTTTTGTGAGCCAGGAGCAACAGGGAGTCATTTAAACAGATTCACAAGGGCTCTTGGCTTTGGAGATAGCAAAATAGTGTTTAAAATAGCTATGTATCATGTCAAAGAGATAAAATCCAAGATTAAACGTATCTTCCAATGGCTGAAACTGGCATTAAAATATATGAATTAGAGAACAGAAAATTAGAAGTGACAACAACAACCACAAAATCACTCTAGCCCTACTTTTCTACAGACTTTACAAAAATAAGTCCAAAATTCAATCAAGAAGTTATAGCCTCTTAGAGAAATGGGGGAAGATCAATCACAGCAAATGGTGAACAAGTGACACAGTGAAGAACACCAGTTCTACTTCATCCATCACATCCACTCCCAGGTAGTACAGTTTAGCATCAGGGAGGCCAGGATGTCTCCCCAGGATTGGAGACAGGAGAGTGGCATTCAATGTCCCAGGCCTCCCTGAGAGGCCAGAGTTTGTGTCACCACCTGTTTTTTGCATGGTCTATAAAGATGGCATAAATCTGAACGACCCCTGGAAGAATAAGGAAAGAACTGGCACAGTCTAGATGTCGAGGGCAACAAAGTGAACAGGTCCCATTCTGTAACCAGCCTGGATTCACCAGAGCTGGAGAAGAGGAAGAAGTGAGCAATGATTTCCAGGAAAGTGGGAAAAGTGTAGTGCAGCTCTTATGTCCCAGCTTCAGGGGACACTTCCTGAGGGACAGGTCACTATGCTGACTCAAACACATGTGGAAGAAACCAGTCAGTCCTGGGGCTGGAATTAACATCTTTCAAGCTTCTCTCCAGTAGAAAGGAAGAGTAAACTATGGCACAAATATCCCCAGGCCCACAATAAACCTGTAAATATATAACTGTTGAGTCAAAATGTGACTATGTATTCTAAACATACAAAAGAGACCCAAGAATAGGAAGCCTATATAAAATATTAATGGAAAAATAAATAATATGTATAAGAAATTGGAAGATGCTCATCAAGGAAAGAAAGGTACACAACATACAGGATGTGTTTACCTCAAGCATAACCTGAAAAGCACAAACTGACATGGACATGATGCACTCATCAGTTGAAATTGAAATGGTACCCATGTCCACTGCTGAGAACCACTTGACAGGAACCACTTGCCACACATGTTCAGGGCTGTGTAGATATAAGATTATGAAACACCTTGGAAGACTAGAATTATGCACTGAAATCCAAGCAATGAGTCCCCTGTGATCAGTAATTCCACTCATTAGGGAATATCACTGAAGTATGTCCTTGTGTGCACCAAGGATGTTTGTACCATCACTCTTTGTAAGAAATAAAACCAAAGCAGCTCTAAATATTCAATATCTACATACCATACAACTGTACTCTGGTAGATTCACTGAATGGAATTCTATCTATGAATTGAAATGATCGCTGCACAAAACTGAACTATCACGGAAGGCTGTCACAAGACACCACAAATTCATCTAATGAATATGAGCTCAAACATGCAGAATAGAAGCCAAACTCCAGTGTCTAGAGAGTAATATCTTTGTATCTTTATGCATAAATATCAAAGAGCAGAAAGAGATTGCTCATATGGCCAAGCATCCACCTAGCAAGTGTGAGATCCTGACTTCAAACCCTTCTACTACACGCATGTGTGTGCACATGTGCACACACTCAAACACACAGAGTTGGGAACAAGGTATTATGGTGGCACATGCCAATAATCCCTACTACTTGTGAGACAATTAGACTCAATTAGAAAAACTAACTAAATCCCTTGGACTGGGGGTCTGTCTCATGTGGTAGATTGCTTGCCTAGCAAGAGGTGATCCTTAAGATTATTTCCCAGTGCCTCACAACACAAGCAGAAAAGAATAATTTGGATCTTAACTATCCTTTCAAAGCTCTCGTGCCAAAGGATGCTATGTGGAGAAGATGGAATTTGCTTAGAAGTTTTAGGTGACTGAGGATGGGCCCTGAAAGGGGATTTGTGCATATTTCCATTTTCTTTCTTTTGTGTCCCAACCATGACATAAATGTTGTGGTAGGTCATTTCTTTCCACCATGATGATGAGCTGCCTCCCCATGGAACCAAAATCAATAGATTAATCATGGAATGAAGCTTCTAAAATGGTAAGCCAAAAGAAAACTTTTCTCTTTACAAGTTGATTATCCTGGCCTTTGTTATGGCAATGGAAAGCTGACCAACCCAAAGTACTATTTCTTCTTTTTTTATTTTTTTTCTCCTGCCTGAAGGCTTGAAAGTAAATATTTCCATTGGGATTCATTAAATGTGAACATGTTCAAATTCTAGTTGAGAGTATATTTTTAATCTAGTCGTGTGCCCTTGAGGGCTGGACTGTTCTTGGACTTGCCTGTGAGTAATTAGATTTTTCATGAAGGGAACATCCTAGAGAAGAGGTAAACATATTCTCTTATGTGGACGTTACCAACTTTTGCTTCAACAGTGTCTGTCCTCTGCTTTAATTCCCTTTCTGTGGACTTAAATTGCATTTAGGGAAAAGAAAAGAAACTGCTTTTGCTTTGAACATTACTCTGAGAATTAGGTAGTATGTTAGTTTGGCCAGTTATAAAGAATAGATTGCAAAATATTAAATGGAAAAATATAAGGGTTACTTGCTGAGTTCCCCACTAAAATGAAGCTTCAGAGATTCAGAGTACATAGATAATAATTATACAAAAATTAGATAAATCCATAGTTATTTCCAAATAATTCTGAAAGAAATGATCAAATAGGCTAGAACAAACAAAGCTGGAGCTATGTGAATATATAGATATACCAATAAGCTCCTTTGAAGGAGGAGTGTGAATATCTCTCTCTGAAAGTGGTAGCCACAAGTAGACAGCAAAACTGAGATGCAACTATTAAAACTTCATACTAGGCTTGGAACACAAAGCCAGGGAACAATGAGCAACAAATTAAGACATGAAACACAGCAAATCATGCGGACACAAGAAATACTCTGGAGAGGATGGGAAGGTGTAAATGAGAAATTATAAGAAGAAATACTAGAAGATAATTTCCTCTAAGTGAAGCTACATATTTCCAAGGAATGAATACACATAAATAGTGATAAATGCTTAAAAGAATATGACTGAGTTACTGAGCATATAATCACAGCCTCATAAAAGTTATAAAATCTCGAGTATATTAAAAATAATATTCACAGTTCTTATTTTTGTTATTGTTGCATTTTCAAAATAGCCTTATCTTTAATGAACCCCTGAATGATGGAAAAATGATGGGAAAGTGGTGGGACTGGAGGAGGCGGGGCCTGGTAACAATAAGTAGCACCATGGGGATGTGACCTGGAAAGGTCTGCTCAGATTCTTGACTCTTCCATTTTTTTCTTTCATGCTGGTACTGGGGCTTGAGTTCATGGCCCCACATTATTACTTGGCTTTGTCACTCAAGTCTTGTGCTCTACCACTTGAGCCACCCCTCTACTTCACTCTTTCTGTATTTCTGTTTCTCTGCTGCCAGGCGGTGAGCTTCCATCCATCATATCCTCCCACAGGCTGAGAAACAATGTCACCACGTGACCCAGACGAAAACCTTTGATACTTATTTTCTCATAATGCAGAAGAGGAGCAAAAATCTCTTAACTGAAATTTATTTATTTGCCCAAATTAATACTCATAGTGTTTTCATGGTCATGCCTAGAGTAGAGAAAAATTCAAATCAAAACATGTATCCTCAAACTTGGCACTGATGGCTCACATCTAATATCCTACCTACTCAGGTGGCTGAGATCTGAGGATCACAGTTCAAGCCGCAGGATCTGGCCAAAAATGTATATTCTCAAGTTGGGTGGGACAAAGGGACAGTCTGACTTCCTGTTTGGATTCTGAGATGATAAGCGAATGTAATTCACTGTTTAGTGCCACATTCTTTAAGTGCATGCCTTTCTTGTTTCTAATTTAATTGCTTAAGCTGTCTTTCAAGTAGAAGGCCAAAGTTCTAAATTGTTCTAACTACAGGAATACTATCCTGTTCTTTATAGAGAAAAGATATGTGTTAGGTAAGCCTTATTCTGGATTTATGGTACTATCAGTTAAGAATTCAATGTCAATGATTCAGCAAGATGTATTAATATGCATTTAAATGTAAACAGATTTTAAAAGGTTGAGTATTGATCAGTTGATGAAACTTTAAAATGTTTGCTATCTTTAAGTAGTTGGTCAAAGGAATTTCCATTCAACAGTTCGGTTTATGAGTAGAATGTGTTTTGATTAATGGCACATCTTCTCTGATGAAAGTTTAGTAACCAGGATTTACTGGACTCAATCCTGCATTTGCTCATGTTGCAACATTTCCATATTTGCTACTTATGTATTCACAATAATTTCATAAACCAAAATGACTTAAAATAACAAGACTATTTACTGGCTCATGTTGACTTAAACAGTAAAGGCATTGAACTTTAGTACTATAATCTTGTTGTTGGGTCAAGTGGAATTTAAAATGCAAAGGAAGAAATTATTCTTGCCCTAATTTAACTCTTAACAAATACATGCTTAATAAATATTTCGCATACCCAATTTATTGAAAATATGTCAATGAAGTACAAAAGACCTTATAAATATGAGAAAATAAAAACTGATGAATAAGGAGAGAAACAAACTATGGTTTACTGGTGTAAAATATGCCTAAACTCCAACTGGTCAAAATTGTAGAAGGAAAGACAGACTACTTCACAGCACAATTTGTCATTGTTAAAATATGGAACCAACCAAGATGCCCCTCAATAGACAAATGGATCAGGAAAATGTGGTACATATACACAATGGAATTTTATGCCTCTATTAGAAAGAATGACATTGCCCCATTCACAAGGAAATGGAAGGACTTGGAAAAATTTATACTAAGTGAAGTGAGCCTGAACCAAAGAAACTCTATGATTTCCCTCATAGGGAATAATTAGCACAGGTTTAGGCTAGTCAGAGCAGAGGATCACAAGAGCCCAATAGCTATGCCCTTATGAACACATAAGATGATGCTAAGTGAAATGAGCTCCATGTTATGGAAACAAATATTATATCACTGTTATAATTACTTTCAACATGCCATGTGAAAGCATAGCTTTTTTTTTTTTCTTCATGTGGTTGTGCCTGTGCTATCACTGTATCTCATCTGAGTACCCTTGATACTGTATATACTGGTATTAGAACTAGGGAAGGGAAAGGGAATATCAAATTTGAGAGACAAAGGATAAAAAGACAAATGACTCTAAAAGCAATACTTCCAAAACCATTTGATGTAAACCAACTGAACAACTCATGGGGGAAGAGGAAAAGAGGGAGGGGGGAGTGGGGGAAATGAGGGAGGAAGTAACAAATTGTACAAGAAATGTACCCACAGCCTTATGTATGAAATTGCAATACCTCTGTGCATCACTTTTACAATAAATAAGTAATTATCCAGAAAAAAATGTAGAGAAAAAATATACCACAAGCAATATTCTTTTCCATAATATCTATTTTGGCTCACTTTTTCATTCCCCCTTTCTTTTAGCCTTAAGAAGATTTCTGTATGAATTGCATCGACCTATGCCGTCCACTGACTCTGGGTTGGAGCCAGTCATTGGGGTGAGGAGATAAGAGAATTTAAGATAGTAGGGTCAAAATTATACTAACTTGGGTCTCTCCTTGCAAAGTTGCATGAGGTTGGCTGTGTCTTTTAACCACAGGTGGCTGTTCCTCTTATTCTAGTCACTTCTATGTACATTTCTTCTGGAAAGTTCCATAATCATTCTCTGCATGCTTCCCTTAGGGCTGGATATGGCGATTTTGCAGCTGTGACACCACATGCTGTATTCTGCCTTGTACCTCCTACACACTCTGCTTGTAACATTTTCAACATCTTTTATCAACCAATGTATCTCAAATTGTACTGAATTGTACAGTCATTGTTTTTTTAAAAATGATTAATGTACTATATAGTACACAATAACATTCAGGGATAGAAAAGCCAGAGACAATGGTGAATTTACCTTGGCCTTTTGCCAAATGAGTACATGAGAACATTTAAAAATACTACAGAAGAAACTCAAGTCAAGTTATATAGTGACTTTCTAAATTTAAAAAATTAAATGTCTGGAAAAAGAATATATTTAATACTAGAATCTTGACCTTGTATGAGTTTAGTGTTCATGGAAATTAAGCCAAAGAGAAAGGCTTAAGTAAAGATTTGCATCCAGCTAGTATTGTTGAAGTCTAATTATGCCATAAGGCATATTAAAACATATAATTCACTAGGCACTGGTGGCTCATGTTTGTAATCATAGCTATACAGGAGGCTAAGATTTAAGGATTCTGGTTCAAAATCAGTTCAGGCAGCAAATTTTATGAGACTCATATCAAATTGATCACCAAAAAGCTGGATGTGGAGCTTGTGGATCAAATGGTAAAGCATAAATATTAAGAAAAAAACCTCAGAGAGTATCCAGGCCCTAAGATCAAGCCCCAGAACCAGTAAACATTATACATAGATAGACAGATAGCTAGATAGATAAATACAGAAATATATTTTATTTGAAAACATTCTGTAGTAGTAATTCAACATACTTGGTGGAAATGCTAAACCAGATGCATGTCTTAGCTTACTTAAATAAAAAGTATAAAATTTTTGTAAGTTGGTTAGTGATAGGTAGAAGTAGGAAGGAAAATGTGAAGAATAATGAAAAGGCTTATGAAATGTTTATGCATGAATAAGCTAGCCAAATTAATGAGGACTTCAATGCTAGAGATTTTTTTTCCAGTTATGGGGCTTGAACTCTGAGCCTGGGCCCTGTCCCTGAGCTCTTCAGCTCAAGGTTAGTGCTGTACCACTTTGAGCCACAGTGCCACTTCAGGTTTTCTGGTGGCTAATTGGAGATCAAGGACTTTCCTGCCCTTGTTAGCTTTGAACCTCGATCCTCAGGTCTCAGTCTCCTGAGTAGGTAGGATTACAGGTGTGAGCCACCAGTGCCTGGCACTTTAGATGTTTTCTGTATGTTGTTGAAAGTTAATATAAATATTATTAACACTTATAAAGCTAATTAGTATATTATAATGTATACATTCATCCATTTGTAGTATGTATATATGTCATGTATACACACATAGATACATGTATATACATCCATAAAGAGTCCACGCCCAGAACCAACTTTATACATATATTTAGGTTGGAAAACTGAAAATATTTTTTAAGGATGGTAAATATAAATATTTTGAGGATAAGGGATGGGGAAAGGGAAGACAGGGTTAAGTTACCTAAATTACATCACAAATGAGTCAGTTGAGAGCAGACATATTATAAAGATAAGCAAACAAGGACTAGAATTCATTGTAATATGAATCAACATATATGTATATATGAAGTTGCAGGTATTCATATGAATGTATATATGTGTGTTATAAAACTATTAATAGGTTTCAAACTAAGACTCCAATTCTTTATATAAATTTATATCTTCTATCTATATGGTCCATACTTATTATAATAAATTAGATTGCTAATCCAGTGACTTATTTTAAAACTATTTATAAAGATATGTATATTAATCTTTCCTTGTCTTTTGGGGGGTTGCAAGATATATTTTTATTACCATGAAGGCCTAGATCTATCAGTGATCACCACAAAAATATACAACTCCATAATCATTCGTTTTGTGTATATTTTACTCTGTGATTTATGAAAAACACATGGCAGATGAGCTATTCTATAAAGTATCCACTAAAGGAAGACTAAAGACACTTTAGCAATATACAAGGCATATATGTCTGTGTTATTAATAAAATTGGTGGATAAATGAATTTGTGCCTGTGAATTTGAAGTTTGTTAGTGGCCATACTTAATCACTTGTTGGAATTGCCCACTAATGAGCCCTGAATAAACCTCTTCAGAAAAATGACTTTGAAGCTATGCTGAATTAGGAAGGAGCCAACTACAACAGGGTCAGTTGGTCTCTGCCACAGGTCATTCACAGCTTTCTTTTTTAAATTTATTTTTATTGTCAAGGTGATGTACAGAGGGGTTACAGTTACGTGTGCGAAATAGTGAATACATTTCTTGTCAAGTTTGTTACCTCTCATTTTCTCCCACCTTCCTTCCTCCCCAATCCCCTCACCCACCCCAGAGTTGTAGAGTTAATTTTCAACTCCTGTTTATTTTTAAATTAAAGATAACATGTAATTACATAGGAATACATTTCTCAAGCTTTTGTAATGTGTAGAGTCTGCAATGATGACCCCACTTGGGTTATCAGCATTAGTAATGGTTGTCTTCTCCTGCTTCATTAATTCTCATGTTTAGCACTGTTTTATACATGGGGAATATTTTGTTTCTACACTTAGAGACAAGTAGAGGTCTTTTTAGCACCTGTTTTCAAACTGTGACAGATCTCCATATCAACTTGTCACAAAGGATAATGAGTATATTACAAACAGCCAATCCCACAGCAAAATTACCCATCACTTTTAGTATGGAATCCTCACCCCAGTGGCTGGCTCCAACCAAACACCAGTGAACAGTTTAGTGCACAGATGCAATGCATACAGATCATCCTGTTAAGGCTAACAGGGCGGCTGGAGGCATGGCTCTGTTGGTAAAATGCCACCCAGTGAGTAAAAGCATCTAGTATTGAGTTTGAATCCTGGTCTCAGAACTAATAAAAAAAAGAAAAGGCTAAAAAGAAGATGGAACTCTTGCCTAGACTCACCCTATATCCATAATACATCCAATCTCAGCCTCCTGTGTAGCTAGAATGTTAAGAGTGAGCCAACAGAACCCAACCTCCATTTTAGGTTTTGATTATTAATTTCAAATATATAGGAAGTACAGTTCATTTTGTATGTTAATTTTTGAGGACTTCTTCAATATTCTTAGTCTACATAGGTTTTTGTTCCTTTGGGTTAGTATTTTCTTTCCTCCCTATTTTATTTTGTTTTTTTAAATTAATGTTTAAAATTTTGTATTGCTATTATAAAGGTGATATGCAAAGGGGTTGCAGTTAGGTAAAGAGTATATTTCTTTTTGGACAATGTCACCTCTTCCATCATTCTAGCTCAGTTTTTCCCTTTCATCCCTACCCACAGGTTGAATAGTTCATTTTCAATATAGTATCTAGTGAGTACCACTGCTGCATTTGTTCATCCTTTGTCCCTCCATTTTTGTGCTCCTCTTTACCCTTCCAAAGACAGATATAAACAAACAAGACAAAAGAAAACAAAAACAGAAGCAAAAGAATTCCTCTTGTTTCCATTTCCTGGAAGTTTGTTAGTATTTTCTATAGTCAAGTTTGTGTCATCTGCAAATAAGATAGTTTCCCCTTTCCTTCTAAGTATTTTCAGCTTTCGTTTTAAATTGACAGGCTTCAGCTTGTCAGTGAAATTTTACACAAACTCAATATATGAAAAGCTTAAAACCTATGTTTTAATTAAACTTTTTTTTGTAGAAAAAGTGTTGTGTCTACTTCTCCATGATTTACTTGTTTTATATTGGATCTGCTCAAATCTAGAGGGATGTGAAATTTCTGACTTTGAAAACTGATGGTTAAAATCACTCACTATTTTGGGCAAGGTCAGGGGTTAAGTGAAGAATTTCTAGTTAGGTTCAAGCCAGGATGTAGCTAGCATGGCTGGGTTGTGTCTTTTGCCTGGAATGTCCTGTGAATCAAAAATATAGGCATTACCATATGAGGGACAAGGTAACAAACAGTACAAGAAATGCATCCAATGCCTAACGTATGAAACTGTAACCTCTCTGTACATCAGTTTGATAATAAAAATTTGAAAAAAAATAAGTGAAACGTATCACTTCAAAGTGAATAATGTATATGTTGGGAGGAAGGGGCAAAGTTAGGAAGTAAAAAGTAGATGAAGAGGTTGGATTTTGGCTACAGTAATAGGAATATCCCATTCAAACAGTAATAGATGCCTAAATGCTGTGAAATCAATGGTAGGCAAACTATCCAAACTATTTCTTTAAACAATAAAATTCTGCTGGCATGTGATAACCGTCCCTAATAAATGTTTGTAATAAGTTATTTCAATCTTCTATAAGGTGAACTAAGTTTAGCAGCGGCAGAAGACTGCACGATTCACTGGTGTTTGAGAAAAATATTTGCATAACTCCTATTTAACTTTTAACTTAGAAGTAATAAACAAATTAAATTCAGGAAGCTTGCTGGTGAAGATATGAGAGCTCTACTACCCAGAACCAGGACTTCCTAATTAACTATTGTTGAATTACAACATAATATAGTACTATTGTGTTTTGCAGAATGTAATTATGGACAAAAATTCTCATTTTTGAACCTAAAATATGGTCTGAACAGATTATTCCAATGTGAAACAGGAAATTGGCAAAATAGGTATGGATACACCAATGTGCATTTAAAAAGATTATTATCATTAAGTAGTTGTAAAAAGGGGTTTTTAACCCAACACATCAGTTTGAGTACAAGTTATCTTGATCAGTAGCAACCCTTCCATTATTTCTCCCGCATCTCTACCTGCTCCAGCCATCCCTTGGAGTTACCTGGTTCCATTTCACATATGTACACTGAATATCATGACTGTATTCACTCACTTTTCATCTCTCTACTCGTCTGCCATTTCTACCTTTACCTCCCCACCCCTTTCCATGGCCCTATTTGTGCCACTGATAAATCTCCTTTATCTGCCCATCTCTATGTCTCTTCATTTGGCATATAGAAGCAAGGGGCTGGACCTGACACCTGAGATTCCTAGAGTTTTAAGACTGGAGTGTGAAACTCAAGCATCAAGTATACCTTTAATGGCTTATACAAACAATATTACCAAACATAATGATACACATAAAGACACATATAATGTGGCATGTTACAAAACATGGCAGAAAATAGGTTTCATTATTTTTCATTAGATGACACTCAAATCACACACACAGACAAACTGCCAAAATGTAGAAGAAAATTATCTCAGACAGATTGTACTGGAAGACAATGGCTACAGAGCTGGGTGAAAGAATACCTCCCTAAGATGTATTAGCCTCTTGCATTTAGTACTTCATATTTCCAGGAAAGATCCACAGAGCAATTATTCTTCTGGAGCTCTCAAAATGAGATAGTGTACCCCAAATCTGCAAGTATAACCATTGCTTCTTTGTCTAATTTTACAAGAGTAAACACTAAGGCTAGGACTACACAGAGATAACCTTTATTTGCTCAGTCATTCATAGACAAGACTGAGCAGCCTGTGTGGAAAACAGAAATGAGCCTAACATTACAAGATAACTCTGAATTGTTTTTATTAAAACAGAGCCTTATTTGGAATTAGGTATGGGAGTCGCTGAAAATCTTCATGCCTCATTAAAGTTCCCTATGCAGGTATTTGTTTTAAAGTTGTTTGTCAGTTTTATAAATTCATTAATTTTTTTACTGACCAGTAGCTACAGAATTATGTTTTATACAAGAATGATAATCATCAAGGGGCTGGGAATATGGTCTAGTGGCAAGAGTGCTTGACTCATATACATGAAGCCCTAGGTTTGATTCCCCAGCACCGCATATCAAGAAAACGGCCAGAAGTGGCGCTGTGGCTCAAGTGGCAGAGTGCTAGCCTTGAGCAAAAAGAAGCTCAGCGCTTAGGCCCTGAGTTCAAGGCCCAGGACTGGCAAGAAAAAAAAAGAATGATAATCATCAAAAAGTATATAGTTCTGTGGCTAAAGCTTGTAATCCTAGTTGCTGAGAAGATTGAGATCTGAGGATCATGGTTTGAAGCCAGCCAAGACAAATAAATGTGAGAGACTCTTATCTCCAGGATCCAGGTTCAAAACCAGCAAACTTTGTGAGGTTCTTATCTCCAAGTAATCACAAAGAATCCAGAAATGGCACTGTGGCTCAAGTGGTGGAGTGCTAGTCTTGAGTATGAAAGCTCAGGGACAATGTCCAGGTCCTGAGTTCAAGACCCAGGTTGGTGAGCGCACACACACACACACACACACACACACACACACACACACACACGTATTGGATCACACATGTAAATCTGATACCTACTCAGGAGGCTGAAATCTGAGGATTGCAGTTCAAAGCCAGCCTGAGCAGGAAAGTCTGTGAGACTCTTATTTCCAATTAATCACCCAAAATGCCAGATGTAGAACTGTGGTTCAAGTGGTAGAGCATCATCCTTGAATGAAAAAGCTAAGGAATAGCACTTAGGTCCTGAGTTCAAGCCTCAGTACTGGAACATACACACACAAATGCTGCTTTCCTACAGCTGGTGCAAGCCATATATGGTGTGCATGTCTTCAAATATTTTTCTGTGGCTATTGGTGGACCATCAGGCCCTTGTAAAGTGTCCAAGGCAGCTGGGCTGCCATGAAGAAAGCCCTTTCACCCATTAATTAGAAATAAGGGTCTCATGGACTTTCCTGCCTAAGCTGGCTTTGAACAGGATCCTCAGATCTCAGTCTCCTGAGTAGCTAGGATTACAGGTAAGCCACCAGTGCCCAGCCAAAGCAGCACTTTTAAGAGCAGCCATGGTGAACTGCAGATAAACTTGCTTGGAATTATAAGTCTCTGGGTTTGCCAGTCCAATTCCGAGGTATCGCGCACTTTCAATGTCTCAGGATTCCAATACCTGAAATTTTTCTTTTCAAGTAAACAGGATTTCTATCTGAATAGATCCAAAGGCCCACAGCCAGCAGAGTGGTAAGACTGGTTCTTAATTATTTCAATTTGCATTTTATTGGTAATTAAATATGTCAAACACTTATTTTAAAATATATGTATTTTGCTGAAAAAATGAAACTTTTGCCCATTTTTTTTAAAAGTTAGGTAGTGATGTATCTTATTGTTGAATTGTAAAGAGTCCCTTATAGTTTGGAAAGAAGCATTTTGTCAGGCTTATATATTACTGACTTTTATTTTCCAAGTCTAGGGTGAATACTTTTACATTAATGATTAAATTTTGATGAATTTCTGTTTATGGTTTTTCTGTTGGTCATGCAAGACTGAACCATAAACCATAAAGTTCTTCTTTTAGGATAGAAGTTTTGTAATTTAGCTTGAGTCTGTAAACCATTTGGGGTTCACTGCTTTGTGGTATGAGAAATACTTGCAGTTCATTTTTTAATGGTCTGAATGAAAAACTATTTCAAAATGGATTATAGATTTAAACATCACATGCTACCATTATGAAACTTCTAGAAAAAATGTAAGGGAAGATGTATATAACTTTGAGATTGTGGTGAGGTTTTTTGGTCCTTTACCCAATGCATAAAGAAAAATGCTTTGAAAAATGGACTTTATCAAAGTCTTTTTTCTTTAAGACACCAGAAGGAGAATGAGAAACTAAATATAGGACTTGGGCTTTTCAGTAAAATGATAAGCAAAGGACTTGATTGTATTTATCTTTTACATTTGCCAGTTGTATGTGTGAAAATGGATTTGTATTCAGTATATATGAGGAATGCTTGATCATCACCTAGGAAAAGAAGAAGGAAATACCTAAGAATGAAACTTCATGAAATAAGATATAGGGGTGCCCAAAAGTACATGAAAAGATACCTAGTATCACCCTGAGATACCACCTCACCCCAGTTAGAATGGCCTATACTCTGAACTCAGGAAACAACAAATGCTGGAGGGGGTGCGGGGAAAGAGGAACCCTTCTCCATTGTTGGTGGGAGTGCAAATTAGTACAACCACTTTGGAGAACAGTATGGAGGTTTCTCAAAAAGCTCAATATAGACCTACCCTATGACCCAGCCATACCACTCCTAGGCATCTATCCTAAACAGCAAGTCCCAAGATATCAAAAAGACATTTGTACTTCCATGTTTATCGCGGCACAATTCACAATAGCCAAAATATGGAAACAACCCAGATGCCCCTCCACAGATGAATGGATCAAAAAAATATGGTACCTATACACAATGAAATACTACATAGCGATTAGGAATGGTGAAATATTGCTATTTGCAGGGAAATGTCCAGAACTTGAACAAATAATGTTGAGCGAGACAAGCCTAGAACACAGAAAACAAAGGGGCATGATCTCCCTGATATATGACTGTTAAGAAAGGGAGAAGGAGAGACAGTAGAGACCAGGTCTGTGAAACCAAATCTGCTTGTCAAATGGTATTTCCCACAGGATTGGGGCAGTGACCCAACAGTATGTAACTAAAACCAAACAACTACTCAACATATAAAGGTCAGAAATCGACCTCTCAGTGGACTACAATAGCTCAAAAGCTATGTATGTACGTTCATATAAGACTACTGTCGACATATTGTCTAATATCGACATTACATTTAAACCCTAGGCTAATTTTCTTGGGCCTGGCCACATGGCTACTGTATATGTTCTTGAAACCTTGTATATTGTATATATGTCTACCTGACCTACAGAAGGGAAAGAAAAACAGGGCATAAGATATCACAAGAAATGTATACACTGCCTTACTATGTAACTGTACCCTTTTTGCACAACACCTTGTCAAAAAAATTTGTGTTCAATTAATAAATAAATTAAATAAAAAAAGAAAAAAAGATACCTAATATCATTTATTTTTATCAAAATGAAAATTAAAATGCAATAGCATGAGCCACAATGACAAAGTTAAGGAGGGCAAACCCTTCTCTTCCATTAAAACAATGAGAACATTAGAAAAAATAATCAAATTCAGTTATTAAGATTTCCAGAAAGAACAAAAGTGGACAACCACCGTGGAAAGGTTTAAGAGGAATTGTGAGCAATGTGTCAGTGGCTCATGTCTGTAATCCTGGTTATGCAGAAGGCTGAGATCTGAGGATTGTGTCTTAAAGCCAGCCTGGGCAGGAAAGTCTCTGAGGCTATTTTCCCCAATTAACTACCAAAACCCAAAAGTAGAGTTGTGAATCAAGTAGTAGAGTGCTAGCTACAGAGAGAGAGAGAGAGAGACAGAGAGACAGAGAGAAAGAAAGAGAGAGAGACATTAGCACACAAGCACGAGAGAGAAAGAGAAGGAAAGGGCTAGGAAAAGAAAGGAATAGGGAAAGAGAGAAAGGGACAGAAACAATAAAACAGTGAGTTTTCAGTGAGAACAACAAATTAAATAGTTGATAACTGCATTATTTCTCATTCTGTTGTCCACAGAGTTGTAGCATGGAAAACCAACAGCCCCACGCCCTGAAAACAGTAATGTCCACTGGTCATTGTAGGGGCCTGGATGAGACCTAGGAATCTTAACTCTCCAATTCCTAGAAATTCTAGTTTATTTTACCTGTCTGCATACATGATCACATGCACAGGGTTCTATGAAAATGCACACAGATTGACTGAAGGATACTATTCTTACCGGAGGAGTCCAAAGGCATAAATCCTCTAGAACAAATAATGAACTGTTTAACATGATGAATGCCAAGAAACAAACATGTTTCAGGGTGGGGATGGCATAGGAAGAAGCACAGGAATGGAGAAGGAAAAGTTAAGCAAATGTTGTCATTATAGTCAATGTATATTCTATCTAAATGGAACTGAGTAGCTTGAGGGAGGGAATGGGATAGGGAGAGATGGGGAGAATGATGGGAGGGGTGACATTGGCTAAGTTGCATTGTGCTGACATGCTGACATGTGAAATTAGAACCTTTTTTTTAACAACTACTGAATAAAGATAAACTCAACAACTACCAAAACAACTCCACTCAGAGCTTACTCTATGGTGACAAGCATTTCCTTGAGGACCTTCTTAGCCAACAGTTGCCAGCAAAAAAATTTCAACATGATCTCTTGAGATAGAAAAACAGCAGGAATGAACATGCTGCCTTAAAAAACAAATGAGGAAAGACTAGAAATGAACTGGTTGCAAGGCTCTGTGAGCCTAGAAGCCCACATTCATGCCACCTACTTCATTTACTCAGAGATGTACAATGCCAGGAAAGATCTGAACTCTCCCCAAATACTCACCACTGGGTGGTCCCAAAGCGCTGTACAAAACAGTAGTTGTAAAACAGCTCATGAGAATGGAGAGTTGTATTCCAAATGTACATTAGGACAAATAGTACATGCCTGGGAATTATTGGTTGCAGTCATTTAAGAAAATCTGTGTTTACATGAGATGATGCTAAGTGAAATGAACTCCATGTTATGGAAACAATTGTTATATCAGAGTTGTAACTACTTTCAACGTCCCATGTGCATCTGTAGCTTCTATTATTGATGATGTTCTTGTATCACCTTCCTGTGGTTGTACCTACACTATCTCTGTAATCTTATCTGAGTATATTGGAAACCGTGTATACTGGTATTGGAAGTAGGAAATTGAAAGGGAATACCAAATTTGACAGACACAGGGTAAAAAAAGACAAACAACTACAAAAACAATACTTGCAAAACTGTTTGGTGTAAGTGAACTGAACACCTGGGGGGGGGAGGGGGGAAAGGAAAGGGGGAGGAGGGAGGGGGGTATGAGGGACAAGGTAACAAACAGTACAAGAAATGTATCCAATGCCTAATGTATGAAACTGTAACCTCTCTATACATCAGTTTGATAATAAAATTTTGAAAAAAAAATAAAACAAAACAAAAAAAAGAAAATCTGTGTTCAATGATTAGTTTACTACCCAAATAACTGAGTAGAGACTCAAGAAGCCACAAACCATCCATATGTGGACTTACAGAAGTAATTATGGAAAAGTTATTAAATGAGAATAGAAAAAACTAGTCAGGGCAGATTAACATTTCACAATTGTCACCTATCATTATATGATTTTCAATATCTGGTGTTGAGGAGAAAATTACAATTCCCAAAGAGAAGAGAGTATTCTTTGTACACAGTGAATAAATAACAGTTGTTAGAAATTGTCCATGAGGAGGGCCAGATGTTGCACTTTTTAGAATAACATTAAAGCATGGCTTTCATATTTGTTTGCCTTAGTTTTTTAGGGTACAGATATCCTTAGGATAATGGCTCCTTTATCAAAGTCTTGGTCTGCTCGGTAGTGCTATTAGGGGGTAGTGAGACCTTTGAGAGAGAGAACCTAGTGAGAGGTTCCGAGTCTGGTGGTGGAAGGCTATTCTTCTGCTCTTTTTCTTTGCTGGCTCATAATTTAAGTGATTATTTTTTCACTATACAGTTTTTATGTGGTGTGCTGCTTCACCATTGGCCCAGGGCTAACTGATGCCGGATTGCCACTTCCGAAACTGGGATCCAAGATGGCCCCTGGCAGCTTACATAGAGAAGCTTCGTGAAAGGTGGTGATGGGGAGGGTCTCCATCCAAGGCAGCTGGGGGAAAGTTTTTGAGAGGTGCAGATCTGACTGGAATGGAACCCTTCTACAATGCCTCCTAGTAACGAGGATGGTGTATCATCGTATAGCATCAGTGGAGATCAACTCTGACTAAGGTTTCATTGAGGCAGGCCACAAAACACACTCCTCCTGATTTCTGCCTCTAGAGTAGTTGGGGTCTGGCTCCTTCTGTCTCTTTTTTTTAAATCATTATATTTCTATCATCTTTAAAGAGTTATTCAAAGGAGTTACCTCCAACAAATCAATTCATAAATACAATGCATCATGTCAGCATGTCAGAATTTTATCGTTCTTACCTTCTTTCCCAAACCACTCCTATTGTCAGTTTTCTTAATTTTGTAAGACGTTTATTGAATATTATGATTGCATTCTGCTCCCTCTTTCCCTTCACTTGTTTCATTGAACTCATTGGAAAGGGTTTCACCTTTCAAGTACCAGTTTCGTGATACTAACATTGTTGAATTGAGTGTTAGATTTTCTAGGGAATTATGCAGTTTGAATTCTCCCTAGCAAATACTGTAATTCTATTACTTTTGTCTTTTTAATAGAAACCATTTAATAGGTGTGAGAATTATCTTACGGTGGTTTGGGTTTGCATTTCCTTGAAGTTAATCAAGATGAGTATCTTCTTATATTACTTTCTATTCTTTTTCAGATTTATAGATGGCACTATTTTGTGGTTAAGAGGATTTCAGTCAACATGATAATTTCATTCAATTTTCTCCAAAATAATTTTAGATGTTCATTTATTTGCCTCAAATCATTTAGTTAAGTGTTATCCTAAGGTGAAAGCAGGCTATCAACCTGAATCTTCAATTTATCATTAATCTTCTTACTGAGAAAACACTGGCAGCATTTTTTTTATGCACAGCGGTGTGTGTGTGTGTGTGTGTGTGTGTGTGTGTGTCCACAAACATGCATCCTGAGCTCTAATTCAAATGAGATGATAACTGCCTCAATTACATAGCAATTTATTGCCATTTTTATGTATGTACCTCTGCTAGTGCTACAGATGCAATTATATTTGTTTGCTTTTCTGTCAAAATGATTATAAATGTATGAAAATAAAATGACAGGAAAATAATTTAAGGTAGGAAATAAAATCCCTTGGGCAAATTCACCACATACTTCCTTACTTCAATATTGATGGTCTAACTTTCAAATAGACAAATCTATCATTTCAATTTTTGACCTCCAATACTCTGGGCTCAGGTTGATTTATATCAGGAAGTTTTTCACTTTGAAGGGGTCTTGTCTTTTCCTTTTTATTTTATTTTCTTCTTTTGCCCTTTATAGAAATGATTCAGTAAATAATGTTTGCAGTATATTTTCCTACTTTTGTCTTCTTAAGTAAAATTCATACTTAGCTTGTCTTTTCATTCCTCTGTGACAGTTTAGAAATGGAATGCCAAAGAGCCTTCAAATGTGTAGACTTATCTCATGTCTTTTTATTCTGGTTTCTTCTGCCATTTTTCCCCTCTGTTTCTCAAGGGTTATAGCTTACATTATACTGAAACCCTTGCTGACACTCAGTATAATAAAACCAGTATGTTCTTAGGAGCAAGAAAATATTACATTTCTATTATGACTTTTTGATGCTATAGTTAACTCACTAAAGCCTTACATTTTCCTTCTTGTTTTCCTTTGTAATTTGGCTTGTGAAAATTATGAGATTATAAGGAGCTATTTAACGCCTGGAAGGAGCACTTCTCAAGTAACTAGGTTTTCTTTCCCAATCTGTCTTCCCTATAGGTGCCTAAAGCAATCAATGACAGTGGCTTCTTCATATCTTCTCAATTCATGGTTCATATATTTTTGCAATAATAAGTGGCTTTATTTATTTAAAATACCTGTTTCACCAACTGGTTGTCAGTTTATCTGTATCGTGCCCTCCTGGGGTTCTATACCATATACTAATCCAGTGATAGCAGTGACACTATGTAGCATGTAAGGCCTTACCTTCTGAATTCACTGGAGATTCAAGAGAAAAGAACCATTTTGGCAAACAGCTCCAGCTCCCTGTGGAAGGAAAGTAGCTGAGAGAGAACAGCAGGAAACATGGGAACCTGACTGGATGCGACTCAACCTGGGATGTGGAAACATCCATTTATTTTCACCAGTGAACATTCAAAACAGCTAAGTGAGGATCATGACAAGAGAGGAAGATTTCTAGAAGGCTAAATAATGGAAGAAATGCTTTCTTGAAATACCAATATTCTCTTTGTGATAACAAGGAATTTGTATATCAAGACAGGCAGAATGGATATGTATACCTGAGGCGAGACCACAGGAGGCAGCTGTGAGAATGTGACCATTTGTACCCCGGAGGGAGAGAGGCCTTGGGGTTTCCAAACTACTGCTTTGTCTTGGACTTCCAACCTCTCTTATTGTGAGAAAAGATGGCTATGAAAGCCACCTACTCTGTGGAGTTGTTTGTTTGTTTGGTTGGTTGGTTTTGCTACCATCCTGGTGCTTAAACACATGGCCTAGGTACTGTCCCTGAGCTTTTGTGCTCAAGGCTATCACCCTACCATTTGAGCCACAGCTCCATTTTCGGCTTTTTGGTGGTTAATTGTAGATAAGAGTCTCATAGACTTTCCTGTCTAGGTTGGCTTTGAACTGTGACCCTCATATCTCAGTGCCTACTTTGTGGTGTTTTATTTTGACTTCACTAGCAATCTTATACCAACTGTTGTGTAAGGCCAATGCTAAGAAGCAAAACAACACAACACTTTCATATTACCTAATTAAGTTTTTGATAGAAAGTAGGGGAAAGTTAGATCTTTCAACAAGTTAGGACTTGTTTCACATTATAAACTCTCAATTTGATGGGCTTTGCTGGGAATAGATTAAATAAGGGTGAGAGGAAAATTAGGTCAGGCAAAACCAGTTAACACAAATGGTTTGTTACAGAAGCAATGTGAAAAAGCCTAGTGACAAGAATGAAATTACTTAAAAGGCACTGGGTACAAGCATGGACCTATGATAATGGAACTCCTTCATGTGACAAATTCATACTAATTCAAAATTAAAATTATAAAAGCTAATATGTGTGAGAAAAATAAAACAAAGTTACAAGAACAATAAAAATTGCTCAGAAATCACCCAGCAAGAATGGTTCTATAATGATTGCATACTTTTGACTACATTCAAAGAAAAATACACGTTTTTAAAAAGACTTTTTGGATGTTTTTAAAATTATCTTTAAATATTTGTACAAAAGGATTTCAATTCAACATGTCAGTTTGTGATTGCAATGTATCTAGATGAATGTCACTCTTTTCTTCATTCTCCTCCACCTCTCCCACCTTCTCTCATCCCCTCAAGTTACCTGGTTCTATTTTCTCATATATACATTGAATATTGTGACTATTCACCTACCCTTCCCCTTACTCTATTCCCTTCCTCTTAACCTTACCTCCCACCAGATACAAATTCCAGCTGCCTGCTATTCATTTTGCTAAACTACACCATTCTTCAGTTGGTGCATTTGTGAATACATGTATATGGCCTTGTATATGTTTATACTCACACATCTGTCAGTCTGTTGTCTATCCATCATCTAATTTAGATCTAACTTCCTCATAAGAGTGAAAATCTGCATCCTTTGTCTCTCTGGGTCTGACTTTTTCCACTTAATATGCCCTCCCCATACAGTTTGCTCTATTTCCCTGAAAAACATTGTAATATCATTCTTCCTGATGGATGAGTAAAATTCCATTATGTGTGTGTTCGTGTGTGTGTGTGTGTGTGTGTTTGTCACAGTAAAAAATAACTCCTGCTTTTGCAAATAAAATGGCTGCAATCAGTATGCAGGTAAAGCTTGTTGGAGAATGCTGAAATCCTGCTGAAATATTCAACTTATTTTTCTATTGTTCAGTGAAGTGTTTCAGACCTTCCTATGGAGCACATCATGTTCAATCCTGAATGCAAATAGATTCAGTTCCAATTCATTTCATCTGCATGCTTTACTTATTTGTTTCCTACTGAGACATTTTCGATGTCAGATAGTCTCATCTTCTCAATACTCAAAGAAACTCTATCAATTCCCCTCCTGTAGCAGTTACAAGATGCCCTGTCAAGCAATAAGCTATGTTTAAATGAGTGGTTTGTGTTTGAAATTCCAAGGGTCAGTACCCATTAAGTTGGCAAAGAAAAGATATATTTTAATTTCGTATAAAGTATCATGGAAAAGGCTGGTTAATTCTGACCTTTTAATACTGTTTTAACAATCCTTTAAAATCTCTAGATATTGACTGCTGCTTTTAAGAAAGTTGAGTTCTTTCTGTTGCTAATTAATATTGGATACTAATGGAATAACACATAAGAATTGAATGTGCTTTGCAAATTTAATGAATTGGAAGGTTCCCCCCTCCTCCCCACTTGGAGGAATTAAACTATGAAAATCCTCTTTTATTGACTCATATTAAAAGTGGTATATTTGAATTAAGCCCAGTGGTTTTGATTATTTTTTTTCAGCCAACAATACTTTCTGGATTGAGAATCTAGTTTGGATGACCAGAGATAAAGGGATAATATAATTAAAGAAGAAAAATAGATTAAATGAGTGAATTCCAGGGTGAATATTAGTGCAGAAGGCAAATTTCTGGTTACTTGAGAATCAGTGTTTTATTTATGGGACCAACACCCATAATAAAGATCCACTTGGTTTGCCTTGGTTAGCATATATATATTTCTGAAGCAACACTGAATAGGAGGCTAAAAATAGCACACTAGCTACATCCTTAACTATTGTCCACTGAATTTTGCTTGCTTTCACTCTTTAGGGATTTTACTCTCTCCTTTATGACACCTTTAAAATTTCTCTCCCTCCAACTATTGCTCCAAATACAACATTATATTTTACTTTATCTTTTATTTAGGAAAGGCTTGAACTCAGGGTCTGGGTGTTGTCCCTGAGCTTCTTTTGCTCAAGACTAATTCTCTACTCCTTGAGCCACAGCTCAATTTCCAGCTTCTTTTGGTTTTTTGAAAGTAGTTTATTGGAGATAAGAGTTTCACTAGTCTTTCCTGCTAGAGCTGGCTTAGAATGGCAATCCTTAAATCTCAACCTCCTGAGCAGCTAGGATTACAGGCATGAGCCATTGGTGCCCGGCTTTTAAGATATTCATGAATAGTATGATTACTCTTAGAGAAGGATATACTCTAAAAACAAAATGAGAGTAGGCTTTGATTTCTGGCATCTACAACTAAAGTACTTAGAAGTTATTACTTCTATTTTTTTTCATAGTAACAACACAACTTGTAAACCTGAAATTCTATGACTGTTCTTGGACCAGCTTGAGAAATGAGGTCACAGGCTTCCATCCATTGCAACTATTAAGAAAGCCTCGATGCAGGAGGCTGAGACCTGAGGACCACAGTTCAAAGCCAGCCTAGGCAGAAAAGTCTCTGAGATACTTATCTGTAAATAACTGCCAAAAGGCCAATAGTAAAGCTGTGGATCAAGTGGTAGAGTACCACCTTTGAGCAAAAACAAACAAACAAAAAAGCTAACAGACAGTACCCAGGCCCTGAGTTTAAAATTTTAGAGCTAGTTTTGAAATTGGTTTAGGAAAGGAGGGAGTGGATGGGGGAAAATGATGGTGTGATTCTGACTGAGGTACACTATATGCATACATGGACATGTCAAAATGAAACCCCCCTTGTACCACTAATTGATGCTAATAAAAATAAAATTTTAGCCAGGTTAAAAAGAAAGCCTCATCTACAGAAGCACACTAAAGATATACTCACAGCAGAAGCCACTGAAGCTGTGTAGCCAATAAACTCAAAACCCTGCTCAATGTCCGTGTGGACCAGCATGAGCAATAAGCCCTGGGGATGTAGGTACAGGGCCCTCAGCACCCATGATCTTCAGGAACTCCCCAGGGCACTCATAGTAAGAATATAAGGTTAGAATATAAGAATATAAGGTTAGCTCCTAGCAGAGAGATAGAGCATAACCTTTGTGAAATACACTCAGATCCTTATACACACACACACACACACACACACACACACACACACACACACACAAATGGCCTCACTCCCAGCTTTCTTCCAAAATCTTATTCCTCCTGGAGAAATGCTGTCCCTTAATTTCAACTCCTTTTAGGCTTTTTATCTCATTGGTAGGTGAAACTTATGGTAGCTGAGAGGGGTCAAAAATTCAAGGGAATAGTTTGGAAACCCCTAGGAAGATAGTAAAGAAGAAGAGGAAAGGAAACACCACTGGAGAAAGATGAGTGGAACTAAGAGTCTTGAGACATGGACCCAGACAACCTGACATTTTGTGAATGTGGACAGAGTGTGGTCCAAGCCTCAAACCTTCCTTCTACACCAACAGGAACTACAGTGTGAAGAAAGTGGATTATCTTGGAAAGAGACAAAAACCACTGCTCCTTTTTGATGATACTTATGCAAGTCCCAGGGAAGCTGGAGGAATTTGCAGCTGTAGTAAACATAAATACAGACTGGCAGACAAACCTAAACCCTCACTCTGTCTGACTACTCATCTCAGCTCCTAATGCCTGAATGTCATATTTGAATTTCATAATTTTGGAGGGCCCTTTGGGGGGGGGGGTTGAGTTCAGAGCCTTTTACTTCATTGGCAAAATATTCTTTTTTTTTTTAGTGTGTCATTCTTTTTTTATTTTTTTAAAATTTTATTGTCAAACTGATGTACAGAGAGGATACATTTTCATACGTTAGGCATTGGAGACATTTCTTTTTTTATTATCTATATATTTTGTATTATCAAACTGAATTACAGAGAGGTTACAGTTTTATACATTAGGCATTGGATACATTTCTTGTACTGTTTGTTACCTCTTCCCTCATTCCCCCCTCCCCCTCCCCCTTTCCTTTTTCCCCCATGAGTTGTTCAGTTGATTTACACCAAACAGTGTTGCAAGTATTGCTTTTGTAGTCATTTGTCTTTTTACCCTGTGTTTCTCTATTTTGGTATTCCCTTTCAGTTTCCTAGTTCTAATACCAGTATACACAGTTTCCAATGTACTCAGATAAGATACAGAAATAGTGCAGGTACAACCACAGGAAAGGGATACAAGAAGATCATCAATAGTAGATGCTATGGTTTCACATGGCATGTTGAAAGTAATTACAAGAGTGATATAACAGTTGTTTCCATAACATGGAGTTCATTTCACTTAGCATCATCTTATGTGTTCATAAGGGTATAGCTATTGGGTTCTTGTGATCCTCTGCTTTGACTATTGGCAAAATATTCTAAGATTTGAGCCATACCACTAGTCCTCGCACTTGAATTTCAACAACAGAAAAAGACTTGAAAAGGGGGGGTGGGGGGATATCACAGCCTGGAAAGACACAGTGATCTTCAAAACCATATTCAAACAGGGCATAGTTCTTAGCATTATCAGATGCTTGATTTAGAATAACTGTGGTTATGTGTTGGGGTTTGAGCACAAAACAACCAGATATGTAAGAGGAAATGGAGACTATGAGCAAAGGGGAAATGTGGAGGAATACTTAAGAATAAATCTATTAAAATGCAGCAGAGATTAAAGATGCCTTCATGGGCTTATTGGTTGATTTTAAAAGGCCAAAATAACAATAAATTAGCTTAATTGACAATCAAACTCTTTTAAACTGTTACAATATGGGGAAAGTAAGTCATTAAAAATTCTAGCATGAAGCCAGATGCTGGTGGCTCATGCCTGTAATCCTAGCTACTCAGGATGTTGAGAGCTAAAGCTTGTTTTTGTTCAAAGCCAGCCCAGGCAAGAAACTCTATGAGACTCTTATCACCAATAAACTACTAAAAAACAAAGCCAGTAGTAACATATGTCTTAAGGGGTAGAGTGCTCACCTTGAGCAAAAGAAGCTCAGGCTCAGGGACAGTGCCCAGGCCCAGAGTTCATGCCCCAGGACCAGAAAAAACAATCCAAGCATCCAAGAACTGGATAATATAAAAATATGATTGAGAAATGAGAACAAATGGAGAAAAGTGTGGAAAAATTATTTAAAGTAGTAATAGTCAATAACTTTCCAAAATTAATGGCAGAAATAAACAGAAACATAAAACAAGTCATTATAAATTTGTTAAAAATCAACGTGGATGAAAATATTTAGGACCTAGGGATAGTCAAAAAGTTCATATAACTTACATAACTGTAACCCCTCTGTACATCATCATTATAATAAAAATAAAAGTTTTTAAAAGTTCACACACATATCACTATTAGCATACTCCATGAAAGAAATATTAGCAAATTGAACTATATACAAATTATATTTTCCTCCCTGTGGAACACACTGTTATGAGGATGAAATTTCAAAAAGAAAAACAAAAATAATTGAACCAGAGAAAAATTACATTCCACACAACTAATAAAGAAATATCACCTAGAATATATTTTGAAACTCTCAAAACTCTTTATGGCTGCTGAGTTGATTCTAGTTTAAAACTGGGCAGAAGATGTGGATGAAAATTTTACCCATGTGTACATTGAAGGGGCAAATAAACAAAAGGGTATGTTCAATCTCATGCTAACTGGCAAAGATAGGTTACCATGTTATTATTCAAAATATTTTTCTTCATTTGTGATGATTTCTATCAGTCTTCATATCTGTCAAGCTTTCTCTTGGATTTTTTTATTCTTTGCAATTGGAAATATAGCATTCTAAGAGAAAAGTATCAATATTTAGCAGATCTATAGCCAGACTCTTATCCAAAAGTGAGATGTTATTATGTGTCAAAGGTATACTTGATGAGGAAGAACAAAGGAAAATAGAATGCAAGGCCTGAAGGCTACCTGAATGTGGTCTTGTATTAAGACTTTGTACCCAAGGAATGAAGGTGTCCCAGATGTGTTTGAACCCAGCTGAACTCAAAACAGTGAAGTTTGAGGCAAAAGCTTGGTTGTGTTTGTACAACTGGGGTCCATTATGTTTGCTATTCTGGGGGCATTCCACATTATAAGGAGATAGTGACTATTGGTGAGTCCCAATCAAAATTAGGAAACTTCTGGAAAATGTCAGTGATACTATAGAAATTTTTGAGTTGCTTCATCCACATTTCTTTCAACTTTCTACAATTCACAATTACCAATTACTTTCCTCTTCACACTTACATGTGACCTGTAACCATCCCATGGAATACCATCCACGAAAGTTTCTCAGGTGGAAAGGAAATAGCAGAGAAGTATACTGAATTTTATTTCATGGATCTACAAACATGGCTGGGCATGAAATTTCATGGTCCAGATATCAGAAAAGAAGACCTTTTCCTATAAAATGTTAGAGTCCTTGACCCCCTACAGAAGGGACTTCCAACTGTGTGTTTTCATTATTTCTTTGTCTATCCATTCCGGTCAACAAATGTTTATTGAACACACACCTCAAACAACATATGTTTAACCTTAGGAACCTGAAGGCACTGCACTTTAGTACAAGAGATATTCAATAAACAAACAGGTATAGAGAATAAGAAAAAAAGTAGCAGGTCAAGTTAAGTGTTACTACCTCAGATAGCAGGATAAAGGAGGGAAAGCCCGCCTGAGACAGACTGTGAATTCCAGCTGATAGAACCACCACTTTTAAAACCCGCAGGCAGTGACATGCTTTGCCTGCTGAAGATTGATTGGAAAGGGGCACACAGGGGTTGGATTGAGGAGCAAGTGTAAAGGGGGAGAGGGAGGGGTAAATGAAGATGCTGAAAGTTGGCTTGAAGTTCAGGGGAGCTGGATTGTTTCTAAGAGCAATAGATTATGCTCAGAGGATTTTGAGCTGAGGACCTTTTGACAATATTTTGGCTATTGGGGAGATGTAGTATCTAGTTATTCATAAAGCTAGACTATCTTGAGCACAACAGCATGTGAGGGTGATGTTTACTGAAAGAGAGATTCTACAGAACACCACAGATTCATGATTGAACAGAGTCAAGAGAACATGGTTACTCTAACAACAAAATTGATCTCTTCTACCTCTAACTCATAAATCCTATTCATTATAGGGCTAGAAATACCTTTTGCCATTTTAATATTTTTGTTTATTGAAAGATCTTTATTATTATAATTGGAATAGCAATGATTTGTAGAATACCCTGTACATTTGATGAAAAGAACTGCTTGTTTTTTCCTTAATTGTATTCCTGGTTCTGCTTTATTTCACTATTTCAAAATAAATTCCTTTTGTTAAATTAGGGAGAGAATTTCTCTCATGTTATTAGAATAATTTTATCTAAGCCTAATAGTTTCTAATGCACCTTTAAAAAAGTATTCACTTTGCCATATTTTATTAATAGATATTTTACAAATTCCCTATTACTATCTAATTGAGCAAATATGCTCTTTCCTACTTTTCTTATTAAAGCAAGATTTTAAAATGAATTCAATAGCTTGGCATTTAAAAATAATTATTAATTTCATGCCTACTTGCTTCCTATGTGTTTTACTCCTGAGATATTTGTATAGCTCCTTCCCATTCCATTAATGCTTTAGATAATATTCGCCTCTTTTCCACTGCTCTCGACTTGATTTGCCTGTTTCTAAAACCATCTCGCCACACTCAAATTGTCTTGCCCTCTTCCAGGCCCAGTAATCCTCTTCTTACCATTGTGTTTCCAGAAGATTTTCATTTTGGAACATTAAGAACACTATTTTCCTTCCTAGATTATGTACATGAAGAATGCACGTGCTGTGTCATGATTGCATGAACATGCATTTCATCTGCCTTTATCCTGTGAAATTTGGCTCCCACCTCTAGCAAGTATATTGTCATGAGTGGGCTCTCCAATCCCTTTGGATTGATTTCTGACATTTGAAATCATTTAACAACAGAAGGTGATTTGAAAATTCATTAGTTTATATCACTTATCTTCCAAATAAAGTTATTTCTGAAATTTTTTGTGTGTGTCTGAGGGAGACAGTCATGGTGTTTGAAATTGAGGCCTTGTACTCTACCATTTCAGCCTTGGTTCCAACCCTGTTTTGCTCTTCAATTAGGGGATTTTTTTTCCCCTGAGGTTAACCTCCAATGCATGGCTTTTGCACAGATGTGATCACAGGCGCACACACCACACTATACCTGCCTTGTTGATTGAAATGAGGTTTTGCCAACTTTATGTCCCAGGCTGGGTCTCACACTTCCATCCTTCTAATGTCTACCTCCCAGATAGATGAAATTACAGCCATAATTTTCCAAGGCCCAGCCTCTGAGTTTTTTGTTAGTTTGTTTTGTTTTTGCGCAAGGCTAGCACTCTGCCACTTGAGCCATAGCGCCACGGCTGGCTGTTTTCTATATATGTGGTGCTGGGGAATTGAACCCAGGGCTTCATGTATATGAGGCAGGCACTCTTGCCACTAGGCCATATTCCCAGCCCTAGCCTCTGAGTTTTTTTTACTTATACCTTAACCATAGCTGCTTTCTCCTCCAATATTGTGTACAGGTGTACATGTGTATATGTATATGGAGCTCTCTTTCTATATGTGTGTGTGTTGGATAGATATCCATACACATATGTAAATATG
Organism: Perognathus longimembris pacificus; assembly: GCF_023159225.1. Classification (NCBI taxonomy): domain Eukaryota; kingdom Metazoa; phylum Chordata; class Mammalia; order Rodentia; family Heteromyidae; genus Perognathus; species Perognathus longimembris. The sequence goes on from NC_063162.1 coordinate 54,182,744, forward strand.
CATATACATGTATACATAAATATATGTATATATACATACACTCATACATCCATATAAATGACATATTGTCTAATATCCTCCATTGAGGTTTCAGGGCAAGAAAAACTAAAAAATGTTGTCAATTAAATTCTCATATAGCTCAGACTCTATTCCTAACTTAGAACCTATAGTCTGCATCTCTACTCACACAGTAACTCTCAAACACAGTACTTTAATAGCCTCTTCTACTCTCCTTATCTTTCTATTTCACCATCAGTAAATTCCCCAAGTGCAAACATGTCTGTACGACAGTCATTGTGCCTTTATTTACTGAGTCTACAATTTCCACATTTGTACTCCTCTAGAGATAGCTTTAGATTGTGTTGCTATTGAATAATATTTCACCTTACGGATGTGTCACAGTTCATCAATTCACCCACTGAGGCACATGTTTGATGCATTCTGTTTTGGACAATTATAAATGAAGCTGCTATAAGTGTCCATTTCCAGAGCTTTGATAGAGAAAAATTGTCTGCTTGTTTGGCTGAATATCTACAACTGCTGTTTGCTGGCTCTTATTGTAAGACTATGTTTAGCATTCTAGGAAAATGCCAGATTGTCTTCTGTAGTGACAATACCTTCTTTTTTGTGTGTATTCCTATCAGTAGTAAGTGAATTCCTGTTGCTCAATATTCATGTCAGCATTTGATATTTTTAAAGGATTTTGGATTTCAGCCATTGTGATAGGCATATGGCTTTTTCTCACTGCTATTTTATTTGCAGTTCCACAGTGATGTGGGATGTTGAATATGCCTTTATGGATCTTCTTTGAGCAGATGTTGGTTCAGAAACTTTTTCTGTTTTTAATTTTAAACAATACTATTTTCTTGTGCTCGTGCTGGTATTGAACTCAGGGCCTTGTACTCTAGCTTAGCATTTTCTGTTCAAGGCCAGCTCTCTACCATCTGAGCCACAACTCCACTTCCTCAAATAATTTCCTTATTGTTAAGTTTCAGGAGATCTTGTAAAGTTTGCATAAAAGTCCTTCAGCAGGCTTGGCATTGGTGGTACACACCTATAATCCTAGTTACTCAGGAGGCTGAGATCCGAGGGTCTCTGTTCAAAGCCAGCCTGGGCAGGAAAGTCTGTGAGACTCTTATCTCCAATTAACCACCAGAAAATCAGAAGTGGAGCTGTGGTTCAGTGGTAGAGTGCTAGCCTTGAGCTGAAGAACTCAGGGGCAGTACCCAGGCTCTGAGCTCAAGACTCATGACCAACAATAGAATGAATGAATCAATGAATAAAGCCCTTCAGCAGGTTTGTGTTGTACAAGCAATTTTTTCATGTGTATAGGTTGTCTTTTTATTCTCTCCACATCTTTCATCAAAAAGAAGCAAAGTAATAAAGCCTAAATTTTCAACTGTTTTTTATTTACCACTGAGGGTCACCTTGATTTTTTTTTTCTAGTGAGAAATTTCACCTGGAAGTTTTGTGGTTTTATGTCTTGGGTTAATCATTTGGAAATGATTTTTTTGTGAAATTCATAAGGCCTATATGGGTCATTTGAACTTACTTTGCATAGTGAGGTACAGCTTCTCTAACACTGTCAAGAAGACAGTCTTTTCTCCATTGAATTGCCTTTGCTTCCATGGGAAAGGTCAGCTAGAACTATATGTGGAGATCAATTTCTGGAGTCTTGTTTCATTGATGTATTTCTTTAATATTTACCAATAGTGAAAGGTGTTTACTCATTGACTACTACTCTGTTACTATTTTTATAATTGCTTTTATTAGGCAATACAACTTTGGAATTTTGTTTTTGGCAGTTTTGTCAAGTTGATTATTGTTTTAGTGGAAGGGGGACATTTTAGAGTTTTCTACTTTACTATTCTTGGTGCTGTAAATCAACACTAATTGTTTTCCTTTGGGGTGTGTGTGTGTGTGTGTGTGTGTGTGTGTGTGTGTGTGTGTGAGAGAGAGAGAGAGAGAGAGAGAGCGAGAGAGAGAGAGAAAGAGAGAGTACTGAGGCTTGATCACAGGGCCTCCAGAGCTCTTGCTCAACTTTCTCTCTCAAATCTCATTCTCTACCACTTGAGCCACACCTCCACTTATGGCTTTTTGCTGGTTAATTGGAGTCAGACAAAACCAGGGGTCTCTTAGATTTGTCTGACTGAGCTTTTTTTTTTTTTTTTTGGTCTCTTATAGCTTTTTTTCCCCCCAGAGCTGAGGACCAAACTCAGGGCCTTGTACTTGCCAGGCAAGTGCTCTTCTGCTGAGCTAAATCCCCAATCCCTGACTGAGGTATTTTTAAATCTCAATTCTCAGGTCTCAGCCACTTGAATAGCTAGAATTTATAGGCAGAGCCACAAATACCTGGCCAATCCTAATTCTTTCTCTATACAATTGGACAGAATATGTTAGGGTAGGGATGAATCTTGATGTAATAAGAGTAAATTGTATGTCTACTAACAATACATTATTTTATTGGGATATATTTGTAATAGAAGCATAAAATAAAGAAATGAATGCTATGAAACTTGTCACGAAGCTAATTCATCCTTCACTTGAGATTTTAGCTCATCAAAAATGTCATATCGATCAATGTACATATTCATAGGAAAATGCTAACTATAAAATATAAAGATTTCATAATTTTCTCCTTTTCCAGTAGTGCTGGTATTAGAAAATTAAATGAAATGCTGGTTGGGAAATCAGCACCATATACTTGGCTGGTGGTTTCTGTTCCTCAAAGGTAAGAGAAAAAATAATAAATTATTTCCTTAGAACAAGTCATAGTTAAAGTTTGACCAAGTTGTGAGTGCACCAACCTAGTTTTTTTTTAACCATGATACACTAATATTCAAGATACACATGTGACAACGGAACCAGGTAATCAAGGGGATAGATGGGGTTGGGAGAGATGGGGAAGGACAATAGAAAGGGTGACATTAATCAAGATGCATTATACTCATAAACTGATAAGAGTTGAATTGAAACCCCTTTTTACAAATACTTAATGTATAAAAAATTATATACAAATACAGAGAAAACATCCACTTCTATTGCTGCCAACTATTTTCTTGAAAAAAAAGTTTCAAGATATCATTAATGTTAATGGCAACAAAGATTTCTGTGGTAGGTTGTACTGTTGCTCCCAGAAAAATAAATTTTACAAATTTGCTTAATGATACTTGACAATTCATGAAACATTCAAGACAGGGGTGAATATAAATTTTGTCAATGAGAGTGTGCATTCCCCCCCAATGTAGCTGAATATTTCTTTTATAGTTTGTTTTCCAGAGCTAAGGACCGAACTCGGGGCCTTGAGCTTGCCAGGCAGGCACTCTTCCACTAAGCCCTGAAGGTGAATATTTCTGATACATTAAGCTCCTTGAGAAGAAGGCCTTTCTCTCATCCTCCACAGAGCTGTCCATATTGGCCATCTCAAATTATTTTTACATCTAATACCACCATCGCACACCAATGTCTTCAGCAACATGTACTGTACTAAGCAATAATGTATTTCCTTAGTATACAGTGTGTCATATCATATCAGCAATGCATTTCTCTCTAGATTTATTTAAATAAGGGGACAGTTTAGGGAAAAAAACATACTTTAGAGAAGTGTTGACTTACTCCCTTTCCATTTATCTTACTAGCACAAGTAGAATTTATAGTTTGTAAGTCCTTCTCGTACAGTTTACGTGAATTCTTCTCATTTTTTCTCAGTGCATTTTCTCACAAGTTTTTGAATTAATTACAAAATTTAATGATGAACACTTAGTGAAATAATGGAGCTGTTGCCATCTAAGAAACCAGGCTCTAAGCAGGTGTCATGCCCATGGTATTTCCCTAAAAATCATACAAATATTACTTGACCTCTCTGCTCAAATAATAAAATACATTAAGAGCCAAGGTCCTATAGCCAAGGTTGCATCTGAATTTGCATATTGTATTAAGTACCTACTTGAATTTTTAGATCTACCTAACCAAATTGATCTCAGTTTATTCTTTAATAATAAAAATTTAAGATACATTAATCATAAGCTTAATGAGGCAATTAAGAAAAGTGCATGAAACTTTCTAATATATCCTGTTACCTATGCCAGGAGTCAAGAAGGTTATCTTCCCATTCACTCAACTCCTTGCTTCTTTCTCTCAATAGTTTAATATCAATATGTGCTTGATTAATAAGTGGCTGAGCAATTAGAATGTTTCTTCCAATAAAATAATGAAGATAATCATCACTCAATTAATGATAAGCAGAAATGAGAAAGAAATAGAGTAAATGTGAAGGAGAGGATCAACAATTTGGAACCATGTAAATATTTTAAATGGTTGTAGAATGCAATGAATTTTCTATAGCCATCCCTAAAGCCCAGAATCCATGAAAGTCAAAAAACCCTACTGTGACTCAGATGATGTCACAGGCTCTTGGTGTGACTTTAAGGTAGTGATATTTCCAGTATATTCTAAAAATGACAACTCCCCCCTGCCACGAAAAAAGAAATATATATCTGTACTGAGTCCCAAGTTGTTAGAGAGTCTGTAAGGGTTAGGACTGCCATGGTGTTGTGCAAATATCATGGCACAGGGATGTATCATCATGCTGGTGCTATTGACAGCCAGGTTTTTAAGCACTGGGAAAAGAAAAGAAGAAATATCATGTATGGCTTAGGAGTTGGGGGAGGGTGGATGGATGTTTGCTTATTTGTTTTGTTGGTACTAGGGTTTGAACTCAAGACCTAGAGGGTCTGGTGCTCTGCCACTTGAGCCATACCTGAAAGGTTTTGCTGGTCAATTAGGAGATACAGTTTTGCACACTTGTATGCTCAGATTGGCTTTAAAATATAATTCTGCAGATCTCAGCCTCATTTGTAACTAATATTACTGGCACCTTGCATTGTTTTGTTTTGTTTGAAACATCATCCATGTTTAGTTTTTTGAGGAATCTCCAAACTGTCTTTCAAAGACATTTAAAGCCACACCCTAAAGAATGTAGTATACAAAGCAAGAAGAATTTTCTAAGCAAAGATAAGACAACTGATAAAGTTTAGAAAATGATATCTGTACTACTCACTCACAAGGGCCCACAAATTCAAACCCAAAGTGTATGATTACATGAAGAAAATGTGGGATTTGTACCTGATGGAATACTATTGAGCCTTGAAAAGAATGGGAGTATGAAAGAAATATATTCAATTTTTAAAAATATTATACAACATATATATCAGTACCACGTAGTACCCCATTACAAAATATATACTATGTAATATGTGCATATGTAGTATATTGTTGTATATCAGTTAAAAATAAGAAAATAAGGTGTTACTATTGACTTAACTCTCAGTACAAGAAATGTATCCAATGCCTAATGTATGAAACTGTAACCTCTCTGTAATTCAGTTTGATAATAAAATATATATACAAAAAGAAAAAAAAGAAATCCAATAATATTGTTTTAATACTGCATGTTTGTCACAGTAATATGGCCATTTTTAGTATATGCTAGATATCCGTTGATCATAAAACTGGCAAATGAAGAGAAAATATTTGGCTTATATTTTCTTGTTTTTCCTAGGTGTACTTTATTCAGAGAAAACTGACAATTAGCATATTTTTTTCTTTAAAGAAATACTGTAGGCAACAAATAAATCAGGACAAAATAAAGGAGAGCATGACTATTTTCAACATAGAAAGCAATAAAAGACTGGGGACCTAGTCACTAACATGCCACACAGAAAAACAGAGTAATAGCTAAATTACATGCACCCTGTTTGAAAAAAACTCACAACTAATAATGTATTATTGTAAAAAAGTAAAATAAATCAAGCCATAAGAACACAAAGCCTAATATAAGTGTATCTATTTCTTGCAAATTAAAAGAAAGAAGACAGTGAGGAGTGACTCCATGGAGAAGAGTCTGGAAATACAAGCTATGAGAGGTAATAAGACAGACGGTCTTTTGGACTCAAGGAAAAAAAGAATAGTGAAGAAAGAAGGATGGAGTAGAAAGTGTAGGTTAGAAGAAACTTAGAGACAAATCAATCAGTTACCAATAAATACACAGGCTTTAATGGATTTTGATTTAAGTAACTTGTACAAGAAGACTGTGTTTGATTTGTTTGAGTGTACAAAACTAATGTTCCTGCCAAAAAACAAACATGGAAACTAGGACAAGCACTTATTATCTTTTATTGTTGATTTTTTTTTTTCTGGTAACAGCCATTCTAACAGATGGGAGGTGATATCTTCTTGGGATTTTGATTTGTGTTTCTCTAAGGATTAGTGATACTGAACACGTCATGTATCTGTTGGCTGTCTTCTTTTGGATAAATATTTGTCCAGTTTATTTGCTTAGTTTTTAAGTGATGAATTTTGAGGTTTATTGTTGAGCTGCATGTATTTTTATATATGTGGATATATAGTTTGTAAATACCTTCTCACACTCAATTTGTCATCTTTTCACTCTGTTGCTTTCTTTTCCTTGCTGTCTAAAGTTATTTTTATTTTCATAAAGTGTCACTTGTTTACATCTACTGATTTTGCCTATACAGTGGGAATCCCAAATAAAATGGAACCATTGCAAAGGCCAATATCAAAGGGACCCCGCTGTATGTTTTCTTGTAGGAATTTTTTTTATTTCTAGTCTTACATTTATATTTTTAACCCAAGTTGTGTTTGATTTGTTTATATGACATAAGATGTGGGCCTGCTTTCACCATTTTGCATTTGGGTATATAATTTCTCTGGTATCATTTCTTTCTTTCTAGAGTCTAGATATCTTACAGACACTATGTGGATAATAATAATAATATGGATATATCAGTGGAATACAAATATTAGTCCATAATAAATAAACCCATATATACAGTATCAATTGATTTTCAATAAAGGTGCTTATAGGAGAAAACAATTCTGAACTAAGTGTAGAACAATTACATTATTCAATAATTCTACTTGTAGGATTATAGCCGAGGAACTGGCAAGCCAATGTTTAGCAAAAATTTAAACACAAATGTTCATAATCGCTTTATGCATAACAGCCAGTAAGTATTAGGAAGCCAAATGTTCGCCTGTAGATGGATAGAAAACAAAGCATGAAATAACTATTGGGTGTGACTACCATGTATAAAAATGAGAAGCAAGACATGTTTCAACATAAAGGATCATCTAAATCATTGTACTGTGATAGCATCAGAAACAAAATAGCATATATCATATGAATGTATTGATATATAATTATGTGTAGATAGTTCATAGAGAAAAATTAGGTTAGTGGCTTTGAATGGCTAGTAAGAAGGGGTAATTGGGAATTGCTCTAATGGCTTCATGGCTTATTTTTAGACAGTGACAGTTGCATTCACCTTCTCAAAGCCACTGCATGGTGTTTGGCAGGAGCGTGAGATTTCTGAGTGGAAATTACAACTTTATTCCAATAATACAAAGGCACAACACAAGCTACCGTACTGAACTTTGGAGGACCAGAAAATCCAAAACATTGATAATGAATGGATCATTTAGCAGATGTTGTAATGAGAACCTGTGTTTTTCATTGTATTATTTTGATTTCTGTGTATATTGAATAGTTCACTCTAAAACAGTTCTTTAACAAAAAGCAGCAAAACTTTATTTCACCCAGTTTCCATGATGGTTCCTAAATTTGTAATGTTTACACTATTATGAACATTCCAACAGTAAAGTCAAAGTGCTTCAACTAATTCATATGAAAATGAAAGATTTTCAAAAGTGAAAATAAATACTTTTGAAATCTATTGTAGATTTTGTTGTTGTTTGTGCTTTTATTGAGCACAAGAAAATCTCAGGGCCTTATTACATTCTTTTAAAAATAAAGTTATTTCATTTTATTGTAACAGTGATGTCAAAGGGGTAACATTTACATAAGTAAGGTAGTGAGTACATTTCTTATCTAACATTATTACCTCTCCTTGTTTTCTCCTATTTTCCCTCCCCGCAATTCCCCTTCCTCCCAAGTTGTAAAGTTTGTTTCCAACATAGTGTCTTTTGAGTATTGCTGTTGCATTGGTTCACCCTTTGTCCTTTGTTTCATCATTTTGTTAGTCCCCTACTCTTGTTTGGTACTTGAATCATACACCCAGGTTAATTGAAGATAAGCATCTCATGAACTTTTCTTCCCCAGGCTGGCTTTGAACCATGAATTCTCAGGTCTTAGCCTCCTGAGTAGTTAGGATTTACAGGCACGAGTCATTGGCATCTGGCTGACACATTAGAAATATTGATTCTGAGATCTACAACTTCATGTTTGTTTTATTTCTATCGTTTCTATTTGTCATTTACCATTATGCTATTTCATTATCTCCTCGTCTGTGTGGACTGTAACATTGGGGGACCTAGCCATTTTACATAAGAGGTTTCTGTTCACTGGCTCTCATCTATGAATTAAAAAAAAAGATTGGAGGGGAAATATATAATGCATTTTATGAAACTTCTTTGAGTGTCTAGTGTTTGCTCAATGAAAGAAGTCTTTTAGTCCTAGAAAATCAAAACAGAATAGAAGCTGGGTGTGGCAGTTCAAATCTGTAATTCTGCTACTTGGAGGCAGAGATTGAGGGACTGAAGTTCAAAGCCTGACCAGGCAGAACAAAGCTTGACGAGCATCTCAACTAGTGGCTGGGTATAGTGGAGTGTCTCTGCTGTTCCCGAGTACCTGGGCTCAGCAGCACGGTCTTCCCATCTCTAGGGACAATGTGAGCATGAGTCAGAGAATCATTGCCCATGCAGCCCAGGCATAAAGCAAGACCCTCACTTCAAAACAGCCAAGACAAAAGATGTTCTAAAAGCTGGGCTCAATTACATCATCTGCCTAGTAAACACAAGATCCTGAGTTCAATCCCTGCACTGCCACAAAAGTAAGAAAAGAAGAAAAAACAATCGAATACAACAACCATTACAACCAGTAGGCTCTCTGACAAAAGACACACAGAAAACAAAGATAATTTGTTCATCACAAGTGAAATGTACCTTATCAACCAAGTGACCCAGAAATCCTGCTTGATTTCGTTTCATGCTACCCATATGATTTTAAAACATGAATGAATAAAACATTTTATACTCTCTGGGAATACATACAAACAGGTTAGCCAAGTGGCAGACACTTTTCATGAACAATGAAAAATTTATTTGAGCATCTGCTAGCTTCCAAGTAGCCAGATGTTTTTCATTGCAGAGCTAAGCTTTCAATAAATTTAACTTTAATACCTTCATCACCCATGGGGTGACTATAATACTTCTCTTTTCTCAAAAAAATAACCAAAGCCAAGTTTACCTGTCCAGCATCTCACAATATAATTATTAGTCTTGAATGGAAGTATCATTGTATTACTTCTGCCTTTGGCTCATTAAAACAGGAAATTAAATTTCTTTGTGGCCCAGCACTGGTGTCTCATGCCTATAATCCTAGCAACTCAGGAGGCTGAAATCTAAGGATTGGGTTTGAAGCCAACCTGGTCAGGAACGTCCATGAGACTCTTGTGTCCAGTTAACCACCAGAAAACCAGAAGTGAAGCTGTGGCTCAAAGTGGTAGAGAGCTATCTTTGAGGAAAAGGTAGCTCAGGGACAGCACCCAGGCCCTGAGTTCAATCCCAATGACCAACAAAAACAAAACAAAACAAAACAAAACAAAAATATATATATACTGTGTGTGTGTGTGTGTGTGTGTGAGTGTGCGTGCATGTGCATGTTTTGGTACTGGGGCTTGAACGCAGGGTCTGAGCACTGACCCTTCACATTTTTATTTAAGGCTAGCACCCCACCATAAGAGCCACAGTTCTACTTCTGGTTTTCTGCTGTTTAATTGGAGATAACTCTCATAAACTTTGCTGCCCTGGCTGGTTTCTAGCCATAATCCTCAAATCTCAGCCTCTAGGTAGCTAGGTTGATAGGTATGAGCTACCCATGATGGACTGCTCTCCATGATTTGATTGTTTGTTTTGCCATAATTAGCTTTTGCATAATAAAAGCTGAATTCTGACCTTTTCTGATTGTTTTTGTCTCTTGTAAGAAAGGAGTGGGAGTGAGAAGGACAAACATGTTGTGCTGTTTCAGGAGACTTCAATGCTTAACAATGTGCAGATACTTAAGGGCCACTTGAAAATATATAAAACAAATACAGTTAAAAAGCATTTGAAAAAGAAAATGGTAAATCACACACACACATACACTCACACACACGGACATGTGATTTCTACAGAGTAAGACTAGGATTGCATTCACAGATAACAACCAATTTTGTTTAACATTCTGGTCATCTTAATCACATATGAATGTATGATACTAATCAGGAAAGATAAATAGAATACAGTTGAGTTCCATCATTGTTTTGGGTAAGTTGTCAATCCATATTTTTCAGATCACTTGCATTATAAATACCTGGGGTGACGATTTCAAAATGCCCAACTCCAGGTTCAATGAATCCAAATCTCTGAGAAAGACTTAAAAATTACATAACAACATAGGTGTTGAGTGCATGCCTATAATCTCAGACCTTGGGAGGAAAAAGTAAAAGGGCTGTGATTTGGGGGTAGTTTGAACTATCTAGTGATTTCTGGGTTAGTCTGAGCAAAAGTATGGGACCTTGTCTCAAAAAAGTCAAAGGTTGGGGTTGTATTTCAACGATGGAATATTTTCCTGAAAAGAACATGGACCCAGGTTCAATGACCAGCTCCTTCAAAATGATGAGGTGGAAGCAAGATGAGAAAATATATTCATAACATCAAGAAATATATGGGGGACTCAAAATCCTGGAATAAAAGTTATGAGTGCAGTTTAGAAGTGTTCTTCTATTCCAGCTCTATGTTTTAAGACTTGCGAACTCCCTAAGTATGTTATTCTCTGCATTCCAGAGTAAGAACAATGAAAGCATCTCCTTCTTGAAATTTCAACTGGATCTAAACATCCATCGTGACCTCACCTCTGTCCTGTTATCTTTTCCCTTTTAACTGGAAGGAATCAGAAGTCTTAACACTGGATTTTGTTCTATCTCATTCATGTTCTTTAGCAACAATCCTACTTCACCCATGAAATACTAACTTACAATGACTAACTTGTATGTCATTTGGCTTTCTATTTATTTCCATTTCTGCGGCATTAGTATGGAGCTATGTGGAAAAAAAATCTCAAGTTCTCTCCTTTGATTATTACTTTTCAATTCACCTTGGTTTACAGATCATAATTTCCATGATGCTTTCCACCCATTTGTTACCCACAGCCCCATTGTACTTCTCTAAACCTAAATCCTATGGACTGTTCACAATCATACTTTCTCTTTACATAGAGGCTCTGCTCACACCCATAGGCTCTGTTCACACACATCGGCTTTGTTCACATTCATGTCCTGTTCACACCATAAGCTCTGTTCACATTCACAGGCTCTGTTCCCAAGCCCTTTCCATAATTCCTATCACTACCCTGCACAAGTTGTCTCCCACGAGAACCTCACACTTATTGTACAAATCAAACTCCTTACCACTGTCAATAGAAAGACCCCATTTGGTCGGCCCTGGGTCACTGTTGGATATGATTTCAAACACGCCCCCCCCCCCCAATCTCAGCCAGATACACTGGGGAGTGACAGTGCTGGTTCTTGTTATTAGTTATTCCTTATGCCTGGAAATTGGTGTCTGTAAATGCCCCCTCCTCCACTTCAAATGGCTCTTTGCTCCAGTGTGCCTTCCTCTTTCCACATGGTCTGAAATATTTCTGCCTCCCCATTTTCCACAGATTACATGTGAGCCCATCTGCCTTGACAAAGGACTGAAAGGTCCCTGAGGACAGAGAACTTCCTTTGGTTCATTGGTATGTCTTCATTGCAAACAGTGGTGGGGCTCCGTATGGTGGCTCATTCCTGTAACCCTACCTACTCAGGAGCCTGAGATCTGAGGACTGAAGTTCAAAGCCAGCCTGGGCAGGAAAGTCTATGATACTCTTATCTCCAATTTATGAGTTCATGTAGTAAAGTGCCAACTTTGAGCCCAAGTCCTGAGTTCAAGCCCTAGTACTAAGAGAGAAAAAAAGAATTATTATGCTAAATGTGGTGGGTGGCCAACGTCCATAATGTCTGCTACTTGAGAGTTAGATTGGGGTTTGATATCAGACATTATAAAAAGTTTGCCAAACCCCATCACAACCAATAAAAAGTTGGGCATGGTGGCACATACTTTTCATACTAGCTACATGAGAAACATGAGACTCACCTGAGCAAAAATAGCCAAAGCAAAAAATAGCCAAAAATAGCCAAAGTAAAATGGGCAGGAAGCATTGTTCATGTGGTACAGTGCCTTTCCAGCAAGCACAAGGCACTGAATTCAAATCACAGTGCCATCATCAACAATAACTAAAGAATACTTGCAATGAAGAGTAATTAGAAAGTTGTTTTGTTAGACTATCAAGTGAACCATGATGCAAGTAAGAGTGTCTTACTACAGGGGAAAGAAAAATAAAAAGTTAATCAACTTCTCTAATGAACATAATTATAAAAATTTGAATGAGTATTACCAAAGTTAATGCATAGGCTGACTGTCATTAATCTAGAAATGTAGGAATGCAGAGATGAGCAATCACCAGAAATCCATTTATGCAATCTATCCTATTAATAAATGAAAAGAAGAAATACATGATAATATACTTGAAAGAGATACTGCAAAAAAATTGAAAGCATTGGACAACATTTAATAAACAATTAGGTATGAACAACTCTTAAAAGAGTACAATAAGTATCATACTTTGTGGTGAACATTTAAAAGTACCTCATATTAGATTATGAATCAACATGGAGATTTCTGCTGTGACATAGTTTAATGTGGCATGCGATGCTCTGGGCAATTCAGTAAGATGACAATATACATATACAGAAGGAAAGAAAAACTAGAAATGTTCAAAGGAATTCTAAAAGCTTTTCCTTTAACTTATAGATGATATTATTCTTTACATAGAGTAGCAGAGAGAATCTAAAGGTCTTAAAAATCAAAGGAGTTTAGAAAGATAGGTTGCATAGTTTCCCTTACTTGTGGTAGCTAGAATGTGCCTACAAATCTACAAGTAAACACACTGGGTGGTAAGCAAGGGTTTACAATTAAATTAACTAAAGTGTAATAAACTCTATAGAGAGCACAAATAACATAATTCTTTAAAAAGTCAAAGCCCAACAAACTAAGTGCAAGGAAATAGGTACTTGCAAAAGAGGAGGGTGGAGCCAAGGAGAGAGGGGTAGAAGAATGAAAGGGGGGAGAATGAAGACCAGGATCCATTGCATATACCATAGAATTGAGAATACAGGGGAAGGGGTGTGTCAAAGGGTGTGTGTGTATGTGTGTATGCTGAAGTGATGACACAGATCAAGATGAACTGCGTAAATAAGTGCTTTGTTAAATGACAAAAAAATACATAAGCAAAAATTACAATAACTAAGGGAAAGGATGGGTAGGGAGGGATGGGTGAGAATGTTGATAGCAGTAGCAGTGATCCTAACTGCTTTAGTGAATGACCACGTCTTTGTACATGACTTAAAGACAATAAAAATACTTAAAAAAATAAAGTCAGTTATTTAAACTGGCAAAAAAAATCAAAGGAGTTTAATGAGATTGATGGTTATATGGTATGTATGTTTATGTGACATTGACAAGTAAGTATAATTAACCATAATAAAAAATGGATCTGCTGAGATGTTTGTCTAATGCCACCTAGAAACCGTCCACACCCTTTTTGCTTTTTAATGCAGGTGCTGAAACTAGGACTTTCGCTTTGGTCTTGCTCTGCACCTTCACTCGAGGCTAGCACTCTAACACTTGGGCCACAGCTTCACTTCCAGTCTTTTGCTAGTTCATAGCAGATAAAAGCCTCTCGGACTTTGCCACCTGGCCTAGCTTGGAATCTCTCTTAGAGTTTCATAGTTAGGATAACAGACATGAGCCACTGGCACCCGGCTATGAAAAACCCACTTGATATCTACCACAGGAGCTCTATAGAGTATATATGACATTAACCACATTTATAGTCAGGACGATGCAAAATTGTATCTCCAAACTCATGAAAACTTAATGCACTTTCAATTAGTATTCTATCACTTAAAGATTTTGTTTTATAAGGCTAACATATATTTAGAAAAGACCCAAGACAGGCACAGTTACAAAACTTTGACGGCAAACAAAATACAAAGACTTGACTTAAAAATTGATTTTTGTAGTTATAATTTTAAGGCAGTATTTACATATAGGAAGAGAAGTAAAATTCCAGCAATGCGATTGTAAGTACATGGAATATTAATGAACTCATAAGTAAATAGTCATACCATGTAACGACTCTAATATTGCAGTCTGAAAAACCAATTATAGTAGAATGAAAACACCGGAGCTTTCCAGTTGGTAGCAGGAATGTTTTCTGCCACTGTTAAACCTTACCCATTTTCTCAATCTTATATTTTTGTGGAGTGTATCACTACTAAAGCAGAATCAGCATGCCCTGTGGATCCAGAGGCACACTAATATTGTTATTCTTTAGATTAAAGTATCAATTATTTTGAAGCTCTGGGATCAAACTCCCAGATCTTGTAAATGCTAGGTAAGCTTGTTACCAATGTGTCACATTCCAGCCTGTTTTTGTTACATAAAATGTTTTTTAATTGAATTTGGATTGATTTGATCCATAAATTTAGCTATTTATCAGTGTTCTTCTACTAAGTCATTACCATCATATATTTTTACAGCTAGACAATTTTAATATATACTGACATTGAAATGAACACTAACAAAAACCATTTGGAATATTTTTATAAGACTTAGTTTGAGGAAAAACTTACAACATTAGCAATTATTAATAAAATAATATCAAGCTGGGCTCCAGTGGCTGGCACTTGTAATCCTAGCTACTTACAAGGCTGAGATCTTAGGACTGTGGTTCAAAGCCAGCCCAGGAAGGAACGTTCATGAGACTCTTATCTCTAATTACCCACCAGAAAACCAGTGGAGCTGTGACTCAAATGGTAGAGCTCTAGCCTTGAACTGAAGAGCTCAGGGACAGCACCCAGGCAGAGAGTTCAAGCCCCACAACAGCCAAAATAAAATAAAGTAAAGTAAAATGAAATAAATTAAATCAAGCTGGATGCCACTGGCTCCCACCTGCAATCCTAGCTACTCAGGAAGCTGAGATATAAGGACTGTGGTTCAAAACCAGCTCAGGCAGAAAAAGCTGTAAGACTCATCTCCAATAAACTACTCAGAAAAAGCCAGAAGTGAGGCTAAGGCTCAAGTGGTAGAGTGCTAGCCTTGAGCACAAATAGGACTCAAGGACAGCACCCAGGCCCTGAGTTCAAGCCCAAGGACCAGCAAGAAAATAAGTTAAATTAAAATAAAATAAATGTAAATCTGAAGTTGGGGCATGAACTTAGGGCTACTCACTCTTGCTTGGATTTTTCTTTCAAAGCATCTCTACATAATAAGACACTCTTGGATCTATTTGCCTTGGCAGACATTGAGCTGTGACCCTCAGATCTCAGCCTCTTGACTAGCTAGTATTACAGATGTGTGCCACAGGCACCCAGAGCTTAATCTAACTTTTTTTTGGGGGGGGGAGGGAGGGCTTGAACTCAGGGCCTTGGCACTGTCCCTGAGCTCTTTTGCTCAAGGCTAACTAGCCCTTTACCACTTTGAGCCACAGCTCTACTCTCTTAATCTAACATCTGTAAGACCTTCTTTCAACATTCCTTAATTAAAATTTAGGTAACATTTGAGAAATATACAATTAGTATGTATTTGCCATCACAAATACATTACATTTTAAATTATTCAAATTTAAATTACTCATTTAAGTAACCCCAAATTAATTGTATTTATCTTAGAGATTCTTGACAAACATGTTGACCTCTTAAAACTATGCTAATGATTTGTTGTCAAATATAGTTTTCTTTGATTTAGTTTAAACATGAAAATTTAAAGATGACAGTACACAGGCTACCTGTAGGAAATGGGAATGGATTATTACTTATAATATATTAATTATATATTGGAAATGGAGTAACATGTATGTGCTCCATTCTATAGTTAGACAAAAACCATGTGCATACACAAACATACACAACAGGGACTCTAGGATACACTTATTCCCTGGATAATTAAAGATGTATGTTAAATACAATTAAACTCTCAGCAAGTATAAGTTCATCAATCAACAATCATATAGCCTATTCTAAACTGCATATTTTGAAATAATTATACAGTTTTGTTTTGTTTTGTTTTTTTGCCAGTGCTGGGCCTTGGACTCAGGGCCTGAGCACTGTCCCTGGCTTCTTTTTGCTCAAGGCTAGCACTCTGCCACTTGAGTCACAGCGCCACTTCTGGCCATTTTCTGTATATGTGGTGCTGGGGAATCGAACCCAGGGCTTCAAGTATACGAGGCAAGCGCTCTTGCCACTAGGCCATATCCCCAGCCCAATTATACAGTTTTATAACATGAAAATCAACAGCAGAAGGCCAAAGGCATTGATTAACATTATTAATATTTGTTTTGTGACTCTCAACCTTGAATTAGTAACCCTCAAATGATTCATCATCTACTTGCATCAAATAACAGTTTTGTAATCTATTAATGATCATTTATATATAACAGTCTGACTAAAAATGAATCTATTATAAATGTTTAACTACAGATAGTAGAATTAAATTATTATAAGTCTGACTCTCAGAGTAATGCAGTGCTTAGCAAGATAATTACAAACATTATGTTTAATCATAGCTAATTTTTCTATGCTAATATTAAAAAGTTAATAAATAGTAAGTATACTAAAAGTTCAACTGTGAAAACATATCTCTAAATCTCTGTGTATCAATTAAAATATAAGAAGACAATGACTGGAGAGAGAGGTGATGGGAAGATGGATACAGAGATGATAGATAGATGATAGATAGATAGATAGATAGATAGATAGACAGATAGATATGCAGATAGCTGGGATAGAAGAAGAAAGAATGGAATGACCATAGTACCAAAAAAATAATGTTATAGCCACAGAATTATTGAAAACTTATATTTTCATTATTTCCTTTAATGAGTTTTTAATTGAAAATAAAGTAGTTAAGATGCAACAAAACAACAAATTTCATGGTAATTAACAGAAGAGTACATGTTCTTTTCCTCAGTTCTGATTAAATGTTTTCATTAGCTTTCATAGATAAGAGTTAAAACATTGAAAAAAGCATATACTAAGCTTGTAGACAGAGATAACTTTACTAATATCTAAAGATTGCATTAGCATGTATTTTCCAGTCACGTGCAGAAAGTTGTGAATGGAATTTTCAGTAATACTTGAGTTAGGAAAAGGAAGGAGAGCTGGGCGCCAGTGGCTCACATCTGTTATCCTGGCTACTCAGGTGGCTGAGATGTGACTGTGGTTTGAAGCCAGTCCAGGCAGGAAAGTCAGTGAGACTCTTATCTCCAACAAAATATTCAGAAAAAGCCAGAAGCAGTGCTGTGGTTCAAATGGTAGAATGCTAGCCTTGAGCACAAATTGGCTCAGGGACAGCGTGTAGGCCCTGGATTCAAGCCCCAAGACTGGCAATTTAAAAAAGGGGGGGGGGGGGCGGTGATGATTGCACAGGGTTTCACCAAACATTCAATTTTAATCTGGAAACACAAAATTAAGTAGTTACACTAAGGTAAGAGAACTATCTCAACCTTCACATAGGAAATTAGATATATCCAATAGTCTCTCCCCCTCCCCCCTCCCCCTCCCCCTCCCCCCTCATTTTCTCTTTTCCTCCCTCTCCCTCCATTCCCTCACTCTTCTCTTGCTATCCATCTAGGCAGGCACTTTGCCCTGTAAATCACACAGTTTGTTTTTTCTTAAGTTATTTTTCAGATAAGGTCTTGCATTTTTACCAGGAGTTGGTCTCAGATCATTACCCAAGCCCCTATGGTCTCCAGTGTAGCTGTGATCAGAGAAAAACCCCCACCCCCAACCTGGCTTGTTGGTTAAAATAAGGAGTGGCCATGACTTGAGTAGCTTGAATTACAGATGTGAGCAGTGATGTCGAGCTTTTAAAAAAATTTTTTATTATCAAACTGATGTATAGAGAGGTTACAGTTTCATACATTAGGCATTGGATACATTTCTTGTACTGTTTGTTACCTTGTCCCTCATACCCCCCTCCCTCCTCCCCCTTTCCCTTTCTCCCCATGAGGTGTTCAGTTCACTTACACCAAACAGTTTTGCAAGTATTGCTTTTGTAGTTGTTTGTCTTTTTTTACCCTGTGTCTCTCAATTTTGGTATTCCCTTTCAATTTCCTAGTTCTAATACCAGTATACATGGTTTCCAATATACTCAGATAAGATTACAGAGATAGTGTATATACAATCACAGGAAGGTGATACAAGAATATCATCAATAAGAGAAGCTACAGATACACATGGGACAAGAGCCCAATAGCTATATCCTTATGAACACATAAGATAATGCTAAGTGAAATGAACTCCATGTTATGGAAACGATTGTTATATCACAGTTGTAACTACTTTCAATTGTCCGATGTCGAGCTTTAATAATATCCTTGTAAAATATCTCCCCAACCCAGATCGTTGCTAAGAAGAAATATAGATACCCTAGGAATGTCTTGAAGAAAAAGATCAGGTCTGTCAGTGAATGGCATATGTAATACTCCTAAATGAAGTTGACTCTACAGAGTACAAAAACAGATTTATTAGTATTTAATTAATAACTTTCATGAAAATTTAAATTCTGAGACTATTTTTTCCATCCAAGAAACAAAAAAAAATTGAATTACAGATTTTAGGTCTGTCATCAAAAATTTCAAATTGATTTTTTGCAGCAGAAGAAAATAAGAGTCTTTTGGGGTAAATGTGGTTTCTTTTTTTAATTCTAAAATTAGATTTATTTTTTTGTTTTTTTGTCAGAAATCAATAACTACACTTTTAATTTTTTTGTTTTAATTGTAAAGGTAATATACCAAGGGGTTACAATTACATGTGTGAGGTAATGAACACATTTCTTTTTTAACAGAGTCCCCACTCCCAGTTTTTCCCCTCCTGCCTCCTCTGCCCCCCAAGTTGTATAGTTCATTTCCAACATAGTGTCTAGCAAGTGTCATGGCTGAGTTGATTCACCCATTGTCCACCGTTTCTATGCCTCCCTTACCCCTCAAGTTTTTAAAATGCAGAGCTCCTTCGGCTTCAGTGTGTTATGGTTTGAGAATCCAATATTATGCTGAAAGCAACGTCTGAACACCAGAAAGATGTCAAGATCTGAATGAAGCATAGGAACTGAGCTCAGGAACAGTAATGGAAGTATTTCCTCAGAAGGTAAGACACCAGGGCAGGACACCCAACATGGTATGTGTGTTTCCAGGGCAGGAGGAGGCATCACTGATTGTTGTCTTTGTATAGCAGAAGCTTCATAGAGCCCCTCTTTTCCCACTAGAGGGCAGCTAATGGCCATTGGGCGCAGAGGCTGGAATTTGCCTATTACCATAGTATTAACTCATTAAGGTTATTCTAGGCTGGCAATGTAGCTCAAGGGAAGATCACTGTGACAGCAGGATCAAGGCTCTGGGTTTGATTCCCCTCCTTAGTGCCAGCACATCTAAGTTAGTAGTTAATTAAAGCAAAAGAAGTCTAAAGTAACTATTAAACCTGGTATTAATGGTTCATACCTGGAATACTAGCTACTTGGGTGTCTGAGATCTAAGGAGCACAGTTCCAAGCCAGCCCTGGCTGAAGAAGTACATGCTATTCTTATCTCTAATCAGCAAAACCCTGGCAGTGGAGGTGTGGTTCAAGGGGTAGAGCCCCAGTTTTTAGTGAAAAAGTTGTAAGCAAGAACTTGAGGCCCTGAGTTTAAGCTTTAATACTGGCACACACACTAAGGAAAACAACAAACAAAACAAAACAAATAAGAAAAAAGACCTCCTACCATTATAGAACTGATACGTAAAAAAAATCAGCCTTTTATAAGGCTAATATAGCCAAGATTGAAAATAAACACATAAATAAATCTCTTCTGAGGATTGCAGTTCAAAGCCAACCTGGACAGGAAAGTCCATGAGACTCTTATCTCTAATAACTACTCAGAAAAAGCCAGGTGGAGGTTCGGTTTAAGTGGTAGCATGCTAGCGTCAAGAAGAATCTCAGAGACAATGTCCAGGTCCTGACTTTATGTCCCAGGACCAGCACCAAAAAATAACAACAATAACAACAAAAACTCTTCTTAAGGTATTGATAAAGATTCCAGACAGTAATAATAGAATGATTTCCCCTTAACAATAGAGTCTCAATAAATGTAAATGAGTATCAAGGCATATGAGGGAAAACACAGTATGGAATAAGGAATGAATAAGGAAGGAATGTTAGATTTGGTAAACTTGCTTAATCCAATGTATGATTCCAATGTATCATTCATTTACTTACTGATGAAAATGTGTGTGTGTGTGTGTGTGTGTGTGTGTGTGTGTGTGTGTGTGTGTGTGATCCTAGGTCTTGAACTCAATGCCTGGCACTGTTCTTGAGCTTTTTTTCTTCCTTGAAGCTAGCACTCTACCACAGCTCCACTTTTGGCTTCTTGGTGGTTAAGTGGAGACAAGAGTCTGACAGACATTCCTGCCCAGGCTAACTTCACAGTCACAGTCCCCAGATCTCAGTCTTCTGAATAGCTGGGCTTATTGGTATGAGCCTCTCTTGCCCAGCCATCTTCTATGCTTCTTATTCTAACTAAAATCATTTCAGTTCTTAAATAGGTGATGTAAAATTTGATTGCCACCCATAATTCTTTCTCTATTCTTTTTCATTTTTCACCACCATACTACAAATTGTGTCCTAAAATATCATAGTCATTAGCTCACATATTATTCATATAATACTATAAATCATTGTTCAAGCTTCTTAAAGATTTCACAGAATTATCTCATGCCATCCATGTCAATTCTCTGTACATTTAAATGTGTGTCATTTAGGTGGTGATTTGTTGAAGCTTCTATAAAGTGTTTATTTCTATCACTTCTTTCATTATCCCTGTGCAGCTCATAATTCAGATAGTAATGCTGATTGTTGCTCCATTGAAAAGAAAACAGCTCTTGTTAAGTACTCATCTTAAAAGCAGGTCAACAGCTTGTCTATTTTGATGTTCTTGTAGATTTCATACACCTCTTTATTTATTAATGGAATTGAAGCTTCATGCTCTAGATGACTTTTATGTTTGGAATATTCGAAAAGATTTTTCTTATTCCCCTTTGCCATCTGTTAGCATTGTCTTTATTTTGGCCCCATTTACTACAGTTTTCATGAAGAGAAATCTCAAAGTTATTCACTTACTAAAATTTGGAGCCATTGTGGTGGGATTTCTGCGGGGATGGGGGACAGGAGAGGGAGAAAGTGTGTGTCCTGAGGCTTGAACTCAAAGTCTGAGGAGCACTGTCCCTAAGGTTTTCGATCAAGGCAGGTGCTCTACCACTTGAGATACAGCTCCACTGCCAACTTTTTGGTGCTTAATTGGAGAAAAGAGTTTCACAAACTTTCCTTCCTGGGGTGGCTTCAAATTGTGACCCTCAAATCTCAGCTGCCTGAGTTGCTATGATTATCAGTGCTTAGTGTTTGTGGTTTATGCTGTGATTTTACAAACCTCTAGAATTTGAAGGCATAAGTTGCAATAGTTCTGAGCGTATCACAGGAGAAAGTAAACACCTAATAAATTTTCTGAAATTTTTGATAGCACAAATAAATCCTATTGTTAAAGAACATTTAGTGTGTATCCTTAGAAAACATTTATCCCCAATATTTTGTTAAGTATGTTCCAGGTTTTTCATCAATATTCTTCTGTAGATAAATTGTTGGTATGTGAATCTCTAATAATTAGATTAAAATTTATATGGTTTCGAATGGTGATATTATATTTATCTTACTTATCAGTACATAGTGAATCTTTTCATTTGCAACATAAACTTATCAGGATAGAAACTAGCCAACTGCAATGTTGTTTTCTCATTTATTAGGCTAACCTTATGCCATTAACTGCGTCTCTTCCAAAATGTATACTTTCTTCACCTCAGTTCAAAAGGCATACTAATCAAAGATCACATCGAACACTCCCTCTTAATCAGGGTATACGTCCCCTAATTTATTACCATGAAACTTACTTTTCTAATTTTTATACCATAGAGTCTATTTTGTATTAAGGTTTTTTCCATATCCTCTATCTTTTTTTTTTTTGTACCAGTACTGAGGAGAACTCAGGATATGGGCAGTGTCATTTAGCCTTTTTTTCTCTAACATTTGAGCCATAGCTTAACTTTGGCTTTTTGGTGGCTAACTGGAGGTAAGAATCTCATAGACTTTTCTGCTTGGGATGACAGAAATCCTCAATCCTCAAATCTCAGCCTCCTAAGCAGCAAGTATTATAGGCATGAGTCCACAAGATTCAGCCTATTTAAGTTCTGATTGCATAGAATTTTGGATGTTAGATTTACCACTGTTTGTAGTTCTCACAGCCAAAGCATTCTCTAGGATGTTATAGATAATCAATAAAAATTTAAATAAATGTATTTATTTATTGGCCAAGAGGCACATGAAGAAATGCCAACATCACTAACCATAAAATAATTGCAAATCAATAAATTTTTTAAGTGAAGCATTTCTGCAATAATTTCAGGTCAAACTTTTCCAAAGAAACTGAAGACTAAAATACACACACACACACACACACACACACACACACACACACACATTCATATACATATATGTACATATAATGCCATATTTAAAGTGTTGGGAGTCAAATATACTGGAGACATTGTCTTTTTATGTACTTCTTACTATGAAAGATGAATTATTCATCTGCTGAAAGCACAGAGTCATACAATCTTAAAAACAAAAAGTTACTAGAGTCATCTTGGGGGGAAAATGAATGAGAATGTCAATTTTCTGCAGAAGTTAGACTGCAGTAGTTTTTATGTGAGGCGGCATTCTCTGCTTTCCAGTCAGGCAGTGATGAGCTATAGCACAGGACTGCGTTCAGCCCCATCTGCAGATCATAGCCATGTGTAATTCAATCATGTCAATCAAAGATCTCCTTAATAGGAAGAGAATTGCTAGATTTGTGTAAGTGACATATGACATCGACGGTTGTACTGCTCTTTCAAACAACTTACTTAATTCTGCTTAAATTTAGTACAAATATGAAAATCTCAAATTAAATCACACAAAGAACCATTCCCTCAATTCTCAGCACTTTCACTGGTTACTCTCTTTGCATGTTGTGGTTATAATGATGTCGTTTAATCTACATATTCAGAAATTTGACATTGCAATTAATACCAATTTTGATTGTTAGGTTTTTCCCTGATAAGAAGCAGGTAAGTGGAAACAAAGGAGGAGGATGCAGAAGAAGAATCAGAGATTGCCCTCAATTCTTTCAACTTAAAGAAGAAATTGCAACCATCAATCATTACTAACTGCTTTATAAGCACCTTATCTAATTTAGTTTTCCACAATTCTAAATGCAATATCTTTTATTATTTTACAGACTGAAAAAAAAGAACCCGAGAAGTTGAACCAATGAAAGTAAATTCAGCCAGGCACCAGTGGCTCACTTATGTAATCCTAGATACTCAGGAGCCTGAGATCTGAGGATCATGATAGAAAGCCAATCCAGTCAGTAAAGTTAACACTCCAGAATTTAATATGTTAATACACTTTAAATTTATTTCAAAGTATTATTGGTCTGATTTTGCCTTTCACTGTTTTAAGGTACTTAGATTATTTCTTTGAGGAAATTGACCAGATTAGCTGTCCTTGGTTGGAAGTTTTTATCCCCATTATAAAATTAGAAATATAGAAGAGGCTAGAAAAAGATTATATTGTCTCATGAATTTGTGCCTACATAAGGAAATGGCAAGCTTAAAATCAGACCCAAACTTTAGAACCAAACTTCCCCTAGAACTTAACAATAATGCAACTCTCTTTCATTAAGTAATATTGAAACCTAAGTCTCACAATAATGTAAGTGCCTTATAGTTGACCCAAACTAAAATCCTTATTAGAAAAATCATAAAGGTAAGGCATAATTCAACTGATAGAATTATGTAGTATCAGTAACATTGAAACAAAATTAGTACATATAAATATATATGAGGTTTAAATTATATACATACATATATGTATGTATGTATATATATATATATGGCTATCTAAAAAACCCTTTATTGTGATTATTACATATTCTTCTCTTTTCTTTTTGGTAGTGTTTACTGAGGTTTGCATTTGGAAGTTTGCACTTGCTATGTAAGTGTTCCATCTCTTAAGTTATGTAGTTATTAAATTTCTTATGTATGTGTAAATATGTACATGATTTCATGCCTTAAACAATAACTACTAAATATGTGAGTTTTTTAGATTAAGTTGATAACCATTATGGATGTTGTTTTTAAGGGAATAGGTCTGCTCCTTTATTTATTTATAAGTGAGTGTAAACTATCTGAAAGGGAATTTAGCAACAAAAGAGTATTCATGCAAACAGATTCAAATACACAAGGACATCTGGCTCAAAATAAAGTTGTCCATCCAAGTACCAGTGTCCCAGTCCTGTCTGTGATCCTAACTATCCAGGAGGCTGAGATCTGAGTATAGTGGTTCAAAGCCAGCCAGAGAAAGAAGTTCATGAGATTATTATCTCCCTTTAACCAGCAATAAAGCTAGAAGTGGAACTGAGGCTCAAGTGGCAGAGGTCCAGCCTAGAGTGAAAGAAGCTCAGGAACAGATTCCCGGCACTGAATTCAAGCTCCAAGACCAGCATTAAATAAATAGATACTGCAGATAGATGATAGATAGATAAATGCTTCAAAATGCTTTCTACTATATATGTAGGGCTTCAGTAAGAAATGTAAGTGGCATCTTGAGATAAATAAGGAAGAAAAAATGATTCAATAAATATAACTACACTTCCCACCAGAATCCCCTCCTTGCCATTTAAAAATACTATCATCTCTGGCAGATCACACATAACCCATACATATTATTCATGTGTCCAAGCTACTATGTATTTAGAACACTCAATGATTCCCTTTAACACTAAAATTGATGCATATGGATATTAGCAATATTTTATGTGTTAACAGTTTAGTGTACAAATACTAGAAAGTAACAGAGTAAGGCCAGAAAGTGAATTTGGGCAGCTGTGGTTCACTTGGGCTGGTGAAGGCAAGCATCCTGGGAAGGCTGAAGGGAAGAGGAGGGCATAGACATGGAGAGAGCCTTGCAGGGGGGGAGGAGCTGGCGGGAGGGGGGGGGCGGGCATCAGGACAAGGGGTTGGGGCGGGGTGGGATGTGAACCTAGTTAACAGACTTGTGAGTGGGGCACAAAGGCAGGATGGTTGAGGGCCAGAGGATTTGTGCTGTGCATGGCCAGCAGAGTTTCAGCTTTAAGTTAGAAGGAGATCTTGAGCAGAAGAACAAAGTGATAGGCTGAAGACTTTTAAGTGTCTCACTGCCTCCTCCATTGATAATAGAGGAAGAGTTCCTGTGAGAAATGAGGGTACAACTTGATAAATGGTTCCATTCTGGATATATTTTGAAAAGAAAGCTACCAGAAGTGATTGATTGATTGATGCATTCTGTGGTCTATCCAAATGGGAGAAATTGAGTACAACTCTAAGATTAACAGGAGAGATCCTACATCATTAGTCTTAATTTTCACGGAGAAGCCCATTGCGCACACACGTACACACGTACACACACACACACACACACACACACACACACATACACCTCACCACCCTAAGAGTAATTTATAAGAAACAAGTGGTTATAAATGTTCAATACCCACATGTAAAGCTGCCCAACACTTATGCCTCAAGAGAGTTCAATATCTAAACATTTAGACAAAATGAAAATAAAGTATGCTCAGTAGGAGGTGGGTAAGAGCAGGATGGGGGAAGTCTAATGAAAGGGTGACTATGGTTGAAATACTTTTAAATACATGTATCAAAATACAGCAATAAAAATAGCATCACCGAGCACTGGTCACTCACACTTGTAATCATAGCTATTGAAAAGGCTGAGACCTAGAGAATGATAGTTCAAAGCCAGCCTGGATATAAAAGTCAGCAAGATTGGGGCTGGGGGTATGGCCTAGTGGCAAGAGTGCCTGCCTCATATACATGAGGCCCTGGGTTCGATTCCCCAGCACCACATATACGGAAAATGGCCAGAAGTGGCGCTGTGGCTCAGGTGGCAGAGTGCTAGCCTTGAGCGGGTAGAAGCCAGGGACAGTGCTCAGGCCCTGAGTCCAAGCCCCAGGACTGGCCAAAAAAAAAAAAAAAAAAAAAAAAAAGAACAGCAAACAACATAATAAAAAAAAAAGAAACTTCCATTTCAAAAAAAAAAAGTCAGCAAGATTCCATCCCAAATCAACAAGGAAAAGATTGGCTGGAGCATGGCTCAAGTGGTAGAGCACCAGCCATGAGCAAGACAGCCAAGCAAGTGTGAGTTCCTAATTTCAAGCCCTAGCACTGGCAATAATAATAATAATAATAGGGCAATGCCATTTGTTGAAATATTTTTAAGAAGTGATAGAGCAATAAGGGAGAGAGATAGATGTAGTAAATTTGATTTATTGTATGGAAATATATACAATGTATCAATATACATAAAATGGACAAATAATGTATGGACAACCAATGTATGCTAATAAAATTCACTTCAAAATTAGACAAATACAAGATGCTGAGATGCTACATGGGGACCTCAAGGCTGTCTGGAATCAAGCTCTCGCACACATCATTGAGCAGCAGTTTATTCTGAAGAACTCATGTGACTATGTGTGTATCATTTGATCTAACAATCTCACAACAAAGACATTTTCCTGGAAAATACTTCTGCACACATTGGCCAGAGAAGATGTGCAAAGATATTGCTGCCATAAGTCTATGTGGTGATTGGGTGAGTTATAATTAATAAAGGCAGAAACGTATGTACTGTACAATGGAGCATTGTATAAAATATGTAAGCATCACAAAAGTTGATATAATCATTTTGCAAGGAACTTTTTTTTTTTTTTTGCCAGTCCTGGGCCTTGGACTCAGGGCCTGAGCACTGTCCCTGGCTTCCTTTTGCTCAAGGCTAGCACTCTGCCACAGCGCTACTTCTGGCCATTTTCCATATATGTGGTACTGGGGAATTGAACCCAGGGCTTCAGGTATATGAGGCAAGCTCTCTTGCCACTAGGCCATATTCCCAGCCCAACAAGGAACTTTTAAGAGTTGTGTACTTAAATAGCCACAGCTATCCTTGTGTAAAAAGAATGATCCAGACTTCTCTCACGGGAAAGCATATTTGAACTCCAGCCCTCATACTTATTAGGCAGGTGCCCTAACCACTAAACCACTCTGAGTCCCAACACCAATTTTTGCTAATTATTTATGAAAAAGGAGACTTCCCTGTCCTTCCTGGGCTCCTGTCTGGGTATGATCACGTGTTAGGTTCACAGGCAATGAGAATCTACAAGGCATATAGATCTGAAGGTAACTAAATATGTATGAAAATACCCAATCTAGACCAGGAAGTGGAGATCAATGATTCCACAAATACAATTGCCACGATATAGGTTACCAATATAGGTTACCGAAACACGCAGGCTCATTCTCCTTACACCGATTCTGTGTAGAGACTCTAAACTCTCAGCTCATTCTGACCTTAAGTTTACATCCTGGTTATAGTATCCGGGAGGTGAGTGTACATTTTCCCAGGCCATGGTTTCTTAAGTGTGTCACTATTAAACCATTGTAAGGATTACTATAATACTTAAAGCAGAGTGCTCCTAGCACAGTGCCCAGTGTAAGAAATTTCTCTGTATATTGGGATGCCATGGGGGAATAAGGACACCAACTCAAAAGGACCTCAGCAAGGCTAAGTTCACTTCTGCAAAATGGCATGCTGTGGACAAGAATACACATGTGCAATCTCTCTAGGCTCTCTAGGTTTTTAATCCCTGGTGCAGCCCTGACCCTAACTCTAATTGGTCAGAATTTAGGTGCACAGGCCTCCAGATTGGTTAGTTTGAAAAGGAAAGTTTAAAAATCAACAAAATGTAGTTTAATTAACAGAAACAGCGGGATGTAACTACAATTCAATGAATGTGTAACAAGATGTCTAATTAAAAATAACAGGAATGGGATGTAACTAAAAGACAATCCACCAGGGCCAAACCACCAGGCAAAGAAGAAATTTCTCAGAGGATCAAGGCTCACAACGTTGACTTAAAAAAAAAAAAAAGCAACCTACTGACAAAAGATTTTAATTCCTACATAAACTATTGCTCAATAAAGACAAGTTGCCATACAATACTTGGAATGAATGAAAGTATATTCCCTTCCTTAGGAAAGAAAAAAAATCTTTTCTAAGAATACTTACAATTTCTGATAATTCTAGGCAAATCATTTCACTTCCAAAACATCCAGAAAACACCACCACTTAGAAAAAATTGAAGGTGCATTGTAATGAGTAACATTTGGTTTCTTTGCTCAAGGAATTTACCAACTTGGCCATGTTAAAATTCTTCTATGTATTCTTTCAAAATCTAATAAAGTAAGGTGGTTGACATCTTTGATCCTAGCTACTCAGGACACTGAATGTTGAATTGGGGTACAATGCCAGCCCAAGCCTATAACTCCTAGAGACTGTAATTTCCAATTAATCAGTAAAATGCGAAGGTTGAAGGTATGGCTCAAGAGGTAGAATGCCACCTGTCAGTGCAAATGCAACCCAAGAGCAGGAGGCCCTGAGTTCAAACCCCAATACTGGTACAAAAATAAAAAGGGAAAAAAATATAAAGACTAATTTCCAGCTGCAGCATTACATCTCAGCAATGTCCATCTTCTTAATACTTTCAGGTGTTAGTATCAGGTATTCATGTAGTAGGCGTTTTCACACTGATGTATGTCAAGGCAAACCTTGAAAACAAGAAGGAAATTATGATAGATATTGCCAGCTTCAAAGGAATATGTTTTTCTTTGTTTATAAATTCTACTTTGTTTGAAATACACAACTGCATTTTGACTCCATTTTTCAATACTACTCTCTACAAATACACTCAAACTCAATCTTCACTTAATCTCTGGAGAAAAGAGAGAAATATGTATCACATATATGATACATATCTGGTACATAATGTATTCTATATAAGTATATATTAGCAACAAAACAGTATAACTCTAAAGAGGAATATAGTTATACAAATATGAGTATAATTATACAACTATGCCTTTTCTATTTCTTTGTATGCTCATACTAGGGCTTGAACTTTGGGCTTCAAACTCTCACTTGTCTTTTTTGTTCAAGAAGTCGGCTGTACCACTTGAGCCACACATATACTTCTGGCTTTCTGCTGATTAATTGGAGACAAGAGTCTCATGGAATTTTTTGCCCAGACTGACTTAGAACTTGGATCCTCAGACCTCTGCCTCCAGAGTAGCTGGGATTACAGATTTCAGCCTGGCATTTCTTCTCTGTTTACAGCCAGAAGTTTAAGGAATCTTTGCTTTGATTTGGAAGTCAATGTCTAAATGCAGTCGTCTCCCTTATAATTTAGCATTGTAACTGAATATGGGTATGATAAAGAAAGAGTTGAAGAATAGAGTCAGACAAAGCCTAAATTGGATTGGGGAAAAGTCAGCAAAATCTCAGTAAAGAAGTGATAAAACACCATTGGGAAGTTGAGCTCAAACAGGTCTTGGAGACAGATGCAAGATGAAAAGCATGGAAAAGCCAGTGAGAGTCATAAACATTCCTTAAACCTATGGGAGTGGGGAGGGGGCCATATTCCATGATGGGAATTATCCTAGAAACTTAATCTTCAGCATAAATGTCACATCCATTAAACAGGGAACAAATAAACAGTAAGATTTACATTAAAACATTGTGGGGAAAATATATTTTATTATAAATATCTTGGGTGCATTTCAAGATGCCATAGATGAGTCAACATCAGCCTGTCTCAGGCAAGTTATCAAAGATAAATGCAGTATTTAACATGGCCACTCCGAACCATCTGCTTATTAAAGCATTTTCTTGAAAAGCTAGGTAACTGGTAATTCATTTATGGATGATTTGCAAATTTGTTAAGCATTGAAGTCTCCTGAAACAGCACAACATATTTGTCCTTCTCACTCCCACTCCTTTCTTACAAGAGACAAAAACAATCAGAAAAGGTCAGAATTCAGCTTTTATTATGCAAAAGCTAATTATGGCAAAACAATCAAATCATGGAGAGCAGTCCATCATGGGTAGCTCATACCTAACAACCTAGCTACCTAGGAGGCTGAGATTTGAGGATTATGGCTAGAAACCAGCCAGGGCAGGAAAATTTATGAGAGTTATCTCCAATTAAACAGCAGAAAACCAGAAGTAGAACCGTGGCTCTTATGGTGGGGTGCTAGCCTTAAATAAAAATGTGAAGGTTCAGTGCTCAGACCCTGCGTTCAAGCCCCAGTACCAAAACACGCACACACACGCACGCGCACACACACACACACACACAGTGTGTATATATATTTTTCTCTCTCTAATAAAGTAAAATTCACTCCCACCCCAAGTAATCCATGCTATTTAGTCATAAGAATACTCAATAGCTGATTTTTTAATCATAATACTATCTGTTCAGTTAAATGTTAACTTATCACCAAATAAGAATTATATCAGCTAGAATTTTCATGATTTTAAGATGCCAGCTTGATTATTGGACCCTGTATAAACTAATTAGGAAAATTGGAGCCTTTCAATGAAACTAAGGGAGGACAAGTGCTTAATGTGTAGGTAGTGATTAAGCTAGCTTTAAGCCATCAATGGTAAAATTATCAGTTAAAGAAAATACACAATTCATCCTGCTTGTTATTCACCATGGAAGGGTATAGCACAGAATGTGAAAGTTAAGATGAGAAACAGGAGAAGATATCCAGAAATGTCCTCTGGAAATCGGTTTTGTAATTTGACCTCATTCAGTTGGATAAGAATTAATTTCTCTTTTAAAACTTTCCTTAGGACTGGGAATATGGACTGTTAGACTGCTCGCCTTGCATACATGAAGCCCTGGGTTCGATTCCTTAGCATTACATATATAGAAAAAGCCAGAAGTGGCACTGTGGCTCAAGTGGCAGAGTGCTACCTTGAGCAAAAAGAAGCCAGGGACAGTGCTCAGGCCCTGAGTTCAAGCCCCAGGACTGGGGGGAGAAAACCCAAAAAACTTTCTTTAGACTGGATCCTAGTTGTAAACAAGATACATGGAAGTTTAAGGAGCACATAATTTTGTATTCATGTACATTTTGAAATCCACATTTGAAAATATGTCAGATACTCTATCACAACTCACCAATACTAATGACATGAAGTAAGGGAATTATCATTTTTATATAATTATAACAGACCAATGATCTCTCATCCAGATGCCACTTCTTACAATAACAGATGGGACAGATGAGATAACAAATTTTTGCAACTGTTTCCAACAAGACTGTTAAAACAATCTCCAATCAGGTCTGATCACATACAGCTGTTTTTCATAATGCACAAAGCTAATTGGCCTTTCTTCCCATGATAATAGTAGCTATTTCCCAAATAGCTATTCTTAAAGCACCTATTTTATTCTTAAAGCACCTAGCAACTTTGTTACAAAACTCACTTGTTTTTCTTTCTTTTTTTTCCTTTGACCTCATGACCTTGTACTTGTTATGCAGACACTTCAGCCATGTCTGGAGGACATTTTGCTTTAGCTGTTTTTGGAATAGTGTGCTCTCTATTTGCCCAGGCAGGCATGAACTGCAATCCTCCTAGTATTCATCCAACATAGCTGTGATAGCAAACACTCTCTGCTACTTTGTAGTTCGACAGGGAATCTCCTTAATTTTTCCCCTAGCTGGTCTTGAACCATGATCCTCCTGATCTCTGCCTCCTCCATAGCTGAATTTACAGGCCTGTCCTCACTCATTGCACTCCAAAGTGAACTATGAGGACCTCTAGTGGTCAACTCCTACAGAACAAGTGGGAAGTCAGAAAAGGGAATAGTGAATTTTGATTTTGCAATCTCTTCACACTAGAAGGAAGGAGACATGAACAGGGAGCAAGAGTATTCTCAGGATCTATGACCATAATAAATATTTATAAGTTATGTTTTGACAGACAAAGCCCACCGGGCCCTATGTGGACTACACCTGTAATGCTAGCTACTTGGGAGGCTACTGGCAGAACTTCATTTGAGTCCAGTCCAGGTTAAAAAAATAAAACCTTGACAAGATGCTATCTTGAAAATAATCAGCAAAATGCAGGACTGGAGGCCTAAGAAAAGTGAGACCCTGAGTTCACACTCTGCTGTCTCAGATAGTTCTGTTCTGCACATATAAATTACAGACTCCCATGCCTTCTCTATATTTCCTGTTGTCATCTTTAAAATATTTATTTTTCATCAACTGCCAGTGAGTTATGCCTAGATTTCAATCTAGGAGGGTTTCACTTCAAAACCCAGACAGAAAAGTTAGCTAGAGTCTATTTCCAAAATTAAAAGCAGCAAAAAGTAGGGCTCGAGGCATGGCTCAACTGGTAGGCCCAAACTATACATGTGTGAAATCTTGAATTCAAAGCCCACTGCCACCAAAAAGATTTTGTGATCATATTTATTTCCCAAGACTTGATTGAATATTTTTACCTGTCTAATTTTCTAGCACAAACTACTACATTCTCTGTAACTTTCTATGAAACATACAGCAAACCATGTGCAGTTTACCCCTAGCTGAAAACCTGAATATCCAGAATTAGGAAAAATTTACTTTCAAGGTGGGTTGTTATGGGCCATGTGGTGTTAGAAATCACAGCCCTGTTACACATGCTTCCTTCTCACCATTGGATGACTTGGGAGCTAATGGAGAAAAGTGGGGGGAAGGGCAGGGGAAAGAGAGAAGGAAGAAAATTGCTGTGCAGTCTTTGAGGCTCTGCCAAGCTTCAGTAATGAGTCCAGGCACACAGGTTTGGAAATGAGCCATCTAGCCTTCTACCTGGCATTTCTTCCTTGTGTCAGTCCTACGTTGTCACTGCCTTCATTACACTTGCAATTGATTTAGTATGTTGGCTTTGTTCTAGTTTAATAAATTATAATTCAAAAATCATAATATATATTGGAGGTATAGTATGTATTTTGCTCTACCTCCATCATGTGAAATGATCCCTAGAGTTAAACTAATTGCCATATGCCAACACACATAGGTACCATTTGTAACTATTGAATAGACTCATCTTAAATTTTTGCTGTATATTTTTACATTATTCAGGTATAAAAATAGGATATATATGTGTGTGTATTACCAGTTTGGCAACAGTTCTCAAAAGGATTGTTTCCACAGGACAAAGATAATTCATTAACTTGCCATATTATATCAACAGGTCATCATTGCTGGGCATAAGAGCACACACCTATAATCCCAGTACCAGGAAATGAGACAAGACACCCAAAAGTTGAGGACCTGCCTGGGTAAGCCCTGTTTCAAAAACATAAAGGTCATGTTAAATTTTACTCCCTTTTCTTTTCTTTTTCTTTTGAGGAAAACAGATGGACAGACAGACAGACAGACAGACACACACGGTCATACACTCATTGCAGGATAATTAGTTTCCTTGAAATAATCACCAGTAAGTTCTGGTGCTAAGGCTCAGTGGTAGGCCACTGCTCTAGATAGAATACTGTGAGTTCAGAGATGAACAGTAAAGGAATGAAGAGCATCAATTACAAACAGGAGAACTATTTATCAATTACATCATCAATTAAAATAAAAAATATCTTCACAATAACAATCCAAAGAAATAATATGTCTATACAAGTTTTATAAAAAGAAAAATGAAAAGGACTTGAGCTCTGTACTGCTCAGCTCAGTGGCATTGCACTTGCCTTGTAGGTACCAGGTCCTGAGTTCAATCTCAGCACCAGGAAGGAAAAAGCAAACACAGCGTAATTAAAACAAAAAGTGACTATACAGCATGACCTTTAACTTTTCAAAATCATATGTTAAGCTTCAAAAATTTAACCTTTTAAAACTCAGTGACAGGGCTGCGAGTATGGACTAGTGACAAGAGTGCTTGCCTCATATTCATGAAGCCCTGGGTTTGATTCCCCAGCACCCACATATGTAGAAAAACAGCCAGAAGTGGCGCTGTGGCTCAAGTGGCAGAGTGCTAGTCTTGAGCAAAAAGAAGCCAGGGACAGTGTTCAGGCCCTGAGTCCAAGGCCCAGGACTGACAAAAAAAAAAAAAAAAAAAAAAAAAAGAAATGTACATTGTTTCCAATATTTCATCACTACTATCAATGCCGTAATTAATACCTACAAATAAAAAAATTCAATGACAATGGTAGGCATGAGAAATAAAATAGCCATTTCCCTTTTCAGATTACCAAATTCTAACAAGATTCACCAATTGTTGGGATGAAGAGACAAGTAACAGAGATCTGTGCTGCCATATATGTAGGATTCCTTCTGGGCACATTGCTGTGAAGAAATTAGTTGATATGTGTCAAATATTTAATTATGGAAAAAATGGTACATAACATTTCTTATGCTAGGATGATTTCTGGACTGGGAATTGTGTGATATCAGAAGTGTACTCAAAGGTAAATTGTGTGTGTGTGTGTGTGTGTGTTTGTTTAAAATATGTACAATGAATTGTTTTACTAATAGTAAATCAATCTAAATTAGCTAAACTATGAACTCTGATGGTTTAAGTTTAGTACATTCAGTTAATGGAATTCAATACAGTTATTCAACTATGGTTTCATATATTGACTTCGGGAAATATTAAGAACTTGGCGCTAGGATGTTATTTTAAAAAAACAAACATATGACAAGGCTCCTAAATTCATTACACTTCCACCTGAATTGTGATGTTAGTCTTTGCCTTGTACCCTGTTTTAAATTTGACTACTTTCTTTGAAATAACAAAATGGAAATATGTATGTGTTTCAATTTTCTTTCCTTCAGTTTAAAATCCAAGCTTTCAGATTATTCTTGGATTGAGTTAATCTTGGCTTCTTATGCCATGCTTTTACATAAGTAGCTATTTTTATCCTTTTGAATCTGTTTACCTCCACAATCATCGCTGAAATACGTGACCCATAGTTTACATATCTTTCTGCCATTTATTAAAGTGTACATTGAGAGACTGATGGATCACACCCAGGGAGGCTGAGATTTGAGGATTATGGTTAAAAAATAAAAAGAACTCTTACTCCCAATTAACTGTGCTAGCCTTTCATGAAAAAGCTAAGGGACAGCACCCGGGCCCTGAGTTCAGGATTGCCACACACATAAAAGAAAGTACACTGAAGAAATTGATATGGGCAGTCATAGTTATTGTAATAAGGCACTTAACATAGATTTATACATTTATTCCACTTTGTCGGTTCTCTTCTTCAATATGTTTATTGGGCAGTTTGTGTATAGCAAGTAACATTTTTACCAGATTTTGTCACATGGTTACCACATCTAGTAAAGGATGTGGATAAAATTATTTTAAAGTGTTTTGTGTGTTTTTCCTTAAGCAGCTGTTTTTTGTATTCTTCATTCTCCATTAATAACCTCCTCTGTTTTGTCAGATACAACACATTTTCCTTTTGTGGCTTGAAAACATTTTCAAATACGCACTAACATTATGCCACAAAAGCGTTCTATAATGAATAGCCCATGTTTTACAAGATTTCGCATTTTTCTTCTGTTTTGTATTTACAATGGCTCTAGTAATTTACAAAGATTCCTCAAAGACATCTGTGAAATCCCTACTTGGTTAATGAATGCCCACACCACCAGAGATTTCCAGCATCTCTCTCCAGCATGGCTGGTAGCCTATATCAGAGGTCGGCACCTGGTCATCGCTCTTCCTTCCGGGGCCTGAGGAGAGGAAAGAGATACTCGGCCATAAGGTCTAGAATAATAGAAGACACTGCCATTGGCTTTAGTATTAAGATTGCTCAGTGGTTCCTAAAAGTTAAGAAAAATCTGCTAAACTGTGCACTGGAGGGGCTGCTTCATTTTAGAACATTTCTTTATATCTTTTCCAATGTTCAATGATTTATTATTATTGTTGTTGTTGTCATCTTTAAGTAGTTATACAAAGAAGTTACCATTTAACCAAGCAGTTTATGGATACAACAGATCTTGATCAGTGTCACTCCTTTCAGCATTCACCCATCATCCCTCCCCACACACCCCTCTGCTCATTCTTCTTAATTTTGTAGGATATACGATGTATTTTCGTCCCTATCTCTCCACTCTTCTTCATTTGTCTACATTCACTGTTGCTACACTAATGTCTCCTTAGTATTTCTGATTGAAGTGTGAGTTGTCAGGTCCTTATGAATCTAACTGTGTAATCACAATACTCAGCAACTGTACACTTGAGCATCTTCTAAGGAAACTAGAAATGTAAGTTCAGCCAGGCGCCGGAGGCTCAAGCTTGTAATTCTACTCAGGAGGTTGACATCTGAGGATCATGGTTTGAAGGAAAGTCTGTAAGATTCCTACCTCCAATTACCCATGAGAAAACTGGAAGTGGTGCTGTGGTTCAAGGTGGTAGAGAGTTAGCTTTAAGCAAAGAGAATCTTGGGGGCAGCACCCAGGCCCTGAGTTCAAACCCTAGAACATACAAACATACATACATACATACATACATACATACATACATACATACATATGAATGATATATAAATATATGAATGATATATATATATTATATATATATGAATAGAATACTACTCAGCAATAAAAATGGAGTGTTGATACCCATATGACTTCTTTAATGAATCTGGGCATTTGGTTTTTCCCTTTCCTTTTTCTCTTTGAATGTGTGGTATTAAATTAGGGCTTCAGACAAAGTGCATGTGCACTCTACCACTGTGTTACACCTCCAGCCCTTCAGGTAACTCACAGAAAAAAAGTCACACTTGAAGGGTTAATTATGATATTATTCCATTGATGATGTATTCTTGCTCAATTCCTTATAAGTGAATGACCTTTACTTTAAACCCTATGGGAAATTAAAAGGGGGTTACAAAGCAAATCTCACAGTAAACTGCATAAGTAGCAAAATTTGCTCAAGAACTTGCTCAAGAATTTGCTCAAGGGCTTATATTCCAGCAAGTAGTTAAAAGGAAATCAAATTCATACACAGAAGGGTAGTGGAGAAAATTCTGAAGTAAGACAATGGAGAGATTGGGGGTAACTATTCAGGTTCACATAATATAATACTGGCCTTCTAAATATACTCAAGAAGTAAAAACCCTTTAACCAGATGTTCTGAAGATTATAGAAATTTGACATTTTGATTTGGAATTATGGGATTAACATATATATATATATATGGAATATACACTGAATTGTTATCTTATCTATCTATCTATCTATCTATCTATCTATCTCTACTTATCTATCATCTGTCTGTCTCACCTATCTATCTAGGGCTTAAGGCTGTTCCTGAGTTGTCTTGCTCAAGGCTAACATTCTACCACTTGAATCCTAGCTCCATTTTCAGGTTTTTGTCAGTTAACTGGAGATATGAGTCTCTTAGATGTTCCTTCCCTGGGCTGGCTTTGAACTCTGATTCTTAGGCCTCAGGCTCTTGAGTAGGTAGAAAAACAGTTAAGATTTACCATCTCACAGCCCATATATATATATATATATATATCACACACACACACACACACACACACACACACACACACACACACACACACATATTTTTTATTTGCCAGTCCTGGGCCTTGGACTCAGGGCCTGAGCACTGTCCCTGGCTTCTTTTTGCTCAAAGCTAGCACTCTGCCACTTGAGCCACAGTGCCACTTCTGGCCGTTTTCTGTATATGTGGTGCTGAGGAATCGAACCTAGGGCTTCATGTATACGAGGCAAGCACTCTTTCCACTAGGCCATATTCCCAGCCCCCTTTATACTTTTTTTTTTTTTTTTGGCCAGTCCTGGGCCTTGGACTCAGGGCCTGAGCACTGTCCCTGGCTTCTTCCGCTCAAGGCTAGCACTCCTCCACTTGAGCCACAGTGCCACTTCTGGCCGTTTTCTGTATATGTGGTGCTGAGGAATCGAACCTAGGGCTTCATGTATACGAGGCAAGCACTCTTTCCACTAGGCCATATTCCCAGCCCCCTTTATACTTTTTTTTTTTTTTTTGGCCAGTCCTGGGCCTTGGACTCAGGGCCTGAGCACTGTCCCTGGCTTCTTCCGCTCAAGGCTAGCACTCCGCCACTTGAGCCACAGCGCCGCTTCTGGCTGTTTTCTGTGTATGTGGTGCTGGGGAATCGAACCTAGGGCCTCGTGTATCCAAGGCAGGCACTCTTGCCACTAGGCTATATCCCCAGCCCCAGCCCTTTATACTTTTTTAACTGTGCAACATTATGGATATATCTATGCTGTATAGTTGAAACATACTTTCCAAAATATACATTTAATTTTATCATATAAGTGGCTGTTCTCAATCAGCCTATAAATATATCAGATAATAAATCAATTGAAAATGTTATTACTACATAGTACAAAAGAATCAATAGTATTTGAAGTAAATTGCTTTGGAGTCAAATAAAAATTGTCTATAAATGACAAATAAACAGTAAAAGTAGGTGCAATCAGGGTTTGATATTCAATAAATTGAAATGGTAATAGCTTGAAGCAAAATTGAAATACAGCCAGGTACCACTGTCTCATGCCTAGAATTGTACCTATTCAGGAGACCATGATTCAAAGAATCTTGCTTCAAAGTCAGCTGGGGCAAAAAAGTCCATGAGACTCTAGCTCCACAACGACTGACAAAGAGAAGTTCTGGAGAGAGAACAAATTCTCAAGTAGGAGAACACAAGTTGAGCATGCAAGCCAGTGTGATGTGCTTCGTACAAACCCCAATACTGCCCACAAAAATTAACATAAAAAGTTCTCTGACTCCTAAATTTATTATACTTTCATAGACTGCAACAAGATAGCATACTTCCCTCTCTAGTACATAAAATAAATTATTTATATATATTTAAACTACATAGACATATATATGTATACATTTAAACACATAGATATATATACATATACATACATATATATATATATACATACACACACGCACATATATAATGTTTTGATTGGACCCACAGCATTCTGCAAGCTAGACAGGAACTCAACCACCAAGGTACATTCCCAACCCCAAAATATAACCCCTGATATGAATATAAAAACTGAAAATTTCTTTTTCATATCAGAAAACTCTTAACTTGTGATATACTTATGTGAATTTCTATCTACAGAGATAAAACACAAAAATATCTAACTCTGCTTCCACTTCACATGCAGTTAATATGAGATACACAATCTACACAGGTATAAATACATGCATAACTGTTGGGAATTAAAATATGGTTCTTCACCATTAGGGATGAGATATTTCCATTATAAAGCATAATACTGAAAAGTAGTCTTGGCTAGACAGTGAAACACCAGCATGGACTGACAGAAGTGGGGAACCTGTGGCTATGGGTCATAAAAAACCTGTGAAATTGCTGGGTGCAGCTGGCTCATGCCTGCAATCGAAGTTACTCAGGATGCTAGATCTGAGGATCATGGTTCAAAGCCAGCATGAGCAGGAAAGTCCATGAGACTCTATCGCCAGTTACCAACCAAAAAGCCAAAAATGGAGCTGTGACTGGAATAGTAGAGCAAAAATGCTCAGAGACATCTCCTAGGCCCCGAATTCAAACCCAAGAACCAGCACATGGGCACAAAAGCACACACACACACACACACACACACACACACACATACACATACTGCAAGATACTATGTCGATGATCACAATCTGAGAAAACACTGTATTAGTTGAAATAACAAATTTTTTTAACTGTTTTGTCTTTTCTTTTTTTTTATACTGGGGATTGAACCTAGGACATTGCGCTTGCTAGTTAAGTGCCTGTTACTGAGTTACAACCCTGCCCTCATGTATTTTATTTAAATAGAGATTTTAAGTCACAAAAAAGCCAATTCCAAAAAAACTTCCTCTGAAACAAAGGATATCCTTCACAGAAGCAAAAAAAATATTGAAAATAAAAGTCAAAGAAAAATTTGATGACAGATTGCAAGAAATGCAAAGAAAGTAGCATGAGATCCAATCAATAATGGGGGGGGGGAAGGAAATAAATCTAACAATGGAAACAGTTGAGCTAGAAAACATTCCAGATGTCTAGAAGGTGGAAGGAAATCAATTCACTTCAAGTAGAACTATGCTTGATTAATTTAACAAACATGGAGTTCCTATTGTGTCATGGCATGTAATATTATTGGTGTTGGGGTTATGGCAGCAAATGGGGACCCTTGGCCCTGTGGAAAGCATTTTAATTAGGGTGTACAGGGACACGCAATCCAGCTGGCCTACTACAATGCAGGACTAGCAGTAATCACAAGGAGTCAGAAGTCACAAGTTAGACGACTTCTAGTCCCTACCAAATGTCTCCATCTCAGCTGCCATCAGCAGGTTCTCCTCAGCACTCACACAGCCAGATACAAATCAAGGGAAATCTACCATTCCCTACAGGCTTGACAATTCTCTAGAAAAGGTGGATAAAACTCATGAAAATGCCATACTTCTACAGAATTGTTATGAAGATCTCAAGTAAAGTAATTCCTTGGAAAGGCAAAATAAATCACCAGGAAGTGGTTAAATGAAAGGGGTGGAATGGAGTCAAAGTGGGAGCGGTAGATGAATGAAGAGAAGAAGAGGGGGGAGATATAGACAAGAATTCAACATATATTCTACTGAATTAGGACGTATGAAGGAGCAGGTGGGTAGGAGAGGGATGGGGAGAATGTTAAAAGGGGTGACATTGATGAAGATGTAGTGTATCCATAAAGTGCTTTGTTAAATGGTAACTCCTTTGTAAAAGTACTTAAAGATAATACTTTTTAAAATAAAATAATAGAAAGCTGAAAAAAAAGAATAAAAATCAGTCACCAGTGCCTGGTCAGGTGAGAATATGAAGCCATGATTTTGAGCTCTAGTACTAGTACACACACACACACACACACACACACACTCTCTCTCTCTCTCTCTCTCTCTCTCTCTCTCTCTCTCTCTCTCTCTGTCTCTCTCTCTCTTCTAACCTGATCTCTTTCTATTCTGATTATTATGAGAGCAACATGAGAAAACTTGTATGGCTAGGTGAGATAGCTTATTGAATAATTTACAAGACATAATTATCATGATATAGTTGGAAATAAAATAAAATATTTAAAAATGAAGAGACTCAAAATAAGATTTATATTCACTGATTTGAATGAGGCAAAAATTGATGTAGGTAATAGTTTAGTAATTATCATTAGAACAATATTAATTATGTTCATGGTGTCCCACTAATATCTTGTTTGACTTTGGGAATAAAAACAAATCGCAGTTTGTTAAAAAGAGGAGCATTCTGACTTTGTGTAATGGCATTCTTATTATAATTGATCTCCATTTAAGCAATACCCAGTGTAAGACGATACAATTATACACGTGCTGACATAATTTTATATATTTTCACAAGAGATTAGGGCATCTTTCATATTAGGTACAGTGCAACTCTCAACAATTTTGCAACAGTTTCTGCCAGTATGTGGAATTAATTATTAAAGAACTCACTAGCTGATTAATGATCAATAAGCTAATCTCAGCTTAAACTCATCTGTAACATTTAATGATCCTTTGCCACATTTCAATGAATCTCCTAAACCAAATGAAGACCGCTATTATGAAGTTGATTCAGGGCTTGTCTATTCGAAAGTCTCCAGTGATAAATGATGGTGTGACTCAGTGTTCACCCAGTTTATCTTAGAACAAGGAATAAAAGTGCTTCCTAAATAAAAATGACTAATGGGATTTAATTCCAGTCCTGGCAATGATTCATGGGATAACCTTGGTAAAGTTACTTCAACACTCTTGTGGTTTCCTACTTGTCGTTAGAGATATTAGCCATTCACTATGGACCCCCTAGGCCTGACCTATGAGAGAGCAGTTGGTTCCTATGGATTTTCAAATATAAAATGAAAATGTTGTGATAAGTGAGATATGGTGTCATAAATAGAAATAATCAAAGTGAAATGTATAGAATAATGAAACAAGATGTAAGAGTTCACCTCCAGGTCATCCTGTCAAGCCAAAGTTATCAGCACACATAAAAAGCACATTTATACATGTGGCATATGCTACCAAAAACGGTAACTGAAATATAAAATCCATGAGAAAGGAGGCCTCACCCATGTGATTAAGTGTTTTTGAACCAGCTTTGGTCAATAGGAATTAAAAATGGACTCTCCTATATATCATATTTCTGGAAAGTACTGAAGAATACACTCAGATTAAGAGAGTGCACCAACATTAAGAAACCTAAACCTAGACATGGTCTCTCTCTCTCTCTCTCTCTCTCTCTGACACACACACACACACACACACACACACACACACACACATCTATTTGTGAGGTTGAGGCAATAGGGTCCCTTGAAAGAAGGAATCCAAAACCAGTCTGCACAAGTCTGTCTCAAGGAATTCTTGTGCTTCAGCCTTCCCAGTAGCTGGAACTGCAGGCACACACCATTATATCTATCTTGGTCATATATTGGATGAAATTGTTTGGCATGTTTGTGTGGTTTTCTTCAGCTGTGGTACACACAGATTTAACCTGAATTTGTATTTGCTCAAAAATAGAGATCAATGATTAGCAAAGGAATAAGGCTAGCCCACTACTAATGATTCCTAACTATGTTAGAAGTGTGAGTATTGGATTGTAAAACAACAGTAGAGTGAATGGAAATCCTATTGG
This sequence comes from Perognathus longimembris pacificus, assembly GCF_023159225.1. Classification (NCBI taxonomy): domain Eukaryota; kingdom Metazoa; phylum Chordata; class Mammalia; order Rodentia; family Heteromyidae; genus Perognathus; species Perognathus longimembris. The sequence goes on from NC_063162.1 coordinate 54,225,614, forward strand.
AAGTTTTTGGTCTTGGAGAGTGAATTAGAAGAGATTAATGAGAGACTGATGCATTTTATAGTGTAAGTATGATACTGTTAATAATGACATCAACCTGAAAATGGAGGGGAAGACTAGACATGCCGAAGGCTGACATGTTGGGGAGATGGATAAGCTGTGAATGGTAAGGTAGTATGGGATTGGGTGAGTATGACGGGTATGGAAAAGACAATGGAAAGAAAATAGCCATAGGGATTACAAGGAGCAACCAACTTCTTAGGACCCCCAAATAAAGGCATATTCAGAGAAGTGTTTAGAGCCCCAGAGAAGATTGTGAATAAGCAGATGTCACTCCAGCAAGCTCCGTGGGATAATTGTGGCCGGAGGGAGGAGGCAGAGCCAAGAAGCTTGGAAGCCTCTGAGCCCACCTGAGATGGAGGAGGAGGCAGAGTGTAGCGACTCTTCACAGAGTCTGAGGGTTCCAGAGATGTGAGGTACAAATAGATTTGCACTGAGAGCTCCTTAGGGGTAAGTAGATGTTCATATTGAGTTGTAGCCTGTTCTTAGCCACCATCAACTTCTTCAGTGATTAGAAGTGATAGATAAACATGTGTCAGGAGAAGCTGGATGGTGAATTCAGTTGGAGGCCAAGGGACTGGTAGCCTTCCCTTTGAGCTCTCCCAATGCGCGTATGTATAGCTTTGGATTCCACACGAAACCCTTTCTTTCTTCAAAACCATACCCACTGTCACCCTCTGTGAAGAGAAAATAAAAAGTGGAACCATAGAGAACTGGAAACGCACTTAAAACGACAAGATATCCATCAAGCCACATGCTTTGAAAATACTTGCGGTATTCACTGTGCTGATAAGATACCTAGGCCCGTATTAAAACCTAGAATTTTTGCTATCATCCCATCTGGTTCAACATCTCCCTTCTGGCTAAATGGAGGCTTGAAACACTCAGCCTCATCTAAATAAATTATCCCTTGGAGGGAAAGGGTTAAACACTGGTTGACAAGTGTAAAATATTTCCAGGCTCTTTCAGAAGAGACATTTATAAACACTGAATTATCTTGGAACAACTTCCTTACAGGTATTATTCTCAAAGCATGTATTTATTTATGTAGCAATGTTCCTTGCTGGAACCTGCCACCTGCTTTTCTACTCCCTACGAACAGGGGCAAAAATACTACTGCTAACTTGCAATTAACCACTCTGATCTACTTCTGGCTCTGCCTTCTTCACCATCTTCTTATTATAATACAAGTAGCACCTCTGAATTGAAGGCATTTAAGTAGAGAAAAGGACATAAGCACTCACACACCAAGGGACCAGGAGCAAATTAGAACAAATCAGCAGTAAAGTGCATGAAGCAGCTTTGGAGCATTAAATTCAACTTGGTGTAAATCAGTTCAACGAAATTTCCTTTCTACATCAGCTTAACCCCTACTTATTTGGTCTTCATTTCTAATGTTAAGTGATTCTGCCTGTTTCTAGCTGATGCTCCTGATGAATTACACTGCCCAAGTGGACCAGTCACCATAATTAATAACCATCAGCAGGATCTTTTTAAACTAAGAGGAAAAGGCAAGTTGGAAAGGAATAAAAATTAGCCCTTCAATTAAGGCAAGGATAGAACCCAAAGAGAGGCTGGAATTAAAAAGCTCTTGTGTTGACTAAATTCAAGTTTGTTTATATAAGAGAATTTAGGACAAAATCAGGGTATTTGGGTTTTTTTAAGAATGGTATTCTTAAGATAAAATTGTAAAATAGATAGAAAATATGAGAAAATGACAAAATATACTCCTTCTACTTGCTTGTCTTACACTTCAAGTAGGAGCTTGATATATTGATACAGAGTTTACATAGTAAAAAGTGGCATATAATATATAAAATATATGCATAGACAGATAGAGACATATATAGAGACAGATAGACAAACAGACAGACATTGGCTTGCTTGCTTGCTTGGCTGGTGCTCAACCATCTTGAACTGCTTTTTGCAGTTTATTTTGGAAATGAAGCCTCACTGACATTTTTGCCTACATTGACTTCAAACTCCAGGCTTCTAGATATCAGCTTCCTGAATATCTAGGATTATAGGTATCCAATTAAGTCTTTTTTAATATACTAATTAATATTATGAGCAAACGACAAACAAGAGAAAGCCTCTGTTATAGAAGATGTGTTCCATTGTGACAAGAATTGAATTGGTGGTATACAGTATACCCCTAAAACAAAAATTTTTTGTTGCCCTTCAGCTGGGTGAATATGAATAATGGCATGACCCCTCATCAGCTCAAAACATGGAGGTAGAAAGCCCTTTGGTAATCATGAAGATAATTTTATGACAGTGTTTAGGGAGAATCTTGAAAACCTGAATGATTTCAGAGTCTAAATCCCTATTTCCTCCACAATAAATACTTTGAAAAATATGGTGGAGAATAAAGCCATTTAGAAGACTTTTAATAGAGGAAATAATTAGAAAGAATGAACAGAATATTTTGCTGAGGTTTGAGGATGGTAGTTTGAAGTCAATTTAGGCAGAATAGTCAGTGAGACTCTTAATTCCAATTATCAGATATGAAAAAGCTGGAAGTAGAGATGTGGTTTAAGTGATAGCATGCTACTCTTGAAACAACTCAACGACAACACCCAGGCCGTGAGTTCAAGCCCTAGGATCAACACAATACAAATACATATATACATACATATATATTGAGATTTAATATGGTGCAGTTTCAGGACTTACAGGTTAAATAATGGGCTCAGTTGGTAGAGCATTTGTCTAGTAAGCTGAAGGTGCTGAATCCAATTCTGAGAATGCCAGTAATGCAAAAACAACAACAAACAACAAACCACAAAGGGGGAAAAAAATCAGCAAAGCAAGGGTAACATTTTTATCAATAAAGGTGAAATTAGCCTGAGATATATTTTTTTCTTTGACAACAGTGATGTTTAAAACATGTCAGCTTCAAATTCTCCAAAATCTGTAAGCAACCTCATCTCTTTCATATAGCAGGAGAGAATACGAATGTTTCTGTTCAGGAAAACAAAGTGAGACAATGCAGAGGGCTTGTGCCTCAGTCCTGGCTCACCATATAAAGAACAAAAGAAAAGAACATAGGAGCAGATGGTTTATTGTAGAAAATGATGCCAAGGAGTGAGGTAGGGAAAGGAATGAGGACAGAGAGGAAGAGAAATATAGCTTTAGTATATTTATTTATATACATATATAAATATATATATATTTAGTATATTTATTTATTATAACATCTTTTGTTTTGGTAATGCAACTAACTGAGTTTAAGTGCAGATTTCAGTATATTTTTAAATATGCCTACACCCATGTAACTAACATCCAGCTAAAACAGAAACAATTTCAATACTCACACTAATTTTTCCTGTGGCATAGAGTCTATGTATAAACCAATATTCTTGTTTCTGTCACAATTGATGGTGTTTGCATCCATTTGGGTATTTTTTCTTTTTTTTTTTCTTTTTTTTTTTTTTTTTTTTTTTTGGCCAGTCCTGGGCCTTGGACTCAGGGCCTGAGCACTGTCCCTGGCTTCTTCCCGCTCAAGGCTAGCACTCTGCCACTTGAGCCACAGCGCCGCTTCTGGCATTTTCTGTATATGTGGTGCTGGGGAATCGAACCTAGGGCCTCGTGTATCCGAGGCAGGCACTCTTGCCACTAGGCTATATCCCCAGCCCCTATTTTTTCTTTTTAATTTGGCTTGCATTCAGGGTCCTTTTTTTCTATTTTCTGCTGTTAAATAATATCCAATAATCCCATAGTTTAAGATAACATGTATTTTAATTTGTATGTGTTGATTGTATTGTTTTTCATAGTTCTGATGTTTCTTTTCTTTTGCATTTGCCTTCACTGTGATCTAAGTGTTTCCGTTCCTTCAGAATACATACTTTGAAATTCAATCATCAGGAACATGTAAGTTATTAGAAAAGAGCTTTTGGCAGCAGTTAGGTCATAGGAACAGAACTCTGAGAAGTGTAATCAGTGTTCCTATAAAGGAGGCACCCAGAGGCCCCCCCCACCCCACCCCCCACCCCCAGGAGGGAGCAGGTAGGGAGGCATCGCCTACAGGGCACTCAGAGGCTAATGCTGGAGTCTTGTACTTCCCACTGCAGAGAACCGATATGAACAAGTTCTGTTTATACCACACCAGTTTTTGGTACTTGGGTTTTGTAGCCCAAATGGACTACCTACACATGCAAGATATGAGCTCTTGGTTGGATATAATTTTATTTTTTCTTCTAATCTGTCCTTTCAGCTTTTTAAAAGGATCTTCCCAGAGTAAACAATTTACTTTTGATGGAATCTACTTCTTTTTTCCTTGTGTAGATTATGATTGGATGTCAAATCTAAACTGGAAGTCCAAAATGCTTTCTCCTGTAGTTAATCCCCTAACCTTCACAACTTCATAGCTCATGATGCTTCTTGAGTTACTTTTTGCACAAGGAGATCTATCTATCTATGTATCTGTCTATCTATGTATCTATCTACCTACTTACCTATTTATTTATTTATTTATTTATTTATTTATTTTTGTCGGTAGTGGGACTTGAACTTAGGGACTGAGCTCTGCCTCTGAGCTGTTTTGCTCAAGGCTAGCACTTTACCACTTTGAACCACAACCTCACTTCCACTTTTCTAGTGGTTAATTGGAAATAAGAGTCTCTCTGACTATCCTATCTGGGCTGGTTTTGAACACTGATCCTCAGGTATTAGCTTCCTGAATAGCCAGGATTATAGGTGTGAGCCACTAGTGCCCAGAAAGATGTGCAATTTAGATTAATTCTTTACCCCATAGATTGGGATTTTCTTTGGCTCATTGTTGACATGATATCTTTGTCAGAAGTCTCGTGGACATGTCTTTGTCTGGCTTTATTTTTATATTCTTTTCCATTGATTTATATCACTGTCCTTCATAGCTTACAATACCATCTTGATTACAACAAATATGCAACAAACATTAACATAGAGTAATTATTTTAATTTCACTTTTTTGCATGATAGTTTAAGCAATAATTGATCCCATAGATATTAAATAAATTTCAGCTATGAGACTGTCAATGGCTACAATAACTATCTTGCTGGGATTTTGATGTAAATGAAATATATCCATAGGTCTATTTGAACAGGAGTGTTACTTTTACTCTATTTAGTGATGTATCAACATGGATGTATCAATATGGAATGTCTCTCCAGCTCTAAGTCTTTGTTCCTCACTTTCACTGACATTTTGTAACTTTCAGCATGTACTTTGTATAGGTGATTGTAAGTTTGTATTTATGCTTTTTGTTTTCATTGGTTCATTTGAAACCCAATATATTCTTAATTTGGATTATTACCTTTCTATTGCTAAGCTGTTGACACTTGTGCATGTTGATGTTGGATTCCATAGTCTTCCTGAGCTCACTTGACATTTTTTGTTCTTGGTGTTAGATGTGACTTGAACTCCGGGGCTGGGTGCTGTTCCTGAGTTTCTTCACTCTAGTCTAGCACTCTACCACTTTTAGCCACAGCACCACTTCTGGTTTCTGGTGGGTAATTGGAGATAAGAGTCTTAAGTACTGTCCTTTCCAGGCTGGCTTTGAACCACGATCTTCAGATCTCAGCCCCCAGAATAGTGAGAATTACAAGCATGAGCCACTGATACTTGGCTTGATTGTTTTTTAACAGTTCTTAAGCTTTTTATATAGTTTATGTATTTTGTGTATGTGTGAGTGAGTGTGTGTGTGCCTGCATGTATCTGTGTACTGTGTCATGAACTCAGGGCTTTACGTTGTTGCTTGGCTTTTTCACACAAGGCTGGCGTGATACCACTTGAGCCATACCTTCAATTCTGGTTCTTTTGTTGATTAATTGCAGATAAATGTTTCTCAGATTTGTTGGGTACAGCTAACTTTAAACCTCGGTCCTCAGACTTCAGCCTCCTGAGTAGCTAAGATTACAAGGCATGAGACATCAGCACCCAGTTTCTATATGAGTTTCAGTGTCAAACTTATTAACAGGAGTGTTGCTCCACTGCTTAATTTCAGGGGATAGCTACTGGAGTTTCATGTTCATTTTAAGTCAATTTTTTCTCTTAAATACATGATCATGTTTTCAAATACTTTCAGCAGCTCCAAATAAGTTTATAAACAATGGGAATATTCTAATTAACATCATATACTGAAAGTTGTTTGCTATGCAACTTCAAGAGATAGCTTTTATTTTTATTTTCTACTTTTTCTTTGGTGGTTGTCATTCTGTTGAAGACTCCAATGTCTGTTAAGATTATATAATGTTCAGATGTTTTTTTGTTTCAGGCCTTCAAATAGCAATTATTCAATAATTGTATAATTGCAGTGAACTTGTAAGTTTACTTCAAATTTTACAAACTTTTTTTTTCTGCCAGTCCTGGGACTTGGACTCAGGGCCTGAGCACTGTCCCTGGCTTCCTTTTTGCTCAAGGCTAGCACTCTACCACTTGAGCCACAGCTCCACTTCTGGCCTTTTCTTTTTATGTGGTGAGGAGGAATCGATCCCAGGGAGTCATACATGCAAGGCAAGCACTCTACCGCTAGGCCATATTCCCAGCCCCCAAATTTTATAAACTTTTCATGCACAGAATTATTATTATTGTAATTTTCATCATCATTATAAGTGGTGTTTTCTTCCTTATTTCACACCACAAAGATATGAGTCATTCATTTTGGATGTAGAAGGCTATCAAAAACTCTATGTAAGTGTAAAGGTAAGAGTAATGTATAAGTAAGTAAAAGGAATAATATTTAAATGATAGCTTTAAGAATGTCTTTACTCTTTCTACTGATTTTATAATTCAATCTGTGGGACAGTGAGGCAGGTCTGAGCATTTGTAATGAAGAGTTACGAAGAGTTCCCTCCAGACCCCAGTGTTTCATGATTTGACCTAGAGGAATGCTCTGTGACAAGAAATCACCTGGACCCAGTTAACTAAACTGTGTGGCAAATTGACCCTTCATGACATTGTCACACCCAGTACAATGTGCAACCCCTCCCTAGCCTAGCTTCTCATTTCCAATAGGACATAAGGGACTTAGAGTGATCTGAAGGAAAAGTTTCCATCATGGGAAAATCACATCAAGAATTTCAGATAAGGTAAGTTCATAGTGATTCATAGAGCAGAAGGTTTAGAATCTATCATGCCTGGCTTTAATTCTACTTTTGGAATAGCTTACTTTTGTCATGGGTTCAACTTCTCAAATTGGAGTTTTCTTCTTGTGGTTATTTTGAAAGAAAAGTATAGCACACGATATTTGATGTATAAGAACATTCCCTATATAGGTACTCCACAAATAACCTAGTTATTATTTTCTTTATACTACATGTGGTGTTTTGAAATTATTTCTCAGTGGGTTGGATATAATAACAAGCTACTTTAATTACACACTTACACAGTGTGTATGTGTGTGTGTGTGTGTGTGTGTGTGTGTGTGTATGTATGGAAATTTTCCTTCTTCTCATCTGGTCTTGGGTTACACAGTGAAAGTGGAAACCAAGGAAGATCTGGGTTATATGAATTATCCTGGGCATGGAACATGTTGAAAGATGTTATTGTTTCTTCTCAGTAAATTTTGCTATGAAATGTTTAAATTTATAACAGCATGCTCTTGGGCTAAATATCTGAAATGATTTGCTAATAGTTTTGCCCCCCATTAGAATTTGACTCAGCTTTTTGTATCATCTGAAAACACTAAATTCTCCAGAAATGTGGAAATAATTAAATGTGTGTATTTATATAACCCAGTGTCATAGCAACGTCCCTGATCCTTAGGATTCTAATAATATTTATACAAAACCTTGTATAATGTGGATGTAGCCAGATTCAGAGAAATGATTTGCATGATTTTCCCACAAAAGGCAATCTAGCTCTGTCTAAAAATTAAAACTATCTGAAATTTAACATGACTCAAGTAACCATCAATCAAATATACATTGCAGATTTAACTTATTTTTTTTCTATTGAACTCAGGGCTTGAATGCTGTCTCTCACTTTCTGCTAAAGGATACTGCTCTGACACTTTCCGGGATGGTTTCAACCTGCAGTCCTGCAGCCTCTTCAGTGGCTAGGATTATAGGTATGGGCCACTGGTGCCCAGTAGTTTTATTTTTTAATCCCATAGAAATAAACTATCATAGACTTTTCATATTGAAATGTAGTACATAAATGTATTAAGTAATTTATATTAAATGATACAAACTAAAAGAACCATTTATAGACTCTCACAATATGTCCCTGCCAAGAAGATTTGAGCCCAAACTCCACTTCTGGCTTTTTGATGGTTCATTGGAGGTAAGAATTTCATAGCCCTTTCTGCCCCAGGCTGGCTTTGAACCATGATCCTTTGGTCTCAGCTTCTTGATTACAGGTGTCAGTCAGCCAATTATTGTTTTTATTTTTAGAAAATAGACTTGTACCATGTGTTTTTATCTCCTAAATTTATACCATGATGTTGGGGATTCAGTTTTGGCCTTGGTGGGGGAATGGCGCCAAGAGCGAGATGCTGCCCTTCCCCCAGCCCTGGGACAGTGTAACAGCGAGTCCCTCACACCTTCTGGCCTCAACCGGAAAAGAAGCCCCCTGCCCGGGGTGGGGGGGGGCAAACACGTGCATGCCACCATGATAGGGTTGTCCAGCCCACAAAGGAAGTTTCATGACATCACCTGATGGGCAGCCCGGCTTAGCCAATGGCCCAAGTCCTTCCCTTTCCTGCCATTACCACTATATAAACCCCCCTCCCAATAAAATCCTTTGAGACTCATTCAACCATCCAACCATCTCCCTGTTATCTTTGTCCTGCGGTTCCTGACACATTATGGGGGGCCGAGAAAGGGATTTCGGCATCCCACTTCAGCTTAGAGCTGTCCGGTAAGGACACGCCTTACTCCTTCTGCTGGTATGAGGGGTAGGGCGGAGCTTCTTCCATAGAATCAAGGTTCAGGCATTCCCCCCGGGAGATGGGGGAGAAGGGGTCCTAGAGACCCCAACATTTGAGCATCTCCTCCAGAGAAGTGAGGAGAAGGGGTCCTCAGTGATCCCGACACCATGACACTAAATTAAGTCTCTAGACCATGACTCTAAATTAAGTGATTTACCTCTCTGTCTCACTTAAATGCAAAAGTTTTAGCTCTTTTTAAAAAATTGATTTATTTATTGTCAAATAATGTACAGAGGGGTTACAGTTTCTTACATAAGGCAGTAGGTGCATTTCTTATCAAATTTGTTACCTCCTCCCTCATTTTTCTCCCACCTTCCCCACTCCCCACTTCCCTCACCCCTTCCCCATGAGATGTACAGTTGGTTTACAGCATATAGTTTTTAAAGTATTGCTGTTGCCTTGGTTTGCCTTTTTATCCTTTGTCTCTCACTTTTGATGTTCTCCTTCCCTTCCCTAGTTCCAATACATTTACATACAATATCCAGGGTACCAAAATCAGTTACAGTGACATCAGGGATAAAACCACAGAGAAGAAAGACAAAAGAAAATGCCATGATTCCCACTGGTACATTGAACATAACAACAACAATTATAAGCCACTTATTTCCATAACTTGGAGTTCATTTTGCCTAGCATCATCTTATGTGTTCATATGCACATAGCTATTGAGCTATTGTGATCTTCTGCTAGGAATATACTAGGTGTGTACTAATTATTACCAATGAGGTAAAAGATAGAGTCTATGTTTCTAGCACAACTATGTTCATCACAGCACAATTTTCTATAGCTAAAATATGGAACCAACCTAGATGCCCCTCAGTACATGAATGGATCAAGAAAGTGTGGTACATATATACAACGGAATTCTATGTCTGTATCAGAAAGAATGAAATTGACCCATTCATAAGAAAATGGAAAGACTTGGAAAAATCATACTAAGTGAAGTGAGCCAGACCCAAAGAAACACAGACTCTATGGTTTCCCTCATTAGTAATAATAAGTTTTAGTTCTTTTATCTGTAAATTTTGGACATATTCTTATACAATGTACTTATATTGGCTAGTCTTAATTGGTTTGTGTTTGCTGGTATTGGGAATTGAATTCAGGGCATTGCTGGCCCTCTACCACTCAAGACTGTCACTCTACCACTTGAACCACAGCTCCAGTCCCAGCTTTCTTTATACAAGAAAATTTGGACTTTCCTGTCCTATCTACCTTCCACCTTTGGTCCCCAGATATCACAGCCTCTTGAGTAACTAGAATTACAGGAATGATCCACCAGCACCTGGCTTTAGATTTACTTTTTAATATTTCATTATTTGGTAGGACTATAGAAAATAGCTTTAATATTTATGTTTTCTTTATTGGTAAGATAAGATCAAATGATACAATTTTATTTCCTGAAATTCCACCAAATTAATTTACTAATTCCATATTTTTTGCATTATTTAGATTTTCTGTATGAACAATGGTCTTACAGAAATAATTATCTCATTATCTTATTTACTTTCTATCTTTTTATGTCCTTTTAAAAACATTTTTACATAGAGCTTTTACATTTTTATTGTTTACCTTAGAAACAAGAATGGCTAATTGTAACCTAAATTATTGGCTTTCCAATCTCCTCAAAATGTTCTAACAGCAAACATTAACTCCATTACCCTTCATGACTTCTGTCCTGCATTTTGATTCTGCATATATTTTGCTCTCATAAAATTATTATTGTTTTATATAGTGGCATTTATTTGTACTTATCTAATATTTAAAACATGTTTTAATCTTCATTGAAAATGTACTTTTGTTTTCTTTGGGAATTTTCTTTTGCCTAATGTTATCAGGTTAAACTGTAATTTCCTTATGTTTTAGTTTCTTATTTTTCTATTGTAATCCTAACATCTATATTATTCAATTTTCTATCTCTTTGTCAGTAATTTGTCTGAAATTATCTACCTGTGATTAGTTATATTCTCTAGTCATTTTATTTGAGGCACATACACATTTTGGGGTATGTAGTTTGTTTTCCATCAGTTTTAGAATATATTACATTATCAATGTTTAAAATATTGCTTCTGTCCAATTGCTTCTCCCTTCTCAGGAGCTTTCTATTGTATTTCATTTACCTCTTATGAGTTATATAGATGTTTTTCCACATTATTCTATCTCGACCTCTGTGACTCAGTATGAAAATGACCTAATAACTCATGATAGTTACCACGTATCTCTTAAATTCCTAATTTTAGTTAATGTATTTTATATTAGAAACCTTTGTTTTTATAGTATCCAATTTTCTATGACCATTTTTGCATCTTTTTTATCTACTCGTGCTATATTTTCTTGAATACATTATTCATAACAATTATAATGTTCTTGATCACATGTAATTCTATTTCTAACATCTTTTTCGATCAGGAAGCCTTGTCATTTGGCAGTGACAACATTTTTAAATTTAATGTAGAATGTTGCAAAGTGAAACGGTGTGCTGAAATACCTTCAGAGACAACTTATGCCCTTTAATAGGTAGATAAAATAGAGGTTAAACATTTTCATCAAAAATAATAGTGGGTGTTAGGAAAGCTTTTATCAAGTTCAGTTTGGGTGCTGGGAATATGGCCTAGTGGCAAGAGTGCTTGCCTCATATACGTGAAGCCCTGGGTTCAATTCCTCAGCACCACATAAACAGAAAAGGCCAGAAGTGGCACTCTGGCTCAAGTGGTAGAGTGCTAGCCTTGAGCAGGGGAATGGAGAGGGAATACCAAAATCAAGAGACAACAAAAAGACACACAATTCAAAAAGCAACACTTAGAGACCATTTGGTGTAAACAAACTGCACAGCTCTTGGGGGGAGAAGGGAAGGGAGAGGGGGGAGGGGAAAAATGAGGGAAGGAGTAACAAGTAGAACAAGAAATGTACTCACTGCCTTTCGTATTAACCTGTAACCCCTCTGTATCACACTTTGGCAATAAAGAAAAAATAATAATAATTTAAAAAAGAAGCCAGGGACAGTGCTCAGGCCCTGAGTCCAAGCCCCAAGACTGGCAAAAAACAATAATAATAATAAGTTGAGTTTTCCTGTTGTTCTTTATTCATCCTGAAATGAACCCAAATTGGAGGAAGTGGGAGACACCATGGATGCTGTTGCACAGCCCTTCTCTTCTTCCTCTTCCTCCTTCTCCTCCTCATCTTCCTCCTTTGTTCCTTCTTCTTCCTCCTTTTCTCCCACCCTCTGCCCACCTCTGCCTTCCATACACTGAGCAGCTTTGCCAAACCACCTGTTCTCACTATGAAGTGGGCCATGCCACAGGCCGAAAAGCACAACTGGATAAAATGGGAATCACTGGATAGTACGTGAAACTTGGATGGCATATGACAATTAGGCGGTAGAATGGCTAATTTCCTAGGATAGCATGTCTTGGTTAAATAGGAAACCATTAGCAAGAATATAGATATCAGGTTATTAACACAATCTCTAATAGTTGAGTCAAAGGAGTTTTTTATGTTGGAATTATGTTTTATATTGGAATTAAAACTTCTGAGCTAGTGTCAATGGCACATGCCTATAACAATTGTTAGGAGTCAGATATGTGTGTATTTCAGTTTGAAGGCAGCCCCAATAGGCAAATTTGACAACCTCTTATCTCCAATTAGCCAGCAAAAACACAGAAATGGCGACAGTTCAAGTGGCAGAATACAATCTCTGAGCAAACTGCTGAGTGTCAGTACACACACATACACACACACACACACATACACACATACACACACGGCTTTTTTGTAATTTCTGATGAGTTTAAAATTGTAAAGTAAATCTGACCTATGGAACTGTAACCCCTTCATACAAATACTTAATGATAGTAATAAACTTTTAACAATATACAAAAGTTAATGTCCAAATTAATACAACCACAAGAAAGAACACAAAAGTGTGATCTCTTGTTTGTAAGTGGAGAACATGTTAAAGTAACTCTTTGAGAGTAAGGAATAGTCAATTCTCTTGTAAATAGTTCATTAATATACCTAAGTCAAAGTTTAACACATCTGTCAAGTCCCCTTGCTCTGCTTGGGGTACTGATGCTTGAAAGAAAGTGCTTGATTGGGAAGACAAGCCCTTACTTCAGGGTGCTTTTGCCTACTGATTTGAATCACAGGCACTTGTGAAAGTCTACAGTCTTCACTCATCTCCACACACTCTACTGCCACCAAGATCCGTAGCACACAACTGAGATGCTAATGCTAGCACTGAATGAGAGTAATGGTACTTGACATTTTACTATCTTGCCTGTGCTGCACTTATCATTGGAAAATGAAAGATCTAGTAAGAAAAAAACAAACTCTAAACATTTTCAATAATGCCTCACGACATTTCTATTATTGTAATAACTTACACCTTAATTTTAATATCTACTAAGTTGAACTTATATTTTCTCAATATGTAGAGCCAAACAGCATATGTCAACTATTCATATAGCAAACAACACACTTTACCACATTTTAATTTTCCTTTGCCCGCACATTTTTTCAGTGGGAAATTAATATCTTTTCTTATTCTCATGAGGATATTAATCATTGCTTTTATAGATCTTCATGTGTTCCACTAAGTCTGTTTCTCTAGATGTTATTATGATTAATGGTCTATTTTAGTTCATTTCTAACACTGTAATTTTTGCTTTGTGTTTACCAACTCTTTCATGATGAAATAGTCATTCTTCCTTTCTAGATTTCATCATCAAAACTTATTGAACCAACTAAAATCAATGCCAGTGCTTATTTTTACTACCGATTTTGTGTCTCATATACAGAACTTGTATTTCTAACTCTATATTTTTAATTTTGCAAGTAGGCTTTGTGGTTTTACTTTGTTTCTTCAGTGTAAGAGAGAGGGCCTCTAGAACTAAGATATTCTAAAATCATAATTTATTTTATCTCTCTTTTCAGTGCTGACCTAAGCTGTATAAATTTCCAGACCCAAAATATTCACTTTAGAAATTGGAGTGTTTCTTCTAGTATCTTTGATAATTTCTCAGAATTGTCTAATTATTGCTGTTATGAGTACTAAAGCCAATGTGATTTTATCTTTTTTCTAAATTTTAATTTTGTATCTTTTGAAATGTTTTCCTTTACCACTGAAATTCTAAAATACCCCCACAGTTTTTTCATGGTAAAATCATTTTATTTATCCAGCTCATTACTCCAACTCAGTAATCCAAAACATATTTTTATTTCAAATAGTGGAGAATTTTTCTTTTATTTCTTTATGATCCCATTTATTTGTTCTCACTATATATTCTTTTCTTGTCTTACATTTGTACTACCCAAAGGCAGTCTTAGTTTTCATATTTAGCTTTATAATCTCCTCCTTCATTATAGGAGTCCGTTATAGTATTTATCTAATATGGTAACATATAGTGCATATTATTATCTGCAAAATATACACTTAAAGGTCATGTGTAGAGATCCATAACTGTCATCTGAGCAACTTTGGAAGTGGAGATTAGAAGATCGAGATCTGAGGTCTTAGGGGAAAAGCACAAGAACCTATCTGGGAAATAAAAATGCAGAGGATGAGGATTGTGGCTCAAGCAGCAGAGAACATGTGCCTATCAAGTACAGGGACCTGGCTCTCATATCTAGTGTTCTCCAAAGACAGGGACAAAAAGAGTAACAAAATTTAGTCCTAAAAGCAAATAAATAAAAGACAAATATGCAAACAGATTTATTTACTCAAGGGTGGTAGATTGATAAGGAAGACATCTGAGGGTACTGAGATGTAAATATGATCAACCATCACATCAGTTCTAAGACTTGTCACAACAGTGGTGCAAAGATCAGTATCTAGCAGTTGTTAGTAGAGGAGAGAAGTCTGTCTTTGAAGATTTTGCTTCTTTGTTTCTTTAACTTCATTTTTTCAATTCTTTCTTCTGTTTTTTGTGGGTTTTTTTGGAGGGGGATGCAGGGAGCTTGAACTTTGAGCTTAGGGGCTGTCCCAGTGCTGTTTTGCTTAAGGCTAGTGTTCTAACACTTGAACCACACCTCCACTTCTAGCTTTAATTGAGAGATAAGAATCTCACAGACAAGTTGACATTCCCACCAAGGTGTAGTAGCATTCCCTTTTGGGCCAACCCATCCAGCATCTGTTATTATTAATTTTCTTGATAACGGCCATCCTAACCCAAGTGAAGGGGAGTTTCAACATTGTTTTGGTTTGAATTTCTTTTATGGCTAGTGATGTTGAAAATTTCTTCATGTGTCTATTGGCCATACTTATTTCTTCTGAGAATCTCTAAGTCTTTATCCCATTTATTAATTGGGCTGTTGTTTCTTTGAGACATTATATTGACTATGAGCTATAAAACTTGTGGGTAGAGACAGAAGGGAAAAACAGGAGAGTGTGAGGGAAAGGTGACATCATTCAGAAAAAAATGTATTAATTACATGACTTAGGTACTGTTCCCTCTGTGTATCACCTTTACAATAGCTGTGTGTGAATATATATATATATATACATATACACATACACACACATATATGTACATACAGATATGGATATGTATATATACATCTCTCTCTCTCTCTCTCTCTCTCTCTCTCTCTATATATATATATATATATATATATTGCTGATCAGGCTGGCTATGAACTGTGATCCTTGGATCTCAGCTAGACTTTCAGGTGTGTGGCACCAGCACTCCTCTTTCAAGGAGGGCACAAGGAGCTGTGGGAAGAAAAGGTCTTTATTTAAATATCCCAGATGCTCACCTTTCTTCCTGCTTCCTTATGTATTCATTTGCTGTTTTCCATTAGGTCCATGTTCAGAATGAGTGCCGGAAATTGATCTCTATCAATTGATTTTTTGTGTTATTTTAAAATTCTGATGTCCTACACACTACCATTGTTTTTTGGTTTTTTTTGGCCAGTCCTGAGGCTTGGACTCAGGGCCTGACCACTGTCCCTGGCTTCTTTTTGCTCAAGGATAGCACTCTGCCATTTGAGCCACAGCGCCACTTCTGGCCGTTTTCTGTATATGTGGTGCTGGGGAATTGAACCCAGGGACTCATGCATACGAGGCAAGCACTCTTTCCACTAGGCCATATCCCCAGCCCTACACACTACCATGTATCATTTGGGTTTATTTTTTCATATCTGATTTAGGATTTTACTATTATGGTAGGGATAGCTTTACTCATTGTTTATTATTCTTAATTATCTAATTTAGCTTTATTGCTTTATCTAGTTCAATGGTGATGAAGAGCAAAGTGATAGACATTTTGCATTGTTCCTATTGATTATAGAAACTGCTTTAGACTTTGCCTATTAAGATACTGAGTTTATAATGAGTCTGTATATTCCACAGATTTGTAAAGTGTAAAATTGCCTATTGAGTTTCCCAGAAATTAGAGATTATTATGATTACAATGATAGTGATAATGATTTGACTGACTTTTGTGATTATAAAATATATTCTGTGGGATGTGAGTAAATTGATATGCATTGAGATATATTTACTAGAGTTTCTTTGTGGTACATTTGAGTTAGTTTCATTCAATGGCAACTCCTTTATACAACTACTTTTAGATAATTAAAAATAAATAAAAATAAATAAAAGAATATTTTTTAAATTGTTTGTTTTCTTTGGGGTGTTGTGTGTTTGTATGTATGTGAATGGATTTGTTATGTGTGTTTTGATTTGTTTAATTTTGTGCCAGTACTGGGGCTTGAATTCATGACCTGAGCATTCTCCCTTAGTTTTTTCACTCAAAGCTGGCGCTGTACCACTTGAGTAATACCTCTACTTCCAGCTTTTTATTGCATAAGTGGAAATAAAAGTCTCATGCACTATTCTGCCTGGGCTGGATTTGAACCACAGTTCTCAGATCTCAGCCTCCTTAGGAGTTAAGAATTACAGCTATGAGTTATTGGCACCTGGAAAGAATTGTTTTCTACTTTTTTGGTGGAACATTTTACAAACATTAATTGATAGTGTCGTTCAAGATTTGTTTATATTCTCACTTATTTTTGGTCTGTCTGTGAGGTATTGAGATAGGACATTGATATTTCATATTATTACAGTGAATTTTTCTATTTCTCTTCTATTTCATAGTGTTGGATTTGTCCTTTGATTCACAAATACTATTATGCAGATTATTGAAGTGACTTCTGATGGTTTAAAACAACTTTTTTCCTAACAATGTTCTTCTACAGTTTATTTTTTAATATTTTAGTACAGCCAATTTATCATCCTTTTCATTTCTGTTAGTATAGTATATATTTTTAACATTTATTAACTTTTATCTTCTTTGTATTTTTTCCTTACTAGAATCTGAACTCATGGTTTCATGCTTGCTAGCTAGGTTCTCTGTTGGGCTCTAGCTATACCTTTAAGGGGTGGTCCCAAGAGGCCTGCCTCTTCTCCCGCCCTGGGGCTGCCTGGCTGTTAACCACTTCTACCTTTTCCCCAGGCCCGGAACTGAAAAGGCGGCCCAAACCAGTCCTGACTCCAGTCTGGCTCAGAGCACATGGATATCATAATGGCACCAAGCCAAGCCCAAGGGGGCGGTTCTGTGGGCTGTGATCTCCGCCTCTGGGGGAAGATCTGTGACATCACTGTAATGGACAGCTCAGATTAGCCTGTTGCTAATCTGAGCAAGCGACTCCAGGTCCCTCCCCTTCCTGCCGCCATTACTGTTATATAAACCCCTCCCCTGAGTAAAACCCGTGGGAGTTCCAAAAGCTTATCCCAAGATGCCTGTGTGCCTCTGTGTCCTTCATTTCAGGGGCAGGAGGGGGGGTGTTCTCGTGTCTACACACCGACATGGTTTGCACGTTGGGCCCCACTCCAGCTTTCCACCACGCGCGAGGGTGAAAGGGGTCCTGGCAGTTCTCTACCACTTTCATCACACCTTCAGTCTGGCTTTTGGCTTGTTATTTTGGATATGGAGTCTCACAGACTTTTCTACTCAGGATGATTTTGAATCTTGATCCACCTGATCTCATCCCAACATGTGTTATGTTGCTTTCATTTGCAGTCTGCCTCTAAATTACTGTTTATACTTTTGACTTTTAATGTGGTTATGGACAGAGTTGCGTTTAAACCCAACACGTTCTTTTCTACTTTTATGCTCTACTTTTGCTCGTGATTCTTTTATTTTCTGTCACACTCTGTCATCTCAATTTTCATAATACTCTCATTGTATTGTCCCCATTGTCATTTCTACACTTCAGACACAGAAAGTGCCAACCTGGGCTGTCATCTCTTTTATCATCCTGCTGTACACCTCTCATACCTGCCAGATACAGTGATGGAGCTTCTCACAACACCCACTCAGGAAAATCATCACATGGCCTTCTGCCATAATTAATTTGAAGTCCTTATTTAGCCTTTATTTATAAAGCCTTATACACTCTTGGGCTGCTTCTATAACCTCACTTACTATAAAGATTCATTCTACTTCAACCACAGTGTCTTTGAGTCTTTCCATCAGATAGCATAGGAAAAACATTCTTCAATATTTTCCATCTTTAATTCCTTCTGCATTCCTCCAGATGTCTTTCTTGCTTACTCTCTTATTTTGTATTTTTATATATTTATCCACATGCCTTCTCTTCAGGAAGACTTTTCCTGATTATGCTATCCAAGCCATTAGTCCCAACTTACATTCTACCCTCTAGTTTTTATTTAGCTTAGAAAGACAGCATTTCTCTCAAGCTGACTTCAGGTTTTGTGCTTATTTATTATCTCTGCCATCTAGTAGAAAGTTGTCATCTAAGAGGCCTAAATGCCCTCTCTTTTATGTAGTACAGCATCCTTTTGAACTGAATGAGTGCCCGCCACATTTTTACAGCTGAAATATATTTACAAAATAAATAAATGATTGGATGTGGGACTTTTTTCTGTGTGACTGGAAGATAGCTGCTTGTACATCTGTGGTTAAATGGTTCTAAATCAATAGCCTTAATATATCTTCACTTTTTTTTTCCCCACAGGCTCTGATTGGTGATTTTGTACCAATTATTCACTTATGGTTGATTCATCATGTATTAACCCTCTATCTCCTGAGTGAAAAGTTGGAGTACATGTGTGGCATTGGGTAGAGAGTGGAGAAAGTCATACCATCGAATGTCACTCGTCTATTCACAAGTGCACAAACATACATGCATACCATGCACATACACAAACACACACATACACACCTAAAATATTTACTGTCTTTCTATTTCTTATTCCCTTAAGATTTATTTTTTTTGCTTCTTAGCTTTTAATTCAATAAAGACTTATGTTATGGCCATGGTTGGTCCCTAAATCAGTGAATACAAGCAGGTTTTATTTTCTCACTCTGAACATATAATCTGTAGGATTTTTTTCTCATATATTCAGCCTGAAGGCTGTTTACTATAAATCTCAAACCATCATTCAGTGACCCAGCAGCCAGGTATGTGAGTATTCTCAGCGGGGAAACCATATCTCAGTATATATATTTATTTTTCTTAGAAAAAGGCTCCATGTGAAGTACAAGATTTCAGCGTGTTGTTTTCAGCTTCTTCTGACTACTGGCCATTACCTCATGCAAAGCTTGGATATATTACAGCTCCTTTCCACGATCATTTGAATTTCTGTATAATGCACTTCTGTTGATGTTGTGCCTCCAAGGGCAGTTGGCACTATTGTCAGTTGATACACCAAAAGTAAAAAAATGTGAACTTATGTAAAACGTCCCATGTCCTGTGATTCCTTCTCTTTTCAAATGAGAGATTCTTGTGGAGTTGTACTGAAAACATGAACATGGGAACTGGCTTGCTTTATCATTGACAACCTCTGTGAAGACAATCAGCTTAATGAAGCTTCTTTGCATGTTAATCTCTCCAGTTATAGAAGGATTGTATTAATGCTTCTCCCACACAAAGGAGAAAACCATAAGAGAACATCAAACCAGTCCTCTTTTCTACCATAGATATTAAGGTGGAGCCTAATATCAATTACTGTTCTAGAAGCTTACAGATAAAATAGTCTCATATTGAACCAATCCTAATGGACAGCTATTACTAAGCATTTAAACAAGAGATTTAAAATTCTCTACTTATAAGGCATTGTTTTTTTAAAAATGTCATCACTGCTGCATACAAGTGAATTATGCCTGTGGCTGCTCAGGTGACTAAAAGCATAGGGTTGAGTCTCCAAGTGTCAAGCAGTGAAGTCCCTGAGATTCTTATCTCCAATGAACAAGCAAAAGCCAGAAATGGAGGCACAGCTTCTACTTGGTAGAGAGCTAGCCTTGAGTGGAAAGAACTGAACAGATGTGCAAGGCCCTGAGTACAAGCCTCAAGTACTGGCTCAAAATAGTAAGTAAATTAATAATAATAAATAAGTAAAAATACCAACACTAAGATTTTTAAAATCAGATTTATTAGCTAATGGAAAGGGAATGGAAACACCACAGTGTTCCCTATCTGGAGAAGGTGGTGAAGGATACCATAACAATTAACATTTTATGTAGGCCACTGGCCTGTGCATGCCATCTTTCTAAGCATCTTAAGCTCCTGTGAGAATCCAGTAGTATCATACTAGTTTTATGAATATGTATATATATTTTCTAAATGTTGTCAAGTGATGCACGGGGTGGAGAGAAATTACCTATGCACCATTAATCACATCCACTGTTCTTTTCAAGAAACAACCATCAAGTGTGTTTAATAGTGCTGATAATTGTCTTTCATGCCTCCCTGCTTTATCATGTGTTTCCAACCACTTTTAAATTAGAAATGATTTGGTCTGGGCCACAATCTCAGTCTAATTTCTTTTACAGCATAAGTTTAAAAAGTGTAGAGAGCAATGGAAGAAAACAAAAACTATCAATAATTCTAATAATAAAGCACACAAGTATATGCACACACATCATTGAATAATGACAGATGGAACATGCGAAGATGACATCAAATGGCCACACTATAATTGTACAGGCTCATGATTGTATTCCTAGATACTCAGGGGGCTGAGATCTGAAGATCACTTTGAGAAGCAAAAACTCTATATTTCACTTGTACAATTAAAAATACCAATATTTAATCTGAACTAACTCATCAATGCTAGTACTTTCAAATGATTTCAACTAAGAACCAGACAATAAAAGCTAGTGGGCATGAATATAAAGTGATACAATGAGAGAAAATAAAAATGAGGACTGAACTAAAATTCAATTGCTGAAACTTAGGATTTCCACACATAGATTTTACATGTTTCATTAGATTTATAATTAAATAATTGCATATTTTAGAACTCTTACAAATTATATTTGTCTTAGATTCCATTTACATTTTTTCACTGCTAATATTCAGAATCACGATTATTTTTCGTGTGTTGTCTTTGCAATGCTATACTTACTTCTACATTCAAAGCATTTAAAGTTTCTAGACTTCCCCAATAGTTAATCATTCCATTTACAAATGTAAATGATTTTATTATGCTTTTATTACTCATGCATTCTTAGCTTGTTTCCTTCCTTAGTATTCTGGTGGAATATAGAATAGAAAGGGCTGTAGTCTTTATTTAGGATATGGCATTCAATTTTCACCATTTAAATATGATACTTACTACCTGTTCCCTTTACTCAACCTTTTCTGCTTCAAGCTGGTTTTTACTCACTAGCTTCCTAGTGACTTTATTCTGTACAGTGGAGATAATTGTTGAATTTCTCAATCCTGCTATAAGCAGGATTATCTGTTTTGTCTCATTAATAAGTCAGAAGGCATTGCTTGATTTTCAAATCTAGAGCCAACCTTACATTTACCAATAGCCTCTCCATATATATATTATATATATTATATACATAATGGAATATATAATATATTATATATATATATATATATATATATATATTACTAATGGCAGAGCTCAGTGTCTTATGATCCTAATTCCAGATACTCAGGAGGCAGAGATTGAAAGGATTTTGGGTTGAGGTCACCCTGGGGAAAAAGTTAGTAAGACACTTCTTAACCCTATTTCAACAACAACAACAACAAGCTGGGCTATTGGTGTGAGCCTGTCATACCAGCTACATGGATAGCATAAATGGTAAGCTAGTAGTCCAGTCTGGCTCTGTAAAACTTGTGAGAACTTACTGAGAAATAACCAAAGCAAAAGTGGCTGAGGGCCAAGTATTAAGGGCTCAAGTGGAGAGGACCTGCCTATCAAGAATGAGGCCTTGAAGTCAAACTCCACTGACACCAAAAAACAAAACAAAACAACAGAAAATCCCCAAACATAAACATTGCTAGGACTGACTTTTCTCACATTGTGTTTTCTGGATTGCCTGTCAAAGCAATGCTAGCCTCATAAATGAGTTGAAACATTTCATTTCCTATTTTCTAGAAGAGATTTTGTACACTTTGTGTAATTTCTTATAGGCCAAGTGATTTCTGTTTTGGAATATTTGTACTACAAATTCAATTTCTTCAAGGGTTATGGGATGACTCAGGTTATTCATTTTATCATAGATGAGTTGTGGTAGTATGGGATTCCAGGAAATTTTCTGTTTCATCTGAGTTGGTGAGGAATTTCCTCAGGGTTGTTAGTTTTGTTGTCTTTATTATTCTTTAATATTTTCAAGGTACATAGTGCATACTCTTCTTGAATCTTAGTGTGTATTTATCAGTTCCGTTAAGTGACAGCTAATCAGCAGTATGCCTAGGTTATAGCATTCCTATACTTCAAAAAGGAACACATATCAAGCATTTTTGTGCCCTGTAGTGAGAAGCTGCTCATTCAATGAACAGCAAAGCTCACAGCAATGCCCTCTAGTGATAGCCAGGAACTCCTGGCCTGAACACTGACAGTCAAAATAGTTTGTGGCTCTACCTGCTCTGATCTAATAATAGGGGTTCATATTTTGCTGAAATTGTAGGTGATTTATATCCCATTAGATAATGCTGATGAATATCTTGCAGGAGGTTAGCTACTCATTTAGTTCACATTATTGATTCATACTTAACCTAAAACCATTCTTATATCGGAGAAAATAAAAGGGCAGTTTTTCATACAGAACTCAATGTTGAAAATTTAAGGTTTGGATTGGAAAGTTAACTCTTGGTCAGCTTTGCCCTTTGGCTTTCTGGAAGCACATCTACATCATCTTACATAACAAATAGTGACCTTTTTCACAGTGTGTAATGGAGCTCATCTCGAAAGCATCTTACTAAAAAGGATAAGAATTTAGTGCACACAGATTTAACTTCCAAATAACAGACTACCTGGGTGCTAATTGGTCCCAAATGTTAGCCAGAACTTTTTTGAAATTGAAAGCTCTATACTAGTTTACAAAAAATAAAATGCAGTCCAAATGCTAGAGTACTAATTTTAAACATCTAATTTTAAAGCTCTGACTATGTAGTCACTCAATGCAATAATAATTTATATTGTTTTTTAAAATACAATGTGTCATTACTACTGTAAAATTGATGTGTGCAATGGTATTCACTACACACTGTGTTGAAAATGAGCTATAAAACTTGTGGGTGGGGACAAAAGGGAAAATCCGGGAAAGAGCAAGGAAAGGGGTGACATTGTCCAAAAAGAGATGTGCTCTTTACCTGACTTATGTAACTGTAACCATTATGTACATCACCATTACAATAACAATAAAAATTGAATATGTGGTTTCAATACCCTTACCTCACACACTGCCTGTGTGCATCATATAGGATCCTCACAGAATCTCTGAAGATACCAACACAGGGGAAAGGAGGAGACACATCTCAACACTATGAAGAATGAAGCAGGGAACATCAAGCACACCCTATAATTGAAAAAAAATCTAAATATTGCATGCCTAATACATGTATTCTTAAAATTCAAGAACTTAGAAGAATTAAATTCCATTTAGTGAGGGAAGATTGGGGTAACCAAAGCCAATAAAGATGTTACAGTATAAATAACTATGAAAGAATTGAATTTCTAATTACAAAGCTCCTGTAGACAATCTCCATGCCAAAATCATTGGATAATTTTACCAAATATTTAAAGAAGAAATTAACACTGACTTTATGCAACCTTTTCTAGAAAATAACACAATAAATGCTTCCCAAATTATTTTCAGAGTACAGTTTTGGCCTAACACAAAACTAAAGTCAGGCTAACAAATGAGCATTACTTCTCAGTAACTTAGAGATAAAAGGTACCAAACAATGTAGAGTTAGAAAATATGGGAACATAAAACTTCACAAAATTTTATCCCACTGAACCAACCAATAAATAAAAGCAATAATTAATACACTCTACCTCTACTGGATCATTTATCCTAGCTCTAAAAGATTATTTCTGTCCTCAAAAAAAAAGCAAAACAATCCAATAGTCCATCATCAGAACAAAAATTTATATAATCACACCAGTTGCAGCAGAAGAGAAATTTTTAACTTCATCCAACATGTATTTGAAAGGTTTTACTAGCCTGGAACAGATAGTAATACGAATCAAGTTATAAGAGAATTTATATAAGGTCAGGAACAAGGGACTAACAAATAGCATCTTCTCATGACAATCCTTCTACATTGCATTAGCCCTTCCACAGACTATTCTCATCCAATTAAGTCAGTGTAACTCTTACACTCCATAAGAAGTCCATACATGATAAACTAAAGTTGAGATTATTTATGTCATGTACAGACTTGGCTATGAGATTCTCCTGCACTTAATGTGAATCAGGCTACAGCAAATTGTCTTCTGACAAGGGCCTGAGAATAAATATTTTAGGCTTTGCAACCAACACAGTCTCAGCATCAACTGCTCAGCTCTATAAGCAGCCCTAGGCAATATGTAAATGAGCAAGCCTGACTGTTGTTCCAATAAAAACTTTACCTCCTGGCTTTGAGCTTTCTGAGTTTACAGAAACAGGTCATGGAAAACAGACAGGCAGGACGGTGGGAGGAAGGTTGTGGGTGGAACTATAAAGTAAAAGCAGCTCCATATGTGTCATCCATATGTGAAAACATGAGGCAATGACAGAAAAAAAAATTCTACAAAAGTAAGGTGGGGGGCCTATGTTTAGAGATTTTCCAGGCATCCTGCAAAGGGACAGATCAGAGACTCTTCAAGAGCATGAATATGGTCTTAGGTTTTGTATCTAGTGTGCCCTCTTAAGACTGAAACAAAAATAATAGCAAATAAATGAATAAATATAAACATTTTCTCTATAGATTCTTCAAGGATTCTGGCTTTTTATTTAGTAGAATAATTTCCATTTCCAAAATCAATACTCACCAAATTATTTATGTTTTGTGTGACCTTGCCTTTAATTGATTTGTTGTGCTGACCTTGCCCATTGTCTTCCATGGAGTAAGGCATTGTCCCTCCCAAGGATTCTGTGAATGGTCAGGTCCTTCTCTAATGTTCTCACACATGGGAGCCATGCAGTGGTTTGATGGCCTGGAAGTACTATTTTTGAAGACAGATTTTGATATTGCTATTTGCTAACCCTGGGATCTTGAGATTCTACCTCAGCTGAGGAAATGGGGACCTTCACTTGTTACAGGTATTGTGTTTCTGTGCATCTCACCAAGAAACATGTAGTGCCTGACTGTCTCTCTTTTAATAATACTAAGTCTGAATACCAGGAGGCTGGACCTTGTAGTCTATGTGAGTGGGGCGTGAGTTGAAGCCAACAGGGTAGACAACTAGAGAGAGGGAGGGAGGGAAAATGCAGTCATAATATTACATATATAACATATTTCCACATATATAAATATAATATGTAACTTACATAATATATAACATCTATTATACATAATAGAATATATAACAATAAATATATAATATGTATTATATATTACATAACATCTATTACATAATATATGACATACATAATATAATATATAAATATGATATAATATATACATATATTATATAATTAGACATAGATTATATCATATTTATATATTATGTATATTATATAATAAATAAAAATATATAATATATGTTACATATTATATGATAGATGTTATATATTGTATAACCTATAACATATTTATTATATAGTATATAATTACTATATAATAAATTATGTGATTAATATATTATATAATTAATATATTATACAATATACATGTAAATATATAAATATGTAATATAATATGACAAATGCATAGTAAATTGTATAATTGATAATTTACTATATAAAATTTATAATTATGATATGTGATTATGTATTTATTATATAATAAATATATTGTATAATACATTATATAAGATATGTTATATAGTATAGTATATCTAATATTATATAACATATAATATATATAATAACATGTAATATACTATATAGAAAATACTATATATTTTACCATATATTATATCATGTAAAAACTATAGAGAGAAAAAGAGAGGGGGGATAGTTGGAGTTAGAAGACATGGGAGAGAGTGATAAAAGGGTGACATTGGTCAAGATGTATTGTACTCATAAATGGATATGATGAATTGAAACTACTCTATATGACTACTTGAAGATAATGAACAAAATCCTCCCCCCTCAAAAAAACAAACCTAAATTCCTAAGCCTAGTTACTTGTTAAGGTGATAGCTGGCATAAACTGTACCATTGGATAATGTCAGACAATACATCAACATGTGTATGTATTATGTTCTTCAAAAGATTTCAGTCTGCTCTTTGTATCCTGGGTATTGTATACACATTTATTGGAACTAGGGAAGGGAAGGGGAATGTCGAAATGGAGAGGCAAAGGGTAAAAGGTGAACCAACGCAACAACAATACTTACCAAACTATATGCTGTAACCCAATTGTACAACTCATGGCGGGGGGGGGGGGGCGGATGGGGAGGGAGGAAGAAGGGAGGAAAATGAGGGAGGAGGTAACAAGTTAGATAAGAAATGTAATCACTGTCTTATGTATAAAACTGTAACCCCTCTGTACTCCACTTTGACAATAAACAAAATCTTAGAAACGATTTCAGTCCAAGTTTTTAATATTCATTATCCTTCTTTGCTTCTATGTAATTATTCATTGTTTACTTAATAGCCATTTTCTTTTCACATGGAATACTTTTCTTTTAGATGGGATACTTAAGTGAGGAAATTACTCTTGTTTTTGGTTGAGAACTTTTCATCTTGGCCATACACTGGTGGCTCATGTCTGTGATCCTAGCCACTCAGGAGGCTGAGATCTGAGGATCATATTTCAAAGCCAGACTGGGCAGAAATGTTCAGGAGACTCTTATCCCCAATTAACCAGCAAAAAACCAGAGTGGAGCTGTGTCTCAAGTGTGTGAACATTAACCTTAAGTGGACAAAGCTAAAAAAGATTGCTCTGGCCCTGAGTTTAATCTTCAGGACTGGCACAGGAAAAAGAAGAAGAAAAGAAAAAAAAGGGAAGGAAAGAAAGGGGAAAGGAGTAAAGGAGAGGGGCAAAGAGAATATAGGAGAAGGGGAGAGATCCGCCCATCTTCTGATATGAATTTCATGTATTTTTGACATGGAGCTTGTTATTATATCTCTTGCTTCTTCCCTAGGACTCTCAAAATGGTTCTTAAGAAGTTGCTTCACACCAATTCTTTGGGCATTGCAGTATTGCCTACACAAGCCAATCTTTCAGTTCTTCATCTTCAAGCCTTTAAATGAGTCTTGTCTGGGTCACATTTAATTCATAATTTATTCACTCTTTAATCAATTTGTATGTGTTACAAATTTCCACTCTTCTATATGTCCAGGAAGCAGACACGGAATGAAAAAAATGGTTAAAAGGCTCTGTCCTCTACTATTAAAGACTCTGGGGACCAAGCAAGAAACAGGTAAGTGCTATAGATTCTGGTAATTCTTCAGAAGGAAAATGAAGTGTTACTGACTAAAAGAGGATATAAGAAGTATAGTTGTTAAGTGTAGTGTTTCATTGGAACTTTGTATTTGTAAAATAGATGGAAAACTCATTAGGTTTTAAATTATATATACATATATACATAAGTATATATAATTATATATGCACACAACACACACACACACAGTGATTGTAAAACTTTGATACAGAGCATTTCTTGACATGATTTAGGCATAGCTAGGCTGGGAGGAATAACTCAAGTACTCCAGAGGGGTAGAAGTAGTACAATGTAAAAGATGAGCCATAAGCCATGGAAAAGTCGTGTGTGTGTGTGTGTGTGTGTGTGTGTGTGTGTGTGTGTGTGTGCCAGTCCTGTTGCTTGAACTCAGGGCCTGGGTGCGGGTTCAGAGCTTTTGTGCTCACGATTAGCACTCTATGATGTGAGCCACTGTGCCACTTGAGCTTTTTTTTTTTTTGGTAGCTAATTGGAGATAAGAGTATCATGGACTTTCCTTCCCCAAGCAGCTTTGAACTGTGGTTCTCAGATCTCAGCCTCCTGATTAGCTAGAATTACAGCTGTGAACCATTGGTGCCTAGCTGGTCTTTGGATTTATTTTTTAATAAATGTCGTAGTATATGAATTGAGAGAATTAAACATGAAGATTATGTGCTTTTTCCCCTATAGTTCACAAAGATCATGTCAAATATCAGAAGGGAAAAATACAGAAAATAGAGACTAGTTGTCAAGCTATTTCACTAATTCAGATTAGTCATTACAATGGCTTATTACAGATGTGGTGAGAAAGTAGAGTGATAATTTCCTATGGAAGTGAGCTTTAACAATTTTAATTTAATATTTTGGGTGGAGGGAGTACTGGAGTTTGAACTAAGGGCCTCCTGATTGCTAAGCTTATTTGATAAATTAAGCCAGGCCTCTAGCCTTGATTTTTGTGGGTTATTTTGGAGAAGGAGACTCAGACACTTCTGCCCAGTCTGGCTTTGAACTTATGATCCACCAGATCTCAGCCTCTTAAGCAGCTGGGATGACAGGCATGAGCCACCAGCAGCATCTGACCTAAATTATTTATTTATTTATTTATTTTGGCCAGTCCTGGGCCTTGGACTCAGGGCCTGAGTACTGTCCCTGGCTTCTTCCCGCTCAAGGCTAGCACTCTGCCACTTGAGCCACAGCGCCGCTTCTGGCCGTTTTCTGTATATGTGGTGCTGGGGAATCGAACCTAGGGCCTCGTGTCTCCGAGGCCGGCACTCTTGCCACTAGGCTATATCCCCAGCCCCAGACCTAAATTATTTTTGAGGGATGTGATTGGTTTCAGAGCTTCATTTTAATTCTTTTACATGTTATATACTGGTCAATTTCAACTATAGTAGTGTATTTTCCTATTTGACCAGACAGTGTTCTTACTTTAATTTTATTGTCAAGGTGATGTACAGAGTGGTTACAGTTATATATGTAAGGCAGTGAATACATTTCTTGTTAAAGTTGTTACCTCTTCTTTCATTTTTCTCCCACCTTTTCTCCTCCCCAATCCTCCCCACCCTGAGTTGTACTGTTAATTTGAGTACCAGTGAGCCAGTGAGTATCAGTGTTTCATTAGTTCATGTTTTTTCCCCTTTTCTCACCATTTTGATGTTCCCTTCCCCTTCCCTAAGTCAGATTGTTTTTGTGGACATTTCATGGACATTTTGTGATTGTGACACTCCCAGACCACAGTGTTAGCCCCTGATCTTCCTTTTATGCTATCCTGTCACACATCTCTCCCTCTTTACATGTGTGTATATGTGCGTATAACTCCATTCATATTTTATATCACTTTGTATTTATTTTATGTCAAGTAACTAGTGTTCTTGTGTCTCTACCAAGTGCAGCTCCCCTTTGCAAATTACCACTGAGAAAATCATATTATTAAAATAATAGTTACACCTGCATTTGGCTAATTTGAGGAGTAATTGCCCAATTTCAGCCACAATTAGTCATTTGGCTCTGTTTTTCAGGCACAATTCTATTGTCATGAGTAACAAACAAATAAACAACAACAACAACAAAAACCAGTGAAGGCTGCTCCATTTACGATTTGCCTACTAATGAGCCTGCCTCTAGAATATACTTTTCCTTCCCTTGAGCTCTCCAAGAAAGTGCTCACCCTGGAGCAAGGTGAAATCATTGCTTCATATCTTCACATTGTTTAGTTTTTATATGTTTTCTAAATAGCTATAGTTCATTTAAAAACACAATCTTTCAGTTATTACCTGTGGGCAGGAAAAATAAAATGAATCTTTTGTGTCAAAAAACATCAGAATGGAGCTGCTTGTGATTTATTACCTGGTATGTCACCAAGACAAATGATTGTAGAATTAATAGTGTATACTCACATGTATCTTTAATGGATAACATACTAAAGTAAAAATATTAGGTCTTACTTGTGTTCTATGTTCTTGGAAAATAGTATCCTTTTATACCCTGTCATCCTTCCTTCCTTCCTTCCTTCCTTCCTTCCTTCCTTCCTTCCTTCCTTCCTTCCTTCCTTCCTTCCTTTCTTCTTTTAATTTTTCTGCTGGTACTGGGGCTTGAACTCAGGGTCTGAGTTTCAAAAGGCTGTCTCTTAGCTTTTGTGCTCAAAGCTAGCAGTCCATTACTTGAGCCACAGTTCTAGTTCCAGGTTTTTGGTGGCTAACGGGAGATAAGAATCTACAGACTTTCTCGCTGACTTTGAACCATGATCCTCATATCTACAGTCCAAGCACCAGTCCTTGACTTGGTTTCCATCTTTTCTTATGTCTTTCATAATAATAGTAAATAATTTCCTCAGGAAACTTCCTGGAAAAATTCCTAGAGACCTTTCCTTGTTTTCTGTTTCTCATTAATGATCACTCACCTTGTTGCAAAAACTGAAGTAAAACCTCTGGGAGATGCATTTTTTTTCTTACACAACAAACTTCTGTTTCTAAACCTCAATAAATAGAGAATATAATTTCTTTCTATTGAAATAGAAGTATTGCATTGACAAACTTAGATGGACTTTTAGAGCTGTGAAAGGACATATGAATAGATTTTTAAAAATATCTATCTGTGTTCAAGTTCAAAAATATGACTTGGGTTAGTAGAATAGCAGTCAGGAAATTGTGACTTACACAGATTGCAGAAGGCATGATAAGCTGATACTACAAAAACTTGCCTGACAATAAAATGGGGGCAAGGGGCTACAAAAGAATAAAGAAGTAAGAAGTACAAAAGAATAAGGAAACATGACAGGGCCTTAAATGACTGCTGCCACAACCTTACAGGAAACAGAACAAAGAGCACCAATCAGAAAGCCATCTTCAAGGTCGTGAATTCTCCCCATTTAACACAAGGCTAAGCTCTGTAAGCAGGAAAATGAGTAAGATAAGTGTTGTCTTTCTGTGGCCTGTCTATGCCATGCGCTTTCTTTCTTTGCTATATGGGTTTTCTCATAAACTTTCCTATAATTGCATCTTGCCTGAATTCTTTCCTGCCACTTAAAGGACGAAGGATGTTTAGCTGCCCTAATCTTTCTGGAAACATATTTGGTGCATTGCCCAGGAAGTTAGGGATTACATGTATCTTTTACTGAGATGGATTCACTGAATTGTTAGAGAAATATTTTTGAAGATTTTTTATATAATTACCAAAGTAAGGTACAGTAATATTTTCAAGTTATATGCTAAAAGCTGTTTAAAACAAGTTGAAAGAGAAAGCACAATCATTTGATGCAGTTACAAAAACATTAGTGAACAGAGTTAAAATATAAAATCTTTATTCATTTTCTCTCTGAACACACACAAAAATCCATACATATTATAATGAGAAGAAATGGGAGAAATACACAAAGCTGCAGTAGAATTGGCTGGTAAAAGTTGAAAATTTTCATACATATTTGTACAAATGGAAATGATAAGCTAAAACAAAAAAAATGAACTCTTACGTGTGAAAAGTATTTGTGAGCACATAATATTCAGAGGTGTCAATATTCTTCTAAAAAGTCAGTTCTTTTTTCTTACAATGGCAAGCAATCAATGTCAGAACAGAGGGAAGATGTAAATACCTAATTAATGCATTAAACATGCTTGATGCAAATGTAAACTGAAGCAATAACATGACAGCTTCCATCCCTTAAAGTACTGATTTCTTCTCCTACTGAAGAGAATCTCCCCCTCCCCTGCCTCTCCTCCTCTTATCTCTTCTCCTTTCTTCCTCCTTCTACTCCTCTTTTTTTTTCTTTTTTTTTTTTTTTTTTTTTTTGCCAGTCCTGGGCCTTGAACTCAGGGCCTGCGCATTGTCCCTGACTTTTTTTTTTTTTCTCAAGACTAGCACTCTACCACTTGAGCCACAGCGCCACTTCTGGCCGTTTTCTATATATGTGGTGCTGGGGAATTGAACCTAGGGCTTCATATATATGAGGCAAGCACTCTTGCCACTAGGCCATATTGCCAGCCCCCTTCTACTCCTCTTCTCTTCCCTTTCCTTCTCTTTTTCTTCCTCTTTCTCTCTTTTTACACTATATTGTAAAATCCTGGAAATCACAATATTCAGTCCATGAAAACAAATGCTAAAACTCTCCTGAGGGGTGGGGATCAAGGTTAAAGAATATTTGTATGTAAAATCAAGTCAGTGTTATTTCATAATAGAGAATAATTGGCAACAACTAAATCTCCAACAACGGAGACAATGGCTAACAGGAGAAAAGACTTCATGATGTTAGTTCTTGATGGATTTACTGTGTCTTTGGTGAATTTACTATGTCTTTATGCATTTACATATATATGAGAATATATACATACATGTCACATTTTATTAAAAACAATGACTAAAACTGTAGCATTATAGAGTCCCCAAATTTTCAGTCTTTATGCATCACAGCTATAAAATATGTACACCAAGAAATGAATAGAAAGGCTTGCGTTACTTAACAAGGACCCAGGGAACATTGAAAATGCATACAATTGGCAATAACACAATTATTATTTCCTAAAAGCAACCTAAGCTATAAACTCAAACTTTTCTGGTTTTCTATGAAAAAAAAGGATCCAATTAGGACTAAGTTTGAATTCCTAGACTCTACTTTTAAAACCTCAATCTTAATCTTGGTTAATACACTTAACATTTATCTTACTTTTTGGTATTAATGTGTTAATAGGAAGAGTATGTAGACTTTCTTTCTTGGATTTTAGTGGAAATGAGGGAGTTGAACTTGAAGATGCCTCTGCAGGCTTTCTTCCAGCAATTCTGATTAAATGCAGCATAATAGGCAAGAGGAGCCATAATTGTGCTTGTTAAATGCAGTCCCCATTTAACAATCAAACAAGAGAGTGGGAGAGGAAAAGAGCAAGTATTGTCAGCCATGGAGATATTTTCAGAGCATCACAATAATCTGCATTACAATGTTCTCTATGAAAAAGAGAACTTCCATGTCACTCACCAGCCAGCAGTTTTTTGAAAACCACTTGGATATAGTGTCTTAAATGTGAACATCTGTTTCTATCATTAAAGCTATCAAAGTTATGTTAATTACTTGTCTCATCTATTTTTGGTATCTGTAATGGTGAAACTCAGGATGTAAAAAGAGTAACTCTCATTATTTAAACAACTAATTCCAGCATCTAATGATATTATGTTGTACGTGCATAGGAGACTTTGCTTCCTTTTGGTGCATGCAAACACAGACAAAATGAATACATAAGATCTAGTTCTCAGCAAATATTCTTCCATGTTCCACATTCATTATAATTTCATATACACACTACCATAGCTTATATTGATTTACATGTGTGTATGGGTGTTTATATGTGTGTGTGTACACATATGTATTAAAAGATAAGTATAGGGTCTTGTGAGTATCACTGTTGCATTGGTTCACCTTTTGTCTCTTGTCTCACCATTTTGTTATTCCCTTTCCTTTCCCCAAATCAGATAAATGTATATACAAGACACAGGATACCAAAATAAAAAAAAAAAACAGTGACCACAGGGGATAAACCAAAGGAAAAAGAAAGAAAGAAAAAAAGAAAGAACTTCACACAGTACATTAAGAACAACAACCCCCTGCTTCCATATCATGTTCATTTTGATTAGCATCATTTTAAATGTCATATGTACTTAGCTATTGAGATATATGGTTCACAATTTGTGTGTGTGTTTGAATGCAGAAGAAAATATAAAATTGGATGTTTTTGAGCAATTTTTCTAGTGTGTCTTGACTTATTATAACAATATTAAGTCTATGGAAAATTATGTAATTTATGCTCTGGTTGTTGCAACATGCTTTCTATAATAGATGAACAGAACTCCTTAATATGCCTGTATCACTGGTTGTTAATTTGAGCTACCCTAGATCAAAACAGAGTAAAGAAGCATATTGAAGTATTATAAGGCAAACAAGAAGAAAAAGAAGCCTAACAGAATTAGAATGCAATATTTTGGATTTGCACAGTTATCTCCCAAGAATTTCAGAAAATAAGTTTTGCTTAGTCTTTTCAATGTTTAGAAATATGTTGAGAAATAAAGGCTAGAGTCCATGAAGAGGGACAGAACTGTAATGGGAACAAGATGCCAAAGTAAGAATAACAAGTCATAGGGAAATAAATTCAAGAGATTTTCCCTCTATTACTCACCTTCATTAGCCAAGGCAAACACTTATCCTTTCCTTCCACAAAAGTGAAGCATAAAGCTAACCAGATGTGATAACTCCATGCTATGTTGCCACTTCCCCCACTGAACTTGAATTCACAGCCAGCCCTTCAAGAAGCTTCAAGAGCATTGTAAGTAAATACTGAAATCCCAATGGTGTGTGTGTGTGTGTGTGTGTGTGTGTGTGTGTGTGTGTGTGTGTGTGTGTGTACTGGTCCTAGGGCTTGAACTCAAAGCCTGGGTGCTTGAATTCAAAGCCTGAACTCAATACTAGGTACTCTATTACTTGGGCTGCAGTTCCTGTTCCACTTTTCGTGATGTTTAATTGAGCTAAGAGTCTCCCTGACTTACCTGCCCAGGCTGCCTTTGAAGCATGATCATCATACCTCAGCTTGCTGAGTAGCTAAGATTACAGGCATGAACCACCAGCAAACAGCCTCATTCATCTTCTTAATATGAATTATAAATCATTTGAGACAGAATTTGAGAAAGTATGAAGATTGAGGCACATCCATGGCCTTTATTGTTAATAATGTGTATACTTACAGACAACATTGCATTAAGTCTTTTCATCACTATCTTAACACCTCCCCTAATATTAATCTGATATATTCATTAGTGACTCAACAATGCCTGGGAAGGCATTTCTCTACAGGAGGAGGTCTCTGGGCAGATAAAAGCATGGAGGATCAGTGGAGACTCGTGTTTGCTAGTGCAGAAGTCCCCCATGGAAAAACAATTACTAGTTAGTCAGTTATAGCAAGTTATTCTCCAAATACAATGATAAGGGCAGACTGAGAATACTGAGTTTCTCAGGCGAGAATAAGTATAAGCTTGACAGAGAGGCCATGGTTATGTTTTAATAAAAATTCTCTACATCAAAACCATGATAGGGAAGGAAACCCTCTTTGACACTTTATGTGTTAGAGTTAGATGGGAGGGAAAGATAAGAGAGAAAAATTACAACTTTAAACAAATGTCAATGAAGGGGAACATTAGCATTAAAGAAATTATTAAATTATCCATCTAATAGATAAGAGAAATGAAAGTAATTTGATTTAATTCATCTACTCATAAAGAAGAAAAGAAAGTGAAAAAATCCTGGAAATTATAAGATTAATACAAAGAAAAGGTCAGTAGAGTGACTCATGTCTGCCATCCTAACTATTCAGGAGTTGAAATTAGCTGGATTGGGGTTCAAGGTCAGTCTAGGAAAAAAGTTCATCATTACCAAAGAAGCCAGGAATCCTTACTAATGTCAAAGCCGAAGATAGAATCATCGTAATACAGGCATGGGCCCAGGTCAAAACCAAAACCCTATCACCTGAAAATAACCAGTACACAAAGGCTAGAGCTATGGAATATTGATGAAGCACCTGGTAAGCAAACATGAGGTCTTGAGTTCAACCCAGTCCCACCATCACCAAAAGAAGAAAAAGAAAAGAAATGAATTATAAGCTCTTGCCCTAATACATTTAAACTAAATTTGTCAATGATAACATTCAATGTAGACAGACTAAATTAAGAATAATTACTACATAACTGATATGTAATGATGTATGTGTATATACATGTAATACACATGTAATACATATGTGATCTGTAATAAGCAACATGCAATATGTAGCATGCCATATATAATATGTAACGAGTAAAAAAGAACTAATTTATGCGATCTTAAACAGATATTTTTGGTATAAGGTTATAGGATCATTGAGCATAAAATAATGGAAAATATTTTTTATAAAAATGCTACTCAAGTAAAACTGGTATGAAATGGAGAGATAAAGGACACTTCAAAATGATTTAAAAAAAAGATCAACACCCAAGAAGGTAATAGCAATTCTAATACACCTATTAAAATGATATTTAAAAGTTCAAATAATGAATTGGTAGTGAATTTAATGTTGAAATACCTACATAAATAATCATCATGAAAACATTTACCACATTTATCTTAGCAATTGGTAAACAGGGGGAAATGTAGTAAGGACATAAGTACCGGTAGATGACACCTGTAATCCTAGCTACTCAATCTAAGAATGGGATCTAGAGAGACAATTTGAAGCCATTCTGGGAAGAAAAGTCTATGAGATGCCATCTCCAATTATCCAGCAACAAGTTTGGCTGGAGGTATGGCTCAAGTAGAAGAGCACCCTAAAGCAAAGTGACCAAACATGAGGCCCTCCCTGAGCTCAAGCCCATGTGTTAGAAAAAAAATCAAGCTGTTTCAGTTATGAACAAAACAGTTAAAGCTGCCGTACGTGGCAAACACTGAACACAGCACACAACCACGGGAGGAGCTCTTGGCCAGGTGATCTTTGCAAGGGTTCTGCATTGGTAATGCTCTGGGACCAAGGCAGCCGGTCAAAATTCACCCTGGGCACTTGACTGCCTGTGTCATTATAAACTCTCATGTCCCACTCAGAGTTATTTACCTTGGAATCCATATAGATGATGATTCACACCCTTTATAGCTGTGAACTCCAATTCAGATGAATTCATTAATCAAGAACCTGCATTTGTTATTGTGGTTGGTGTTGGTCATGGACTTTTAACTCCGGGCCTAGGTACTCAGTCCCTAAGCCTTTGTGAAAAGCTAACACTCTACCACTGGTTTTCAGATGTAAATTGGAATTAAGGGACTCAGGGACTGTCCTGTCCAGGCTGGCTTTGAACCAGGATCCTCAGATCTCAGCTTCTTCAGTGTCTAGGATAACAGGCGTAAGCCAGCAGTACTTGGCAGGAAGAACCTGCATTTTAGTGGGCTCCCTGGGA
Source organism: Perognathus longimembris pacificus (assembly GCF_023159225.1). NCBI lineage: Eukaryota > Metazoa > Chordata > Mammalia > Rodentia > Heteromyidae > Perognathus > Perognathus longimembris. The sequence continues at coordinate 54,262,829 of NC_063162.1, forward strand.
TATTTGGGGAGCATTTCTTAGCTTTCCCCAATTGAAATACCTCTCCTTTACAAGTACACTGCATATATCAACAGAAAACTAAGTTGAAAAAGTATATTATTAGAAACATTAGTCAATATTATCTGACACGTAGTAGACTAAAACTTGGTGGAGTTTACTGGGAATTTAATAGCATAAGTAGAGTGACAAAAAAAAAAAAAAAAGACTACCGGAATTTTACTCTCCTCTGCTTTCCCTCAGGAAAATGGAGGTTTACATGCTTCAGGTCTGGCACATTCCCACAGTCATATTGTTGCCAAAGGCAGACTGGGGAGTCATTTATGTTTGCCATTCTCAGGAAGATATCTTAATGTTTCAGGGAGAAAGTGAGGAGGGAACTCTACAGGTGTGTTTATTCTATGGCTTGAGACAGCCTCACTGCTAGTGCAGTGGCCATCACAAAGCCCCATTTAGAAGCACCGTTCTCCTCTTTGCAAAACATCGCCTGAAGGACCTTAATGCTTCCATGGCTTCCAGGCATGACAGACTTAGCACCCACGGAAATAGGATTTTCCTCGGCTCTTGTTAGGAAGTCATGGGCCATCATCTGAGCTATTAGTTCTACTGAAACTCCAAGCCAACTTCTGAAGACCAATGCGCACTGGCCTGAAAGTAAATGAACATTACTCATTGCAGACTCAGGCATGAGGAATCAGTCTGCATTAGGCAGAAAGGACAGAGTATTTAAGCTGCATCTCAGTATAAACTAGATGTTCCATCATGTCCTATGTCTATCCCCTTATAGAAATCCTGTCAGAAAACTGATCTTGAAAGACTTACAAAGAGGATGGAAATGAAGCCAGGCATGAAAGGATGTGAGAGGCTCATATCCAGTTAACAACCCAAAAGCCAGAAATGGAGCTACTGCTCCAGGGGTAGAATGTCAACATTAAACAAAAAAGCTAAGAGACAGCAACTAGACTGTAAATTCAATCTCCATTAACAGCACACACACACACACACACACACACACACACACACACACACACACACACTGCCATTACAAAGATTCTAAAAACAATTTTTTATTTCCTTTCGTTGGGTCCTAAAGCTCAGGGCCTGAGCTCTATTTCTGAGCCTCTTTGCCCTCAAGGCACAAAGAACTCTACAACTTAAGACACAGTACCACTTCCAGCTTTTTTTTATATATAAGTTTATTGAAAATAAGAGTCTCATGGACTTTCCTGTCTGGACTAGCTTCAAACTACAATCCTCACATCTCATCTTCCTGAGTATCTAGGATTAGTGGCGTGAGCCACTGGCTCACTTAAGGCAATTCTAAAGCCATTCAAAAGATTGAAAACCCAGTGTAGCATTCATAATTTCACTTGGGATCAAGATAATTGAACATGAAAATAAAATTCCTAAAGAACCAAGTTTGAAGTGATAGGTGGTGTTTATAATCTCATCTGCCTTACAACAGACTTTTAAAGTACGCTAATTGTTTCCTTTCTGAAGGGAGAGGCACTGTGTTCGCTGCAATGTGCTGGTTTTTCTTAGGATTTTCTTTGTGGTCAGAGGGCACTCATCAGCCCTTCTTTCTTTCTCCCAGCAGCTGCAATAAATGATGGATGGCTCAGATAATGAAGTAGAAAAATAATGAACAAAGCAAAGCAAAGTTTTTTGGAGATGATGGGCACAAAGCAAGTAAAAGAGCCAAATATCTTGGAAAGAAAGGAGCAAGGGGAAGAGCAAAACAAAGAGCAGTTTTTGAAGTTGTCTGGCTGCACGTGTGGCTCCCACCTGTTATTCTAGCTACTCAGGAGGCAGAGATTCTAGCTACTCAGGAGGCTGAGATCTTCGAAGACAACTATGGCATAGAAGACCATGAAACTCTGATCTCCAGCTTAACCAGATAAAAAGCCAGAAAAAGGAGATGTTGCCTCAAGTGAGGAATGCCAGGCTTGAGTGGGAAAAAAAAAGTGATGCTAGGAAACTGAGCCATTACAAACGTTAGGAAAGATCAAGGGGATGAAAGGAGGGATGGAAGGCAGAGATCCCGGCAGAGCAGAGGAGGCTTTGATGGGGGTTGCAGAAGGACTCCATGGAACACTAAGCACGGTAGGAGATGGAGAGCAGGTTGGAGGGGAGAGGGGGTTATACACTCTAGGCTGAGATTCTTCTTTGGAATTTCTTTGCGCTGTCCTGTTGGGGATTTATTGTCTGAACTGTCCTGTTGGAATGTATGGTACAACTTTCACATTTGCATTTTATGGTAAGGGTGTCCTCTTCCTCCTCACCCTGGCAGTACTGCACCTTCAGATGAGGTCAGAGGTGATCTTTCCTGAGAACCAGGAGGGGTCCCAGGGAGGGGATCAATGGGCCATGGGAGCAACATGGGGTTGTGAGAACAAGCCAGATTCCCATCAAGTGACAGGGTGAGGGCCTGAGTTCAAGCCTCAATACCAGCCCTCCTCAAAAAACAACAACAGTAGGCTTCAAGTTAGTAGGCCATAAAGGAGGTGACCTTGAAGAAGGAAAGGAAGAAGGGGGACCTAAGCAAACATATATAGAGATCTATCGATCTATCTATCTATCTTATTTTTCTCTCTCTCTCTATATATATATTATTCTAAAAGCACAGTCTTATTCAATCTCAATGAAAATGCAAATTGGCTTTTTCCTCCTTATGTTTTGTTTCTTAGACTAAAATCATTTCATGTTATAATATCTCCTATAAATTTTCATGAATTTACATCTGCTATAGTTTTAGTGCTTTTATGCAGTTTGTGCAGTTACCAATTAAAAAGTGGAAGGGCTGATATTAACTGTGGTTCTGTTTGGCTTATCTGTGGTTATCCCAGGGATTGTGAAGAACACAGAAGGAGGCCAGACATCTGGGCATACATTGCTTTGCTAACTTCCTGGGGAGAAGTTAGCTCCTCTTCTTTGAGGCTCTTCAAGAGTTGGCTGTAGCAATGATCAAGGTTTATATACCTACTTATTTGTCTTAAAAGAATAATTGGTATGTGTGCCTGGGTAAATTGGTTTTGTTGTTGACAAGGTACAGTGAGAAACTGTTCAAGTTATTCAAGCTACTTTCAGTTCACTGCCCAAACTTTCCCATAATTCTTAGCTCCTGCTGCTTCCAATTTGCTTCTTTGTGTTTGTTCCTGCAAATGCAGATCCCTGGGGGGACTCTTGTTATTTTCCAATCCACAAGGTCTTATTCTGTGTTATGCAATGCAGTGGCTTACCAGTTAACACAGAGTTCTTGAGTCTGGAACATGTTTCTTTGATGTCTCAAAACCTTCATTATTAGTAGTACATTCATCCCCATGTTTATTTTCTACCCTGTATTCATTTTCACAAGAAACTTGCAAAGAATAGAGCTCAAATTGCCTTAGCATCAGGAAATGGGTACACGTGGGGAGGAGAGCAGAGAGATACTTGGCTCCTTATGTACCTATCTCATTAAAGCCTTTACGCAGTTGTTCAGTGTGACTACATCTTGTTTCAGCATTTTGCTTGTGGCATTAACTTTACTCTTAGCATTGTACAGAAATACTGCATTCCCTAACAGTTACTACATGAGTTTTGTAAAGTAACAAGGGGCCCCCCCAGAGCTGGCTTCCCATACCCACATTGCCTACAAATTCTGTGTTAAAAGAATGAGGGACAAGGTAACAAACAGTACAAGAAATGTATCCAATGCCTAACATATGAAACTGTAACCTCTCTGTACATCAGTTTGATAATAAAAATTTGAATTAAAAAAAAGAAAAAAAAAGAAGATCAGTACTAGGCCAAATCCATACTTCTTTCTCATAATACTCACATCCTTATTAAAAATTAAAAAAAGGGGCTGGGGATATAGCCTAGTGGCAAGAGTGCCTGCCTCGGATACACGAGGCCCTAGGTTCGATTCCCCAGCACCACATATACAGAAAACGGCCAGAAGCGGCGCTATGGCTCAAGTGGCAGAGTGCTAGCCTTGAGCGGGAAGAAGCCAGGGACAGTGCTCAGGCCCTGAGTCCAAGGCCCAGGACTGGCCAAAAAAAAAAAAAAAAATTAAAAAAAAAATCAGCCAGGCGCTGGTGCTCATGCCTGTAATTCTAGCTGTTCAGTGTAAGTTCTGCCCAGAAAGGCATGTATAGACTCCTCCCTCCTCTTGGTTAAGTCTCTGCCTGGTGCTTGGATTACCTAGGTAACTGGCACACCTGGAGGCAGTTTCCTTTCCCTTCTCTGAGGTCACATCCGCATCTGGTGTGGACACACCTTATCCTTACCTGGGCACACCTTCCCCCTCCTGACCATCTCTTCTCTTTACCCCTGTCCTAGATAAACCCTGCTGAGAGCAGCCCTTCCCTTTGGGCCTGTGTCTCCACGATGCAGAGTGGGGCAGCAGTTCAGAAATAAAAAGTTCTCTCTCCAGCCTGAGTACTGTGTGCTGTTCTCTTCAATAAACCTAACACTCAGGAGGCTGAGATCTGAGGATCACAGTTCAAAGCCAGCTGAGGCAAGAAAGACCATGAGCCCTTCCCTCCAAATAAACTACCAGAGCAAAAAAAAAAAAAAAAAGCTGGAAGTTGAGTTGTGGTTCAAGCAGTAGAGTACAAGCCTTGAGCTAAAAAGGCTCAGGGAAGAGCCTCAGGACTGGCACAGAAAGAAAATGTTAGCATTTCCCCTGCCTCAAGTCCTCAGCTCCTCCCATTAGCCCCCAGATCCACCCATACCTAATGTGCCACTCCTACTCACTATTAAGACCTAACTATTTCCCCTTTCGCCCCAGAGAGAAGAGGCCAACTGGATAAGGAGCAGACGCCATGTTGCTCCCTCTCCTGTGGGAAATATGGCCCCACTAATAAACCTCCTTATAAACCTTCTTCTGTCAGTGCGTATGGTCCCCTGGGATGGCCAGGACATATCCTTTCAGAAAACAAAACAAAACAAAATAAAACCATGAAATGTTCAGGCCAGAATCACTTTCTGATTAGGGACATAGTCAACTTTTGTTGTGTATCTCAAGCATGCTTTCAGGAATTATGCAAAATGAGTATTTGTCATTTACCTCACACATCTGAAATTTAATTAATCATTTTTTACACATGGGGGGGCAATACATAACACATCATCATCCTTGAGCTGTGGGGTATTTAATTTAATGTCTGCAATCACATGCCATTTATCTTCAGTTTGTAGTCTCACATTACTCTTTTTTATTAATTTACCCCACAATATATGTAAGGTACAGATTTCCATTCTCCACAGAGAATGTTAATGGCTGCAGCAGAAAACACATGGGTGCATATGGATTTTTGTCAAGTAGAGATATTGATAGTTTAGTTAATAGTCCTGATTCAGCAAACTCTGTGGTTTGGGCATGTTTAACCCTACACAAGAGCATGAGCCTCAGAACAGTGTTGCAAAGTAAATCAGATCTATAAGCCAAGTGCTGATCCACAGTCAAAAAGAGTTTAGTTGATGCATGAACTCTCAGACCCTTTTCTATTCGATTCTGAATGATGTGTTTCCATAAACCAAAAAATTAATGAGTCAGGAAACTACAAGTCCTGGAAGAAAAGAAATCCAGTAACTTTAAGACTGCTGATCACTCCTAAATGCCTACTGAATAAAACTTAAACCTCATTCTCAAAAGTCAATGCTCACGCCATCTTTGCTCACCTTGAGTCTGTCCCACACAAATCAAACCAAATCCAAATCTTGTTTTCCAGTCACACATGGCATTTCTTTAGCTTTATCTTCCAAATGAAGGGAGAAAGGAAGGGAGAATGTAGTCATAATATTCAGTACATGTACTATGAAACTAAAAAAAATGGAGAGGATGGGGGAGAATGATGAACGGAATGATACCCATTAGGATACATTGTCTTTATTAACTGAAATGTGTTTTTTTATTTTTGTTTTGTTTTTTTTTTGGCCAGTCCTGGGGCTTGGACTCAGGGCCTGAGCACGGTCCCTGGCTTCTTCTTGCTCAAGGCTAGCACTCTGCCACTTGAGCCACAGCGCCACTTCTGGCCATTTTCTGTATATGTGGTGCTGGGGAATCAAACCCAGGGCCTCATGTATATGAGGCAGGCACTGTTGCCACTAGGCCATATCCCCAGCCCCAACTGAAATGTTTAATGGTAACTTTTTGTACATCTATGTAAAGATAATAAATAAATAAATAAATTATACCAACTAGATTCCTTTTGCTAATTTTCCAGTTTGTGAACTTTTGGTTTTCCGTTAAAATTGAGCAGAAGCATCACCTTTCCTGTGAGTTCCTCTGGGCCTTGTCTAACACCATACCACATGTTCATTCTTTTCTATAGCCTTATATTACTTTCTGTGTTCTGGGATACCTGGAATTGACTCATAAAAAGCAGAGAATCTGTGAGCTCCAAAATCTATAGTCAACTAATTTCTTGATACTTAATGATTAAAGCCATGCCAGAGTGGAAGCGGACATTGAAGTGTTCTTGGAAGTATTCATATGCCTGAGTGATAGCCTCTGCAAGGGAATACTTACTCACAATTCTATAAATATTATTAGTTTACCGAGAATGTCAGCCTTTTACTATTCCTTACAAGAGGTTAAAGTTTTGCTACATATATCTTAGTTATATTTTAAAAACTTCTAAAATACTCTATATGTTTAGTTATTATGATGATGAAATGATGTTTCAACAGAATTCTCTAGTTGGATGCGTTTGACATGTAATATATGTGCCATTACTGGAGCTTGAACTCAGAGCCTTGTGTGCTCAGTTGACTTTCTTTCTCATTGCTAGAGTTTCACAACTTGAAACAATTCTTCAACGTGTCTTTTAACTGGTTAATTAAAGATGCAATCTTGTGGAATTTAAACCACAATCATCTAAATCTCAACTTCCTGATTAGCTAGGATTAGAAACATCAGCCACTAGCATCTGGTTCCTGTCATTTATTCTTTTTCTTTTTCTTTTTCTTTTTTTAATTTGTGGTTCTCAGTTGCTCTGAATTTGTCGAATATTCTTGAATTTTTTTTCTGTTACAGATTTAATTTCTTCTGTGGTTCACAATTAATCATATACATCTCCTGATGAATGCTTTCCATTTTCTTTCTAAACACTGTTGTTAATAGGTGTATCTTATAAATTTAAGTGTGCAATACACATAATTTTCATTCAGCCTTGAGTGTTTTTACCATTTTAAACTATGTATTTATTCTGAGTTACTCGAAGTACTATTTAGTACCTCATTACTTTCCCAATATACAGAATTATGGGAAATATACCTTTGTTATTGTTTCATAGTTTTTTGTCATTGTACATTTAGTGTGTACTTTCCTGATAGTAATACTTTAGAATTTATTTAGGCATCTTTTGTTGGTTGAATTCTGTGCTTAATCCATCTATGCTTTTGAATTCACTTTGTTTCTAGTAGCTAATTGTTCCTTTGTTGTTGCTTTGCTTTTTGTTTTGTTTAATTTTTTTTTCTTTACTGGCGTTTGAACTGAGGGCCTTGTGCTTGCTGGTCTTGCTTTCTTTCTGCTAGTGCTCGATCACTTGAGCCATGCCTCCAATCCAGCTTTTTGTTTCTTTTTTGTTGTTTTTCTGTTCAATTTTTATTTATTTATTGACTTTTTTATTTGAGATGGAGTCTTACAGCCTTTTTTTTATTTTATTTTATTTTTTTATTAATTGGACATAAATTTTTTTACAAGGTGATGTGCAAAGAGGGTGAGGGTGCAGTTACATAGTAGGGCAGTGTGTACATTTCTTATGATATCTTACAACCTGTTTTTCTATCCCTTGTCTAGGTCAGGTTGACATATATGCAATATACAATGTATCAAGAACATATACAGTATTCACAGACTTGGTCTCTACTGTCTCTCCGTCTCCCTTTGTTAACAGTCATATATCAGGGAGATCATGCCCCTTTGTTTTCTGTGTTCTAGGCTTGTCTCACTCAACATTATTTGTTCGAGTTCCGACCATTTCCCTGCAAATAACAATATTTCACCATTCCTAATCGCTATGTAGTATTCCATTGTGTATAAGTACCATATTTTTTGGATCCATTTGTCTGTGGAGGGGCATCTGGGTTGTTTCCATATTTTAGCTATTGTGAATTGTGCCGCGATAAACATGGTAGTACAAATGCCTTTTTGATATCTTGGATTTTGCTGTTTAGGATAGATGCCTAGGAGTGGTATGGCTGGGTCATAGGGTAGGTCTATATTGAGCTTTTTGAGAAACCTCCATACTGTTCTCCAAAGTGGTTGTACTAATTTGCACTCCCACCAACAATGGAGAAGGGTTCCTCTTTCCCCACAGCCCCTCCAGCATTTGTTGTTTCCTGAGTTCAGAGTATAGGCCATTCTAACTGGGGTGAGGTGGTATCTCAGGGTTGTTTTTATTTGCATTTCCTTTACTAGCAGGGATGTTGAGCATTTCCTCATATGTTTCTTTGCCATTTTTATATCTTCTCTTGTGAAGTCTCTCTTTAGCTCTTTTGCCCATTTCCTAATAGGTTTATTGGGCTTGGAGGGGCTTAGTTTTTTGAGTTCTCTGTAGATGACCGATATCAGGCCTTTGTCTGTTGCTGTGCTGGTAAATATCCTTTCCCATATCGTTGGCTGTCTTTCTATTTTGGTGGCTATGTCCTTAGCTGTGCAGAAACTTTTTAATTTGTAGTAGTCCCATTTGTCGAGTCTTTCTCCTATTTGTTGTGCCCCTGGGACTCTATTCAGGAAGTTCCTTCCTGTGCCTATAAGTTCTAGTGTCTTTCCTACTCTGTCCTTCAGTAGTTTCAAGGATTCAGGTCTGATGTTGAGGTCCTTGATCCATTTTGAGTTGATCTTGGTGCATGGTGATAGGCTTGGGTCTACTTTGAGTTTTCTGCATATGGCTGCCCAGTTCTCCCAGCACCAGTAGTTGAAGAGGCTATGTTTATTCCATTGTATATCTTTAGCTCCTTTGTCGAATATCAGTTGGCTGTAAGAGTGCGGTTTTATTTCTGGGTCTTCAGTTCTAATCCATTGGTCTTCTGATCTGTTTTTATACCAATACCATGTACAGCCTTTTTTTTAATAGCCTGGCTTTGAACTGTGATCTTTCTGATCTCAGTCTCCTCTCATAACTGGTCTTAAGTAATTCACTTGTACATAGTACAAAGATTGTTTTAACAGTATAGTGCACATGAATGCAAACAAATCCAGGAGACAACTATCAACTTTTCTTTTGTGTGGTGCCAATCATGGGTGCTTGATTTCAAGGCCTGGGCAGTGTCCCTGAGCTTTTTTGCTCAGGTTTCACACTCAACCTCTCAAGCCAGATTTCCACTTTCAGCTTTTTGCTGGTTACTTGGAGATAGGAGCCTCATGGACCTTCCTAACTGGGCTGGCTTTGAACCATAGCCCTCAGATCTCAGTCTCTGGAGTAGCTAGGATTACAAGCATGAGCCACAGGCACTCAGGAGCTGTCAAATCTGCCTAAATGATTATTGGGTGACTATCTCATTGATCAGCAGGGAAAATGAACACAAGGTTAGAGGGCTGTCACAGCATACAATTCCCTTAGTGTCCCTAAGTATTGGTAAATAGTGTTACTTACAACTGTAAGAGCTATTAACTGTGCTCAAGTAGACACTAACTTTCACCACTACTGAGAGTGTGCAAGTCATTTATTTTCTTGACTTTCCTGGAAACACAATATAATGAAAAAAATCATTTAAGTGTATAAGTTCAAATAATCGTAGTGAACAACTTGGGTAGTTACAATATTAAAAAATGTCTTCTTTTCTATTTATTACTGACAGAATTCAATATGTAATGATACTTTCTGTTTTCTTTTTGTTTCTTTATTTATTTGAATAATCTTTAAGTAGTTTTCCAGAGTAGTTTTGATTCAATATGTAAATCTATGGATGCAATTAATTGATACTTTCTCTTGGAGACCTTGACTATATTCATAAACAGTTTAACCTGGTGGCCATTTACAATTTTCAGTCTGTTTCTGTATTTTATACCTTTCATATATATATATATATGTATATACATATATACATATATGTATAAATATAAATATATTTATTTATTTATTTATTTATTTATTTATTTTTTTGCCAGTCCTGGGTTTGAACTCAGGGCCTAAGCACCATCTATGGCTTCTTTTTGCTCAAGGCTAGCACTCTGCTACCTGAGCCACAGTGCCACTTCTGGCCATTTTCTATATATGTGGTGCTGGGGAATCAAATCCAGGGCTTCATGTATATGAGGCAAGCACTCTTGCCACTAGGCCATATTCCCAGCCCCTACCTTTCATACTTTTTATTATCTCAAAGTAGTATAAGAATATTTCCCATCAACATGTCAGTTTGTGAGTACAATGTATTTTGATCAATGTCATTCCTTGCATCAATATCCTCCAACCCTCTCCATCCCACCCAACCTTTCAGATTTCCTGGTTGCATTTCACACCTGTACATTGATTATTATGATTACGTTCTCTCACTCTTCCTCTCTTTATTGTCTGTCCCCCTCTCCTTGGCCTCACTGCCCCAGGCATCTTAAATTCCAGCTTTGTTATTTCTATGTTACAGGATTACAAGTTAGTTGTTCAAGGGAGATACACCAATGGAATTCTCACATGTATATACCCATACTTTATTTGATATGTTTGTATATCTATGCACATGTATTTTCTATTCCTTATCATTAAATCAAATTGCTGTACATATTTTATTTTAGTTCCTTGGAATGAAATTCCTGAAGTAAAATAGTACAAATACTTTTAAAGATTCTGATAAATATTTCCCCAATGAACTAGAGTGAAGTTTCTAGCAATTAACATGCTTGTCAGCAGTGATTGAAAGTACTCATTTTGCCTCACCTTCCACCTGGTGAATGAGAAGTTTTTTTTAGTCCTTCCCAAATTCAATAGCCAAAAAATTGGTTTGCATTCTTGCTAAAATTACAATTTTTGATTGCTAAAAGAGTTTGAATATTTATGCCTATGTCCATTTGCCACTTGTATTTATTTTAGTAAGTGGCCTATTATAGGCTTTGTATTTTCATCTTCTGATTAGCAATTTTAAGTACTTTATAAATACTCCATCATCTGTTTTATTTACCAGGTTCATTTTTTTCATTTTAAGTTTGTTCTAATTATTGAAGCACAGGTTTTCTAAAAATGAGAGTAGTTAGATTTATCAATATTATCTTAACATTTTCTGTTCTGATCAATTGTACAAATGCACTTGTGCTGATTGGGTGAGGTAAATAGGAGGCAGGCTATTTGTTGTTAACGATATATTATATATTTTTGTTTTTAACAATGCAATTTTATACTTTTAGTGAAAGTATGACTGAAACTAATTTTAAGTGATTTTATAGGTGCTTGTGCCTGCCTAAAATACAAATATTTTCACAAATTATTATTTAAAACAGCCTTCCAATCTTGAAAATCTTAAGTAATTTAATCAATTGAATTCCAAATATATCTTGTATTTCCTATATGTAATAATTAGTCACCTTATTTTAAAGTCATAGTTTTTTAAACAATTTTAACTTCTTATGTCATAGAATGCAAGTCCTAAAATATATTTCCAAGAACTTCTGGGAAGACGGCAGAAGAGCTACAGAGCCCTAGCCAAGTTCCCTCTGATATCCCAGTTTTACCACTCCAGAGAAACTTTTACTCCTAGAAAGACAGCCCAAGTAAGTTATAACAGTACAGGGATTCTGGCTAGAAAGGAAAAATTGACTTTGCTGTCTTGAAAACACAGATTTGAGCTCCAGGCGGTGTTCTGCTGCCACGCCAGTGCTGGCACTGGCACAGTGCCCCACACTCCACACACCTAAAGCACACAACGGAGACCAGGAAGAAATCCCCCAGACACTGGCAGACAGACATGGATCACAGGCTGAACACAGACTGGCTGAAATCTCAGAGAAAGCATGAGTACCCCAGGAAAGACATTCTCACTTGCACCCATAAAGCAGCTTCTAAAAGGTAGCCCTTCCCCCACCGCCAGAGCAAAGCACCATCTTTAACTCTGGCATAGACCAAGTCAGAGCAGATTGGAATTAAAGTGGGCCAGGGAAAAGCGAGGACAAAGGGGCCATCTTTGAAAAGGGTAAGAGTGACTGAATGGTGATAGCCAGCTCTGTCCGGGAGAATGTCCCACCACCCAGGTGGGAGGCTCGTCCCCTGGCCGCCACTCACACACTCAGATAAAATCAGCCAGAGGCGCCCCCCCCTCACCCTGCCCGCTCCACCAATGCTGTGGTTTCTGACTTGCCAGCAGGCAGAAATTCTAAAATCAAGCTGAAAGCAGGGAGCAGCCACTGGTGGCATGGAACAATCAGATGGAAGAGTAAACAATTCCCGAGAAAGATAAATAGCCTCTTTACAGAGGACACCCAACTCCCACCAGCAAACCTAGCTGAATTCCACAACCAGCTCCATCCAGGAGAAGGTCACCCCACCCAGGAGGGAGGAACTACCACAGAGCAAGCGACTCTCAGCCAGGTAAACCAGGCCTGAGGCACCCCACCCTGCTGAATACCCAGCCTATTCAGAGCCAGGTGTTAAAGGCAGTGGCTCCACAGTAGATGGGAGGATCCATGGTTCCCCAGACAGTTCAGCATCCCAGAACTACAGAGGACACCCAAGTCCTACCTGTGTACTGTGCAAACCACAGAGCCCCAGGACTTTACTAACAGGGGAAGAGGGTCAGAGCAGATCCACCCCCTGCAAACTGAAAGCAAAGCAAACCAGCCAAGCAGCAGGAAAAGAGACTGTAGACCATCGCAAGGAAATTACAGACTGGAAAGAGCCCACCCAAACAAGGAAGACTCCATTTTTTAAAATATTTTTTTAAACTTTTTTACTTTTGAGTTGTTATTTGTTTTCTGCTTTTTATTTGTTTGTTTTATTGGGATTTTCTTTGGTAATATATTTTTTTGTTGTTGCTTAGTGTGTTTGTTTTGCTGTATTTTTTCTTTGTTTTTTTTTCACAGTTCCTTTCTTTAAAATTACTCTCCTTTGACTAACAACTTTACGCTTTTCTGTTGACTCTCCATTCTCTATCATTTTAACCTCATTCTTTCTACCGATTCTACTCTTCTCCACCTTTACACTTCACTGAAACCAAACTAAAATCATCATCTCCCATTCATTTTACTCTACTCTCTTCACTACCCCTAACATACTCTCCTAAACTTACTTCCAGGACCTCCAGACTCCAGACATCCATTGACCCCTGGTTATCAGATAGAGGGTATCCCTGTTCAATCTGAGTGGGTCAAAGGAGTTCAAAGAGAAATCCCACCAGTCCAAAAAGAACTAAATATTAGAACAAAAATTGCTCATAGGGTTATAACGGTACATAAGAAACTAATGAATAGAGGGCTTAGGGTTGGTTGTTAGGTTAATTTTTTTATTTGGGGCTGGGGATATGGCCTAGTGGCAAGAGTGCTTGCCTGTTATTCATGAAGCCCTGGGTTCAATTCCCCAGCACCACATATATAGAAAACATCCAGAAGTGGTGCTGTGGCTTAAATGGCAGAGGGCTAGCCTGGAGGAAAAAAAGAATCCAGGGACAGTGCTCAGGCCCTCAGTCCAAGGCCCAGGACTGGCCAAAAAAGAATTGTATTCTTTGGGGACACCAAATTTGCTTTTATATACAAAAAAGAAAGGGAAGGTATCTGTATATAATTGTGAACTTCTAAGATTTATACAATAGTGCTTGGTAAGGTCTGCTTTGGGTCTTAAACGGTGCTCACAGGTGCTTGTAGATTGGCATTTTCAATCCAAAGGGGCAGAAGAAGCACAAGAAAGATGGCAAGCAAGGGAATCTCATCTCCCACTCAAAACAAGCAGGAAGCAGAGCAGTCAATCAAAGACCTAAAAGAGAACCCTCAAAATGCTCTCTATAAAGTCTACTGATAAAAATGTTAACTGAAAAGTTTGAATCTCTTCAGGCAACTATTCTAGAGTGTGAGGAGGTGAACCAAAAATTAATAAAGGATTTCATGACCTCCACAAGTAGAAAGATAAATGAACTTGAAGAGTCCAATGAAAAGTCCAATTAAAAGATAGCTAGCCAGCTAAAAGAATTTCTCAAGTCTTTTAGCACTCAGAACCAAATTAATGTGGTGAAGAAGTCCATACAAGACCTAAGGGAAATTTTTAGCAAAGAGATGGAAGCCATCAAGAAAGACCAGTCAGAAGGAACAACGGCGATTCAAAATCAAGTAGCTAGCTTACAGAGCAGACTAGATGAAGTAGAAGATCGAATCTCAGGAACGGAAGATTCTGTAGAATCTATGGAGAAAGAACAAAAAACAATACAAAACCAATCCAGTTTGGCAAAATAGATCACTCCAGGAGCTCCATGATATGATCAGGAAGCCCAATTTAAGGATAATAGGTATTGAGGAAAACCTACAGTAAGAAGTCAATGGAATAGGCAACTTATTTAACAGAATATTAGCTGAGAACTTCCCAAATATCCAGAAGGATAGGCCTATCCAGATACAAGAAGCATTCAGAACCCCAAACTGACCAGACCAGACTAGGACATCCCACCAACACATTGTGATCAAAACATGATCTATAGAGTCCAAGGAAAGAATCCTTCAAGCTGCTAAGGAGAAGAAAATAATCACATATAAAGGAAAGCCAATTAGAATTACCCCAGACTTCTCAGCAGAGACCATGAAAACAAGGAGAGCCTGGAATGAGGTATGCCACACCATAAAGGAAAATAACTATCAATCAAGAATACTGTACCCAGCTAAACTCTCATTCCTAGCCGCATGTCAAATAAATGTCTTCCACAGTAAGGAAAAATGGAAACAACATATCTCCACCAAACCAGCTTTACATAAAATCCTCACGAATATACTACACATGGAAAATAATCAAGATCACAATACAGACAGAGAAATGAACCCTAAATCAAAAACTGGAATATTGGGAAGACACAGCTTTTAACAAGATAGCTATAAAGAAAGGTACAAATGATCATCTTTCAATCTTAACTCTCAATATTAATGGACTTAATTCTGCAATTAAACAACATAGGCTCATAAGTTGGATCAAAAATCAAGATCCAAGTTGCTGCTGTCTCCAAGGGACACATCTATCCAGCAAAAGCAAACATCTTCCAAAAGTGAAATGCTGGAATAAAATCTACCAAGCAAACAGTCCCCATAAGCAGGCTGGAGTTGCAATTCTAGTATCAGATAAAATTGATTTTAAATTAAAAATGGTAATAAGGGACAAAGAAGATTACTACATACTAATAAAGGGATCTCTCCTCAGGAGGATATAATCTTCCTTAGTATCTACACCCTAAATACAGAAGCACCCAACATCATCAAACAAACACTACTGACTCAAAAACCACTCATAGACCCAAACACATTGATAGTTGGGGACTTTAACACTCTACTGTCACCTCTGGACAGATCAACATGCCAAAAACTGAGCAAAGAAACCTCAGAACTAAACAACTGCATAGACCAACTAGACTTAACCGACATCTACAGAATATTCCATCCAGGAACATCAGAATACACACTCTATTCAACAGCACATGGTACATTCTCCAAAATAGATCACATCTTAGGGCACAAAGAAAATCTGTGCAAATTCAGAAGTATCAAAATCAGTACCTGCATTCTCTCAGACCACAATGCAATACAACTAGAGCTCAAGTCAAACAGCCACCACAGAAAATCCTACAATTCATGGACACTAAACAACACATTGTTGAACCATCAGTGGGTCACTGAAGAAATTAGAATTTAAAATCAAATGTTTATGGACATAAACCAAGATAAGCACACAAAGTACCAGCTCCTTTGGGACACAGCAAAGGCAGTACTCAGAGGAAAATTTATATCTCTGAGTGCCTACATCAACAAACTAGAGAAACAGCAATTCAACAACTTAAAGAAGCACCTTCAGCTCCTTGAAAGAGAACAAAAAGCCAAACCCCAAGCCAATAGATGGAAGCAAATAATTAAAATCAAATCAGAATTAAATGACTCAGATTTAAAAAACAACAACACACAAACCATCGAAAGAATTAACAAAACTAAGAGTTGGTTCTTTGAAAAAATTAACAATATAGACAGACCCCTAGAAAATCTGACCAAAAAATGAAGGCAACACACCCAAATAAACAAGATCAGAGATGAAACAGGTAACATCACCACAGAAACAAACAAAATTCAGAACACCATAAAGGAGTATTTTGCAAACCTTTATGACAACAAATTCGAGAACCTGGAAGAAATGGACAATTTCCTAGAAAAAAATGATATCCTTAAACTCAACCATGAAGATTTAAAACTTCTAAACAGACCCATATCCAGCATTGAAATAGAAACGGCAATAAATGATCTCCCATCCTAGAAAAGCCCTGGTCCAGATGGATTCACAGCAGAATTCTACAAGGCCTTCAAAACAGAACTGACACCAAATATTTCTCAAACTCTTCAATGAAATTGAAAGAGAAAGTTCACTATCAACACATTCTATGATGCCAGTATAACCCTCATCCCAAAACCAGGCAGGGACTCATCAAGGAAAGAGAACTATAGACTGATTTTCCTGATGAACAATGATGCAAAAATTCTCAACAAAATTCTGGCCAATCAACTTCAACAGGTCATCAAAAAATCATACACCATGATTAAACTGGATTCATCCCAGGGATATAAAATTGGTTCAATATATGCAAGTCAATTAATGTAATCCACCACATCAACCGGAGCAAGGTAAAGAATCACATGGTTATATCCCTAGAGGCTGAAAAGGCATTCAGTAAAATCCGGCACCCATTTATGATAAAAGCCCTGGAAAAACTGGGATTCCAGGGAACATTCCTGAATATAATAAAGGCAATGTATGACGAATCAACCGCAAGCATAATTCTAAATGGTGAAAAGCTAAAGCCATTCCCTTTAAAATCAGGAGGAAGACAGGGATATCTGCTCTCTCCTCTCATCTTCAACATAGTACAAGAATTCCTAGACAGAGCAATTAGGCAAGAAGAAAACATAAAGGGGATCCATATAGGAAAAGATGAAGTTAAACTTTCTCTCTTTGCAGATGACATGATCCTATACCTAAAGAACCCCACAGACTGTACTCCCAAGCTACTAGACCTGATCCAAAACTTTGAAAAAGTAGCAGGATATAAAATAGACCCTCAAAAATCAACAGCCTTTCTATATGCCAATGACCCGACGACTGAGGCCGACATCAGGAAAGCATCTTCTTTTGCAATAGCCTCAAAAAACATAAAATACCTAGGAATAACCTTAACCAAAGAAGTGAAAGACCACTATGATGAGAACTTTAGAAACATGAAGAATGAAATTAAGGCAGAACTAAGGAAATTGAAAAACCTCTCATGCTCCTGGATTGGGAGGATTAATATAGTCAAAATGGCACTATTGCCAAAGTCTATCTACTAATTCAATGCAATACCCATTGATATCCCAACACCATTTTTTAATGAAGTAAAGGAAGCAATCCAGAAATTTGTATGGAACAATAAAAGACCCCGAATAGCAAAAACAATCCGAAGCAGAAAGAACAGTGCTGGAGGAATTACAATACCAAACTTCAAGCTGTATTACAAAGCCATAGTAATAAAAACAGCTTGGTATTGGCATAGGAACAGGGCTGAAGACCAATGGAACAAAACTAAAGACCCAGAAATGAACCTGCAGAACTATGCCTACTTAATCTTTGATACAGCAGCTAAAATAATAGGTTGGAAGAAAGATAGCCTCTTTAACAAATGGTGCTAGCAAAACTTGTTCATCACCTGCAACAAACTAAAACTGGACCCTTATATATCACCCAGCACCAAAATCAATTCCAAATGGATCAAAGACCTCAAAATAAAAACAGATACCCTGAAAACACTAAAAGAAGGAGTAGGAGAAAAACTTAGGCTCCTTGGCACCGGACAAAAGTTTCTTAATAAAGGTCCAGAATTGCAACAAATCAAAGAAAGGTTGGACAAATGGAATTGCCTCAAACTGCAGAACTTCTGCAGGGCAAAGGACATAGCTTGAAAGATTAACAGAAAGCCCACAGATTGGGAAAAGGTCTTTACCAGCCATACAATGGACAAAGGCCTCATATCTAAAATATATGCAGAAGTAAAAAAATTAAATTCCTCCAAAACAAAACCGCAAAGAACCAACAGCCCCCTCAAAAAGTGGGCTAAAGACTTAAAAAGAGACTTCTCAAATGAGGAAATGAGAATGGCCAAGAGACATATGAACAAGTGCTCTACATCACTGCCCATAAAAGAAATGCAAATCCTAAAAACATTGAGATTCCACTTCACCCGAGTAAGAATGTGCATTATCAAGAAAACTAACAATAACTAATGTTGAAGGGGATGTGGCCAAAAGGGAACTCTACTTCATTGTTGGTGGGTATGTAAACTTGTTCAGCCACTTAGAAAAGCAGTATGGAGATTCCTCAGAAGGCTAAACATAGAGCTCCCCTATGACCCAGCAGCCCCACTTTTGGGCATCTACCCAAAAGGCCACAACAAGAACTCACTAAAGCCATCAGCACAACAGTGTTCATCGCAGCACAATTTGTCATAGCTAAAATATGGAACCTACCCAGATGCCCCTCAGTAGGCGAACGGATTAGCAAAATGTGGTACATATACACAATGGAATTTTATGCCTCTATCAGAAAGAATGGCATTGCCCCATTCATAAGGAAATGGAAGGACTTGGAAAAAATAATACTAATTGAAATGAGCCAGACCCAAAGATACATGGACTCTATGGTCTCCCTCATAGGGAATAATTAGCACAGGTTTAGGCTTGTCACAACAGAGGATTACAAGAGCCCAATAGCTATTCCCTTATAAACAGAATATGATGCTAAGTGAAATGACCTTCATGTTATGGAAATGAGTGTTATATCACTGTTGTGATTACTTTCAACATTCCATGTGAAACTGTAGCTTCTTTTGTTTATGATCCTCTGTGACTCCCCCTTGTGGTTGTCCCCCCCCCCCCCCCCGCGCTATCACTGTATCTCATCTGAGTACCCTGGATACTGTATATACTCGTATTAGAACTAGGGAAGTGAAATGGAATATCAAAATCGACAGACAAAGGATAAAAAAATGACTCCAAAATCAATACTTGTAAAACCATTTGGCGTAAACCAACTGAACAACTCATGGGCGAAGCGGGAAAGGGGGAGAGAGGAGCATGGAATGAGGGAGGAGGTAACAAACAGTACAAGAAATGTACCCATGGCCTAACATATGAAACTCTAACCCCTCTGTACATCACTTTGACAGTAAATAATTATTATTAAACATTAAGTATATTCCCATATTAAGAATTACTGAAAATAACAAAGTCATACATGATTCTTTGTGATGTCCACAGGCTTAAATATTCTAGAACAATGCTCTATAGGAAAAATCACCTTATTCTTAAATTAGATTACTTCTTTTTTGTTTTGTCAGTTGTGGGGCTTGAACTCAGAACCTAGGTGCTGTCACTGAGCCTCTTGTTGCTCGATGCTAGTGCTCTACCACTTGAAGCACAGGTGGTAAAAGTCCCATGGACTCCCTGCCCTGGCTGACTTTGAATCATGATCCTCAAATCTTGGCCTTCTGAATAGTTAGGATTACAGTTGTGAGCCATGCCTGGCTTGATTACTTCTTGATTTCACCATTAGCCGAAGGTAGAGGGGAGCTTTATATAATGTGTTTAGTTATTTAAATAAAACTGACATGTTAAAATATCAAGTTTTATTAAAAAAGATTTATAGTTAAATACACATGTAGTTTTAACATGTATCTTCTCATCCTTGAATATTAAAATATGTATTACTAAAAGACAAAAACAGAGCAAAAGTATCTGAATAATGAAAAAAACTACCTGTCAGTTGTTACAAGCTAACAGGATTTATCGTGTTTCTCAACCGATTCATTGAATAAAGATCAAAATACAGTAAATGGGAGAAATATCAGATAAGATAGTACATTAATATTGGCTTTTACATCTTTCTCCTAATCTGAAACACCTATATGTAAAATAGTTAACAGAGAGTACATTCCTGAAATATTAAACATTGCCATTTGAGTGCACTGAACTAGAAGATAATTCATTTTTCTTTCCTGATACTGGAGTTTTAACTCAGCACCTCAAATGCTCAGTTGGTGTTTTACCATGTGAGCTACATGCTTAGCCAAGTTTTTTGCTGGCTACTTTAAAGATGGAGTCTCAAGAACTTTTCTTCCCAGGATGGCTTACTACCAAGATTCTACAGATCTCAGCCTCCTGACTACCTAAAATGACAGGCGTGGGCCATTGGCCCTTGGTGACTTCATGGATTAAAAAAAAAAAATCTCTGGCCTTTCATCAATTTGACCAGGCTAATTCACTGTATTTTAAGTAATAAAAAGTATGTATACAACATCCATTTCTTGTTGTTACTGTTTCTTTTTAGCATTCCTTTGATAGTCAAGGATGAGGCTTTAATACCAAGATACTTTTAAATATTTCTAGTACAAAGAAGCCTAATTACTACCATTAAAATCCCATCAATAGAAAGCTTTCTAGACTCTTAAACATTTACACATTACAACATTTCAAACATCTCAAATTAAAATTCTATTAAATGTAAATATATTTCAAATAATGACTAGTAAATATTCAGTATAGCTTGAAATATGCTCACAACAGGAGTGACAAAAAGGAGAAAGGTAATATTCCATAATATTTCTAAAGATGTATTAGTAGTCTATCATCATTATTACCTTCTTGTGTTTGTGTGTGTGTGCGCGCGTGTGTGTGTGCGTGCGTACGTGCACGTGCACATGCATGCCAGGGGTACTAGATTTTGAACTTAGCTCCTGCTTAGCTTTTCTTGCTCAAGGTTAGTGCTCTACCACTTGAATTGCACTTCCACTTGCAGCATTTTGTTAGTAACTGGAGTTGAGTCTCCTGGATTTGTCTGTGCAGGTTACCTTTGAACTGGGATCCCCAGGGCTTAGCCTTGGTTACAGCTTGGTTACACCAGCATCCAGCTGTCATCTCTCAAGCACCTTTTTCTCTTTGCATGATCCAAACAAAGTGTCAGTTGTCATTGTATAATAATAGAATCACTTTCAAAAGATAGAAATGTAAGATTTAGTCATATCATTAAGTCAAACACATCATGGGTTTAGGGTCATAAGAGGCTCTTTAATAAAGCTGGCAGCTATTAAAATCACAGCTTTTGATGAAATGTATGCATGGCCTTACTGCAGACATCATATTGTTGAGCCAAAATGACAACGCACACAGACTTTTTTTAATGCATGACACAATGCTATGTAATTAAAACACTTGGATTGACATGGAGATGACTGTTTCTTGAAAAACGCAAGTGACACTCTTTGTGACCCAGTCACCACTGAAACTTCATCTCCAGTCAGGCCACTTAACTTTTCAAATGTTAGCTTGAGTATTTTCCTCCATGAAACAAATCTATCAAACCTGTTCTCTACTCTTGCAGTGCATGCATGGTTTCCAGCTGTCAGAGATCCTCTGAGGGGTCAAACTTGGCAATGATTCCAGGAACAAAAATGGCCACTTGAGCAGTCTTCATTATGTCTACTGTCTCATTACAAGACAGAGAAGAAAACATGGGCATGTCCTGCAGAATTATTCAATTTTGTTCAATATTTTGTGCTGTCAGTAACCTGATTTGAGACAGTTGTCCAAGACAAACTAACACTCTGAAACAATTTTACTTTCTCTGCTAACACCCTGCAATAGCTACTATGTACTCTATCACAAACTTCCCTACAAGAGGCCTCAGCTCCTTTTTGATTTAGCTTATTCACTATACAGTTCATTGGAATAATGTTATATCTGTGACAATGAGGACAATGAAAAGAGCCTTGTTGTATTTCTAAACTCCACTGAAGAGCATTTATATATCCAAATGTATTCATACTCCCAGCTCAATGAGTTGAGCATGTTTTGAGCTGTAAAGAGGCTCCAGAGTGACTTCTTTATTTATACCAGTCCTGGAGCTTGAACTCAGGGCCTAGGCAGTGAGCTCGAGCCATTTTGCTCAAGGCTAGTGCTCTACCACTCAGGGACAGCTCCATTTCTACCCTTTTTTTTTTGAGCAGTTAATTAGAGATAAGAGTCTCTTAGACTTTCTGGCCCAAGCTGGCTTTGAATTGTGATCCTCAGATCTCAGCCTCCTAAATTACTATGATAACAGGTATGAGCCACCAACACCCAGCTCAGACTGGCTTTTTTCTTTTTATTACAAGTTACACTTTACCTCAAATAAGGAACACAGTTTTGCTTTGACTTCAACCAAAAAAATAAAATCATTTGTCCATTTCTGTTGGAAATACTGGCATGCTACTACAGCAACTTTCCTCTGTGTGCTTGCCATCTGTGTGATGACCTAGCACATAGTTGTTAATACCTAGCCAGTGGGAATCTTGCCAGAGAATTGGTTATTTTGCTTTAATTGCTGTTCTGATCCTACACCTTGCAGTTGGAACATACCCAACCTTCGTATCATCAACTCTCAAGAGCCATGTGTGTCTTGTCCTGACCTGTGCTCATTAGTGTCCTGTCTGTTCTGTAATGAATGCTCCTTGCCTGTCCCTCAAAAGTTATATCATCATTATGATTCATTTAATATAAATGTATGTCTGTAAGAAAACTGCTAAATTGATTGAATTTTGAGTCCTGCCTTGGGCTCCCTTGGCAACAAAATGATTTGGGGGACCTTAGAGACTGTGGGCTGAGGTACCCCACTCTTGCTCACATGAACTGAGGAAATATTACAGTTGAAATATAGCCAGTATAGTTAAATGATATAGCCCACTTAAATGTCATAAAGGAGAGGTAAATGCTGAATAGCTCATTGTGCACTAAATCATTTTCATTAGTATTTCAAACAGTGCACACACACTAACAAACATTCGTACACACAAATATAGAGACTTGGAAGTTTGAAATAAGTCTTCTACTAAATGTTATTTAAAATAGTAACTTCTCCTTTACACACTTTATTCCCAATATTAGGAATATAGAAGAACATTTCCTTTTTAAATAATAATTACTTATTTATTGTCAAAGTGATGTACAGAGCAGTTACAGTTTCATATGTTAGGCCATGGGTACATTTCTTGTACTGTTTGTTACCTCCTCCCTCACTCCTCCCTCCCCTCTTCCCTTTTCCCTCTCCCCCCATGAGTTGTTCAGTTCATTTACACCAAATGGTTTTGCAAGTATTGCTTTTGGAGTAGTTTTTTTTTTATCCTTTGTCGATTTTGATATTCTCTTTTATTTCCCTAGTTCTAATACCAGTATATACAGTATCTAGGGTACTCAGATGGGAAACAGTGATAGCGTGGGGACAACAAGAAGGGGTGGTTTCCCTCATAAGAACATTTCTTACATAATATAACAAACACACAAAAAGGATTTTGGCTCATATCTTGATATTACATATATCATTGCATAAGAATTACAAATTGGCATAGCAATAAAATTTCTATTATGAGAATGCCATAAAAATGGGAGAAATTAAGACCTAAGATTATAATTTCTATTCTATCTATTTACTGTCCTACTCAAGTTTAGCTTTGTCATTTAAGTGCTTATAGCTTTGTAGTGACCAGAAAGATACATAAATTAAGTAACATGTATTGAGTGGCTTTCATGTTTCAAATACATACATACATACATACATGCCTGATTCTTTTTAAAAATGTTTTTAACCAGTATAAATTTCAAAGAAGGGTTTTATTTTGATTTATACATCCATTCAAATAATGTACTTTGATCAAATTCATCCTATCTATATTAGTTTCTCTTAATTCCTCTCCCACCTCCCACTCATTTAAACCATGTTAAATAGATTTTACTGTGCTATTTTCACATACAAATTTATAAATATACCTCTCACATTCACCTTATCATCCTCTCCATTTTATTTTTGCCTTCCTGGTTATTCTACCTCAAACAGTCCCACTTTTTCAAAATAGGTAATGATGCTTAGATTTTGCAGATGATTTTAACTCAATGTTTTATTTACTTAACGTAGTATCCCATTATAATGTGATATCATTATATCTTCCACTCCTTTTTTATTTTTAGTCTCACAGATGTTTCTGCCTGAGATGCCTTCATAACTCAATCCTTAGATTTCAGCTTCCTGAGTAGCCAGAATTATAGGCATTAGACACTACACTATGTCTGGGCTTTTTTTTTTCTTAAAAGCAGGGCTCCATCACTGTATAGCCACTTAAAATAACCCAAGTTGGACCAATAACTTATTGATCTTCCAGCCTCAGCTTCCCAAGTGCTGGGATCAAAAGCACATGACATCAAGCCCAGCATCACTGTATTTCTGTGTGTATATTCACACACACACACACACACACACACACATATGTGTATATATATAATATATATAAAACATATAGAGGAAGATCTCTTTCTTTGTACATATATATATCTTTGTAAACTTAAAAGCATAATAAAAATATTTAAAATATTAATAATAGCTGTAGAAATTTGCTGCACATCAAAGTTTTTAAGTCATTGGCAAAATGATCATAAATACCTAAAAGAGAAGTGTTCAAAAGAGAAAATAATTCTTTGCAGAAAAGACGTGCACGATATACCCTAGTACTAGAAGAAGAACAAGTAGGAGAAAAAGTGTGTTTGGTGTGTGGGCTGCATAAACTGAGAGCACTTTAACGAGCATGAGCACCCTAGGTAGAATGAGACTGTGGTGCGTTACCTATCAGGTAGCAAGAACTATCTTCAGAACATATGCGCACAAGTTCAATGAAGCAATCACAAAAAATCAAGCATTTATTGTACCCATGTCTATGTTCCACCCTGTTTCTTTAACAAGCAGTGCATTTTTCTAATATGGCATATTGAAATCTAGAAAGAAAAAGCTGAAGCTTTGTATGGAATGTGGATGGTTTATCCTTTGAATGGTTTTGTAAAAATTTTAATACATTGAGGCCATGTTGAGGCATGAACAGCATCTCACGTTTTCTTTCTCAAATTCAGACTCTTGGCTGAAAGGAACTACCTATCTTAAACATTGTTGGGAATACTTAAACTTTGACATGGTAAACCACTTAAAAAGATTCTAGACACTATGTTGGGAATGAACTATACATCTTGGTAGGAGGAGGGCTAGAGTGGAGTGGAACAACTGGGAGAAATTAAAAGAGGGGGTGACACTGTTTAAAAAGAAATGTACTTAGGGAAGTGAGGGAGATCTGGCTGCAACATCTGTCATCCCACTGATCTCCAGGGTTGATTCTGCTGATCTGGCTGGCTAGGCGGGTGTCCCCTTCCTCCCTCCCCACTCCATGTGCGTCCCTCCCGAAGCTGCGTGCTCGGTTGAAAAGGACGACCATCCCAGATAGAGTATACGAGTAGCTGCCTACCCTGCAAGAACCTCCAAAAAACAAGCTTTCAAGAAATGTACTTAGTACCTGACTTATGTAACTGTAGCCATTATGGACATCAACTTTACACTTAATGTTTTAAAAATTCAAGAAAAATTAAAAGTTAATTCGTACCCTGCCACTGGTGGCTCATGCCTATAATCCTAACTAATTGAGAGACTGAGATCTGAGGGTGGTGGTTCAAAGCCAAGCCCAGGCAGGAAAGACCATGGGACCCTTATCTCCAACTAACCATCTAAAAAATTGGAAGTGGAGCTGTGGCTGAAAAGGGTAGAGTTCCCCTTGAGAAAAAAAAAGCTCAAAGACAATGCCCAGGCTCTGAGTTCCAGTCCCACTACTGATAAAATAAATAAATGAAAATAAAAGGATAATTCTTTCAATGATGCTAAATAACCACAAGTGTTATCAAGACTTTGAAATGCATATCTCTCAGTGTATCCTATTAGCAGACAGTAGAATCATCTTTCTTTATAAAAGTTGCTAGAAAAGTAGCTGACACAAAGTTTGAAAAAAGTGGTTGCCTTTACCTCACTCCTTCTATCCTTATTGCTTCAATTCCTGGGAAACTCAGCAATCTGTCAAATGAAGTGAGAAACACAGAATGTAGGACTGATGAGGAAAAGTTGTTAACAGGCATTTTATTCAGTTCTAAGATCACTGTTGGATGAAATACTTTCAGCTTGGCCTTGTCAAAGGCCTTAGGAAAGCAAAACAGAAATTAAGGCATGGAAATCTCCGAACCATATTGCTATGTAGAAATGGGTTCAGTGATATCATCATATATATTTTATTAGTGTCAAGGATGTGACAAACCATCTTACTTACAAAGTCCATTCTTGTTCAATTTTATTAAATTGTTTATTTAATGATTCTCTGGCAAGTGCAAGAAAAGGTGTTAAGTAAAAGTCTGGATGCTTCATAACTAAGAAATGGTTTCCCAAATTATTTTTTCTAGTTTACATACTAGAGATTTGTAAAATTGCATCACTTGTTTCAGTGTTCTGTGTAATTCTTTTGGGATTTGCTATTTTAAAATGAATTAATATTTTGCAGTAATCATTAGCATACATTTTATATTTGTTTTTATTAGCTTACAAAATTCTAACCCTAGGATGGTATGGCTTTTATTGAGGGGAGGGGGGGGGCAGTCCTGGGGCTTAAACTAAAGGCCTGGGCTCTGTCTCTGAGCTTCTTTTGCTCAAGGCTAATGTCTACCACTTGAGACATACTCTACTTCCAGCTTTTTTTATAGTTTGGAGGAGATAACAGTCTCACAGACTTTCCTGCACAGGCTGTCTTTTAACCATAACCTTCCAGTCTCAGCCTCCTGAGTTGCTAGGGTTAGAGGTGTGAGCCACAGCAACTATCATATTGTTACATTTACTTACATGTGTAAAATGTGCTTTGATTGCATTTACTCCTCATTATATTCCCTTCCATCCTAATCAATCACACTGTCCTCTTTCTTTTCCCTAATAGAACCCCACTGTTTTTCTTTTATCTGCATTCTACATATGATAGAAAATGTGGTATTAGTTTTTCTGAGTCTGCCTTATTGCACTTAACAGAATGATCTCCTGTTCCATCCATTTTAGAGCAAATGGCATCAACCCACTTTCCTTTATGAGTGGATAATACTTGATTGTGTGTGTGTATTTATTTAAAATTAAGCAAACAAACAAAAACAGACTCAGACACTATGCAAATAAGATCTACTGATATGAAGAGTACATCTTATGATTAAGCTCCCAAGGAGAAGAGCTTTCTTCTTCCCAAAGAAGAAGAAACCAACTTTAGATAATTGATCATTTTAATTCTGAAAAGATTATTTAAATTAGAGATGCTAGTTTAAACAATTATAAAAAATGAAGGACTTGAAAATCGGGAAGTTTTCATAGAAACAGAAAGGAGAACTAAGAGACCAAAATAAAAAAAAAACAACAACTATGCATACTTTTGAAATGACAGAGATTTGTTTTACAAGTTTCAGTCAAATTAATCTCTATCTACATGAATAGGAAGATTGGGGAATAATTGCAGTTGACAACATCTCTCTCTGACAGAGAAATAGAAGTGACCTTTTACCACCAGCTCTTGTATTTTCATCAAATTGTAAGATATACATGTCTGTTTTTCCCTATAGGTTGCATAACTTTCTGGATGATTGTTTTAGAAGTTTGTGCACATTAATATTTGTGCTTTGCTTTGTATCATTCTATGGTGCAGACAAATGAATAACCAGGCATAACATGCAACAGCTCCATTGCTCCCCTCTTTTGTGGTCCTTCTGTGGTCAACTTAGTCCTAGAACTTCCAATGTTGCCAACTGCTTATCTGTTTCCACCTTCAACATTTTGTTTGTCCTAAATGCCTTCAATGTGCCACTGAGATTTGGCCTATCCATTTCATTCATGCTGGGCGATGGCTGAGGCGATTATTCTGTGTTCACTGCTGAGTGGTCATCTATTGAACAGACTCACCACATTTTGTTCTGTAAGCCTCCTTCTGTTGGAGAGCATCTGGGTATGAATTGGGTTTTTGTGTTTTTTTTTTTGGCCAGTCCTGGGGCTTGAACTCAGGGCCTAAGCACTGTCCCTGGCTGCTTTTTGCTCAAGGCTAGCACTCTACCACTTGAGCCACAGCGCCACTTCCGGCTTTTTCTATATATGTGGTGGTGAGGAATTGAACCCAGGGCTTCATGTATACAAGGTGAGCACTTTACCACTAGGCCATATTCCCAGCCCCATGAATTGGTTTTGTAATGCTACAATAATGTCAGTTCACATGCAATAATGCCACATACGCTTATGACCTTAAGGTCAGAGATTCAAATTGGGAGAGTTTCACTGGGCTAAAATGAATGCCAGCAGTGCAGCATTACTCTCTGGAGACCCCAGGGAGCAATCCACTTCTGTTCTTTTGGGGTGGGGGGCAGTCCTAGATCAGGAGTTAAACTCAATATGTGATACTTTCACCCATTGGCTGGTGCTGTATCACCTGAGCCATGTTTGCAAACTCCTGCCCACCAGTATCTATTTTTATTCTAGCCTCTGGAGCCACATTCCTTGGCTTGTGGCTCTCTTCTTCCCTCTTCAAGGCCAGCCATATTAGATGTACACAAAGGACTGTCTCTCTAGATCTGTCTTCCAATTGCTCTTACACTAAGAAGTACTTGATTAGGTTGAATTCTCTTAAACAAACCAGGATAGATTTACTGTTTTAAGATCTGCTAGTTTGCAAACCATATTCTACATAATGTTTTGGTTCCCCTCTATTATGCTAACTGTCATATTACATCCTTGGGAGATTATTACTTGTTCTACTATAGGGCTTTTTCCAGTTTTAGTGATCATAAATGAAGTTGTATACAAGGTTCAGAAATCATGAGGGCAAATGTTAAAAGCTCTAAAAGAAACTTCTTCCAAGTTTTCTTCCAAAATGTCTACCTTGCCTCAACTTTTCAATTTACCAATCAGTAGGTTGATGGCAAGTTGCTACAAATCAAGGTAGACACTGGTCATAGTCCCAAACTCTACTCTGCATAAGTGGGTACATTATTTTAAGTACTTTTCACACTCCAATAATATTCCTTTTAATCCAATTTCCACTAAATGGCCACTTCCCAAAGTGTAGAATAATCTTAGTAGCACATGACATTCACCATCTTACTCTCTTGCTTATAGTCAATCCATTCTCTGCCAAAACTTGTTAATCATGTTGTTAATCAGGTAGTCTGCCATGGATGTTTGTTTTTGTCAGAGCTTTTATCTCTCACCTCAGTTGTCATTAGAACCCCAGAGTCTTAAAGCAAACCAAGTTATTTGTAGTCTACCTCTCCACATTCTTTTACACCTCTTACTGCACAACTTTCTTTATACACAATTATTTTGTCTCCTTTGACTGCCTAACTCTTTTATCACATTTGAGAATTCACTCAAGCTCTTGGAAGCCTTTCATAAACCCACTAAACTATATTACCTTTAGTGGCTTACATCTTGCCTCCCCAAGGACAGTAAATTCATCTCTTTAATCAGTGCAGTGCCAACTGTACCTGGACCCCTGCTTAGTTCAGTGCGTGCCCAACTTGGGATTTACAGCAACAAAATCCAGCACCTTTATTAAAGTCTCTGCTCAAAAGTCATCCAACCACAGAAGATTTATCAGATTATGTTTTATAAAAGAAAGTCTCTTTGTCCCTATTATCCTCCCTCTCAGCTCTTTTTCTGCTTTATCTCTATCAATATTATATCAATTTCAGATATTATTAAATTATTTATTCATTTTTAAATAACTTTTCTATGCTCTGTAAATGTCATGGGAGCAAGATCTTTACCTGTTCTGTGTGCTGCTGCAACATCTTGATTTGAAAGGTACCTTACCTAAACAACGGATGCAATCACCATCTCTTAAACAAATAAATAATCCTGGAATTTGAATCTTTATTTGTGACTTTCTAGGAACATGAAAATGATTCCAACTTATAGCTCAAAGGAAGTGCTTTTTCAGACCTGATTTCTTGAACAGTCTAGTTGTTCCCTACCTCTCTCTTCTCTTAACCCCTCAAAATTCATTTCCTCTCCTTTAGTGCCTAGGCAACGTGGATCTACCCACTTAGACTTCTATTTCTTACCTGGGGCCAGTGGCTCACATCTGTAATCCTCTCTACTTAGGAGGCTGAGATCTGAGGGTCATGGTACAAAGCTAGCCTGGGAAGGAAGATCCATGAGACTCTTATCTCAAATTAATTAGCAAAAGCAGGAAGTGGAGCTGTGGCTCAAGTGGTAAAGCACTAGATTAGAGTAACAAAGTTCAGGGAAAGACAGAGAGACAAGCAGAAGATAGATAGATTTCATAAGTATTAAGATCTGGTTAGAAATATGATTTAATTCCTTTAAGTGTTTGTGGACAAGAAACATATGTTTCTGTTGTAAATTTTGTGTGGTTATATAATCAAGATAAAATGAAGTAAGCAAATGTATTCTGTACTTAAAAATCAACTTGTAGATTTTTCACCCACAAGGATGGGTGGATTTTGGATGAGAACTGGAAAGGTGGTCAAAGGGCTAACAGACAAGTGTTGGTAAATGTTACAGCATATGTATTTATAGCTATAATAGCAACTGTGGGTATAAATGTTACAGGATGCCTAGACTTCCCACTTGGGAAACCAGAAGGATGATACTGGCATGTAGTGAAATAAGAAACAGAACATTTAACATAAGAAAGGTTTCGGAGATAAATATAGCAGGTTCAGACCCATCAATTACATATCCTACTATCTGATTTTTGAATGATGACAGAGAAAAATTATAAATAAGGTAGATATACAGCTATGTTTTCTTTATAAAAATATATTGTATTGCTATTGTAGAGGTGATGTACAGAGGGGTTACAATTCCATACATCAGGTAATGAGTCCATTTCTTTTTGAACCATGTCACCGCTTCCCTCGCTCATTCCAGCTTTTCCCAGGTAAGGTTTGTGATGATTGCAGTTTACCTTCTCCCTTTTTCTCACTCAACCCTTCCTTCTTCTCTTCTATTATCCAGAGGTTGACCCTCAAAGTACTTTCTCGCAAACATCTGGAGCAGCTTCTGAGAATCTGTTTAGTGAGTGGCTCAGCCCATTACAGGGGAGGCTACTTCCCTAATGTAGGAGAGGACATTCGCTGCAAAATGGTCAGCTCTGACTTCCTGGACCGGTGGCCAGTCCAAGGAGGGCACCACCGGAGGATAATACCTAGCTTAACCACCATCTGAGCTGGTGGTCAGACCCTGTCATCTCTAGGAAAACTAGCCAATGGAGAGTAAGATCTGCTCAACGCTTCATGCACCAGAGGAAGCTATAAATTACGAAGCCTTGATATAACCAGGTACTCTGGGAAGAAACAGCACCCTGGAGAGCTTAGAGCTTCGGAATGCTTTTTCTCCCTGAGATCCTGTGAGCAGTTTCTTTAGCAAATTTGTCAATGGAATTCAACAGCTTACAAGTCTGAACCCCTAGAGCGGGACTGACAGGAACTGGTGAGTTCGAATCATTGTTGCCAGGGGACTCCATCTGCTGCCACTTTCTTTACTACTAATCCACAGAAAGACCAGAATTCTGGTTTAGAAGCCAAGATCTTGATGGTTTGTTGTGTTTATTGCTAGTGTTTACCGAGCACACACAGGGTAACACAAACCTGGGTATTTTAACTACTAGGACTCCAAAGAATCTGAGGGGGAAAAGTGTTCTGCATAAACTTGGTGAAAGGATGCTTTTAATTAGCTGATTATAAATTATTGGTAGATGAGTACATATTCAACAAGTAGGGAGTATATTTGAAAAGAACTTAAGAATGGCAACAAGGTTACTTAAATAATTTAGATGGTTATTTTAATATCTTAGAACAGATTGACAAATCTCACAGAGGCTCATTTATTCATTTTATTCTTTTGTTGTTGGTTGGTGTATTGTTTTTGGTAAGATGGTTTAAACACAGGGCTTTATGCTTGCTAGGAAGGCACTCTACTATTTGAGCCATACTTCTAGCCATTTTTCCTCTGGTCATTATTTTGAGATAAAGTTTATTAAACTTCTTTCTTTTTGCCCAGACTTTCCTCTAATCACAATCCTCCTATCTTAGTCTCCTGAACAGCTAGGATTATAAATATGAGATGCTGATATTCAGCTGCCCTTTGTGTTAGTTGTTTTTGTCTCACTATGGAAAAAATATCTGGGAAAACAACTAAAAGGAAGTTCTATTTTGGCCACATGGTTGTAGAGACTTCATACTTTGCTCTTTTGGTCCCTTGAGTTTAGGTCTTCACCTTTTGGCTGAAATGAAGCAGAGTGGGGAAGCGGCTTAGAGACAAGTTGTATTTTACAAGGGCATGCTCTCATGACTCATTTCTTCCAGAAACTTCACAAGTTTCGACCACCTCCCAAAGTGTTGCCACTCCTTGGGAAATGAGTACTCAACTCACAAGCCTGTACATGGACATTACATATTCAAATCATAACAGTTAAACAGGGATCTGGGATCTGCTGATCTTTATTCTTCCTTTTTTTGGAATAGAAACTTCAACATTCTAGCCCCTGGATAAGAAAATCAAGCCAAGGTGTGGGAGAAGTAACTTATGTACATTCACAAGGCCAGAAAAACACACACATCATTTCTCAGCACCATTTTATAATGATACCCAGCTATTGAGAGGTAGATATATTTCATGAAGGTCTGGTAGGTCTCTTGTCCAACAAGAAGGAGAAATAGTTTTTCTAGGGATAAATAGTTTGATGTCCTACCATAGGTGGAAAACACAGTAAATGAAGGAATTTCAGTACAGGAGAAAGAAATGAGGAAAGGAAGATGGAGAGAGGGAAGGTCCTAAGTGTGCATCTTCAAACAAGCTAGGCCTGTACACAACTGAACTACACTCCTAGATCACTTATGGGTACAAGAATTGTCTGTGGAAACAGAAATGCTTTTCTGTTTTCTTTATTGAACTTGATCCTGTATTCTAGGTTCTTGCTGAACACTTTAATTTTTTAAGGAGATTTTTATAGATTCATTAGGATATTATACATACAAGATTATGTT
The DNA here is from genome assembly GCF_023159225.1 of Perognathus longimembris pacificus. Taxonomy (NCBI): domain Eukaryota; kingdom Metazoa; phylum Chordata; class Mammalia; order Rodentia; family Heteromyidae; genus Perognathus; species Perognathus longimembris. Next base: position 54,295,911 of record NC_063162.1, read on the forward strand.
CCTCATGATTAAAATATTTGTGGAAAGGCTACTTTTTAGGGAGGGATACTTATTTTGAGATGAGTGTTTGTCCATCTGCCAATTGGTCAAAGCTAGTTCCCACGGGTCTTTGGTATTTCATGTTTGCTATGGACAAGTAAAGCTAAGATCCTGTTACTGGAAAAAGCTATCAGGAAAAGGGAGGCAGATGCAGGCTGCTGGAAGTCAGGCAATAAGCCAAGAAATATCAAAAGCAAGCATATGTAGTGTGAGAGAGCTTATCTGAGATACAGGGCATAACTATAACAATAACCAGCCATCCTTCGGACCTGGAAAACAGTGAGTTCTCTGCTCCTTTTCGGTCCCAACTTTATTGAAGCATGATTCATAGACCATGAAGTCACTCATTATAAAAACACAACTTCACATTATTTAGGTCGGTAGAAGAAGGATGCAATCATAATTCACTTTTTGAAGGTGTGAATCATTTCAAATATTTGTCTTGCCATTTTCCCCCTCAATCCCTGGTCCCATCCCTACACTCAAGCAACAATCAATCTTTTCTATATCTACACAGTTGATACAAATGTAAACATATAAAAATGTGACTTTTCAGCTCGCTTCTTCTATTTCACCCAGTAATATAGCACTTCATGTCACAGCATGACATATTGCTGTATCCCATTGTACACATATATAAACTTGTTCATTTAGTCACCAGTTGATGAATATTTCACTGTTAGGAGAATCCAGCTCAGATCAGAATATCGTTCATAATTTTTTGTTTAGTTTGACTTTTCTACAACTCTTACTTAAGAAACAGCTTCTAAATCTGATCAAAGAGATATATCTATTATGTTTTTGTTTTCATTGTTTAAAAACAAGATATTATTTTATCATCACAGGTTTTTCTTTCTTCTCATATCATGTCTTCCAATGACCTTTTCAAATTTTTATAGATTTGTGAGGTTGTCCTTGAAAAAAAAATTGAGTTTTTCTCAAATATACTTATCTCAAATACAAACCCCCTCAAAATATTTTTTACTTCATTTACCAGCTCACATTTTGAAAATTATGTTTAACTTTTAAAAATATTTTACAGTTTATCTTCATAGCTTCCCATTTTAATCTTTATAATTTCCTTATAGTGAATTTGTATATTTTGTTATTTTTTCCTTTTTGTCCTATTCCTTTATTTTTGGTTTATGTTTTCAGTCTTTATGTATGTATATATATATATACATATATATATTTACTTATTTATTGTACATTATGGGGCTTGAACTCAGGGCCTGGGTACTGTCCCCGAGCTCTTTGGCTCAAGGCTAGTGCTCTACCACTTTGAACCACAGCACCACTTCACTTTTTGAGGGGTTAATTGGACATAAGAGTCTTACAAGGACTTTTCTGCCTGGGTTGGCTTCAAACCTAGATCCTAAGATCTCAGCTTCCTGAGTATCTAGGACTAAAGGTGTGAGCCACCGGCACTCAGCTCAGTCTTTCTTTTATAATGCCAAAGGATTCAAATATATGACACTGGGTATAGTTTTAAATGTTCCATAAGTGTTCTTATGAAATATATTTTAAAAATATATTCCTTTTGATATATTTACAGACATTTTGTAATTTCTACTCTGTTTTCTCTTTGACATTTATATCAACTAGAAATTCACTTTGATCATCTTTTGTTCATTCATTCTATTTTTTATTAGATGAGTCAGAGAAAACAACATTTAAAATTTATTGAGATTTCCCAGTTGATAAATATAGAGTATAAAAGAAAGGCATTACATGAATAAGAAAAAAGTCTGATTCTCCCTTAAAAATACTCAACATATGTAAGTAATTTTATAATATAGCCAGTTGGTTGTATTTACTAAGGTCCTCTGTTTATGTGAGCTGTCAAATTCTCAGTGTATTCAAGAATATTATATATGTTCACAGAAATATCACTTACAACTTTGGTGATTGGCTATTATTCAGGGTTTCTTGGGAAGTTTTTCTACTGGAAGGAATATTGATTGAACACAAATTCCTGATTATATAATCATCTTCTCCACACTTATCTAAAAAGCCATTGATGATATCAGAAAAGTGAATAAGACTAAAACTTTATATTTCAATATGTCATTACCTGCATGCATAAGCAATCTTTTAGCTGATCACTATATGGATGATTCTTTCTTTCTTTTCTTTTTTCTTCTTGTTCTGGTTGTAGGACTTGAACTCAAGGTCTGGGCACTGTCCCTCAGCTTTTGTGCTCAAGGCTAGCACTAGACTGCTTGAGCCACAGCTCCACTTCCACCATTTTTAATGCTTAATCGGCTAACTTTGAACTGTGATGCTCAAATTGTGATCTTCAGAGCTCAGCCTCCAGTAGTAGCTAGTATTACAGGTGTGAGTTACTGGCACCGGGCTCTGTTCCTTTTCTTTAACAGTCTAAACATGGTATACCATAACTTTGAAGCTCATGTTTCAAGTGAAATGTCTATGACTTTTATTTTGTTTTGTCTCTGGAAATACATCATTTTTTTCATTGTTTCTCTGTAATGCTGAGCATTAGATCTAAAACCTTGCATCCATTAACCAAGCAGCCCACCACAGAGTTCTTTTACACTTCTTATAAAGAATTTTACCCTGATATGTTTAGAGTAAGTTTTTCACTAGTTCTATAATTATTTCAGTAAACCCAGTTGTCAAACATATTTTTCTCTGTTGTAAAATATTTTGTTTTACTGTGAAATAATTTAGACATTCATGCAAGAGCAGAATGATCTCCTTTATAAAGATTATATCCCATAATTATTTTTATCATTTATTTGGAGCATTCTTTAGGAGAGATCAGTCTTCAGATACAGAAATTTCTCTAGGAGCTAATGGAATATTAGGGTTTATGTTCTGACTTTTCCACTTTTTCATTAAAAAACTATATTTTTGTTAACTTACCACCTGAACTTTCGCTTAATTAAAAGGTAAAGATAATAATTCTTCATTGGGTTTTTGAGAATAACTAGCAAACTGGAGCTTGAATAATGCCTTAAGCACAGTAAAGTTATAGAAGTCAATAAATGCTATTTTCACACACATACACACACAGTTTATAAAGCTCATCTCAAACCAATTTTTTTTCTCTGTGAAATGTCATTTTCAGAATTATCTAGACCAAGGCTTTTTAAGGACCCTTGCACAGAATTCTTACTGAAGCTCAGAACACTGTGACTTCCTGGGATGGTAACCAGAGGAATCACAAACTTGGGCTTCCTGGAAAATTCCAACATGAGATTGTTAATATTTAGAAATGTGTAAGTCAAAAAGAAAACTAAAAAAGGACTCAGTACAAAACAGCCCAAACACAAATTCATCTTTCTCCATAAAAGTAAAGCATTTGCTGTTTTCACTTGAAATATTGATTGTAGATTCTTGTCAATGACACAGCCATCTGAAGAAAAGAAATGCAGAGACAAGCGAAATACAGCACAGGGAGTTGTCCTGAAGGTTCCTGGTCCAACTTGACAAAGGTTTCCAAAATCTCACCTGTCATTAATGCACAAATGCCAGAAAACTCACTTTGACCCAAATCACAGTGGGGAGATTTGCTAAATGTAAATGTGTTCTCCCTTGAGTGCAGGTGGACCCCCATTAGGAGACTGCACATTCAAAGGCAGGGCTTCTGTGGCCTTTGGCACACCACTAGTCCCACGTAAACCCTAGCAAGGGCAGCAGAGCTTCCAGACCAGAAGTGCCTTCTATTAGTTATTCTTTTGTGGATTGGACAATTAGAACAGCATGTGTTCCTATGTACCACAAATGTAAAATGTGTGAATGTCTGTGATTCTTAGTTATTTCCAGGTTGAAATTTTATTCCCCCTTGCTAAGTAGTGCAGGAAGCCGGCAACAACGCCATTACAAGATGGCTCCTACTTCCTTGCAGCCTTACTGGTAAATAACGGCAAAGCCTAACGGACTTACTGGCCTGAACCCTGCGCATGCGCAAGTGAGTTCTAGTCCCAGCCAATCCCGTGGCAGCTGCTAGTAGCAACCAGTCACAGACCAATCAGGGAGCGACCCATGCTCACCCAACGGTATATAAGCAGGCGGTTTTGGCCTTTTGGTGCCCCTCGCTTCAGCTCTCCCTCAACCAAGCGGCTCCTCAATAAAATGTGATTGGGAAGGATCCTCGTGTGGTGGTCGCCTTTCCTCGCTGGACGAGGTTGCCGCCCGCCGCAACTGGTGCCGAAACCCGGGACCAGGCGAGGGGTCGAAGAGGATCCAGAACCCAACACATGAGGAGGTAACTTCCCTCAGGTATGTGGACTGCCGTTCCTGTCTGGTGCTTCTTATTATCCTTCCGCTGTGAGTGCTGGTGGCTGGTGTGTGCTTGCTCTGTTTGCGCTGTGATGCCCTTATGGCGCATGGTACGCTCATGCCTGGAAGATGGACACTCCACAGATATAAAGGAAGGTCAAAGGGCCCTTAGTAAGCACCAGGATAGTCTTTCGGAATCCTCATCAGTAAAGGGGGAAGTGGTTAGGCCTAAGGAAAATAAAAATAAAAATAAGAAAGAAAAGGGAGACCCCATAAGGGTCTGGAGGAGGGACTGCAGCCCTCCGGGAAATCCTCGACCGCGCAGGCGGCGGGGACAAACTCAAAAGGGACAAGGACAAGAACCAGTTGCCCCATTGTATCCTTCTTTGGAGGAATTTAAGATTGATAACTCCTTCTCAGCTCTTAGTATAGAGGGCAGTGAATTAGAGAGCGAGGCCGAGAGTGGCCATACCTCGGGTAGCAAGCTGAGCCCAGAAGATGAAGAGGGCTTGGAGGAAGCCGCTGCTAGGTACGAAAAGGACAGATACGGACCTGGTTACCCCCTTGGGGCCAAGGCCCCCAGGCAAAAAACACCCTCTGCCCCCCCCCCCCCCCCCCCGCCTTATGCGGTGTCCGGGCGGAGCAACTTCATAAAGAGAAGTACCTGGTCTAGGTTGGCCACGGCTTTTCCAGTCTTTGAGAACCCAATAACAGATGAAAGGACCTATGAGCCAGTCTCTTATAAACAACTAAGGGATCTAATGGAGTCAGTGCGCACATATGGAGTTACAGCCAGTTATACCACTGCTTTATTGCGGCGACTCACGGTTAATGCCATGACGCCCACGGATTGGTTTGAGATTGCGCGCACATGTCTCAGTCACGGGCAGTTCCTTGACTTTAGGTCCATTGTTCAGGACAAGGCACAAATACAATTCAGAAAGAATCTCCAAGAAGGGAGAGCCGAATGGTCGGTGGACATGCTTCTAGGACAGGGAGCTTATGCAGTGGAACAGACCACCTACCCCTTTGAAGTCTACCGCCAGGTAAATGAGATATTTTACAAGGCTTGGCGGGCCTTGCCAAACAAAGGAGAGGTGGCTGGCAACCTTACAAAAGTGATTCAGGCGCCCAATGAACCATTTTCTGATTAATTACTGCAAAAACAAAAAGGGGGAATAGCTGAGACAGCGACCCCCAGGGAAAGGCTTTCACTTGTACTCTTTACCTTAAATTTTTAAAATGTAAATGATGCCTGTGAGTCAGCTGCTGATAGGCATGCAGCCACTAAGGTCACCGTCAGAAAGGATATGGTCATGTGGAAAGAGGTTTTGAATAACAAATGGTATGGACCGGATCTGGTGATAACGAGATCCAGGGGAGCTGTTTGTGTTTTTCCTCAGGGCCAAGAAGTGCCTCACTGGGTGCCAACGAGATTGACCAGGCCTGTGGAAACGACAGAAGAAACCCATTGCGAAGACGCCATCCACTTGCCCTGTGGTACAACTGATCCCCCTGCTACTTGCAACAGTGCTGACTGCAGCCCCGATGGCAGCAAAAGAAATGACACTATGGGCTGTGACTAAGGCATGGCCAGTACCTATGCCCTTGCATGCAGATTCTCCCTTCCTCCCCACCTTGTTTTCTGCAGACTGCAACATGGAAGTCCCATGTATTACTCGTATTTTTACTACTATGCCTAGGGGGCAGTATGGTCTGCCTCTGGTTGGTCTGTCACCTGCAAACCCAAACACGAAGGGACAAGGTTGTAATTTCACAGGCATTAGCCGCCTTGGAGTATGGAGCTTCCCCCCAGATTTGGCTTTCAGCCCTAAAAAGGGACTAAGCCCTCAATTGCACGGCCTTTGCACCCCAGGAAGCTGGTAGCTTCACTTGCACTAGGGATAGGCGTGCATTTGAGCAGAGCAGGATGCCGGGCAATAGCACCGCACTTGGGAGTCCTGAGGTAACAGGCCCCAAGAAGAGCAAGTCTGATTGCACGTGGGTAGATACCCTAGACCCCACCTCTGGAAAAAAGGTATCGGACGGGTCTGGCGTCCGATGAATGGATAACACTCATGGGAAAGCCAGTACAATGTTCCAAAATAGCACACAGAGATCAGACCTCTACTCTTACCTGCACAAAAACAAAAAGGGGGAACTGCAGGAAGCCGGCAACAACGCCATTACAAGATGGCTCCTACTTCCTTGCAGCCTTACTGGTAAATAACGGCAAAGCCTAACGGACTTACTGGCCTGAACCCTGCGCATGCGCAAGTGAGTTCTAGTCCCAGCCAATCCCGTGGCAGCTGCTAGTAGCAACCAGTCACAGACCAATCAGGGAGCGACCCATGCTCACCCAACGGTATATAAGCAGGCGGTTTTGGCCTTTTGGTGCCCCTCGCTTCAGCTCTCCCTCAACCAAGCGGCTCCTCAATAAAATGTGATTGGGAAGGATCCTCGTGTGGTGGTCGCCTTTCCTCGCTGGACGAGGTTGCCGCCCGCCGCAAAGTAGATATATTTACTTAGTTTATTTTCTCTGCCAAGTATGAAATATTCCTCATGTCCATTAATAGGGGGTGCCCATCTAATAATAGCATATTGCTGAAGTCATGTGTAAGTGACAATTAGATGTTTCCTGGGGTGTATTGAATGTCGTTCCCCTCCCTTCCCCTCTATCTTTATGTTTTCACCCCAGAGTTCTTAGTTAGATAAGAATCCTTTCTTTATTCATGTGATCAACATGGGATGCCTTGGAGGTCCCAGTGGTCAACTGGCAGTCTACTTCCATGTTAAAGGGATCCTAGCGTAAGAAGGAAGCCAAAGGTGTGCTCTGGGATGCATGCCTATAATCCCAGGAACTCTGGAGGAAGAGGAAAAAATGCCGTCAGTCTGAGGCTGACCCTGGGACCAAAACACAAAATCTTACGTGGAAAACAAAATAAGTAAACACTGCTGTAATTATAGCATAACTGGTAGAATATTTGCCTAGTAAAGACAAGGCCCTGAATTAAAACCTCAGTACTGTCCCACAAACATTAAGAGTCATAAAAGAAGAGAAAGGAAGAAAGAAAGAAGATGGGAAGAAAGGAAGGAGGGAAAGAAGGAAGGAAGGAAGGAAGAATTGATTCCTGGTGTTGAAGGCATAGCTCAGGTGGTAGGGTGCCTACCAATAAGCAAAAGTGTCAGTCCCAGTCTCAGACAAAAGAAAAAAAAGATTCCATTCTTGAATCTAGAAGTGGAAGAAGACAAGAGTTTATGATAAAAGTAACAGTAGAGGACATGTAAGCACTCAGGATCCTTCGTGATCAATAGGGTTTCCTACACATGCCAGCTCCTAATCTCTTGAGGACAATTCACTTAGTGAAGTGAACATAGAAGAGAGTTCTCTGATGAGGAAATGAGAATGGCCAAGAGACATATGAAAAAGTGCTCTGTGTCACTGGCCATAAAAGAAATGCAAATCAAAACAACATTGAGATTCCACCTCACCCCAGTGAGAATATCCTATATCAAGAAAACTAACAATAACAAATGTTGGAGGGGATGTGGCCAAAAGGGAACTCTACTTCATTGTTGGTGAGAATGTAAACTTGTTCAGCTACTTTGGAAAGCAGTATGGAGATTCCTCAGAAGGCTAAACATAGAGCTCCCCTATGACCCAGCAGCCCCACTTTTGGGCATCTACCCAAAAGGCCACAAACAAGAACACACTAAAGCCACCAGCACGACAATGTTCATCACAGCACAATTTGTCATAGCTAAAATATGGAACCAACCCAGATACCCCTCAGTAGACAAATGGATCAGGACAATGTGGTACATATACACAATGAAATTTTGTGCCTCTATCAGAAAGAATGACATTGCTCCATTCGTAAGAAAATGGAAGAACTTGGGAAAAAATTATACTTAAGTGAAGTGAGTTAGACCCAAAGAAACATGGATTCTATTTTTAATGCTTAATCGGCTAACTTTGAACTGTGATGCTCAAATTGTGATCCTTAGTGCTCAGCCTCCAGGAGTAGGTAGGATTACAGGTGTGAGTTACTGGCACCGGGCTCTGTTCCTTTTCTTTAACAGTCTAAACACGGTATACCATAACTTTGAAGCTCATGTTTCAAGTGAAATGTCTATGATAAATAAAATGATGCTAAATGAAATGAACTCCATGTTACGGAAACGAGTGTTATATCACTATTGTAATTACTTTCAACATGCCATGTGAAACCGTAGCTTCTTTTGTATATGATCCTCTTGTATCCCTTTCTGTGGTTGTACCCGTGCTATCACTGTATATCATCTGAATACACTGGATACTGTATATACTGGTATTAGAACTAGGGAAGTGAAAGGGAATATCAAAATCGAGAGACAAAGGATAAAAAGACAAATGACTCCAAAAGCAAAACCATTTGGTGTAAACCAACTGAACAACTCATGGGAGGAGAGGAAAAGGGGGATGGGGGAGGAGGGAATGAGGGAGGAGGTAACAAATAGTACAAGAAATGTACCCAAGGCTTAATGTATGAAACTGTAACCCCTTTGTACATCACTTTGACAATAAAAAAGAAGGGATTTCTAATGGGAGAAGCCTGTGTAGCAGAAATTATGTGCCACAAAGTCATTTTAGCATATACTTTGAAAAACTGAAATGAAAAAAAATCAGATTTGGGTTTTGGGTTTTTTTTTGGCCATTTGTGGGGCTTGAACTCAGAATTTAGGCACTGACTCTGAGAGTTTGTGCTCAAGGCTAGTCCTCTACCACTTGGAGTCATAATTCTACTTCCAATGTACATAAGAGTCTCATGGAGTTTCCTGCCTTTGCTGGTTTTGCAGCCTCCTGACTAGGTGGGATTACAGGTGTGAGGCACCAGCACCTAGCTTGAGATTTGGGATTTTGCTAAGTGTATTGAGACTAGGCAATTGTCAGCCAGGCAATTGTCTTAGGGAGCATGATAAAAATGTGTGTGTATTAACTTATTAAAAAGCTCTTGGCAAAGAAGCACAACACAAAACTCAAAGAAAAGAACAGAACAGGGTCTTGCATCTAAGGGTCTTTAAAAATTTTGAAATAATGATTAAAGTTTAGCTTTATTTTATCACTGAAGAAACACACAACACTTTAAAAGCTTTTTTATTTTGTCAGAAGATGATCTCTATTACGAATCACTATGGATTTTCTTGTAGATACATCCACATACAAACCACACATACAAATACCCAAGCAAATGGACAACCACAACCACATCTTTATATCCACAAAGACATGTACACACCCCATACTCAATAGTTGACATATACAAAGAGCCATGTGCACACATGAGGGTTCACATGCATTTCTATGTGCGTGTTTGCACATTTATGCAGGTAGCACACATCCAGTGTAAGATTCTGCTGCTAGGTGAAACAATGGTTAAAGACCAGTATTTGAGAAAGATGCAGCTTAAAAAATTCTACCCAGATCTGCCTCCTTGATTAAAAGTGAATTCTGCTTTATTACTGTAATGCCCATCTGCTAAGAGAGGATACATTTCAGTGAGTTCTTTTATTATGCAGATGTAAGGCAGGAATCTTTGTTCTCAAAGAAGACTCTGAGTGCAAGAAAACTATAAATAAAAACCAATATGCTTCTGAGTAAGAAATTGTATTCTGTTTATTAATTCCAATTGAATGAATTTTCTAGATGATTTGTGTCATGAAAGAGATTTTTTTAATTTTAAAGGTAATGGACAAAGGGATTACAGTTACATAAGAAAGAAAATGAGTATAATTATTTTCCAACAGTGTTACCCCCTCCCTCATTTTCTTGCCCTCCATCTCCCTTCCCACTCCCCTCCCTCCCAAGTTGTAAGTTTCTTTTCCAACTTCGTGTCTTGTATCACTGTTGCATTGGTTCACCTTTCTTCTCTGTCTCACCATTTCTGTTATCTATCTATCTATGGGAATACAGATATTAATGATGATTAGGCTAGATGTAATCTATTGATAATTAATATTGTGGTTGTTATTAATATGATCACTGCTTGTTATTAGGAGTATGTACTTTATTTTTTTTAATCTGGATTACTTTATTTTTTTTCAAATTTTTATTATCAAACTGATGTACAGAGAGGTTACAGTTTCATATGTTAGGCACTGGATACATTTCTTGTACTGTTTGTTACCTTGTCCCTCATTCCCAGCTCCCTCCTCCCCCTTTCCCTTCCTCCCATGAGGTGTTCAGTTCACTTACACCAAACAGTTTTGCTAGTATTGCTTTTGTAGTTGTTTGTCTTTTTTTCCCTGTGTCTCTCAATTTTGGTATTCACTTTCAATTTCCTAGTTCTAATACCAGTATACACGGTTTCCAATATACTCAGATAAAATTACAGAGATAGTGTAGGTACAACCACAGGAAGGTGATACAAGAACATCATCAATAATAGAAGCTACAGATACACATGGTACGTTGAAAGTGGTTACAACTGTGACATCACAATCGTTTCCATAACAGGGAGTTCATTTCACTTAGCATCATCTTATGTGTTCATAGGGGTATAGCTATTGAGCTTTTGTGATCCTCTTCTGTGACATGCCTAAACCTGTACTAATTATTCCCAATAAGGGAGACCACAGAGTCCATGTTTCTTTGAGTATGGCTTACTTCACTTAGTATAATTTTTTCCAAGTCCTTCCATTTCCTTACAAATGGGGCAATGTCATTCTTTCTGATAGAGGCATAAAATTCCATTGTTATGTACTTTATTTTAAAGCATCTAGCTATGGATCGTGCCGGTGTTTGAAGTGCAGGAGAAGATGAAGAGGTCAACTTGGTGTATTGCCACCTGCATGTCTTCTACAAATCACTGTTGAAGACCCTTTCCCTGGAAGGTGCTGTGTTCAACATGGAGCCTACCATACACTGGACACACTTTTTTTTTTAACTTAAGGCAATTATCACCTAGTGGGAAACTATTAGTCAATTATATACTTACCTATAAAAATAGAATATTAATAAGTGATATAAATACACAACAGCCATACCTAGTAGTTGAATAATGACTAATGGGGATTTAATGAATTTGCCTCTAAAAGTATACTACTAATGAATTGACTTATAGAGTCAGTTGATGCCAAAAGTGGCAAACGGCTTTCTAGCCAACTGTCCTATGTTGGGGGAAATTGCTAGTGTCTGGAAACTGCTCTCCTTGAATCTATTCTTCAGAAGCCTTTGTTGTTTGTTTTTTTTTTAAAAAGAGAACCTTATTTAGTCTGAAGAGGATAATAAGCTACTATACCAGAGTAGTGACCTACAGAATGTCTTTGGATTCCCATGCCAATCATTTCCCAATATTTTCCCTGTTCTTTCCATAATCCTTTTAGAAATCATCTGTTGTGGTCAGCTGTGCCTTTAAGAGGCCACTGCTGGCTTTAGCCCATCCCCACTTCTTCTCCCTTTAACAGGAAGAGAAGCCCCAGACCCTGGGGTGAGCACGTGTCTGATGGCCGGGACCCCAGAAACCCAATCCTTGGGGGGCTGGGCCTCTGCCCACAAGGGAAGTCCCCTGACATCACTTGATGGACAGCCCTCGGGGCCAACCTGTAGTCCCTCTCCTATGCCCACCCTTCGGGGTATATCTGTGGCTCCCCATTTGAATAAATCAGACATCCTAGAGGCGTTCTCCGAGACCACCGCGTGCTCGCGTCTTTCCTTGGGCTGGTGAGCATGGGGTTTCGCAACCACATGCTAACCGAGGCTAACCTGAGACCCCACTTCCGTGTCTAATCCCTACCGGCCCAGGGGGACGTGAAAGAGTGAGTATGGATCCCACACGGAAGAGATAGATAAGCCCAGGACCCCTCCCCAAGTGGATGGGGAGGGGTAGAGTGAAGCCCGGCAATCATCAATCCTATCCTTTCCCCAGTTAGCTTGGAGTGGCTTGCAAAGAATTAATGTGTCCTTCTGAAAAGAAAATGCACGTGGGGACAAAGGAGGGCAAGGTCAGACACTCATCATGAGGAAGAAGCCAGAGAGATGATTATCCTCAATCAGGGATTTCCTACCCATCATCTCCCACACTTGCTCTCCTCCCATAAAAGCCCTTCACACAACCAGTACCCCTAAGAAAGACAATTGAGCCAGGTGCCAGGGGCTCACACTGAAATCCTAGAAGGACTAATGGTGCTGAGATCTGAGGATCATGGTTGAAAGTCTGCCTGGGCAGGAACATGCAGGAAATTCTTACCCACAATAAACTATTTTAAAAAAAAAAAAAAGACAGGAGGTGGAGCTGTTGCTCAAGTGGTAGAGTGCTCGACTTGAACAAAAGATGATCAGGGATAGTTCCCTGGCAGTGAGTTCAAGCCCCATGAATGGCACACACACACACACACACACACACACACACACACACACACACACACACATTATTTGTAGCAAAATAAGAGGTCCATCTGTTTTCTTCAGGATTTTTTCAACTTGACTTTTTCAACAATTTCTGTCTTCAGAATCTTGAGTGTTGAACAATATGAAACTTTAATTTCAGTAACACTAGTTTAAAAGTATGATTACTTTTGACTCATTTGTAAAAGATGATTTTATAAAGGATCATTTGCTGGGTGGTGGGTAATAGTAATATTCTTTTTTTTTTGGCCAGTCCTGGGCCTTGGACTCAGGGCCTGAGCACTGTCCCTGGCTTCTTCCCGCTCAAGGCTAGCACTCTGCCACTTGAGCCACAGCGCCGCTTCTGGCCGTTTTCTGTATATGTGGTGCTGGGGAATCGAACCTAGAGCCTCGTGTATCCGAGGCAGGCACTCTTGCCACTAGGCTATATCCCCAGCCCCAATAGTAATATTCTTGACAGCATGTTTATTCTATTACTGTCCCTTTGCATTTGTGATTGCTTCTTTGAGGTCAGCTTCCAGTGTAATATCTTTTGATGATCTTCTTTTTGCTTTTAAGGTCTCCATTTTTCTTTGAAATTCTGCTTGTTGACTGAGCTATGTATTACTTGATTTATTTTGATTTATCTTGACTTGGCTTTGTTGGTTGTCTTAGATTTCAAAATTTGTATCCTTTATATTTTCTTGAAATTTTTCAGTAATTAGTTCTTCAAAACACTTTTATTCTAAATTATTCTATTTATTATGAGATGGATACTTTTATGCCAGGTCTCCCATAGATTCATCAATGAAGGTGAATATCTTCAGTTTTTTTTTTACAAGTCCTTATTTCTTAGACCTAAAAACATAGATCTGCATTCTAATCCATCAGTTTTCTTTATAATTTCTGATGTCACAAGTTAGGTTAAGTTTTTAGCATTGTCACATTCCCATTTTTCACCATCTCTTCTATATTTTTGAATCGTAGTTCATGTCTGCAATCCCAGCATGTAAGAGGCTGAGACAGGAGAATTGGAAGTTCAAGGCCAGCCTGTTACATTTAAAGACTTTGTCTATAAAAGATAGCAAGTTTTAACTATAAAAATTGAAAGAAGGGTGGGACACTAGTGGCTCATGCCTGTAATCCTAGCTACTCAGGAGGCTGAGAGCTAAGGATTGTGGTTCAAAGCCAGCCCAAGCAAGAAAGTCCGTGAAACTCTTACCTCCAATTAACCACCAGAAAACCAGAAGTGGGGCTGTGGCTCAAGTGGTAGAGCACTAGGCTTGAGCTGAAGAGCTCAGGGACACCATCCAGGCCCAGATTTCAAGCCCCACAACCGACAAAAAAAAAATGAGGTAAAGATGAGATGGCAGTGCCTTGATTATAGAAATCTTAGTGGTTAACAGGGACCTGTTGTTGGCAGTTAAGTTTAATTTCTGTTATGGTAGCTTATTTTGAAGCACCAGGAACTGTCATTATACCTGGGAAATCTGAATGGTTGATTCCCATCTTCTTTGAAATTTGTTCCTTTTCATGTTCTTTTGGTTAATTTGGTTGAATGTTTCTTAAGGACTGTATTACTCTAAGCAAAGAAGGCTGGAAAGATTTCCACTGAAAAATGAACTCTAACCAAAGACCATCAGCAACCACCACTGTGTTCGAAGCAGTTGGCGAGTATTGGGGGCGTCACTGGTTTTCAACACAGCCTGGCATCTCTCAATGAGCCTGGCATTTGGAAAGGTCCTGTAGATTCATGCCTGAATCCTGGGAAGGGAGAAAGTGACAATAAAACAGTTGGTGGGGGTGGACAAAGCAAAGCAGCTGTTCATCTTCCAACCTCAGGGGCCATAAAAAGCTTATGGCTTGCACAGCATGTGAGTCATCTGCTCTGTAAGTGTCAAGAGATTTTCTTCACGGTATAAACTAGAAGGCTGAGTGGCCTGGGTGCAGCCGTAATGGCAAATACCAGGAGCCTAGGTATTCTTGTGGGTGTTAGTTTGGTAATACTCAATGGATATTAATGGCAACACTGCTAATTTATATATTGGTGAAAAATGGAAAAACTAGAGAAGAGAAAAAATGGAAATAACTGAATAGATGGCTGTCACAGGAAGCATAGCTCCAAGAAGTCCACCACTATATCAGAATATTCTAGAAGAACTACTTGGGGCACGCTGTTGCCACAGTCAGCATGCCCCGTTCTTCCTCTCAAGGTGATATGACACATCCAGTCTCGTCTGGACAACTACTACCTTTTGCAGCATTCCTAATTGTATTTCCATCAAATGTCGGTCAGGGTTTGCTTGATGGAATAATGTCTTCCAGGAATTGTTTCGTATGTGTCATCTCCCCTCAGAGGCAGCTTCATTTCTGTGCTCTCCTAAAAAAGCCTGTGCTGCTGAGGACAATGCACACAGCTGGCTGTGTTAGTAGTCCACATAAATCAGAATGAGTTAGGAGTTCTGATGAAAAGCTTCCCAGAAACCTCTCTCTGTATCATAAAATGCACCTCATTTGGAAACATTTGTTGTAATTGTCTGCTATGCAGATTAATATTGAAGAAGCTAATGTTTTTATACATACATGACTTAATTTTTCTATACCTGAGAAATTGTATTGTGTTTTTAAGTATTTTATGATTTCTGCATCTTTGTCATTCAGGCGCTCTCTCTCTTTTTTTAGCACTTCCCACTCCGTGTGTGTGTGTGTGTGTATGTGTGTGTATGTGTGTGTGTGCGTGTGTGCATGTTCAGGCACACACTAGTTGAGGGGCTGCCCCTAGCTTTTCCACTCAAGTGGTAGAACTAGCACACAATCCTCAGATCTCAATTTCCTAAGTAGCTAGAATTACAGGTGTGAGTCATCACCAACACTCAATTCTTTCTCCCTTCCTTCCTTCCTTCCTTCCTTCCTTCCTTCCTTCCTTCCTTCCTTCCTTCCTCCCTCCCTCCCTCCCTCCCTCCCTTCCCTCCCTCCCTCTCTCCCTCCCTCCCTCCCTCCCTCCCTCCTTCCCTTCCTTCCTTCCTCTTTCTTTTACTCTTTTGCTTTCTACGCCTGACTCTGCTCTTTCTCTACTTCTGCTTTTATTTTTAAATTTGTTTTTGATCAAGAGGGTGATGGAAGACATTGAGTCAGACTTGGCTTCCATCTTAACCAATTGCTCATCACTCAGGTAGTGACAATTAAGTGTAGTGTATTTATTATCATTGCAGTTTCCCCCTGGGAAAAAAATGCATGATTCTAACATTCTTTTCACAGAATGGTCGTGAATATTAAATATGACAATACCTATAAAGTCATTAAAACACCATTGCCTTTTAGTTTATACTCAGTATATTTGTCTGGAATTATTAAATGTATTACTTTGAACTCAAATGTTCATCAAAGGAGAATTTTTTTTCTTTTTTTTTTGTTAAATTTTTATTGTCAAACTGAGGTACAGAGAGGTTACACTTTCATACGTTAGGCATTGGATACATTTCTTGTACTGTTTGTTACCTCCTCCCTCATTCCCCCCTCCCCCTCCCCCTTTCCCTTTCCCCCCATGAGCAAAGGATAATTTTATTATGTCAAGTTCTAAATACAAAGGTACAAAGAGTTATTGTTATAGATAGCAACAATAATGAAAGATGATCAATACCTGGGTCAATCTCATTCATATTTTTGAATATCAAGAAGCAAAATATATTTGAGTGAGCTGACATTAAATCAATGGGCAATACAAAACCAACTGTCCTTAAAAACCATCATTTGTATCCACTGCCAAAGCCCCAGGAACACACGGGGTGATGTCCACTGGCAGAGCCTTCTATATCATGCTTTATTATTATTGCTGTTGTTGTTTTGTGTTTTTTTTAAACCAAATCTTAGCAAAATGAGAGTGATAGAAGAGCTGGAACAAATAGACAGGAGTCATGCCTAGCCACACACATGTCTCAGTGCACACCCATTTACACAGGAATATATTTACACAGACAAAATAGAGCATGCATGCACATCTACACACAATCACCTGCACATGTGAGTACATGAAAGGCAGGTAATATACCAAAGGGCCACATGTGCAGTTTGCAGGTTTGCACAATTATTTTCCCCTGGAAACCTCACGCAGGAAGGAGGGACTAAGCCACTCACAGCAGAGTTCATCTGGAGGATATTTCTCTCTGCAAACTATTCTGAATCTTATGTTACAGAAGATTTTAGTTTTAACATTCTAATAAAACGTTGCCCAAACTGTTTGTTCTCAGTGTTTGTTCATAGAGCTTTGTCCTGGGCCTTGAACTCTGGGCTTGTGTGCTATTCCTGAACTTCTTTTGTTCAAGGATAGCACTCTACCACTTGAATCATAGCACCACTTCTGGCTTTTTCTGAGTAATTTATTGAGATAAGAGTCTCACAGCCTTTCTTGTCTGAGCTGGCTTCAAACAGGAATCTCAGATCTCAGCTTCCTGTGTAGCTATAATTACAGGCATGTGGCACCAATGCCTGGCTAAGAGGTTTCTTTTCTTAAGCCACAATGTATATTCAAGAAAGTATTACAAAGCAGTGACCTCTAGGGAGGATTAACTCACTGTCAAGTTTATTTATTTTTAATTCATATAATCCTCATAATGAAGTAATTCAGCAAAATAAAATGTTGCAAGTACTTCACTTAAACTTGAGGTCATTCTCATGGTCAACTCTTCAGTATAGAGAAAACAAAACCCTCAGTAAAGGCCTGTAAATGTTGGATGAATTCTAGGAGATGGAAAAAATGGTTAAACTAATGAATGATTCAGGCAGTCTTTCATCTTTCATTAAGAGTGAATTAATTTCTTTAAAAAATGAATGATCATCTTCAGATGTTAAATGAGCAAATTTCATTATAAACATGTACAGCCTTCATTCTATTTAAAGACAGATTTTTCAATGATGAAATACAAATTGCAAAAACTAATCAAGTTGAGAAATCCTGAGCTGCTGGTTGAAGATATTTCTATGGTGCTCTTGCCGGGGCAACTGTCCCTGATTAGGAGAGGTGAGGAAGAAGGTGGCACTTGGAGAAAATAGTTCCCACATAAATTGGAGATCTGATTTTGTTATGAATTATGAAAAACAAGGTGACAATATCAAATGATAATACTTCAACAGCTTCCTCAGGCAAACTGTCACTTGCCCTCATGTTTGAAACAAGAAAAATCTGATTATCGCAGTGCAAAGAATAAAGGCTATAACCTACAGTCATTCTATTTTCAAGAAAATATACAGAATTATAGTACAGTATGCATTCTTAATATCAATGTAGCTTTCAGAGAAAATTGAAATGCTTTTCATAGTTCTGTTTTTGTCTTTTTCTCTTGACTACTCTCCCATATTTATCAAAGGAGTTGAATAATATTAAAGAAGAAACATTAACATTTAGAAAAAAATTAGGTGTTTTCCTACAGATCTCCAAAGTCATAGGAATTAAAAAAACAATGATAGTAATAATAGTAATAAAATTCCCTGTATAATTATGGTGCACTATATAATTGAGAATGTATTTTCACAATTGTCATCATAGTTAGCTGTAGTTAATCCTTAGGCTACATCTATCAAGAAGGTATTTCACAGTGAGCAATTAAAGAAATAAACAGCACAATTAAAGAAGTGCCGTGGAGCCTGATGCCATAGCTACTCAGGAGCTGAGATCCAAGGATGACAATTTGAAGCTATCCTGGGCAGGAAAATACATGAGAATCCTCTCTCCAATTAGCCTTCACAAAACCAGAAGCTGTGGCTCAAATTTTAGCGTGCCAGCCTTGAACAACACAGCTATGGGACAGTACCCAGACCCTGAGTTCAAGCCCCAGGACTGCCACAAACCAAAGCAAAATAACACAGCAATAACAAAAACCTACTATAGGCACTAAACCAATTCTGGTGGCAATAACTCCAGAGTTTATCATTTCAAGGGAAGATGCTTGATGGAAGGTCTGATTCTCTTGTTCCCTCTGTTCACTTTTGTAATAATTACAACTAAATAAGGTATGTTCACTTTGCGTAACTAGTGAGCCTTTCCTTCTCTGTGATAAGTGCAGCATCCATGGAATCAGATAATGGCTAAGACCTAAAATTAACTTTAAAATGAACTGTGTAACACTGCTCAACCTGGTCCTATATTTGAACTGAAGAATACCACTACCACAGGGGTATGTTTGAGTTTGGTTTTCAGCTGGGCATACCCTTATGAAAGCTACAGAACCTCTCTGTAACTCAATTTTCACCTTTACAGATGTGGATTAAAAGTTCAGAGAGGGGGCTGGGGATATGGCCTAGTGGCAAGAGTGCCTGCCTCATATACATGATGCCCTGGGTTCGATTCCCCAGCACCACATACACAGAAAATGGCCAGAAGTGGTGCTGTGGCTCAAGTGGCAGAGTGCTAGCCTTGAGCAAAAAGAAGCCAGGGACAGTGCTCAGGCCCTGAGTCCAAGGCCCAGGACTGGCCAAAAAAAAAAAAAAAAAAAAAAAAGTTCAGAGAGGGGTCAAATAAAATAGCTGTTTTATTGGCAGGTTATTCGACATAACTCATTATAATAGCTCTAACTCCAGTGACCTCCCCTAGAAAGACTAAAGATTTGCTTGATAATTTAGACTCCTAAATACAGATATAACAAAATACAGAACAAGACGTTTCAAGCCAACTGAATTCACACTGGAAGAAGAGAAACAGTTTGGGGGTGATTAAGTTTCTGGTCCTTTTATCATGTTATCAAAACATATTGAATTTTATTTTACTAAGTTTCATTCATGACTTATAAGTGACAATTGTTATAGGAGGAATAGTTGAGCCATCTGTAAGTTGAGGCACATGTAAAATGAGAGACTTGAAAATTACAAGGCCTATTCAAAATCCAATTTTTATACCAGTGTTCTAATTTTCCATTTGAAAATTATGTCAAAATTTTAGATTTCTTTACATTTTATCCAAAGATACAGGTTTCATGTGATGCAGATTAAGTAGCCAAGTGACATACATGAATTAATTCATTATTGGATTTCCCTGTGATAAAACTGTTGCATAAATTTCTATTAAGTGATAAAATGCAAACAGTCATTAAATGACTATTTGATCTCACTAATCATCATAATGAGAGAGACAATCAATATGCAAACGAAAAAAGTAAAATTACTGCAACCATCTTACCAGAGTAAGCCATGATGATTACCAAACCATCTTTCCAATTAGTTCAACATTTCCAAGAAGTAGAACAATTTTCTCCCTTTGTATAACTCGAAAATTGGACCTATTATTATTTCATTACTATACCATTACTGACTGTCAAAATTTTGGTTTAGCATAAAATTGTGTGAATATGACTTTGCTTCTAAAGTTCCCAACTCCAGAACTAATTCCTTTAGTAAAACAATACTTTACAGAGGGTGAACAACATCTCATTAAAATAAATTAGATAAGAAACATGCTCATATTTTCCAATATTTGCACTTTTTTGTGCCAGTACTGGGATTTAAATCAGAACCTGGGCACTATCCCTTCATATTTTCACTAAAGGATGGTGTTCTACCAATTAAACCACAGTTCTCTTCTGGCATTTGGTGGTTAATTGGAGATAAGAGTATCAAAGATCTTCCTGCCCAGACTTGCTTTGAATGAGGCTCCTCAGATCTCAGCCTACTCAGAAGCTAGTATTATAGATAGGAGCCAGCAGGACCTGGCTCATTTGCAAATTTTAGTCCTTGATTCATTCCTGCCCAAATGGGATAATATGTTAGGAAGAAGTGTGTCACCTTCTTGTGAGTGAAGTTTCAGCAAACCAAAGACATAATTGACCAATGGGATTGTGTCTGACTAAGAAGTTTCTGTACAGCAAAGGACATCCTTCACAAGCTAAAAGGACAGTCTACAGAGTGGGAGAAGATATTTGGCACCAATACATACGTCAGGGCATGGCCTAATGTAATGTACAAAGAGCTCAAGAAACTAAACCTTAAAAGAATCGACAAACCAACTATAAATAAGCCAATAAAGACTTCTCAGAAGAGCAAGTAAAAATGGCCAATAGATACATGAACAAATGTTCAACATCTTTGGCCATAAGGAAATGCAAATCAAAACAATAAATAGGTAAACAACAAAAATGATAGACACACAGTTTTACTGAGTCATAAAGAAGAATGAAAGTAGGTAGCTTTCAGAAATATGAATGGAATTTGGACATAATCATGTTAAGTGAAATAAGCCAGCCTCACAGAGACTAGTATCATTTTTTTTTTGTTATATGTGAAATACAGGGGAGGAACTATTTTGGGTCACAGTAGGGAAAACAGAAAGAGGAGTGAAGGGGTAAGAAAAGAGTTGTAAGGCTAGAGGAACAACTCACATGGTAGAGCTTAGCAAGTGCAAGACCTTGAGTTCAAACCCCAGTACCACCAAACAAAAGAGAGTTACAGAGAATGAAAATGGTTAAGGTACATTATATGAATGTGTGGAAATGTCTAAATGAAGCCTTTCCCTTTGCACAATTAATTTTTTAAATTAATAATGCTGAAAAATATAATTAAATAGAACTGCCACAAGTTTGTACTTTAAGAAATCATATCAGCACCCATAACTACTAATTGGGTCACATATGAATAAGTATATAACATTCAGATTCCTTAAGATGATTACTGAATAAGTATATAAGCATATAATGAATATAATATTTAGATTCCTTGTTGATTATTGGAAGATGGTTCTCTATTAATGAATAGAGATTTGTGTCCATGTAAGATAATTGGGTAATGAGCACCCAAGATTTCCTTTCTTTACACTATCATTGACAGAAGAGCCCTCAACCTTTCTATATTCTTCCTGAGCAATAACTTCACAGATTATCAGAGATTTTCCTATCATCCTGGAAGAACGTGAAATACAGTGGCCATACATAAGCATCCACCATTCCTCTTAAAACTTGCTTGTTGACAGTGTATGCAAACATCAACCTGACATACTGATGACTGAAGGGTCAAACTGATGAGTGGTTAAAGATCTAATGATCGTTTCAAACAAAATGTTTACAAATATTCCTGAAACAACTCTTCGGTTCACTATCATCCATGGAACCAAGCCTGTGAGTGCAGGAAGACAGAAAATTGTGTGGAATTTCATGGTATATTCTATTTGGGACATCTAGAGAGTCATAATAAAAGTGTAGCTAGCTATATCTTCCTATCACTTGTAGATGACCAAATTCCTTAAGAATTCTGCTTGCTCATTTCAAAACTTATCACAAACAGAATTACATAAAATATCACTTTTCTTATACTCCCTGAGGCTCTTTCCCCACCCAATATGAATGCCCAAATAAAAGGCATATTTTGAAGTAGATGCACTATTAGTCAGAACTAAAAACCTTAAAATCAAATTAGTGAACTCAGAGAGTATTGAACCTGGAGACAGACTCTATTGAACATTAGTTTTTACTCCACCCTCTTTCTTTTTCTGTGATTCCTAATTTTATTCCAAAGGCCCCAAATAAGCTAGAGATATGGTCAGAAAATATAAACTGTCTGACAACCTCCTTAAATGCCCTGAAAATAGAGAAAGAAGACCCAATTAGTGGAGGCTGTAAAATAGAACTGATCCCAGGAAGAGTGAGGAAAACTCACAAACTTCTATAGGAGCCATCAAAGTACCAGAAAGTGTTAGGAGTAGATAATGATGATGTTACTATAATTATGCTTTACCATTTGACATAGATGTGGAGGATTCTTTTAATATTCTGGTCTTGCTGTACTTTGTTTTGTTTTCAATTTTTTTTATTATTCTTAAGTAGTTTTACAAAGGAGTTGCCATTCATCAAAGCAGTTTATGAATGTAATGCATCTTGATCAATGTCATCCCTTTCAATATTCTTACCATTCTTCCCAACCCACCCCTTCCCTTGCTTTGTAGGATATACATATACATTTTGTTGTTGTTGTTTGTCATGGGGCTTGAACTCTGGACCTGGGCATTGTCCCTGAGCTCTTCAGCTCAAGGTTAGCACTCTACCGCTTGAGCCACAGCACTACTTCTGTTTTTCTGGTAGTTTATTGGAAATAAGAGTCTCACGGACTTTCCTGCCCAGGCTGACTTTGAAACTCGATCTTCAGACCTCAGCCACCTGAGAAGCTGGGATTATAGGTGTAAATCACTGGAGCCCAGGATAAAATTTTGACTGTCTCCTCTCAGTTTTTCTCTTCATTACCCTCACTCCCCTTGGCCCCACTCATCCCAAGTACCCCTTTCCTGGGGTTTATTCTGTTGGACTATTATTTTCCCTTTCTAAAAAAAAATACACTGAATTCTCTGCTGAATCTAATTTCTTTTTGTTGATACATTTGTGTACACTTGTGCATGACCTGAAGTATTTACTTGGGATTTTTCTTATCCAGATTATTATTTTTTCTTTTACCCTGCCCTAGTTCAGCCACTTAATCTCTTAGTAACCTTAGTTACTGGTCACCTTAGTACAGTCCTGACACCAATATTAGAGACCACACAAATATGCCTCCTCCTTCTCACATCTTTCTGCGGTGACTTGTGCATTCTGCATGGATGTTGGGAAACCCAAAAGAAAGGGACGAGCTGATACAATCATGGACATTTAGAACTGAAGAATGAATTGGAAAATACTACCTTTGTTTGATGGGTATAGGATACTAGTGACTCAGACAGACTGAGTGTACCTGAAGGTGTTAATTAAAGTTCTCACCTCCAAGTAGAAATGAGAGCTCATAAAGAAATGAAATTCTGTTGGAAGAAAATGGTTTCAGTTGAGTATGCACTGATTTCTGACAATTATTTACTTATACTAGAAACGACATCATCTAAATTAGCTAGTTGAACCAATTAATTCACATCCCTGGCATCAGATACTGAACACATTAGGCTTGGGATGTACATAGCAGCATTCTCTCATACTGAAAAGTCAAAGAACAAAAGAAAATAAAGCCCAACAAACAATTGTTGACTACCATGAAGATATTCATGGGTATCCGTAACTATACAAAATAATTCAGTCCTTAACACCAGCAAAATATCACAAATTCCCAAGAAAACATGCATGGAGTCCCTATGATATTTTGTCTAATCATCTATAAATAATCATTTTTTCTTAATCTTTTATTGATGCATATGACTGTACATATAGGTACAGATCTTGTAATATTTTACTATGTATATTATTTAATGTTTAAACCCAATGAAATGATCTCTCTCCTTAAATCTCAAAGTTTCTTAGATGCATCCAAAATGAAGGAATTGCATGGAGAGGCTGAGATAGTTATATACAACGTCAGTAAGTAATTGTCCCCAGTATATCCCATAATGCAATGTGTAGTACAGAATTCCTCCCAAATGAAGGAAATATTCCATTCTGTATTTAGGAAATATTTATTGTTTTCCTGTTTCATGATGCCCATTTTCTTCTTTTCTATCAGTGATTTAATTTTTTTAATTTAATTTTATTGTCAAGGTGATATACAGAGGGGTTACAGTTACATATGTAAGGTAGTGAGTACATTTCTTTTTTTAAGTTATTACATATTTTTCACAGTATATATTTTAACTTTCACGATGATGAAAATTGTTGTTCTACTCTAGCTTTTAGATTCTTCTAATCCCCAATCCTGGCCAGTATTTCTTCTGTCTTAATTTGACTGTTTTGTTTGTTTGTTGATTTGTTTTTTGTATGTGTGTGTGTGTGTGTGTGTGTGTGTGTGTGTGTGTGTGTGTGTGTGTGCTAGTCCAGAGGCTCCAACTCAGGGCCTGGGCACTGTTCCTGAGATATTGTTCAAAGCTGGTGTCCTACAACTTAAGTGATAGCTTCACTTCTGGCTTTGTTAATTCATTTATTTATTGGCAGTTAATTGGAGTTAAGAGTCTCACAGATTTTCCTGCCTCATCTGCTTTGAACCTCAGAACTCAGATCTCATCCTCCTAAGGAGCTAGGATTACAGAAGTGAGCCATGAGGACAGGGGTAATTATTTGGAATTTCATTTTGTTAGACTTTTTTTGATGCATTTGTGTATACTTGCATACATCCCCATGTGTGTTGACTTAACAGTTCACCCCAGATCACAGGGTATATTTATGGTGTTCTGTCATCTTCATCTCACCGTTAGAAGATCCAAGTCTTTGCCTGTTTTGCATATGGATCCCTTCTAGGTAATTAGAAAAAAATATCCAGAGCATAAGAAAAAATCTTGCAAACATTTTTATTTAAAGTAGGGTAACAAAGAGTTCATTTAACAAGACAAAAGTAAAGGCCACTCAAAGAGTAAGTAGTGGGACCCAGTGCCCATAGTCCCCCTATAAATACTGTATTACTATAAGAATCAGTAAAAGATCTTCCTTTTCTTGGACACTAGGGGATAATTAAAATTCAAGTGGCAAAAACATATAACTCAAACTTGAAATTATGAAGAAAATATCTTGACTCCTATAACTGGGAATCCCTGGAATTTGGGGAAATTTAAAACACTGCTCTATGCAGAATTAGAGATAAAATCACCAAGATCCCCATTGCTTTCAATTTCCTGGGTCTCTTTCCTTCCAGAACCTTATCTACTTCTTTTCTCAGATACACATTCACCCTCTGAGTGTCCAGAGAAGTCATGTCTTGAAGCTTCAACTTTACCTCCTGCCCATTCTGCCCTAAGTGTTTTAATCATTAACACTGCAGGGTGTGTCCTTCAAAAGATTTTGGCTGCCCAAGTAAATTCCTGCACAATCCTAGGCAGAGATACATGTAGCTTTGCCAAGAGTAGGACATGAAGAGTTAGTAAAGAAAAGAATGCTAAATAAACAACTTCATGTCATTTTCCCTTCCCTCTTCTTCCTGCCCTGTAGACTACACTGCTTCAGATTGCACTCTCTCTCTCTCTGATGGCATAAATCAGTATAGGAGTACAGGGAGAAAGAATGAGACAGAAGAGTTTTAATGGATATTCTCTTACCTTTTAAGATAAAGTCTGGCACAGGGAAATCTGTATGATCAATGTCTAGAGATTCAAAGTTAACTGTACTTTATTTCAATTAATATTTAAGGGAAGGATAGTCAATTGTACATGAATTATTAAATAAAGTGATCTTTTTGAAACATTCTGAGTTTTACATTTTCCTAGCTGTTCATAGAACATTGTTATTCATTCATTAAATCACCCATCCCTCTGAATAGGACAGGAGGAAAAGTTAAATGTGTAATTCTAAAATGTGAACATGTAGTGAGGGGGTAACAATTAAAAATATGTGAAATACAAATGAACATACATTCTCAATGGCATTGGCAAAATTCACTTATGTAAAAAGAATGCTAAAGTTGTGATGATAGTTGATAAGGCATATACTTTAGGGCTCCATTTGTGATTTTCAAAACTTGTCCTAAGGAAGATTTATAGAAATCTATCTTGGTTCCATTCACCCTGTTCAAGGCTTTATGCATTTTACCCTCATAATGTCACGGAAGGTCCTAGTATTATTTCCACTGATATAAATTCATACAAACACAGAAAACTGGTTCTCATGGTTAAGAATGAAATGATGTTTGACTCAAATACAGCAGTATGCTTTTAGAGGTAAAAATTTTCAACATTGCATTTATATAGGATGCTTCATTTTTTTTTCTAATTGATAAAATTATTCACATTTGTGGTGTAAAACATGTTTTTAAAATTATGTGTCCATTATAGAATGATTAAATGAGGCTACTTAACAGAGCATATCTATTTTTATCCCTGCGGAAGCCTTTAAGACCCACTCAGTAATTCCTAACTGTTTTAGCCATAGTTGACCCTGGGTACAGTAGAACTGTAGAACAGTATCTCTCTGAATTTTTATATACTTTAACTGAGCATCATTCCAACTCTTCCTTCTCTGTCCCTTCTTCTATTCTGCTTCTATGAACACAGTGTTTCTAGAGTTCACCTGTAACTGAGTTCGTGAAATATGAACTGTCGGTTTTTTTATACTTAACCATAGTAATCATTTTGTGTGTGATTGTGCCAGTACTAGGACTTGAACTCAGGGCCTGGGTACTATCCCTGAGCTTTTTCACTAAAGGCTGGTGTGCTTTGAGGAACTTCTCCACATCCACCTTTTTTTAGTGATTAATCATCCAATTAATCACTAAAAGTCTCATAAACTTTCCTGCCTGCACTGACTTTGGACCATGAGTAGCTCTGATTCTAGTGAGTAGCTGTGATTCCAGGCATGAGCCACAGTACCAAGCTAAAATATTCATCTTAAGGTAGGTACTTCCATGTTGTTACAAATGACAATGGTTTTTTAAGACTGAATACACAATTACACAGATAGACAGACAGACAGATACAGAGAGAGAGAGAGAGAGAGAGAGGGAGAGGGAGGGTGAGAGAGATTGAGGGGGGAGACAAAGAGACTGAGAGACAGAGGGACAGAGAGAGAGACAGAGAGAGAGAGAGAGAGAGAGAGAGAGAGAGAGAGAGAGAGAGAGAGAGAGAGAGAGAGAGAGAGAGAGAGAGAGAGAGAGACTGGACAGGATGGGATGGGACCGGACGGGATTGGACGGGAAGGGAAGGACAGGAAGGGAAGAGAGGGGAGGGAAGGGGAGTGGAGGGGAGGAGAAGGGAGGGGAAGGGAGGGGAGGGGAGGAGAGGGGAGGGGGGAGGGGACAGGAGGGGAGGGGAGGGGCGGGGAGGGGAGGGAAGGGTACTAAAACAAGGAGACCCTTGAACGACACAGTGGTTCTATCATTTATAATTTCTCAAGGATATGTCACAGATCTATTCTTCTATTTTTTCCTAGTCATTTATGGTATTTAAGTATTTTAATGTATTTTGATAGTGTGTGTGTGTGTGTGTGTGTGTGTGTGTGTGTGTGTCCCAAGGCTCGAACATATAATGAGGGGCAAAAATTAAAAAGATATATGAGATACAGATGAATATAAATACTTAATGACATTGGCAAAAATTCACTTATGTAAAAAAAATGCTAAAGTTGTAATGGTAGTAGATAAGGTATGTATTTTAAAACTTCATTTTTGGTTCTCAAAACTTGTCCTAAGAAACATTTACACATCTTGTACTGTACCTAAGCATTTTTGCTCAAGGATAGTACTCTACCACTTGAGCCACAGCTCCACTTCTAGCCTTTTTTTATTTTCTGTTTTTATGGTAGTTTATTGTAGATAAGATTCTCATGAAATTTCCAGGGGCCTGGTTTTAAACCTTGATCCTCAGATCTCAGCTTCCCAAGGAGCTCAGGTTAAAAGAATGAGCCACCAGCATGCATCTGAGACTTTTTGTTTATTTGTTTTATGGAATCAAATTTTAAATTTCATTAATCAGTTCTCTCCAAACAACTTATAGTGTGTTCTTGGTATCTCTGTAGAAAAATTATTAGACCATTGTATTACTCAGGTTTTATCACTATAACCAAATACAGGACAGATATACTTAGAAGAGGAAAATAGTATTTTGGCTCAGAGTTTTATAGGTTTCTTCTCTTTGAAATACATATTTTCTTAATTTCTGTGTTATGCCTAGGATTATAGCTTGAGACCAGCTCAGGCAAAAACTTCCATAAGCTCCATGTTGAAGAAATAACCAGCATGTTGTCTGTAATTATTGCTGTTACATTGATTCACCTTTTACCCTTTGTCTCTCTACTTTGATGTTCCCCTGTACAACTGGGGGCTTTGGAAAGGTGAAGGTGGGAGAAAAATGAGGAAGGAGGTAACAAATTTGGTAAGAAATATACTCACTGTCTTATATATGAAACTGTAACCCCTCTGTACACTACTTTGACAATAAATAAATTAATAAATTTAAAAAAAAACACAAATAACTAGCAAATAACAAGAACTGAGGGCATGGCTCAAGGTGTAGATTGCCATCCTATAAAGCTAAAACCTGAGTCCATACTTAGGTTTGGTACTATTGTTGGTACTAGGTAGCAACAATAAAAAGAAAAAAGTTCTGAAGGAGACCTAAAGATTAACAGCCATTAGATGTGTACATCTAATATGCATACCAGATACCAAGGGACTCATAAGTGGTTATATATTCTAATCCTTTTCAGTTAGAACAATGCCATATCAACAAATACTAATTTAGGATTCAAGAGTTAAATAGGCACATTTAACTTTTGCCATTTTTCCTCAGGTAATCAGTGCAGATTAACCTTAATGACAATGATTAATTGAATATTATTTACAATTCCTAGAAAATAAAATTAAACAAAGATCATCAACTTGTCTTTAATTGAGGAATAAGCATGAGGGTAAAAACGCACCCCTGTGGAGTAAAGGCTATGTGTGTGGAGAAGACACAGATGTGTTCCAGCAAGTGAGGGTCATGGGTGTGTATTTAACCCAATAGTGCCCCTGTGTGTATAACACTCAATTCCAAATGCAAATGAAATCACAATGTAAGTTATTATGTAAATGCAAAAACATTTCATTAGAATTTTTTATCTCCTCTTTTGATGATGTGACAAGTCTTTGATGCGGGTTAAAGGAAATGAAAATTCCTCCACAGAAGCCAGCCCCCCCCCCCCAAAAAAAATCTGCTTTGCTTTTGAGTGTATTCATTTGGGTTACAATTTCCATTATGCTTCTGCTTTAATATTACTTTTGAGTTTCATCGTATTAACTTCATTTACATCAGTGTGAAAGCCAGTGTAATAATAGAATAAATTATTTTGAAATTAATGTTAAGATACTAAAGACTCCAAGGCAGCTTTGATGATTAAAGTTGATTGTAATGGCTAAATGTTGACAATATAATATATTCTCCAATTATTTCTCTGAATATTGCATCTCATGATACATTTCTTCAACTTCTTGTGTTATTCTTTGCATTCAAAAAGGCATCTCTGAAT
The DNA here is from genome assembly GCF_023159225.1 of Perognathus longimembris pacificus. NCBI lineage: Eukaryota > Metazoa > Chordata > Mammalia > Rodentia > Heteromyidae > Perognathus > Perognathus longimembris. Next base: position 54,325,428 of record NC_063162.1, read on the forward strand.
ATGTTACCATAATGTTGATGTGGGCAAAGTCAAAATATAGTAAAAGCAAGAAGTAAATAATGTGGATAGCTAAATAATTTAGGAACTCTGAAATAGATACTCCTTTTTCATTTCAGTAAATATATTAAAGAATACGTATATAAATGGGAAAATAATGCAGAGACACAATAGAGAGTAATTTTGTGTAGAGTTATCTAATTAAATCATCACCAAGATTAGGAATTATTTAAGCATTGTCTTCATGTTGGAAGCTGAAGATAAGTGGTAAGAGAATATTGTACTTGCCATTGCTGTACTTACTCCACAGGAAAGATCATTATACTATTTCCGCCACATTCAGCATATGATAAAGGTGCAGGGCATACCTCTACCATTCCAAGGAAACTATATGTGAAGATTCCTCACATCAATTGATGAGACTTAAACATGTGGAATGATAGAAATGCACATGCTCACTGGGCATCCAGTGAAGAAGGTCTGATGTGGGTCCTGATCATAAAGCTTGATCAATAGGCAGAAGTTTTATCAAAAGATAGCCAGAGGTTTGCTTGTTTATTAACTAGTAAGACCAACATTTCTTCTAGTACCTCAAATGCATGTGGGACTAAGAGAAACCATAAGGCTGGACATCATTTGAAGAGAGGCCATTCACAAAAGGCATGATCAACATAATAAGCTTTTGAACTGGATTTTAGCTACAATCTCAACCAACTAAGGAATTTGGGCTGGAGAGTGGCAGAAATATACTGCATTTACAAAAGCAGGTTTAGTAGCTTGAGCAATCTTGTATTCCACTGCTGTCCAGTAGGAATGTTGTGAGATGAATAGAAATATTCTATGTCAGCACTGCTTAGTTTGTGTAGCTATTGGGCACTGGAAGCATGGCTAATGCTGCCAAGAAACTAAATTTATTTCATTTAGAATTAATTTTCACTGAAAATGAAAACAGCCACATTCAACTGACAGACACTGCTGTAAGGCAGTAGAGGACTGGTAGACTAGTGGTAGAGGACTGACTTTGCCCAGTAAGTCAGTAAGAAGACAGGTGTAGAAATTTAGGTTTCCCTCTATCCATTTATATTTTCCTCTTTCTTAAATACTGTGTGTAAGTACTCAGACTTTGGTAATTCTACCTGTTTACTCTTTCTCCTGTCTCTGGAAGGGAAATATCTTTTGTTCTTAAATCATTATTTAGAATTCTTGGGAAGGAGACAATGACATCACAAAAGTATCTGAACATCCTCACTGGGAGTTTGAAATTGGGTCCAATTATTCCTCTCACCACAGTTGGGTGAGTAAGCACTAAGCAAATTAAATCAATTAATTAACACTGATTTTTCTTTTTTAAATTTCTTACTTATTTATTTTGTCAGTTGTAAGACTTGAACTCAGAGCCTGGGCTCTGTCCCTCAGCCTCTTTGTGCTCAAGGCTAGCACTCTAACACTTTAGTAACAGCGCCACTTTCAGTTTTCAAGTACTTAATTGGAGATAAGTGTCTCACAGAGACTTTTCTGCCCAGACTGGCTTTGAACCAGGACTCAGATCTCAGCCCTCTGAGTAGCTAGGATTAGAGGTGTGAACCACCAGTGCCCAGTTTAACATTGATTTTATATTCCCATGAATAAAACTTAAGTACCTTGTTACTTGTCAATATTCTAGGTTCTGAGGTAAAGTCATGAACAGGTCTGAACTCCATGGGTTCCTTGTCTATGAGGGACACACACACACACACACACACACACACACACACACACACACAAACACACACACAGAGTACAGAAGTAAATGATCAACATTGACAGGAAATTTAGATAAAAAGATCATTGAGGCTGAGTATGTAGCACAGAGATAGGGTATTTGCCCATCACCTGTGAGGTACTGGTTTCCATCTCTATCATTGCTAAAATAAAACAAAAATAATAATATAACATGATGAAATCATTAGACCAATATGGAGCCACCTGATTGCATAAGAATTGGTAAAGTAAGCAAAGTGAGAAGAGTATTTCCAAGTAAACTCACACTCTGGGAGGAGGTAGAAGATCTAAGTGGTAGGAAAGGAGAAAACTGTATGGAGTTAGTTGAAACAGCATGATAAAACCTCTCATATTTAAAGACTATTATTTCTAAAAGTGTACATAAGCTCCTTTGCCTAAAGAAGAGAATTATGAGAAAAGTTTGAGCTGGAAGCCATACTACTATGAGTAGAAATGACTGAGAATCCAACACTTTTTCCCCTCTAAAAAATTATTTTATTGTCAAATTGATGTACAGAGAGTTACAGTTTCATACTATTAGGCCTTGGTTACATTTCTTGCACTATTTGTTACCTCCTCCCTCATTTCCCCCCTTCCCCTTTCCCTCTCCCCCCCATGAATTGTTCAGTGGGTTTACACCAAATGGTTTTGCAAGTATTGCTTTAGGAGTCATTTATCTTTTTATCCTTTGTCTCTCGATTTTGATATTCCCTTTCAGTTCCCTAGTTCTAATACCAGTATATACAGTATCCAGTGTATTCAGATGAGATACAGTGATAGTGTGAGTACAACCACAGGAAGGGATACAAGAGGATCATCAACAAAAGAAGCTACGGTTTCACATGACATGTTGAAAGTAATTACAGCAGTGATATAACACTCATTTCCATAACATGGAGTTCATTTCACTTAGCATCATTTTATGTGTTCATAGGGGCATAGCTATTAGGCTCTTGTGATCCTTTGATGTGCAAATCAAAACAACACTGAGATTCCACCTCACCCCAGTAAGAATGTCCTTTATCAAGAAAACTTGGGGCTGGGAATATGGCCTAGTGGTAAAAGTGCTTGTCTCGTACACATGAAGTCCTGCGTTCAATTCTCCAGCACCACATATACAGAAAATGGCCAGAAGTGGTGCTGTGGCTCAAGTTGGCAGAGTGCTAGCCTTGAGCAAAAAGAAGCCAGGGACAGTGCTCAGGCCCTGAGTCCAAGCCCCAGGACTGGCAAAAAAAAAAAAAAAAAGAAAAAGAAAACTATAAATAACAATTCTTGGAGGGGATGTGGCCAAAAGGGAACACCACTTCATTGTTGGCAGGAATGTAAACTGGTTCAGCCACTCTGGGAAGCAGTATGGAGATTCCTCAGAAGGCTAAACATAGAGCTCCCCTATGACCCAACAACCCCACTCTTGGGCATCTACCCAAAAGACCACAAACAAGAACATACCAGCTACCAGCACAACAATGTTCATCACAGCACAATTTGTCATAGCTAAAATATGGAACCAACCCAGATGCCCCTCAGTAGACAAATGGATCAGGAAAATGTGGTACATATACACAATGGAATTTTATGCCTCTATCAGAAAGAATGACATTGCCCCATTCGTAAGGAAATGGAAGGACTTGGAAAAAATTATGCTAAGTGAAGTGAGCCAGACCCAAAGACACATGGACTCTATAGTTTCCCTCATAGGGAATCATTAGCCCTTTTTAAAACTTTAAAAATTATTTTTGCCTATTATAGTCCAGGCTGGCTTTGAACTGGCTATTTAGCTAAGGTGGGCCTGGAGTTCCCAAACTTTTATCCTTGGCCTTCTTAAGTGCTGGGATTACAAACTTATGCTACTGTGTGTGGCCATCACCTACCTACCTTTTTCATTGATATTGTCAAAGAGTGACACATTTTTATTTTATTTTTACTGTCAAAGTAATGTACAGAGGGGTAACAGTTATGTACATAAGGCAGTGAGTACATTGCTCATTGAACTTTTTACCTCCTCCTTCATTCTCCACCTCCCCCCCCTCCCCGGTTCCCTCCCCACCCTCCTATGAGATGTACAGTTTTTTTACAACATATAGTTTTGTACATATTGCTGTTACATTGGTTCACCTTTTACCATTTGTCTCTCCATTTTGGTGTTCCCCCTCCCTAGTTCTGATAAATGTACATACAATACCCACTTTACCACATTCAGTTACAGTGGCATCAGGGATAAAACCATAGGGGGAAAAAGCAAAAGAAGAAGGCATAATTTCATAGGGTACATTGGAAACAACAACAATGAAGAGACATTTTACAAGAGCATTATTGCTTATCATTGAAAGAATGATAAGCTCTAAAGAAAACCAGGACACATTAGTCTGAATATAATACAGATTTTTGAACTGTTAGTGTTCTTTTGTTCAAATTAAATCTTGAGCTCCAGTGCTAAGGCCTTTACCATATCTTTCCTTTTGAAATGAACATGCTTTTTCTTCTTTCTCATTAACCTAATATCCACCGATGTTCTAGGGGAGGTAAACTACACCACTTACAGCAAACAGCAAAAGAACCAAGAGCTGAGCAATTGAGGAAATAAGAATGACTTATCAGGCTCACTCCTGTAATCCTAGCTACTTAGGAGGCTGATATCTGAGAGTTGAGGTTCAAGGCCAACTGTGCCAGGAAAGTCCATGAGACTCTTATCTCCAGTTAACTACCCAAAAATCTGGAAGTGGAGATATGGCTCAAGGGGTAAAGTGCTAGCCTTAAGCAGAAAAGCTCAGGGACAGCATGCAGGCACTGATTTCAAGCCCCAGGACTGGCTCAAAAAAAAGAGAAAAAAAAGAAAAAGAAAACACTACAGAAAGCTTGGAGACTATGGATGCTGATTTAATTCATGAGATGAGGAAGCTGCAGTAAAAGGGTGAATTTGGAGTGTGGCAATGGATTCTGAGCCATTCCCGGCTTCCAGCAACTGTTTATCTTGTTATGGAGTGACAGTAAGGATTACTCATCCTGTTACAAAGCGCCCTACAGCTCTGGTGAGTTTAATCTTCATGAGGCGATTACTATGACTGTACTCTGTCTGGCTAGCAATCACTATCTGCTCTCTCTTACAGCCGCTTCAAGCTACATGGAGGAAATTGTTTCGGCACATGGTAGTTTATTTGTACAGAAAATTCCTCAGTCGGCCTTACAGAGAAAGTTTGTTTTTAGCAGTTTTCTTTCCCAGCCACTTCACTCCAGGACAACATGTGAACCTCATTTAATAGCCTCTGAGTTTCTGGCAGACATGGCAAAAGCATTGAGGGTGAGATTTTCAGAAGGAAAAAAGAAGAAGCAAATGTATGTTGAACCATAATAGCATGCTTCTGGTGATTCTATTTAACTTTCTGGTACCAAAAACTCATTTGGGGTTCTATTGATTTATTATACTGAACTGTGCTGATGAGGCTACATTTTTTACAGGCTACCTGATCTTCAGAACATTCTGGCAGCTTCTTTTCCTCCAACTACATCCACAGATCACTATTCACAGCTCCCCATGGTTCCTTTTTTGACAATTTGAAACTCTGGTGTGTAAACTCATAGGAAAGAACCCCCTTACTCCAAGCATGAGTTACGCAGTCCCAGTGTCCAGACAAGATCCCTTATTACTAGGGCTTTCTCTACATCGCTGACCAGAAGACCTGACTGGCATAGTGGCCTGTGTTTCAGAACTGGTTGTACATGCATCTCTCGTGTTTAACTATAAAGACCAGTATTTTGTACAATTGTGTTTCCTACATACAAAAATATATACATATATACACAGACAATTGACTCAAGTATGGTATATGCAGGGGAGGATTCCAATGTTGGAACTTCTTTGAACAAATGATTTACAATGAACAAAATGAATAGCAGGAAGCTGGAATATATTTTAGCAGTGAAGGAATAAAGAAAAGGGGGCTAGGCAGACAAATGGTAGGCAAAACCAGTTATAATGTTAAATGTACTTACATGAAAACAGAACTAGAAATGAGGGATTGGGGAGAATCTTGGGGCTTGGAGAGATGGAGGAGAACATGGAAGAAGTGAATTATACAACTACTTAAAGATAACAACAATAACAACAACGTACAAGAAGGAAACTGTTATCAGTGTCCAAAGGAATTATAAATAACAAAAGTGTCAGCACCCATGCTTTGTTCCCCATCTTAATGGGAATATTTGGAATTATTTAAATCTCTAAATCTAATGCCTAGTAAAAGTTTCTGGACAATATCCTTTACCAAAGAAAAAGCAAATTTTCTTTTGATTCGAAGGCTAGGCATATTTACATCAGAAACTGATGCTGGAAACTTATCAAATACTTTTCTATATAAATAAGATCATATCATTTTGAATCCTCTATAATCTACTCTGTAGTGAATACATTAATGTGAAGCCACCATTGCCTGGTTCATCTCATACTATATAAAGGATTCAGAGATTCAGTTCATTCACTGTTAAGATTTTTACATCTATGTTCATAAATGGTGACATGTTGAATGGAAACTCTTTTGTACAATTAAAAGCAACTTAAAATTCTTTGAAATAAGCAAAACAAAATGTGGAATAAAGATAAAATTGTGTTTCAGATGGAATACATCAGAAATTCTACACTGGAATTCTACACAGCACACACAGTAGTTGCATTTTGAGCTCTGGGGCATGTTCAGATATATAAACTGCACTTAGAAATTAGAGCAAAAGAAATACAAAAATTTAGAGCAAATGAAAGTCATAATATTGTTAAATTTTAAAAGAAAATATCATAAAAGCAAAGTTCTTCAATTTAATTTATTATTCAATGCAATATTACATGCTAATGTATATCTAAAACCCAAGAGAAACCCTAAAATGTCTACTAATGAAGGGAAGACTGATAGAGTGAGACTCCTATAAACTCAGGTAATTGCAATTGTCTGTCTGATTGTTCATCTCCATGTCTAGACTTTTTTACTCTTCCTATGTGTGTGTGTGCGGGGGGCGGGGGGAGGCTTGTCAGACTGTCATTTCAGGCCTTTGATATTTGCTGCTTTTATCAAGCTTTGCAATTTAAGCACTTCTGAGAATGTCATATAAATGTGGAGCACTTGGTAACAGACTTCACTGTCATAATGGTTGGGTATATGTGTGTGTGTGTGTGTGTGTGCGTGTGCACATATGTATGTGAATATTAAGACTTGAACTCAGAGCTACATGCTCTTGTTTGGTTTTTATGCTCAAGGCTAGCATTCTACCACTTGAACTATACCATTTGCTGGTTAATTGGAGATAAGAGTCACACAGAGTTTTCCTGCTTAGCCTTCCAACTATGATCCTCAGATCTCAGCGTCTTGAGTAGCTAGTGTCACAAGCATGAGCCACAAGTACCTGGCTTCCACTGCCATATTGTATTTCATAAACAAGAGAGAGCCTCACAGTATAGCAGCACACAGTGCACTGTGTCCTTGAGAGACTGATCCAGCTGCAGATATGTCATGCCTATAGATTCTGAATAGAGGATCTCTTGGCCTTTATGACATCTGTTGTGAGGGTGGGATAGCTCTCATTTCAGAATCTGGAATTCTGTTTTGTTTGTTTTTTTAATGCAACAACTTGCTCCATCTATATAGTACTCTATGTCTATGTCCTGGTAGGAGGTAGTAGGAGAAAGCTTTATCTGACCCTTCTTCTGCCAAGTGAAGCTGTCTCTCCGGTATGTCCTTGTGTTGATCTTCCACTGGAGGAGGAATGTTGCTTTCTGGCATTACAGGAAGAAGGCTATAGCCCAGAAGTCACTTATCTTGAAGGGAGACCCTCATTTCTCTGGATAAGTACAGGTTATACAAAAATCACAAAGCCAAAGAGATCATTATTTCACAAACAAGGGCATATTTTCATATGAGTAGCAACTGTTTTAATTGATAAGAGATTTCTAAACTATGGTTATAATGTCACCAAGTAGATCTTACACAAATGTGTAAAGTGATGTATGCTAAGTGTGTGAACTAGTAAACATATGATGAAGGCAATTGGACTTTGGTTGAAAAAGTAATTCTATTCCCAGGTGCCTTGAGATAAATCGCCATTATACCTAGGAGTTTCAGTATTTACTTTTAAGATAGAGGGCAGCAAGCAGGAAATTAGCACTGGGGTAGCTGTAAAGTTAGTTATGGCTGGTTCAAATCCTGGCTTTTCTATCACTAAATATATATGACTTCTAACTGAAGACTCAAACCCCCATTGAAAATTTGGGGAAACAATTCTAACCATGTAAAGTTTCTGCCAGTAGGAATAATGATTGGTGATGATAATGATGATGATAAACCTAGTTGTATGTCAAACAAATAATAAGTGCTCAATAAATATTATTGCTAGGCTTAAAACTACAATATGTCTTCATTAGACTAGATTCTAAACCTTATTAATCACACATATTAATCATATGAGTTCAATTTATATAATATATCATTTGCTGAGTATTATTCTAGATCTTGTGATTTTGTTGATGATATCCTGCTCTCTTACCAAGATAGAAAGAGATGATAGGTTATACAAGGAAGATGATAGGTAGGTAGGTAGGTGGGGGGTAGTTGGGTGGATGGATGGATGCATAGATGAATGATAAATAAGAGATGACAGATAATTGTTAGATATGAGTACACGTGGAAACAAAAATAGATGACATTAGATGATAGACAGAGTGATAGATAAACACAATGTTTGCATTTTTCTACGACCAATAACAATGATATCCTGAAGGCCAAAGATTAAACCAAAAGAAGTAATGAAGTTTCCGTATTTGGAGTGTTGGATCTCAAATTCTGGGATACAAGTATATAAAAAAAAACACCATAAATTCCCATTGCACCTCCACTGAGATGATATCTTTGCTTATAATTCTCAGCTTTAGCACAACTTCAAAGAAATTCTCAACCATAAACAGGGTTTTGTACATGAACAACAGGAACCCAACGAGGAATCATTCATTAATCCTTCCTGACTTAGCAAAGTATGGTGGTGATGCTGGGCCAAACCATTAACAAAGCACCGGGTTAGGCTTCCCAGTGAATGCTCACTGGCACCACCTAGCCTGATGCTGACAGGGCACCATGTCAAGCAGAGACGAGGGCTGACAAGACTGAGTCTACATTCAAGAGACGAACCTGAAGAGCCACCTGATCACATGAGAGTGAAATGAACAGTTATTCAGACTCCCAAAACATGACTTCTCATTGATTGCTCCAAAGATTTGATAAAAATCATAGAAGACTTTTCAATGTGCAAGAAAATGATCACTGACTTGATAAACTGCCAATTTCAGAGTTACACTGAAATGCCTGATCTATTTAATTTAAAAGTTTTAGTCCTATCTACTACAGTACTGACAGAGATAGAGAGCAGGAAGGAAGAGGAGGAAGGTAAGAATGAGAGGGCAAGAATGAGGAAAAAGAAAATCTACTTCTCACTGCTCTCTTGTGCATAAGAATCTGGACATACTGCAGAGGTTGCTTTTGTACAGTCAGTCTAAGACTAGCCAGAATTACTTCCTCTTCTCTCATTCCCTCCTTTCAACCCACTGGATCCTAGAAATGTTGAGAGAACATGAGAAACAAAGAGGAGGGAAAGAACCAGCAGACATAAGTTGTTCCCAGGCTTCCTTCCACCTGGTTTCTGTCAAAGACTAAGAAAGTTGTAAAAAGCTGTGTATGAGCTCCACCTGCATATTTTATGCCAGGTATGATCTTTGTATCTGTGTACTGGACTGTGCATTTGAACGCACAACATAAAATTATGCTTTTCATCAGATTTCTCTAAGGAGTCAGGCACTCCCATTCCAAGTTTCAGGAAAACACAGGGCAGAGACATCTGCAAATCCTCCATCCTGAGAACCTGCTCTTTTCTCCAGAGGAGAGAAGCTGTTCCAAGTCTGACAGATGTGACAGCTTCTCAGACATCCCTTTGTCATGTTGCCAACTCCTGCCACCGAAGAACAGAATCTCTCTCCAGGTACCAGAACACCTCCTCTGTATCAGAGCCCACACAAGTTATGGGAGCGGTAAAAGGCAGCCAAAAAAATCAAGGTGAAACCACAGATGTGAGAAGCAGAGAGCTGAAAAGTAAACAAGGTCTCATCATCACTAAGAGAGAACACAATTGTTTGTTTTACCTCAGGTCTCCTTAAACCAGATGTTCTAGAAGAGATGCCCTGAGCGAGGCTTCACAGAAGACAGCCAAATGCAATTCTTGATGTCATTAGAGAAAGAAAACTTCTGGTTCTCTCAAGCACCAGAATCAGTTTATGTAAGACCAAGACAAAAGGAAAGAGAGAGTTTTCATTTGATGTCTTAAGGCCTGAGCTTCTTTTGTGGCCTTAGGGATGGAAGGCAGGGTTTGCAAGCCTGCTGGGCAAGTGGTCCATCAAGACATTACACCCCAGCCCCAAACCAGAGCTTCTGAACCCTCCATGCACAAACTTCAGTTTCCCCCAGGTGCTTTCGGGCCTTGTTCAAATACAGATTGACACTCAGAAGAAGTAGGTTTGAGAAAGAGCTAGAATGCAGCATTGCACCAAACTTACAAAAGTGATATAAGAACTGCTGGTTCCCTGAATCTATGCTGAATAGAAAAGTAACACTACAAATTGCACATACAGGTGGTACAAAGGAGACCCAGGATACCCTATAAAATGGGAGACCTTGGATATTAAAATATGTTTTAAAATCATGTGCTCTTGTCTCATGCATCTAATTCTATCTACTCAAGTGTTTAAGATCTAAGGAGCACAGTTTAAAGTCAGCCTAGTCAGGAAAGTCTTTGAGACCTTTAGCTCCAATTAATCACCCAAAAGCCAGAATTGGAGCTGTGACTCAAGTGGCACAGGGCTAACCTTGAATGAAAAAGCTAAGGGACAGTGTCCAAGCTACACACACACACACACACACACACACACACACACTCATATGTATGTATGTACATATATGCATATGTGTATAGTTATGTATGTATTTATATATTACATGTAAGTATATATGTATGTGTGTTCAGTGAATGGTGCATTGTAAAGCATACTCTCTTTTTAATTTATTTGCAAGATCAACATGTACCTACTTTATACACATATACACACAGAATATACAGGGTCAGAAACATTTGGGTTACCAAGAACAAAATTAATACAGTGCACTGGACTACAGTAATTCTCAGTTTCCACATCTGTAGAGACAAAATAGTCAAACTATTCTTTGACTATTAAAATGTTACTTAAACATATGGAAGCAAGTGTCACATATTATAAACTTTGAATAAATAGTAATCAATAATGGTAGCAGTGTACCAATGGGCTTTGAAAGAGTCTTTCATGAAAAATCTTCTCAATCTTTCTTGTCTTACAACTTTCTGATTAAAAACACCAATGACTTCTTTATAAAATATTATAATCAATATCAGAAAATAACAACATATAAAATCTCTAGATTCAGACTTACTATTGTTATGAAGAAACAAAACCCAATACTTTTATGAATCTCAATGCAACATTTATGTTAGATTATATTATATATCATATGTTTATAAATGTATATTATATGTAAATATGTGTATGAATGTTTCACATGTGATAATATATACTTCACATATGTGTATGTTCACTCTATATTTTAAAAGTAGGTGTCTCTTTCAAATTCAGGCTGGAAATTAATCCCCAGGAAGAAATTGTTGAGAGCTGAGGTCTTTCAAAGGTGACTAGCTTCATTCTCTGCACTCCTGAAGGGACTAACACGCCTATGAGGAGGCTGAAAGGAATGGTCAGAGTATTTTTGCTTTCTTCTATTTCTACCATGTTAACATTTTTCCCCCTTTGGTCTGTTGTTTTGTTTTGTTTTTGTGCCCGTCCTGAGTTTGAACTCAGGACCTGGGTGCTGTCCCTGAGCTTCTGTGCTCAAGGCTAGCACTCTGGCACTTTGAGCCACAGCTCCATTTCCAGCTTTTTAGTAGTCAATTGGAAATGAAAGGTTGGCTTTGAATTGGGGATCTTCAGACCTCAGATCCTGAGTAGCTAGGATTACAGCTGTGAGCCACTAATGGGTGGCAGCATCATTCCTTTTGCTCCTTCCTCTCTGTGGGGAAAAGACACATAAACCCTCATCAAATGATAAACCTACTTGTATCCTGATCTGCTTTTCCATTCTCCAGCAGCAAGATATATATTTCTGTTCTCTATAAATGACCTTGTTGAATGTATTTTTATTTATAGTAGAAGGATTAGATTGAAGTGTCAGATTAGTGTGCACATCATTGCATCTGAATATAGAAATGTACAGTAAAAATTCTTCCACAGTATCCAATCAGCTTTTATGCCACTAATTTTATTATTCCACTCAAATCATATGTTATAACCACATGTTCACATTACTTTCCCCATAGTTAAGCATATGTTTTTTCTGTTTTGAATTCTTTAAGCATTATAATGACCATCTTTGTAAACTTGTATGAACACTTATGACTGTGCATGAATTCAAAATCAAATGTGTCTAGAATAAATGGGTTAATCAGTTTTGGAGTCTTTTGATAAATGTATCCAAATAATCCTGCAGAAAGTTCAGGCAGCACATATTCCCACATACAGCAAGCAGGCAATGCAACTTAGACAGGCAGTAGTGGAAACTAAGGCAGGAAAGGGAGGCCAGAGCGGAAACTTGGAGCCCTATATCCCCTAAGTGTCTAGGAGGCCATTTTTTGTTTGATTATCACCATGACTAAGACAAAGCACTAGAAATGAGTTCAAAGCACCATGTGAATTGAATTTTGAAAGAACTGAAAGCAGGGCTAGGGTCTTGACTTAACTGACCAGAACTAGAGTATCACGTTTAGGTGGTAATTAGAAGTTGTATGTGCCTCCTCCCTGGTCCCCTACCCCATCTTCAAGGCAACCAAACCTATTCCATTAGCAAAGGACTCCATTCTGTCTGACAGGAAGGCTATTTTATTGTCTATTGCAGAAACTTTTCATCTGAACTGAAGCAGAACCTTACCTGTGTCTTGTTTTGACAACATATTCCTGGGAAGGATTGTACAAGCTGACAAACAACCACTCCAACAACCAGTTAGAACTGAAACCACAAATCAAAACACCAGCCGTACATTCCTTCTACATCCTAAATGCTTGTAAGCCACAGCACTGATGCCACTCGGGGCTAACAATGCCTTTGGTGTCTGCTCCTTCTCCCTGCTGGAAAGTGAGCAAACTTTAGCCTCCTTGCTTGCTGCTCTGCCTCTGGTAAATCCTTCACCTCTGACCCACCAGGCAAATCATCCTGACTCGGTGGAAGAAGAGGTACAAGACAAAGGCAATGTCAACAGGATTTGCTAGATGCCAAAAAAAAAAAAAAAAAGGATGATTTCAGGACTTTAATCTTTAGAAAATAGAAAGAGCAGTATGTCACTCCCTGAGCTGGAGAAGAATATGATGGAGGTTTACTGGTGGAGGAGGGGCATGTTGCTATCTAACTTAGGCAAGTGTAGTTTGAGAAGTCTCTAAGACTAAGTCATCATATAAACAGAAAAGAAGACCAATATCATTTTTATCTCATTTTTTCTTAAGTCATACTGTTATCTTTGTAAAACTATTTTTTTTACAGAGTAACTCATGTGGGTGTGTTGGTTCATAGTACATATCTGTAATCCTAGCTAGTTGGGATTGGGATGCAGGAGGATTATGAGTTATAAAACACCCTGGACTACATGGAGTTCAAATCTAGCCTTATCTGCCTAGTGAGACCTTGCCTCAAAAAAACACAAGGGCTGGGACTAGATGTAGAAACAGCCTATAATCACAGCTACATCTTTATATTAAATTTGTAGGGGGTTTTATTCTCTCATTTTTTGGATTGACAATTGGGTATGTTCTTTGTTGTTTTTACAAGTCTGTTTGCAGATTCTTTAAGTTTTCCTTTTTATTTGTTGATTTTCTTGTCCTGTTTCCTTGTGTTCTCTTATTATTTTGCTAACATCTTACTTGGAAAACTTAGTTAACTTATTTTCATTACTGTTGTGTACCAGTAAAATTATCCAGGACTATAAATGTGTGCCCAATAAATGCTAGCCTGGAAGTAGCCTGGGTATTTTATGCATATAATTATTTTTTTAGCATATGGTAATACTTTCTTGGATTGGTAGGCCTGCTTTATCCTTTGACTCAGTACTTATCAAAGATAGAATGTTTATTCTTTACAAATAGGTACATTAGGGCTGGGGATATAGCCTAGTGGCAAGAGTGCCTGCCTCGGATACACGAGGCCCTAGGTTCGATTCCCCAGCACCACATATACAGAAAATGGCCAGAAGCGGCGCTGTGGCTCAAGTGGCAGAGTGCTAGCCTTGAGCGGGAAGAAGCCAGGGACAGTGCTCAGGCCCTGAGTCCAAGGCCCAGGACTGGCCAAAAAAAAAAAAAAAACAAAAAAACAAATAGGTACATTGTTTGATTTTTATGCTGTAGTTTATTATTAGAAATTCCTTTGAGCCTAAGCTGAAGGGTTAGAGAAAAGAAATATATTTTAACTTCATTTCCTCCTAGGAAATGATGCATAGACTGTAAGATTTCTTCTCTTGGCAAGGCTAACTATCCTGTGTCTTGGATGTATCTTGAGAAGAAGCTGCCATGAGAGTAAAGGCACTATCATTGTATCAACCTTGTGAATTTTTGTTTGGAATTAATAAAGAAGCTTCATTTTCTGATGTTAATAGAAATGAAAACCTTTTAAAACACCCCAGATCTTTCCCTTACTTCCTTTTGAATTAACATATTCATTCTTCTCATGTTAATCCTCTCAGATATTTTTACCATGATGACCCCTTTTCAACCTCAGGGAAATTTCTTCTCATTTTGTTGCCCCAAAAGCATCACCTTAAATTTAAGGTTAGCATAAGAGTAGCGGTATTGTCAAGTACTGAGGACGTCAGCATGTAACAGATCAAACCTAATAACACCAACAGTAAGTTAATATTTGAACTTCCTTCTTCCTCTTCATGCTTAACCTAATCTGCTGATAGTTTATTTTTTTTAAATGAATGAGGATTTGGCTTTGTTTCTGCTTCATGCCTGCAAGTTCCACTGAGCTTCAGTTACATGTACACTGGCAATGCCCCACCATCCAGCCTTCTGGCTGTGGCTCCCCTACATCCTCTCTCCCACGTTGATGGCCTGTATGGGAAACTCTCCAGCAATGTGTAGGGCTTTGCTGTAGACAGAGCATGCTCAGGTTGTAGCTTGCTATATTCCTGGTTATCTCCATTCCATAAGGCAGTCTGTCAGCTGGGTTTGGTCATTTCAATTGGATGAGAGCAAGTAGGTTTTCAGTAATGTCTGTAGAAGCTGCTATTTAATTGAAATTGGAAATTCTACACTACCATGAAAGAGAGGCATAGAGTCAGAGAGTAGGGGGTGGGGTGAAAGGAAAAAGTCAAGCTGTATGTTTAAAATAGATAGTAGAATAAATTGGAAAAAGTAGGGTAACACTGGGAAGGAGATATTTCAATACTCTATATCATTCACTATTGCCCTATCTTTTTTAATCTTTCAATAGTCCTTTGTTAAGTGTTTTCCAAAGGCTTGGTATTTTAACTCGAAACTTGTATTAGATCACAATGAAATACAAAACTTTGTGTGAGTTAGTGTAATTGATGTGTGCATAACAAACACTCATATGGCTGTTATTATAATTGTTATCTGGGAGGGACTGAGAACTGTATTTGCAGTAGAAGAAATTCCTTTGAGCCTAAGGTGAAAGGGTTAGAGAAAAGAAATCAGGAAGGTTTCATAGATATGAGTTGTAATCAGGTGTTCCTTTTTAACCAATGATGCATAGGATCTAAAAGGCTTTTATTCAGCAATGCTGAGTTTTGTATATTTACTATAATTACTATTTTGGAGGAGGGCTATGGATATTTGCAGAAACAACTCAATATTTAGTTTAGGTTTCCAAAGAAAGGGGCAGCCTCTCTCATTTATTTCCCCCCCTAGTCCACAAGCACTGAGTAGAGACATGAACCATCCCTGGCTTCCCTTGCTGGCTGGCTCTGTACATGCAGAAACAGTAGATAGTAACCAAGCTCCCTGCATCATGCCCCCCGGGTCACTTAGATGAGGCCATTCTGTGTTTGATGACTCTGTTGGTAATTTAGTCCTTGAAATGAACAGAGAGTGAATGAGACCTCAGTCAACAATCAACAATAAAGACTACTCCTGACCTGCATGTTAAATAGATGTATTTAATGAAAGGAAATTAAGAAGATTCAGGTGGCATTTTAAAATAAGATGAAAACTCACTCAAACAATGATTCTGAGCCAGGCAAAAAATGCCTTGCTATCATGATCCTTTTTAGACAGTTGGTGACTAAGTGGGGAAGAAAAGAAAGGGTTACACACCATATAGGGAGATAAGTATGGCTTATTTTTAAAACTGCATTTGTGTCACACAACTAAACATTAAAACTATGTGATCATAAAGATTCAGCTGCAAAATGTGTAGCTTTTGCAAAATTCATTGTAACCACTTTGAAGGGTTTCAAATACATACAATTTTTGTTCTTTATTGTCAAAGTGAAGTACAGAGGGGTTACAGTTTCATATGTAAGGCAGTGAGTACATTTCTTATCCAACTTGTTACCTCCATTAGAAGCAGAGTGGCTAAAGCCTGTCAGTGGCTCCCACCTATAATCTTAGATATTTAGGAGGCTGAGACCTGTAGGATCTCAGTTTGAAGTCAGCCTAAGATAAAAAAGTCCACCAGACTCCACCTCCAACTGATCAGCAAAAATGCCTAATTGGAGGCATGGTTCAAGTGATAAGGCACCAGCTATGATAGAGAAACGCAAGTGAGAGCTCACCAAGCCCCAGGTTCACACTTCAGGACTGTCACAAATGAGAGAAAGTAGACTAGTTACAGATAGCTATTTTTAAAGGTATAAAACTAAATTGTAATCCAATCCACAGAGCAATTTTTTTAATTCAAGCTAAAAGTATTCATTTCTAGCTACACCTTTCCCATCACCAGGGAAGATCCATATCATCTTGGAGCCAGCCAAGGAATTAAGAGCTCTGCAAGCCGACTTTGTCCCAAGAGGGAGCCACAAGGAGCTGAATCGCTGCGCGGCTGACCCTTCTGTTCAGAACATAACTGATGACTTCCAGCAAATTGAGGTTAAGCAGGTGTGTTTTGACATCATTTTGCTGCTGAAGCAAAACCAGCATTGATTTAATTGGTGCAATGAATCTGAGTTCTGGTAGAAATCATAGGCATGCAGTCCAAATAAGAACACTAGGATAGTCTTTCTACTTCTTGCCCTGACTGTGGTAAGTAAAGAAAAATCTTTTTGTTTTATTTTAAGGAAACAATCCATTTCTTAATTCTTTATGGTATACAAAAAAATAGACAAAACTGAAGAGCCAAAGAACACTATTTAAAGAATACTGTTCAAATTGAAAGACTCCAGGACTTAGCCTTCCTCATCCATGTCCTTATGAGAAGAACAGCAGTCAGCTCCCAATATCAGAAGGACATTCCGAGTATTAAAATGAATTAATATGTAAATAGAGCTCTTATAATAGTGTGTTGAACAAATTGGACAATAGATGTGTCTGTTGTCTTTTGTGTAGTTATCTATTTTTGTTTGTTTTATTTTGACAGAATGAAGATGAGATCCCAATAGTGCAGGCTAATGTAATTTAAATAGTATTAAATAATACCTCCCATTAGTGAGCATTTAAAATGTGCTAAATGTCATTTGTAAACTATTGCACTTACTTTTCACAATTGTCTATTGGTGGGTATTATTCTGTGGGTTTGTTTTTCCCCCCCCAATGTTATGGTTTGAAATTTAGAGGCTTAGGCAGATTAAGTAAATTGCTCAGGAGATCTTACAGCTGAAAAAGTGGCCACATCAGCATTTTCTCCAGGCAATTTGATTGAAGCAGCTGTTTTTAATAACTGAACTAAACTTCCAAAGCAAACAAACTAATGAAAGCAGGATTTATGGTGTCCAACATCAAAACATAAATTAAATGTGATCTAAATACATTATATCTCGATCTTAGATTCCACAGGCAAAGCCATGTGTGGCACAAATATGGCAAACGCACAGCTGTAACTACTATGTGGGCATTGCAAAGAGTTTAATATTTAATTAAGAATAAAATGGTAATCAATTATTTCAACGGGACTTCAGAGAATCTTCTTGTCCTTTAAGTACTTCTGCCTAAAGCCTATCAGGAAAAAAGAAGCACTGCTTAAGAAGTAGAACACTTGTGTGTTCTGTTTGAATCAAAGGAGAATCTGACGAAAACCTCAACACAGAAGTCAGTTGAGGGCCTCTATTCTTAGAACAAGGAACTAATACACAGCGGTTAAAACTCCTGAGATTGTGCTGATGTCATAGACTCCAAATAACCTACAGCCTGTCAATTACATTTTTTGCATGTTTGTTTTATGCTCCCTTTAAGTTACTTATCAAGAGTAAATAATTCAAACTGGTTGCCTGTGTCTCATTCCTATAATCCTAGCTACTCAGGAAACTGCAATATGAGGATTGTGGTTCAAGCCAGGGAAGAAAAGTCCATGAGACTCTTACCTCAAATCAACTACCAAAACAATCCAGAAGACAAGCTGTGTCTCAAAGTGGTTCCCCATTTGCCTTGAGCACAAACACTCAGGAACAGCCCCCAGGCCCTAAGTTTAAGTACAGGACCACGCACACACGCATACACACACATACACACAATCTTATTTCTGGCCTGTTTTGTTGTCTATGGAGTTTGAAAGGGCTGGAAGACTGTATGTTAAGTTAAACAATATTCCTTTCTATGAGTGATTGCTTTCTGTTGCTTTTATCCCAGTTCCTAGGCTTTCCCAGCGTCACATCTCTATTAACAGCACCTGTAGTGATGGATTGCTCCTTCTGTAAATACAGGTAGGACACATCCTTACAAAAGTTCAGCGACAAAGGTTCATTTGTGGTGGTGGAAAGAATCAGACCCCAAGCAAGGAAACTGGTACTTGATGACAGGACAGTGGAGAAAGGTTTCCACCATTTAGGATCTCTACAACATTGTATAAAATCCTATCAGTACCCAAGTGGGCATACTGGGCATGTTGGATCAAGTGGGCAGCTGCAGCCCTTGGCTTCCACCTGTAGCACCCATTGCCTTGGTTCTTAACTCTTTGGGCAATAAGTATAATAAGTCGGTATGGAATCCTATGTAAGGTTTCATTCTCAGCAATCCTTGAATACCTGTCACATTCTATAGGTCAGCTCTACAACTCTCTTTGTTTTCTCTAAGTCTCAACTAAAACTGAAAAAGTGACATAGAATAAATAGGTACAGAAGTAAAATTTAGGAAGCTTCTGTAAAGCCCTACATATACCTTGTGCATTTGAACTCTAAAAAGAATAAATAAAATTATCTTAAAAAAATTCCAAGACCCTTTCCATCCTTTTCATCCCCTAAGCTCAAAAAAGGTCCATAGCCTACAATCAAAGTATTACCTCAAAGATGTTGAGTTCAACTATCATAATGTGACTTTCTGGATTTTTAAAATTTAAATCTCAAATGCAACATTACCAAATCTCAAGGGTCTAAATACACTTTATTCTTTTTTTTTTCCACAGAAGATCATAGCCACTAGTACCCATGTTTGGCAGTGCAAAAGTATTACTTGAAATCACAGGCTTGGAAGTGGAGCTATGGCTCATAGTGATAGAGCATTAGCTTTGAACAAAACAGCTCAGGGACAGCACTCAGGCTCTGAGTTCAAACTCTACACCCGACAAAAACAAACCGCAACAAAAGAAATCACAGGCTTGTTTGTACTCAGACTAAGAATGAACTTTATTAAATGATGTTGTTAAAGTATGGAGCATGGTTGTCTTCACCAGACATCAGAATATAGTAAAAATATTTATAAGCCCCAACCAAAATCTGATTTATAGTCTCTACAAAAAGTTGTGGGTACCTATATTTGAAAAAAAAATATTCCTTATTAAGTAGTGACAATTGTAAGGTTTATGAAGGTAGGTAGCCGATGAAGAACACCAGTGAATATTCTGACAGGAGAGAGTTTATTCCCAAACTGCTGGCCTGTGGCCCAGATGAAGCCTGGCTGGAGAGAAGAGCTGACCCCCAGCCCGCTCGTGCCTTATTTAGGGCAGGGGCAGGGGCAGGGAGGTGTGGCCAGGTGAGAGGAGGTGGCCCCTCTAGGTATGCCAGTTACCTAGGTAAAGCAGGTACTGGGTAGAGACTTTAGACAGGCGGGGGCATCTGCATGGAGCCCACCCAGGGGCAGAACTTACAGCAACCTTCAAGCTGCTATCCTAACTCATTTTATTCTGTAGATAACATCTAAGCATATGTGCATACACATAAGTACATAAGTCAGAACAGACATATATGTACTTTCCTTTCATATGTCCATCATTTCCTATGTAGACATTGAAATATTTCCTTTTTCCTTTCATAGTTTAAGCAGATGAAACAATACCATATTTCAAAAAAATGCTGTCTTTGTGTGTTCCATGTGCTTAATAGGCCCTGCAAGGAAATGATTTGGTGGCTTTCTCAGTCATTAATGATCTCCCAGACACTAGTCCTGAAAATGAGAGCTCAAACCATGTGATTTTCTTGCCAGCTTTACCACTCACATTCTGAGTGATAACAAATCTCCGTGTCTTTGTTTGAAAATGAGAGACTGGGTATCTTTTAGAACCAATTTAGTCCCCAAATTAAATAACTGTGTTGAATGAAATCTAGGGAACTATGTAGGAAAGAGCAGATTTTAAGACAAATATCAGATCTCCATTTGTGTGTTCTCAACAGAACACAAAGAAAATAGTTGCAATCTCCAATGCCTAATTAATTCTCTGATTTGATTAAAAATCACATCTGATTTGATTTTTCAAAGGGCACTGAGACAGGCCTTACCAATGGTTCCAAGTGTGTGATCACCAGATGTTAAGAAAAGTGTCCTTCATGTTATAGTGAAAATTGAAGTGCAGAAGTAGAGTTTGATGTGACCATGGTTGATTTTAATTCTAGAAAAAGATGTTAAGTACAAACAGACAGACAACACAAATATGAAGTGATGAAGAAACAGCTCGGCTCTGATCAGATTCGGTAATCAGGGACAGGAGGCAAATGGATGGGAATGACAGATAAACTACAATGGTGGTGTGGTTAAGGAGTCTGATGAAGTACTTACTGCAAAAGTCGGATGCACTGGAAAAGAATTGGTCAAAGATTGTTGATGTAAATGCTCAAGGGGGGTGAATTGCTCATCAGGGTCATGGCTTTCAGCAACTCCATAAATTGGAATGAAGATATATACTTGACACTGAATGCATTTTTTTCCTTCTCATATTTGTGTTTGACAACAGGTTTTCATTTTCTCAATCTGCTAAGGGTGAGAAGAGACTGAAGTATCACGCATTAGACCCTGGAGTCAGAAGCAGGATGGAAAGAAACATCACACCAAGTGTGCCAGGCATCTTGTGATCATAAGAGGCCGGATTCGGAATGTGAGTCACAAGAAGGTGCAAGTTACATGTGTTGTTCAAGGATACAGAGGCAAAGTGCTAAAGAAATGCTGGCTTTAAAATGTGACTGAAATAGTGTAGAGCTGGGAGCCAGTAGCTCAAGTCTGTAATCCTAGCTACTCAGGAGGCTGAGATGAAAAGATCACAGTTGAACCCAGCAGTCGCTAAGTCAGGGATACTCTTATCACCAATTAACTACCTCCTCAAAAAGAAACAAAAAAAACGGAAGTGGAGATGTGGCTCAAATGGTGGAATGTTATCTCTGAGCCAAAAAGCTCATGGATAGGCCCTGAGTTCAAGCTCCAGGACCAGCACACATACACACACACACACACACACACACACACACACACACACACAACATAGTTGCAGACATTCACATAATG
The DNA here is from genome assembly GCF_023159225.1 of Perognathus longimembris pacificus. Taxonomy (NCBI): domain Eukaryota; kingdom Metazoa; phylum Chordata; class Mammalia; order Rodentia; family Heteromyidae; genus Perognathus; species Perognathus longimembris. The sequence continues at coordinate 54,347,152 of NC_063162.1, forward strand.
TGCAAGATACTCTTAAATGCATAAGATACTTTTCTATATGTATTGCTGAACTTACGTTATGTTAAAATGCATGGACTGATTGCTAAACTATGGAACCAACCCAGATGCCCCTCAGTAGACGAATGGATCAGGAAAATGTGGTACATATACACAATGGAATTTTAAGCCTCAATCAGAAAGAATGACATTGCCCCATTCATAAGGAAATGGAAGGACTTGGAAAAAATTATACTAAGTGGAATGAGACAGACCCAAAGAAATATGGACTCTATGGTTTCCCTCATAGGAAAAAATTGGTACAAGTTTAGGCTAATCACAGCAGAGGATCAGAAGAGCCCAATAGCTATACCCTTATGAACACATAAGATGATGCTAAGTGAAATGAACTCCATGCTATGGAGTATTATATCACTGTTGTAATTACTTTCAACATGCCATGCGAAACCACAGCTTTTTTTGTTGATGATCCTCTTTGTATACCCTTCCTGTGGTTGTCCCCATGCTATCACTGTATCTCATCTGAGTACACTGGATACTGTATATACTGGTATTAGATCTAGGGAAGGGAAAGGGAATATCAAAATCGAGAGTCAAAGGATAAAAAGACAAATAACCCCAAAAGCAATACTTACAAAACTATTTGGTGCAAACCAACTGAAAAACTCATGGGGGGAGAGGGAAAGGGGAAGGGGCAGAAGGGAATGAGGGATTTAAAAAAATGCATGGACTGGAGAAACATTGCATTCAAACAACCCAGGAAAATATTTGATTTTTATTCATCTAAATTTGTGGCTCTGGTTACATTTGCTTAGCACCTGGTTTCCTGCCTCAGCAAAAAAATAAATAAATAAAAATACAGCTGGCAGCTGTATTTTTGGGTGGTTGGTTTTTATAAAGCTTTGTTCTTTATTGTCCAAATGCTCCTCTTGAATTTCTAGAGGCAGAAACATTTCAACCAGTGAAGATAGAGGTAGTTTGGGTTCATAAAAGGCATAGCCCTTCAATACATACTCTTTAAGTGGATCGAGTTGAAAGGTTTCTCCTGACAGAGTCTCCTGAAGATGGTCAGTGGGCAACTCCATCTCAACATGTCCACAAAGGAAGAACAGCATCTAAGTGCTTATGTCCTAAACCCCACTTGTCCACAGGTATATCAGCAACAGATGTGATGGAGGATCACTCTACTCCCTCAGGCAGAAAGAAAAGCTACCCTTTCTAGTAAAGATACTCAAAGATAAGATCCAATCTGTGGGTGCTGTCACCTAGATTTCTCTGTGTAAACAGCACATGTAGGGTGTCAGGTAGAGGAAAGTGCTTAGAATGAACACAAAGGTCTGGCTGGGAAATAATACTTAGGAAAAAACAACAGCCTGAGACTCTTTCTCTATACTTTTCAAAAAAGTCCACAGAGGGCTTGGACCCAAGCCAGCACACATAATGTCTGCAATACTATTTATTGCACTCTTATTGAGGCAAAAGGTTCTCAGGGTGGGTACTTGGTAAGCTGTCAAGAGGAGAAGTAATTGGAGGAAGGAGCCATTTTCCTAGTTAGTAAGCAGATCAGTATTTAGAGTGTTCTGAGGGCTCAGCCCACCAACCATTCATATCCAGTACCTAATTTGACTTGGATAGCATCTTTATGGAGGAGATATTATTATTGATTTCAGTGACTATACTGAAAGGCTTGGGGGTGAAGGGGAAAAGGTAAATCATGTTGATTGCATGGCCCTTTCCCCACAAAAGCCAGGACGATAGTCTACTATACAGGTATAATTTATGCACATTGAACAGTGAAGGGAACAATAAGTGTACAGCTTGAAGTATAATGAACCATCCAGGAGATAACATGATGCGAGATAAACTGTTCAAAAAGAAAACCACTGACTTGAATACTAAGCAATGACCAGATGTGTCCCCCAACGCGTCTGTACATGTGGGAGACAAGAGCACTGGAGAAACTGGAATTGTGACCCATTTGCAAGCAATGTCTGTTGTTATTAGAGAAGAATGATAGATGGAAAAAATAAGCTGAACACCCATGAAATCAGTAGCTTGCTTTTCTTACACCTGGGTTTAGAATTTTAATTCTTAGGACAAGGGGTAACAAATGTAAGGCTTTGGGGGCAATGGATAAATTCTGTTTTTGATCAGTGGGATGTGTTTAACTTCACCAGCTACCCAGCACTATCTAGACCTTATTTTTATTCCTTGGGCATTCTTGTTTAATGCTGATGTGCTATTGACTTGCCAAATTCATATAAACATATAAAGTAACAGAAAATAAAGGAAATGTGGTAATTACAAAAATATTCCATTGTCATTAGTATTGATAAAGGGTTAACTAGGCATGGTTAATGCAATTAAACAATTCGGTATATTTGAAATGGTGCCAGGGAGGCTGAGAGGCAAAAACACTGTTAAACCAGAAGTACCGATTAATTACTTTATTGGACCATTAAACATCTGGCTTGCTTTTGTTACTCAATAAACTTAAACAGTTCATTAAAAACCAATGAAACATGACAGAAAAAATTAGAGGCTTTGCTTTCCTATTTCCTTTGAGTTTACCTATAAGTTAGATGTTTTTGTTTTCTTTGGGACTCCTGCCCCTCCAAGTCAAATGGAAAGTCAAAGACTTTGCTAAGTGATGGGAAATTCTATGCCCCAGATCAAAATAGGGAGTTGCAAACCTAGAACTCTTTAGTGACTGCAAATAAAGCACTATTGCTGAAGTAAGTAGAAAAGGAAAACCTTTCTACAATATATATTAGCTATACCCTTTCTGGAATTAATTTACAGTTCCAATGCTGATATTTTGGGGATCTATTCCTCTCAGCATACTATATGACTACCATAAGGGCATTGAGACAACAGTATTCTGATTTACAATAACATATATAATTTTAAATTTAAAAATATATATTATGCGTTCATATATAAGCTAACACTGTAAGTAAATTACTAAAGACCACCATACTAACAAATCACTATAACATTTTATTTGTCTTCAAATCTACATCCATATTGATAGCCATGTCTCTATCTAAAACTATAGGTTCTAGGTCTATATATATCTATATCAATATCTAGGTCTATATATATCTATATCAATAGGTCTATACATATCTATATCAATAGGAACATATTGTGCAGGCCATTCTAAATTTTTATGTCTTAATTTCATTTGTAAATCTATTCAGTATTAGAATCTTTATGGGTAGATAGCGTTTTATTTATTATTAAATGCATTAATTCCTATTGCAAGTGTATATTTTTCTTAATTTTCCTAATTATAAATCCACTCTAGCGAAAATTTCTTGCCAAATATAATTTGAGGCTTGGACTATTATGTACTTTGGATTAATTCTGAACAGCAAAATAGCTGGTTACTATTAGGTACCCAAGAATTCTGTGCTCATTGCCAGACTGGAAAGCATTAATTGAATTGAATGAATTAAATTAGTAAAAGTAGCAATTAGTGATCATTTAAGCCATATGGATCCTGGTTCCACTGTGAGCTGGCCGAAGCAGAGGCGTAAGTACTGAGTGTCTCCATTTCTACATGCTAAAACAGAATCGGTTGGGCATGGTGGCTCACACCTATAATCTCACCTACTGAGAAGGCAGAGAGATGATCAGGAAGATCACAGTTGGAAGCTAGCCTGGGGAAAAAGTGTGCAAGTTTCTGTCTCGATCACTAAAATGGAAATGTTGGCTCCCACCTGTGTTCCCAGCTACATAGGAGGCTTTGGCCCAAGGTCTGGGGAATGGTTCAAATGGTAGAGCACTTGCTGTGTGAGTCCATAGTACGAGCTGCCAAAAAATAACGTTTAAATTCAACAACAGAGTCAAAGACTGATAGACAGCATTTACAGTAAAAACTAGGCTGCAAATAGTATCTACGGATGTCACAAGCAGAGGAAGCCGAACTTCAGTGGCCACAGACATAATCAGTATAAATGTGGAAGCAGACAAGGTAAATCCCAGAAGTGGTTTTTAGACATGATAATTCTTTGACTCAGCAGTCTCTCAGACTAGCCCCGAGATGCTCACTGCCTAGCGCGGAGGACCAATGTGACATCAGAATCCATCACATGGTAAAAGAAAATGTCAAGGACAAGAAGATTGTAAAAAAGACTGAAAAGGCTAGTTGATCAGCTCTCAAAGTCAACTTGCTAGAAGTCTAGGAGAATGAACCTACAAAGAGAGGATGTCACTGACCAATATAGGAGTGATATTATAAAAAGTAAAGAAAAGCTCCAGGTTGAAAAAAATGAAGGGGAGAAAAGGCCCAGACATTTCATAAAGCAGCCCAGCATAATAATGAAATGGAGTGAAGGGAACAGAAGAGGGCGCTCTGAGAAACAAGAACAGCAACTCCGAACCATGCTACCTCCTGGGAGCTCAGGATATTACAAAAATAATTAACAAGGCAAGTCTTGGGGCCATTTTCATACTAAGTGAAAAGATAGGCGATCATAAAAGGAACAATTGCATTCTCATGTAAAATAAAAACACAGCAGAAAGGCATCCAAGAGTAAAGAGAAAATCCAGGCCTTGAAAATGTGAAGACATTACAAAAGCATTTCAAAACATGATAGACACATGGGAATTCAAATTCTCCAAACCTCAGTGGTGATAGCAGAGGTTAGTTGGTACATAATTTGAAATAAATGAATATGTTTAAATGGAAATAGATTGAGAAATAACACAGAGTGATTTAACACAATTGATAATGCCATAAAAAGCATGAAATAAAGATGAAACTTTAGAAAGTTGCAAGTAATGAGCACTCATCTTACAGAGAAGAATGTTAAAGAATAAAACAAAAAAAGAAATAAATGCTAAAAATTACAACTCACATAAACTTCCTTGTAAATAAAAAATATGTTCAAAGTGTATACTAAATTCCATACCACATATTGATAAGAGCAACCCAGGATGTAGCAAAATGACTAGGATTTATGGAATAGGGAAAAGTCGTTTGCCCTTTACAGACTAGCATGAGAAAACTGTGATATTTATTTTGTTGTTGCTGTTGTATTTTTTTAGTCTTTTCCTTTTTGGCAGTTGGGATGCTGCATTTGCTAGGAAAGCATGTTGCCACTGAGCTACATTCTAGACTCAGACCATGATATTTGCAAAAGAAAGAAAATCACAAGGAGAGATCAGAAAAACCATAGTATACTTACATCTTTAAGGGAAAAAATTAGTAGGATTTTATATCCAGCAATACTGTCAAGCCTAAAAGCTACATACACAAACTTGTAAATATTTAGTAATATCATTTCCATAATACTGAAGAACTCACTAGAAAATGAACTTAGGCAGTCAAAACCACTTTTGTTTTTAAAAGGCATCTATAGGACCTGGTTATGATCATTAAATTACTTGTAGGACTATGAATAAATTAGGCATCAAAAAACACATATAGCTTGGTTATAGCTTGTGCTCAGGCAATGTAGATATTATTGTGAGTCTAAAATAGGGGAAGCATGAGCAGAATTTAGAAAAAAATAACTTGCTACTCACCTTGGTATATTGTTAGTTGTAGATTTAGCACCGTTGCTCAGGTATGGCTGTATGTATAAATGGCCAGAAAGTGATATATAACTAGAAGATTTTTTTAAAAGTCTACCATCCAGTGTACATTTAACCAGTCTTATCAGAATGAGATTAGACAAGATACAAAAATAGTTGTATTAATAACTGCCCCAATGGCTCGCATTTGTAATCCTACCTACTCAGAAGGCTGAGATCTGAGGATCCACTTTTGAAGCCAGTGTGGGAAGAAAGGTACTTGCGACTCTTATTTCCAATTAATCACAAGAAAAGATCAGAAATGGAGCTAAGGCTTAATTGGTAAAGCACTCGATTGAGCACAAAAGTTCAAAGACAAAACCCAGGCCCTGAGTTCAAGCTCCAGGACTGGCACAAAAAATATGTTAATAACTGATCTTAATATGAATTTGAAAGCTCTATGGACTCCTGCATTCTATCTGTATGTATATGTACATTTAATTAGTGTGCATAACTTATTTGCCCTCTTGATATAAGTGGACTAGAAACAATAACCAATAACTTAGGAATGATAATTCTAGTCCACATTTTGCTCTGGAAGCACAATGTCCCATTGGAGAAACAGCTTCTTACAGAGATATGAGTGGACTCATATCTGATGCAAAAAGGGCACATCTTGATAAAAACAGAGTTAAGAAACCCTGGGTTGGAGATTTAGCTCAGTGGAAGAGCACTTGTCTGGCAAGTGCAAGGCCCTGAGTTTGGTTCTTAGCTCTGGGGAGAAAAAAAAAAAGAAGAAAGAAACTCTCTGAAATTAGCATGCTGACAATGTCAATGTCAAGAGTCCTATCTGCTCAGAAGATTTGAGGATCACAGTTCAAAGCTAGCCCACCTAGAAAACTCTATGAAACTTTTATCTCCACATAACTAGGGAAAAGCCAGAAGTGGAGGTATGGCTCGAGTGGTAGAGTGTCAGCCATGAATGGAAGAGGTAAGGGAGAGCAGCAGGCCCTCTCTGAGTTCGAACCCCAGTAATGATACACACACACACACACACACACACACACAGACACACACACACACACACACCAAGAGATAATCAGAAGAAGCTTCACTGACACAAAGAAGGGAACTTCAGAAGAGTAATAATTTTGATTTATTGAAATTTATCAAATATCTTTAAATCAGTAAGTACATAAGAATGTTAAACACATAGTAATAAATAAAAAGCTGGATAGGAAAATGTAGTATTTCATAAAGATAAAAAATTTTAAGTCAATCACATTCTTGTCAATACTATATGAATTGTGCATGCCATTGGGTAACCAGCTACTAGTAGACGGATGTGTCATTACATACATTTATCCTAATTGATGAGAAAGAAGTTATAAAAATTGAATACCAGCATGGTCACAGGCACAGTCCAAATACATCAATGAATTTTGGCATTCTTTCTCTCCCTCCCTCCCCTGTATCACTCTCTCTATTAGCAATACCTTAGATTACTTTGCATTTCTTTGATTTCAATACAAGTGAATTTTTCTCATGCATATTTATTAATATCTGATTTTAGCTTTGAGGTAGTTTTCTTTCAAAGCCTTTTTATCTATATAATCATACTTGGTGTTTAATTTCTAATTGATTTGAAATGGCTTTTCTTGGTTCAGTCTTGATGATTTTTTCCATGTTTTTAATTAGAATCACTTAGTTGTACAAGGGAGGGGGGTCACTTATGACATATTCATATATGTGTACAGTGTGCCTTGATCACTCCTCAAACATCTCATCAAGCTTTCCATTTTTCCATTTTTCCATTTTCATATGTATGTAAAACATTTTGACCACATTCACTCTACTTCACCTCTTTCTCACTATAGCCACACCCTGGGCAAAACCTGTTTTACATTTCTGTCATTTTTAAAAAATCAAATGTATGTTAAAACCAGGCTTTGGTGGCTCACATCTGTAATTCTAGCTACTCAGGAGACTCAGATCTAAGGAACTTGGTTTGAAGCTAGCCCTGGCAGGAAAGTCTGTGAGACTCTTATCTCCAGCTGGAAAACTGGAATTGGTATGAACTGGTATTAGAACTAGGGAAGTGAAAGGAAATATCAAAATCGAGAAACAAAAGACAAAAAGACAAATGACTCCAAAAGCAATACTTGCAAAACCATTTGGTGTAAACCAACTGAACAACTCATGGGGGGAGAGGGAAAGGGGGAGGGTGAGGAGGTAACAAACAGTACAAGAAATGTACCCAAGGCCTAATGTACGAAACTGTAACCTCTCTGTACATCAATTTGACAATAAAATAAAAAAATTATAAGCAAAGGAATAAACTACTAAGAAACAAAAAAGAAAAAAGAAAACTGGAAGTGGTGCACGTGGCTCGAAGTGGTAGGGTGTTAGCCTTGAGCAAAAGAACCTCAGAGACAGCACCCAGGCCCTGAGTTCAAACCCCATAACCAAAAAAAAGTATGTTAATTGTTCTAAGTTGTTCCTCATGAAATCTGACACATGCATATACAATATTTAATTAGATTTACTCCTTGGCTTCCTCTCACTTTCTCCATCCCCAGTTACACTTATTATTGAACAGTTTTTAGTTTTTCCATCTTTATTCACTGATCCAATGTATCTTTATTATTCATCCTCTAATATTCCCTTCCTTTCTCCACAATCACTTCAGTTTGCCAATTGCAAACAGGTGTGTGTGTGTGTGTGTGTTTGTGTGTGTGTCTGTGTCTGTGTGTCTGTGTGTGTATGATCCTTGTGTGTTTAGATATACATTTCCTTTAGAACTAGCATGCACATATGATGAAAAACATATGTTCTTGTCCTTCTGCACATGTCTGAATTCTCTTAACGTTCTTCTTATCTCCACTTCCACAAGCCTCATTGTGCTGAGTTCCTGGTAAACATCTGCTCACATCATTGTCTGGATTCTGGAGTTGAGAATGCTGAGTGGCAGAGCATGCATACGTTCAGCTTTAGTATGTGTATGTGTTTCTAGAGAGGTAGATAATTATTGATATTCTAGATACTCAAGGATATTTGGCACTAATAGTTATTTTAGACATTACATCATATGGCCTTAATTCACATTTCTATGACAACTAGGGAGGTCAGTACAAGTTCCTACAAGTTTACCAGACATTTTGAAGCCATTCTTGTTATGTGCCTCCAGATCTTTGGTTTTTTAATCTATGTGGTTGGTTTTTCATAAAATTCATTTGCATGTGTTTTTTCATGTGTTTTGAATAATAGTGCCTTTTTAGGAGTTTATACTGCAAGTTCAATCGTCAAAACAAGGCATGAATCTTTTGTCAGCTCTTTGCCAAACTATTTTTGATGCTAACTTAAGTGGTATTGTTTCTTAAATTTAAGTTGCTCTTTGTTGATAACTTGTAAACTGAGAAATAAAAATTCTTCTTTTGTTGATCTTATATACAGCTACCTTTAGTAACTTTTTTGCCTTCAATAAATTTATTAGTAAGTCCTAAGTCCTAGCTACCCATTCTTCTGAATTTTGTTCAATTCCATTGTGTGATCTGCAAAATTAAGTCTTATTTTTTTACTTTTGTGTAATTTACCATCTGTTTCCTGGTTTGTGACACTGGCAAATAACCATACTATATGCTTCATGAAAGTTATAATAGCAGAAAAAAATGTTTCATACGATTCAGTTAAAGTATCAAATTTTTGACAGTATTGGCATTTAAACTCATGTCTTCTCATATATTTGGCTTGTCTGCTAGGCTGGATGGAGTACTACCATTTGAGCCAGGTGTCCAGCTTTGCTTTTAGCTGGTTATCCTGGGGATGAAATGTTGTTGACTTTTTTCCCCCTAGGCCAGCTTCAAATTATATTCTCTAGATCTCACTCTTCTGAGAAGCTAAGGTTGCAGGTGTATGCCACTGGCATTCAACAATGTATTCTCTATTATATCAAGGAGTTCCTCATGTATTTTTGGCTTACTAAGAGTTTTTATAATGAGTAAGATTTTTATGATGACCAAGTTTTATATTTTGTTGTTACTATGGCAAATGTTATGATTAACGTTTAAAAATTTAAACTAATGTTTCCTTTCTGGAAGGAACAATTTAATGTGCTAACCTTTTAAAAATTATACTGTATTTGATTTGCAAATATTTTCTTTAGAAAACTTTTATTCAAGTTTATGAGTAATTGGCCTATAATTTTCTTGTAATATCCTTGTCAGGAATTGCTTTTAATGTACTTTTGGCTCCATAAAATATGTTAGAAATTATAATGGGTTTCATGCTGTCCTCAAAAAAATGACTATTATACTAACAGCCCTAGAATGTGACCTCATTTGGAGAAAGGTTATAATTATATTAAGTGTCTAGATATGTGTGTATATATGCATATATGCAAATATGTAATGATTTTCTCTATGGTTTTCTTATTCTTTGAGATGAATTCTTATGTTAGTGTTTTCTTATTGATTTTGCATTCTTTAGTTTGATACTAATCTTTCATAAATTGTTTTGGAAAAATCTTCAGAGTTTATAATGTCTTTGCATTTTTTTATGTAAACTGGTAGAGTTCTTAACATCTAATTTATCCAATTATTACCTTATGATATTGAAGATGAAAGCAAATTGTCAAATGATAAGCACCTTAGGAAACTTTAAAAATACACAAAATGATTTTCTCTGCTTCAAAGATCCTACTTAAACAGGAACAAATCACATAAACAATTCAATAATAAGAGGGAAATGCAAGAATTTGTTTAAAAAATTGTATCTCATGTCAATAGGAAAAACCATGAGAATTAATATTGGACTCAAATACCAAAATAGTCAATATTCAAAAATTGAAAATACTGTAAAGATATATTGAAAAGGTGACCTGTCTTTCAGCTAAATGGAACCCAGGAAACAGCAACACTCATTACCTGGGAGCTTGTTAGAATTTCAGAATCTCAGGATCTAGCCACCCTCAAGATCTAGCTGAGTAAGAATCTGTTTCTTAACAAGACCCCTAGGTGATTTGTATACTATTAAAATTCAAATAGCAATAGTCAAATGTCTTGCTTGTGAAACTGAAATGTGTTAGTACTCCATGGGAAAATAATTTAGCAATGTTTTCAAAACAAAGCACTTACATGAATCTATTCATGGCTTATTACATTTTTTTAAAAATCCCAAGTGCTTAGCAACTATTAAAAACAAGATATACCCATGTTAATTCAGTGAAAACTTTTATAACTCATGTATTGCACTATTTTTGATCAGTTACAAGATTATGTCTACTATGCAATCATCAAATTTATGTTTAAATATAGCAAAGAAATGTCAATTCTCCATAGAAAATATTCTGGATGGAAGGAATGTTTTCATTTATTACCGTTACTATGTACAAACATATTGTAATCATGATTTTAATAAATTCTAATATTTAGAGATCTTTCTAACAACAGAATACCAGAGCCCAATAAAACACATGGCATTGATTGTATTTTGTGTGGTGCTTATGTCTGATTTCTGGCTGAATGACTGTCATCTCTGTTTTCCAAATATCATATATTCTAACTGTAGATGTGATAACAATCTCGTATTTTATTTTCTTTTTTCTTGTTTATTGCCAAAGTGACAGTTTAATCTCTTATTTTTTCTATTCACCTGTTTGTCTTACTAGTTCCTGACTAACATACTTACTGTATGTATGGTGCTTCCCACACATGATCTAGTAACACAGGCTCCTTGCCTTGATCTCAAGATATCACTCAAATCAAACCCCTGCTCTCCTAGGAAACTCTGCTAAGAGAAGGGTATGATATAGCAGGCACCAAGTGCTAGGTTCTCTTGATTTTGTTTTTGATTTTGATTTTGATTTTGTTGTTGTTGTGCTAGTACTTGCACTTGAACTCAGGACCTCATTGCTCTGTGGTTGGTTTTTACATTCAAGGCTGGTACTCGAGCCATAACTCCACTTCCAGTTTTTTTTCTGGATAGTTGGAAAGATAAGAGTCTTCTGATTTATCTGCTTCCTCTGGCTTTGAGCTTCAATCCTCAGATCTCAGTCTACTGAGTAGCTAGGACTACAGGTATTACAGCTGTGAGCCACCAGCTCCTGGCTTTCTACCTGCTTTCTGGTTTAGAAACACACAGGACATGGGCAGTACTTGAAAGAGATTTTTTTAAGTTCTTAACCAAAAAGAATGAAACCTGAAAACAACAAGTTTCAAGAGAGATCTGAGATCAGAAAAGCAAAATTAAGGATTCAATCTGGATCTGACTTTTTAAAAGACAGTATAAATCTGAATACAGCCACCTTTTAAAATATGCCCATGCCACTCACCACTCTAGTCTTCTTAGCTACTGGCATCGTTCTCATTTCCCTCTGGTTTCACTGAAGGTAATTAGAGCAGAAGTTTGTGTTTCTATGATTTATGAGGTTTTCAAGAAAAACTGAGCCTTCTTGAATTGTGGGATTGGGCAGAAAATATTGGATAAACACACGAGGAAACAAGAGCAGAACAATTCTACAATCCTCTCAGTCTTTGAGAGCTTTTTCTCTCCTTAAATAATTGACAAGAACGTACACACTGGACAGGCTTTTTCGGCCTTTTGCAGTTCTAATAAAGATGAATGAAGAGGGTAAAGGCACAGTAAAGCAGAGAAAGAGGCAGATAAGAAAACAGAAACATTTCAACAGCTCATATAACAAGTCTTTCTGTAGTGAAAGGAGAAGCAGTCATAAAAAAATAGCTGATATAAAACAAGAAATGTGCTAACTTTTGAACATTATATCTATGGAGCAATGACAAATGCGAATTTTGCGTTTGCAAAGGAATGAGTAATGCCTGACTTTGGTATTTTATGATCAGGATGTGAAGTTGTGCAACAATGACTTGCCTTGCTGTTATTAAATCTCTCGTGCAAAGCTGAATAGAGTAGCCAGAGTGAAGAAAAGAATTTCTTCCTGCAGTAGAAAAAGTTATAAAACTCATAAGTTTTCATCAGCAGCTCTAATTGGCAGATGGCATTATTCGGATTAGATATAGGAAGGAAAATATACAATGGGAAAAATGATCAACCAGACTACAAATTAAATTTAGAAAAAGTCTCCCATTTTTTTGCCTGTGCCTCCCTCTCTTCCTATGGTTTCCTTCTCCCTCTAGATCACTCTTGATGTGGTTTGTCTTTCTCTACATTAAATAAACATCTTCTAACATTCTTCTACTCAGTAATGAAGTATTTTTTTCCCAGTCCTGGAGCTTGAATTCAAGGACTGGGCATTGTCCTTGAAATTGTTTGCTCGAGGCTTGAGCTCTACCACTTGCGCTACATCCCTACTTCCAGCTTATTGCTTGTTAACTGGAGATAAGAATCTCATGGACTTTCCTAATTGGGCTAACTTTGAACTTCAGTCTTCAGATCTTACCCTCCTGAGTAGCTGGGATTGCAGGCCTCAACCAACAACGCTTAGCAGCAATAAAGTATTATTAATATTACACACATGTACTGGCAGATATACATTATAGGATTTAATTGTAAATAATATTCTATACACATTTTGTTTTCTAAAGCAAGCGCTTAATTTCCAGGCTGATTTAAAAGTATGCATCATCATTGCCAATAGTTGTATTTCATTGTACCAATGCATTATATGGTTCTTAATATTTCAAATATATGACATTAATACTACAATATTACATGACATTAGTACTATAATATTATGAGCAAGTATATATTTAATACATTTGTACACACATCATCTTACACTTCATCAGACTCTTCTATAGAAATGTCTAAAATCATTATTAATTTGCCAAAGGAATCTTCATACTTTAAAAGACTTTGTATATATTGTTATGTAGTTTTTGCACAAAACTATTTTCCAAGTTAATTTATCATTAATACTCCTGGTATTTACTAAAAGCAATAGCTGAACTGGGTGCTGGTGGCACATGCCTGTAATCCTAGCTACTCAGGAAACAGATATGAAGACTACAGTTCAAAGCCAGCCTGTGCAGGAAAGTCCATGAGATCTTATCTCCAGTTAACCACCAGAAAACTAGAAGTGGAGCTTTACTAAAGTAAAGCTGTGTTAGTCTTGAGCTAAAGAGCTCAGAGACAGCTCCCAGGCCCTGAGTTCCAGCCCCATGGCCAATTAAAAAAGCTGTCACATTTTAATTCCTTCATCTGTAACTGTATTATTATTATAGTTTATACTTTCTTTTAAAGACAAAATCTCACTATTCAGCACAAAGGGGTCTCAAACTCTTTATCCTTCTGACTCACCCTCCCAAGCACTGAGATTATAGGTACCACCATATCAAGCTTAATATATATGCGAGACAAGGAAAAATAGGGTGTAGTTTTGCTATTTTAATACTACATTTGTGCATGCAACATTCCTATCAAGATTATTTTCATTTTGAAATACAGATTGAAATACTAATTGCTCTATCATTATTTTTCAAATAAAAGCTGGAAAGCGAAGGTAATCAAAACATAAAAACTATATATAATTATAGATGGTGGATGATTAAGTAAAAACAGGTACTTTTCATTACAAGTCCAATGAGGAAAAAAATTTTTTTTTGCTGTTAGCAACAATAGTCTTTTTTTTTATTTTAAGTTTTTATTATCAAACTGAATTACAGAGAGGTTACAGTTTCATACATTAGGCATTGGATACATTTCCTGTACTGTTTGTTACCTCATCCCTCATTTCCCCCTCCCCCCTTCCCCTTTCCCTTTCCCCCTCATGAGTTGTTCAGTTCATTTACACCAAACAGTTTTGCAAGTATTGCTTTTGTAGTTGTTTGTCTTTTTTTACCCTGTGTCTCTCGATTTTGGTAATCCCTTTCAATTTCCTAGTTCTAATACCAGTATAGACGGTTTCCAATATACTCAGATAAGATACAGAGATAGTGTAGGTACAACCATAGGAAGATGATACAAGAAGATCATCAATAATAGAAGCTACAGTTACACATGGCACGTTGAAAGTAGTTACAACTGTGATATTACAATCGTTTCCATAACATGGAGTTCATTTCACTTAGCATCATCTTATGTGTTCATAAGGGTATAGCTATTGGGCTCTTGTGATCCTCTTCTGTGACTTGCCTAAACCTGTGCTAATTATTCCCTATGAGGGAGACCATAGAGTCCATGTTTCTTTGGGTCTGGCTCACTTCAATTAGTATAACTTTTTCCAAGTCCTTCCATTCAATGAGAAATTTTTTTAAATGACATTCCTCAATCCATCATCAACTTCCATGTTGGATATAACTTCTCTTGTGATGTGGAGGAATCTTAAATATGGGGAAATTGTGGTTGTTTATAAAAGTACATTAAAGCCAGGTGCTCCTAGCTATTCAGGAGGCTGAGGTCTGAGGAGTGTGGTTCAAAGCCAGCTCTGGCAGGTAAGTCCATGAGACCTTTATCTCCAAATAACCACCTGAAACCAGAAGTGGTGCTGTGGCTCAATGTGATAGTGTGTTAGCCTCGAGCAAAAAGAGCTCAAGGACAGTGCCCAGGCCCGAGTCCAAGCCCCAGAACTGATCCCCAAAAAGTACTTTTACAAGGAAAATGTCGGGGCTACCAAAGCAGGAGATAATTGCAGAATGATTACCGGCCAGGTTTTAGATATTAATCTGGCTATAGAGCCAAGAGAGAGCTGAGGAAAAACAGCCGGGAAACTGCAGTGGAGATGTAGCATTCCTCACGGACGTGATCCATGACTTTCTCCTTTTCCTTTTCCTCTTCCACTTCTCTTCTTCCTCCTCCTCTCCCTTTTCTTCCTTGTCCTCCTCTTCTTTCCCCTTCCCCTGCCCTTCCTCCTGCGCCTCCTCCTGTTGCTCAGGCTGTAGTACCCTCTAACTGCTCTGGTGTGGTGAGAAGCACCCCTTGATGGGACCTCCTTTCTAAGAGTTGACAGTGGATTTCCTCTCCCAAGTCCAGTAGCATGAAAGGAGATAACCTTTGGACCATTAAGAAGGACCTGGCCCCACCTCCTACCCCATCCTAACTCCAAAAAAGTATATTCTCTATGGGAAAGATTGGGCAAGACTGAAAAGGAAGAGGAAACAGCAGAGGTGCGGGATGATAGGCCCACGGAGGAGCAAAACTGAAGCTCCCTGGAGGAAAACGGAGGTACCGATGGGGTCCCAGAGGTGCAAATGACTTTGTGGGTCATGGTGCAAATGAAGATGGGGGAACCCAGCAGCTGAAGTGGACCAAGAATGGAGAAAATAGGCTGAGAATGGTGAGGAGAACAGATACAGGTGAGGCTGGCTCCTAAACACTCAATGGTGTTTAGAAATCTCATGCCGTCATTTTCTTTAACCTAATAGCCTTGTCTAAGGTCAAAGCGATGACCGGCCCCTCTGTCCCGGTGTCTTGAGCTCACGCTCATGGTTCCTTGTCCTTCCCAGGTTTGCTAACTCAGATCCCCTAGGTCTCCTACCACTTTCACTTTAATGTTCCTCCGAGTGTGCTACTCCATCATTTTCACTTTGATCCTCAACATCTCTTTGTGACCTAACAATAAATAGTGTGGTTCTTTCCATTATTACATGCTTGCAATTGTGTCTTCACTCACTGCAAAGGCAGCCTCACTTTATTTGAAGAAGCAGAGAGCAGTTAGAGTTAGAGTTCTGCGCCTGCACCCCACATCAGAGTGCCCTGCGGGACTGGCCAACGCCAGTGTAACACTGAGATTTTGCCAGTTCCAATTGATATGTCAAATGGGTCCTCTGGACAAATAGTGTAGCAATCTTAATAATACTTGTTGTGTGCAAGTAGATACTGTGGGTTACTTTGTGAACAGCTTGATTTGAGGACTTTTATTCTTGAAATAAACAAGTCTTTATTAAGCCAGAAAATTAGAGAGGAAAATAAATAAAATAGAAAAAGTAATAATAACTCTATGGGATTCCTGAATAATGGCATCTCTTTGGGAATAGACTAATGGGAAAATTCAAAGACACAAACTTATTTAAAGCAATCAGTCTGCATGATTTATAAACTGAAATGGCTCTATACAAAGAAACTAGAATGTTCTGAAATGATGAATAAATACTTGGGATATAAAATGTAAAATACAACATTACTAACAGAATAATGACTAAACAAACATGATCGTCAAAAACTAATAAATAAATGACAATAAAATAGAAAGCCCAATGATTCTAAAATGGCAGTATTAATTTTTTTAACCTCAGGAGTAAGTAGAAAGAAAATACTTTAGAGTAACATACTCTCATATCACTTTAGTCAAGCAAACATATCAAAAGTATGGCAGTAACAGTCATTATTTCTATGAAAACTACTAGCTTTGAGAAGAAGAAAACAGACATGCTTATGGGGGTGGGAGGAAAGGTGGTTGGTGTGCAAAAAGTAAAAAGAAAACAAAATAAACGCTATATCAAGTTGTGAAATGACCTTAGTGAAGTGACACCTCCAACTAGCAGATTGCCAGTTACTACAAATAAAATCAAGTGTTGGCAAGGATGTGGGGAAGCCAAATGTCTCAGGCACCATTGGTGAGAATGTGAAATAGTCACCACTGTTGTGGGGGAGGAGGGGTGGGCACAAAGGCAGAGGGAGCCTTGAGCTTTCAGGACTTGTTCAAGCCCAGGGACTGGTCCTGCCACCTACCTGATATAGACCCACAGAATATTAATCTTGATGACTAAGCACGATCATGGAAGTTGAAATTATCATCATTTTTAACTTGATCTTTCACTTCTCAAGTTTTTCTATCCCTTGATCAAGGACATGGTGCTTTTCTAATTGGAATAAAAGCTGTTGATGTGCATGCCTGAGTGTAAAGGTAGATTTGTCTGTAGCCCATATTTCTTAACCCTAGCCTCCAGGCTTCCATGTTTCAGTAAAACTCATTGCCCTGGAGATTTTTTTAAGTAAATAAAGTCATTTGTTAGTGCTCTGAATGCTCATCTCTAGACAGATTTTGTAAGTGGTTCCTCAGTTTTGTATTTGCACCAGTGGCTCTGAGACTATTGATGTCCACAGTATGTCAGTACCTTTCAGTCTTCCTTCCCCTTGAAATCCTTTCCTTCTCTTTTTATGCTGTCCACCTTCTTCTTTATTTTCAGATCACAGATAACTAGTCTCCCTTTTCTCCTAAACTAAACACAAAGTGCCCTACTTCTGAAATATCTGCTCAGAAACAATTTTCAATGAGTTTGTATTACTTTTTCAACATATTATTTTGGTCTGTACCCTATACCAAATCACAAAATTTTCTTGGTTTGGTACCCTGGGTGTTGTATATATGTTTATCTGAATTAGGGAAGGAAAGGAGAACATCAAAATGGTGAGACAAAGGATAAAGAGTGAACCAATGCAATAGCAAATATGCACAAGCAATACTGTACAGCTGGGGGGGGAGATCAGGGGAGGGAAAGTGGGAGAAAAATGAGGGAGGAAGTAACAAGTATGATAAGTAATGTATTCACTACCTTATCTATGTAACTATAAACCCTTTGTACCTCACCTTGGCAATAAAATTAAATTTAAATTTTTTTCTTGGCTAGGACTATGTCTCTCCTTTTTATTTTCTTTTTATTACACTTATATAGTTGTACAATTCAACATGCCAATTCATGAGTACAATGCATCTTGTTCAATGTCACCCCTTCCATCATTCTTCCCATATCTCTCTCTCTTTACTGTAATTTTTGCTTACCATTGAAGAAGCATTTATCATTTGTATTCATTAATACTTCTTGAATAAATTAATAAATGAACCAATGAACATATGAATGAAATTTCTCACCTGAGAAATTCAATAGATTGCTAATAAAATTTGGTATACTAAATAATTAGCCAGATTTTAGGCACAGACTCAAACTGAAGAAATACATATCTGCCCTTATATATAGCATATGTTAAATATAAGGTTGAAAATACTATGTATTATTTCTTAACCAAACTTGTTATAAAAAGAATCTAAGTCCCTAGGCCCTCTGTGATCAGAACTTAAAATCTTCGTCTTTGGCCAGGAGCCAGTGGTTCACACTTGTAAACCTCTGAGATCTGAGGATCACAGTTTAAAGCCAGCCCAGGCAGGAAAGTCCAAGACTCTTATCTCCAATTAACCATCAAAAAGCCAAAAATGGAGATGTAACTCAAATGATAAGGTATCAACCTTGAGCAAAACATCTTAGTGATAGTACCACCCAGGCCCTGGGTTCAAGCCCCAGGACCACCACTAAAAAATTGAAAAACAACAACAAAATTGAGGATTCTCAGTTCTCCAGCTACACAAAGAAACTGATGGATTTCCTGACAAGCCTCTTATTTGCTTGTTTGTCTTGTTTAAAATATGATTAGCATTTCACCTCTGCCTGAACATCTTTCCCATTATGGGAATTAGGGACAACCACACAGTAGGGGGACAGAACCAGCAGGGAAAGGGGGGAAAATAAATGACAGCCACTCTGTCCTTGACCAAACATGACTCAAACTCTTCTGAGCTCTCTTCTTACTCTAACTCTCACATTGGATCCTATTCTCGGCATATTTACTTTAATCTTTTTAAGACTCTTCCCCTCCCGCAAGATTAGTTGAGTCTGTATCCACATCCTCAGTCTGATAAAACTCCTTATCCTCCCATGTTGGTTGTTTTCTTTTTCTTTCTTTTTTTTAATCATTCTGGACTGCCTTCATCAAGAATCCTGAGATGGTGGTTTAACTAGAGTTCCTCATGTTCCTGAGATTTCCTCTTAGCAAATTTCATTCCATTGACCTCTGCCCAATGCACCCCATTATCTAGGTCTACTCTTTCTTGACCACTGCAGTCCTACATGGCCACAGCTCCTATTGAAGAAAATCTTTCTTACCATTTGGAACAAATGTCATGCCAACACTGTCAAGATACCATGGTGATCTCCAGATCAGGATTATTGACCCATGTCCAGAGTAAATACCCACTTTGATTCAGAAGCCACGAATGGTCCCTTTGGAGTACCAGGGAGAAAGAACATTGGAGAAAAAAGACAAATTCCCAATGGAGCATTTGATATACAAATAGCATTTGTCAGTAATTCAGTAGTATGGGCTGGCTCCTGACCTCTGTGACCTCCTGCCAGTATGATTACAAGTGAGACTCTAGATATTTGTAAGCATCCATCTAGTTATTTTAAAATAGTAAGATATCTACCCCTGGATTGTTATTTTAAAGAAAATGAGTATATAACACTAATTCTGTGAACTTTATGCATAAAGTTTGACTGTTTGGTGTTATTACACACTGTGCTTACAAAGCAAAGCAAGTATTGTAATGGTTGGTAGTAGTGGTCCACTCTCTACAATCCCACAGACCTAGGATAGGCTCCTTGTGATTTATATTTGTTTCCAAAGAAAAAATGCTCTCACCCTGTTTCCTAGGAGCATAAATCAACACTCATAAATGCACAGTTTGCCCTTTCCAACTCCTTGTTCATTTAAATGTAGTATAGATTTTTCAAAACCTTTTAGTCTTACATTTTTACTTGGCAAAAAAAAATCATGATTTATCTTTAGCACATTTCACTCAAATCATTTTTCTTTTATGATACATATGTATCTCAGAACATTGTGCATGAAGTTCACTTCAGTTAACTCTTTTGCTTCCTCATGAATGGAACCAAGGTGTAGTCATACAGTACCCAGAGTGTATCGTCAACTATGGAGGCCGACAAAGGAGATACTTCATTGTTAGATGTCTCCTTTGGTATGGTTATAACATATCAAAGCCCACTCTATAATGTATATTTTAATTCCTTTTTAATGATCATATGTTAGTTTTGTGGGGGTGAAATTTATTTTGGCAATGCCACCATGTGTACAGGGATTGTAATCAATCACTTTACCCTCTGTCACTCTCCCTTATCCCTTCTAAAGTCTATGTTTATAATGATGAACAATTTGAAAGCTTGAAAAGGTAAACAAGTGTCTAGACATCTCTTCCTTTACACTTTTGGAATAAGGCACAAAACCAAACGAATTTGAGATGGTACCTGAATCCTCAAGGGTCATTTCACAAAATTCAAGAATTCTCTATCTACTCAACCCATGTCTATACTCATAAAGGCAAAATTAAATGAAGCATGAAGGATTGTGGGGAATAATACTGGCTACTGTGAAAACATGGAATCACATTGAAACAAAAGCCAAATAAAAACCCTATAAATATAAGGAAGTAACCTGGGGAGGCTACTTCTCCCTTGAGTAGGAAGTGGTTTACTGATCTCAGCCTTTTATGAGCACTAACTCGAAACCACCTTTCACATAGTCTTTAGAATCTTCTTATGTGAATTTGACCAAAATCCTGACCACTATTCCCTCCAAGGGCATGTAACTTAGAAAGGCTACAATGCCCAAACATACTTCCATCTATTCGCAAGTGACTGGACTTTGCAGATATTTAAATCTCCAGTGATTGAGTCATTTCATCACCTAACTGGACATCACAGTTTCATGTTGTTTGTAAGATTCTAGGGATGAAGATCATTTGCATCTACTTTGTGAAATCCTTTTCTTAATTCTCCTTTTCTTTGTTCTTTATCATGGTGTAGGAGGGAGGAAGAGAAAGAGGAGGAGGAGAAGATAACAAGAAGATTAAAGAGAAACTTCCATTATAAATATAAAACTGCATTTCTGAAGAGTAATAAAAATACTATGCATTAATCAGTTAACATGTACATTTAGGAATGAGGTTAAACGAGGAAAAGGTTTCCATTTTTGTGAAATATGCTGATATTTATTAAAGTTTACTCACATTGTCTCATTTAATTTTCATTAGAGATAATAGTGTTGTTTATTATTTCCACCTTAAAGATGAAGAAATTGAAGTTGGGGTGGGGGAATAAGAAACACTTCAATTATGAAATAACTGAGGCTAAATTGCTTCTCAGACCATCCAGTCTATAGCCAACTTTCCTACTCACTCATCTATTATGATGGTTCTAAATTAGTCTATTAATAAATTATTCTATAAATAGCACTGGAACAATCTGAGTTCAGATAACAGTAGAAAAAAGAAATAGAACATTTGCAGGAATACAAGTTGCTACTGCAGGAGAAAATAATACATTCCAAATTGAAATAAGCAAAAGAAATATGCTTTCTGGGCTGACCTATTTTGGAAGTACTTTAAGATTTATGTTGAAAAGAAAAATCAGCTAGCCAACCTTAAGAGACCATATGTAGTGTAAGCATGGGTTAGTCTAAAATGGAATCTACCTTCAGTTAGTTACAGGACATGACTTATGCTCTATATGCAAATAAGCAAAAATATAGCTGTATGAATTCTGTTAAAAGTTAAAAGAAGCTAAAGGGCAGAGATTGGAAGGATCACAGTTCAGGGCCAGCCAAGGAAAAAAGTTCATGAAAACCTCATAGCAGCAAGAAAACTTTGGACTGGCAATAATACATAGTTATTATCCCAGCTAGACATAAATAGGTAAATCATAGTGTAGGCCAGCCCTGACATAAACATAAAAATCTATATGAAAAATAACTAAAGGGAGGGAAAAATATGGCTCAAATAGTACAGAGCCAATGAGTGCATAAAGAATATGTAAGTATATATGCACATGTAAACATACTTGCACACTCTTATACTATAGAATGTTATTCAACCATTAAGAAGAATTAAATTGCCGAGCACCAGTGACTCACACCTGTCATCCTAGCTACTCACAAGGATGAGATCTGAGGATCGCAGTTTGAAGCCAGCTGGGGCAGAAAAGTCAGTGATACTCTTATCTCCAATTAACCATCAGCACTATAGCTCAAAGTGATAGAGTGCTAGCCTTGAGTGAAAATGATCGGGACAGCACCCAGGCCCTGGTTTGACCCACACCCAGGCCCCGAGTTCAAGCGCCATGACTGACAAAAAAAGAAAAGAAGAAAGAAATTATGTCATTTGCCACAAGATAGATGAAACTGGAGCGCACATGTTGAGTGACATCAAAAGGCCAAATGTCATGTTTTCACGTATATGTGGGCTCTAAACTCCAAATGGTCACAATAATAGTAGTAATTATAAAAATAATATTAATAATAATTGGGCATTAATATAAAAGTGTATTAGCAAGAGGAGACAGGTGGAAAGGATAGGTACTAGATGGATGTAGAGGACTTATAGATGAGATAGATGATAGATAGATAGATAGATAGATAGATAGATAGATAGATAGATGATAGCATAATAATACATAGAAAACACTGATTGAAAATGGTGAGAAGGAAGGAGAGGGCTTAGGAAATGTAATAGAAGGCTTAAAATTTTTTTTTTAATGCACTGTCTATACCTGTGGAATTATCACAAGGAAAAATCCTATGCTATGAATATATGCTAATGAAATCTTTTAGAGAAAAGAAAAAGAACTTGTTTTATAGGAAAATGCTTTATTCAATTCCTATTAGAAGAAAAAGGTTTTGTATTTTGTGTTGTGTTTCGTTTTTGCATTTCCTGTATAGACCAAGTTATAAAGAAGTCTCCTTGCTTGTTAAATTTTTAGAGAATAAATTCTGAAAAAAATACACAGAGGGAATTTGTAATCTTTCACTCTCTAGACATAGTATGGGGAAAGAAGGGAAAAATCTGTTGTACAACACTTGTGAAGCAAGCCAGACTGTCACTTGTCTAAGAAGATGGTTTACAGTGTTTGTATGTTGTAGTACTTTTTTACCTGCAAAGGCAGGGCAGTATATAACAAAGAATCTTCAAATGGGATGTGCAAATCACTGAGACATGCATTTTCAAAGGGGTAGAGATTAAGAGAATAGCTGAGTCTATGAAGCTTCAATTTCTGTTGTGTAGAATGGAGAAATCAACCCCAACCATTCCCCCAAACTTAGAGTCATCTGTTACCTCCCATCAGCTAACTTAAATTAGGATAATTACTGTACTGCTACTTACCTTATCTTGTTTTTCTTCTCTTTCTTCACATTCTCCTTCTTCTTTGCCTGGTACTGGGGCTTGAACCCAGGGCCTAGGCTCTATCCTTGAGATAGTTTGCTAATGGCTGGTACTCTCCCAGTTGAGCCACAACTCCACTTCAGGCTTTTTGCTCACTAATTGGAGTTAAAGAGTCTCTCACACTTAATCTGTCTCTGCTGCCTTCAAACCACAATCTTCAGATCTCAACCTCCTGAATAGCTAGGATTACAAGAGTTGAGCCACCAGTGCCTGGCTCATATTTACTTACATGTTGTACATATTTCTCATTTTCTTATATATTTTTGATTTCAGTGTTCTAGCTGAAGAGTATTTCTTACAATCTATGCATGCAGTTTGTGTGGTGATTTCTCAAATTTCCTAAATACTCTATGATTAGAGTCTTGCAGATTTTCTTTAGTTTTTAGGCACAGCGTGTAAGATTAAGATGCTACTACAAGTATGGCAGAACCATCCAACAAAAGAACAACAAAAAGATAGAAAAACAGCCAAGAATGATTTGTTAGCAAAGCATAGATATACCTCTAGCTATGAGACAGAGAGTTGGATAAGGACCAAACACCTGGAAACTGCTAGTGTTTAAGGTTCTATTTAATGGGGTAGAGTGAAACTCAGAGCCCTTTTCCATGGCCCTGAGGCAAGCAGAGAGACAGGATTTCTGTTGCCAGGGCAACGGCAGAGCTACTCCATGGTTACTGGGGTCCCTAATATGACCTGCCTGCCCTTCCTTAACTTTCAAAGAAGTCATCAAATAAGTCCCAGTAAGGGTGTTAATAAAGATGCTGATAGAGTTCCTGGAACCAAACGAGTGCCAACTCTCAATACTTAGTACATTCATCCAGCAAAGCAGGTTTATCTTGCCGGTTGCTTCACTTACTTACACAGCAAGTATGAGGACCCTAAAATGACCTCCTGCCTCCCTCCTCCCAGGTAACTTCTACTCAGTGTAGAAGTTACTCAGTGTCTCTGAGGAGCCTGTGTACCTGAGCATGTACAGATGCACATCTGTTGAGTAAGCTACATCTGCCCAACCTGTCCATCAGAGTGGAGGCTGAATGAAGAACTATCTATATCTATTACTGGCTGGTTGAAACTCCTGTGAAATGAGACATCAGTGCCCTGAAGCCTTGTTCGTACTCACTGCTCCCTTGCTCACTTTCACTTCAAGCAACTTTTCCTATCCTCTTCATTTTGCTTCCTGTCTTGCTTGAATTACTTCTCTGGCCAAGACAAGAGAACACAGGCTTAACTACACCAGCAATTCAACGGTAACATTCTCTCCCCGAAATAATCTAGTCACTGTCCAGAGACTGTGTAACTAGAGGGAAATATAAAACTGCCTATCGGATCCTTACAAGTGGAAATGATACAAAGAGTGGGCTCCAGAAGAACATGGAAACATTATGATCATTTATTTTATTTAATTACTTCTTACAGTATTCGGATCTGAACTCGGAGTTTAATGCTTGTTATGAAGGGGCTGTACCGCATGAGCCAACCCCCCCCCCAGCTCATTTCCTGTTTGATTCTTTTTTGTATAGGCTGTCACTTTGATTTTGTGTTGTTTTGTTTTATTTTTTTCTCTTTTATTTTCAGGAGACTCTTGGACCATAATCCTTCTACCTATGCCTCCCAAATACTTAGGATTACCGACATGCCCCTGACATGCTTAGTTTATTTTTTGAGATGTGTTCTCATGAAATTCAATACCCTAGTTGTCCTCAAGCACAGTCCAGAAATTGCCACCTCCTAAACAGCTGGTAAGCCTCCACACTCAGCCCATTATTGTAATCATTGGCATAGGATGCAGGCAATTGCATCCATCAGTAATCCAGATGTGGGCCAGCTGAGGATTTTAAAATGGGTTCTCCCATCCAAGAGTGTTTCCTCATTGCTTCAGATGTCAACCTATCTGCCTACTGTACAACACAGACAGAATCCAAATTCACTAATATGACATTGCATTCTAGTGGTTGGACTATTATATAAAGAGACAAATCATAATAAAAGAAATGTTTATGTGGTCTAGCATATTTTCATTGTACTCTCCAGTACTGCAATTTAAATAACCAAGCATTATCTTAGTAATTAACAATTTGATGAAGGAGGAGGAGGAAAAGAAAAAGATGAGGAGGAAGAGGAAGAGGAAATAATCTAGCCAGAGCCAGTGGTTCACACCTGTGAGGCTAGCTACTCAGGTGGTTGTGGCTTCATTTTATAAATCAGTGATCAGATTTAGAAAGACTCATGGTCAATAATTATGTTACTCCTTCCATTTCTTCCAGATAGACATCAGTCTTACTCTATTGCTCTCATTTTGCTTCTACAGATAAGAACCTGAGGCCAGACATATTGAAACCATGGTTGAAATTATGTAAGTGAAGCATGGAAGGAAATAACAACATTGAGCAGCAGTGACACCACAGGAGAGGAAAAGAAAAGACGTATTTCTTTTCAAGTAAAAAATCTACAGAATTCAGGAACAGAATGGATTTGTACTTATGGGCGTAAGGTACGCCCACACAGTTCAATAGTTCTTTATAATAAAAGAAAAACATAGGGTAAGAATAGGTAAACATACATATGTTTCCTATCATTTCCTTATTATGCACGCAAATACGCACACATGTACACAGTGTTAGAAATAAAATCAGTGGTGGTCCACTTTGAAGACAAGGCATTTGATTCTGAGTGGAAAATTACCAGTAGCTTGCTTGTACAGTGACAACTCATACAGAAAGAAAAGTATTTGGGGGTGGTCGAGGATATTTTGATTGTCCTCCTCCAGTGCAGCAATTTAACTAACCAAGTGTTATCTTAGTAAATAACAAGGTTTGACCTCTACCATCAATAAGGAAAAAAAAAGCAGAAAATCTAGCTACAGCCAGTGCTCACACCTGTGATCCTAGCTACTCAGGAAGTTGAGCAAAGAAAACTCAATAGAGTTCAATAACTGGAAAGCTCATATATCAACAATACCAACTACAAAGGGGAAGAATTAGCATGAACCACTATGAAATGAGGAAATGAGTTAAAATGGTGTATGTGTCAGGAAACACACAGCCTTCTTGCCACACTTCTAAAATTCAACCAATCTCAAGAGGTGCACAGATTCAAATTACCCAATTGAAAGTCATGTAATAGGCAGTACTGGGTAGAGAATGAGAACCCATAGCACAAAGAAGAATTGGAGAGCAGGATTCCCACACACTAGGTTTAAAATTGTTTAGTGTAATCTCATCAAGTATGCCCCCCCATAAGCCAGACACCCAAATTGCAAGACTACCATTAAAGTCTGATTTTTGCTGCACTTCTTGTTTTCAAGCTCCTCCTTTGAGCATGGAAGAGTGAGTATGTTTCTCATAATAGATCTGCATAAAGAATTACACTATTTGTGAAGATTAAGTTAAAACTCACTAAATTAAATGCCAGGAAATAGGGAGGTTACTAGGAGAGAGGGGGAGAAGAATCAGCCCACTGAGTAGGATGCAGGCAAGAACATGTTGTATACACTACAGAATTGAGAAAATAATAGAAGGAATAGGGGGTGAAATGTTAAAAGAGATGACAGATCAAGATGCATTGTATGCATAAATTACATTGTTGAATGGCAAAAAAAATTAAGAAAAAGTGAGGAAAGGGGTGGGAGGGATGTGTGAGAATGTTAAAAGGGGTGACATTAATCAAGATGCTCTGTGTTCATAAACTATTCTGTTGAAAGGCAATTACTGTGTACTTAAATAAAATAAAACTATTTAATAAAAACAGGCCTGCATATACCTATGCATATGTGTTATATATACTGACTAGAAAATATCAGAATAATGCAAAGAAGAAAGATGAAGAAGAGGAGTGGGAGAATGAGAAGAAGGAAGGAGGAGGAGGAGGAGGAGGAGGAGGAGGAGGAGGAGGAGGAGGAGGAGGAGGAGGAGGAGGAGGAGGAGGAGGAGGAGGAGCAATAGTACATGCCACATCTGGTATACTGAGATTTGAGGAAATTTAGCATAGAAGAATATAGGCACAGACTGACAGAGAAGCCTGAAACAGAAAGATGCACCAGCGGGCCTGATTTAGAGATGAAAGCCTTAACCCAAGCTCTAACAGTCAATAGACAAATTGCTTTCAGTGCAATTAATTAGAAGCATGTGGAATCACACAGTCATCAGGTGATTCTGCTATATCCCACCACCTCCTTGGGCATACAGGAAAGAAGCCTGTATCTTTTCCCTTTGGAGAACTGTTGCCAAATTTATCCACATGAGTATGACCTGGAGCCTTTGCTCAAACAGAATTTTCAACCCACTGAGTCAGTAGTTTTAGTATGTGGTTGAAGAATTTACATTGGTAAGGCTGGGGTGTGGCTCAAGTGGTACAGAGCTTGCCCAGTGAGCTGGAGGCCCTGAGATCAAACACCAGTACTGGGTGGAAATGCATTTGCAACAAACAAGCTTCCAGGGGATGGGAGAGCTAAGAGTAGTTCCCACAGCAGGAGTAGTCTCAGCCACCTAATAAATTTTTGCCAACCACCAAAAGTGACTAATTTAGTCATTTGTTGAGAAATATGAGTAACCTATGAAAACTCTCCAGGAACTGGTTAAAAAAATAAACCTTACACTCCAAAAGTACTGGACTGATTAGCAAAATATTTCAGCCTGGTGGGAATAGAGGGCAGACAGAAAAACAGGAATGAAGTCAAGTAATAAATACTGAATAGCATCTGCTGAGATTTCTAACATCATTCAGCATTTGTTTGATGATAGTAAGAAAAGCTTTGTGGTTGGCAAAAGCTCAAATTAGGAAAGAAACACCAAAAGAAGTCACAAGTTTTAAAGCCAATAGATTCTACACTTCTGGAAAAACTGAGATGAAAACCAGTTTCCAAACCGAAACTCTACAGCTTGTCACTTGTTAGGTCCCGCCATGCAGTCCTGAATGCCAAATAAACTGCTGGTGGTGAAACACAGAGAAAGGAGATTTGTCATGTTACACCCAAGGCCATCTTCTACCATCTTCAGGGTACAGACATGAGCTACGGGCTCAAATAGACAATGAACTGGGGGCATATTTGTTCAACAGTCCTTGTCAGAGTCTGGCTCGCTTGACAATTACTTCAGTTCTTGTGTTGGAAGTTACTGTTAAAAGTCTCTGTTGCCTGGCCTGTGGGGGTTGGTGACTGTCCTAAGGGGGTGTTTCTATTACTTAGGGGACAAAATTTCTGTCCTTTGTCTTAAAGATGCTATTACCCGGAACCCAAGATGATGACAGAGTGACTGCAGAGAGAGTGGCTTAGAGTAATGACACAGCATGGAGGCAGTCATGGAAAGCTTTGTGCTAGCTTTTAATTAGTTAGGTGGATCCAGGTCAGTCCAGTGGTCAGTGATTTTTAGTGAAAGTAGCTTTTAAGCACCCATTAGAGGAGCAAGAACACTCTGGACATTCACCCTGAAGATACGGAAAAAGAAAGAAAAACAAACCAAAGCAAAACAAAACACTTAAGACCAACAGAAGCCAAGGACCCTGGTTAGCATTTGTCATCCCAGCTATGTGGGAAGTTGAAATAGGAAGATAGCAGTCCAGGAGGGCTCTGGCAAAAAATGTGAGATGAAAGAGACTTAGTGTTGAAGATCTTGTGGGAGATCCCTTGCCTACCAGACACACATTCAAACCTCAGGACTGCCAGAAAACAAAACAAACAAACAAAAAAAAACACAAAAAAATCCTTTAGGAGGCAGAAAGATTATCTAAATAGGAGTAAATACCTTGGTAAAGATTATGATGACCACACTGGACTAAAATAGAATAAAATTTTCTTTTAATTCCTGAGATAATGGTTTGACACTTCATTTTGAAGGAGTGCCATTTATATTGTAAACATTGGCTTCAGAGTGCTAGAGATAAGGCTCTATTTTTTCCTTCTGGTTACCTCATAAAAATCTTAAGTATTTCCATCCCAGCTTCACAAATGAGGAAAATAGGCACAGAGCATAAAGTAACTTTTTCAAGGTCACACTGTAATCAAAAAGCAACAATAAGATTCAAAAACACACAGGCATGTTTTAGAATGTTTACTTTTAATCCTATGTCATTTACCACTCTGGAAAAAAATCTTGACAAATTATTATTTATTTAACACCATGGAAGGAAGAAGATATTTGGGTCAACAGGGCTCAGAAATTTTACTCCATGAATTATTTCTAATTAATATAATTTGTCAATTTGGTTTGATTTTCTCTTCCTAAGAAAGGAAAGATTCCAATTTAAAAACATTTTAATGCATCCACTTCTTCCTCTTCCATGTATATAATTTAGAATTCAGGGGCTGGAAATGTGGCTTAGTGGTAGAGTGCTTGCCTTGCATGCATGAAGCCCTGGGTTTGATTCCTCAGTACCACTGGAAAAGCCAGAAGTGGTGCTCTAGCTCAAGTGGTAGAGTGCTAGCATTGAGCACAAAAGAAGTTCAGGGACAAACAGCACTCAGGACCTGAATTCAAGCCCCAGGACTGGCAAAAAAAACAAAACAAAAACAAAAACAAAGCAAAAAACAGAATTCAGGACATTTATTTATTTGTTTGTTTAGTGCTTGTGCTGAAATTTGAACTCAGGACCTGTGCTGCTCTTGCTTTCTAGGCCAGTGATCAAACACTTGAACCATGTCTCCAATCCTGAATTTTAGTTAGTTAATGGGAGATGGAATCTTGTGTAGTTTTCTGCCCTGGCTGACTTTGAGTTGTGATCCTATAGATCTCAGCCTCTTTATTAGTTAGGATTGTAGGCATGAGCCTACCTACCAGCATCTGGCCAGCTTCAGGACCTGCTACCCTGTGCAGAAATGTCCTCAATAATAATTTCAGTATCAAAGACAAAGTCTAACCCAAAGGCCTCCAGTCTCTCTTCACCGCCTCCATCGCAAGACTGAAAAGCCAATTGCCATTGGAGAGCTGTGTTCATTAGTCCACTGGGACTCTCTCATCAGGGCACTGACATGAGTGTGACAGCCACACTCATTCTCTTATCTTTGACATGCTTGACATGCTCTCTCAGTCTTCTGTGTCTGTCTCTCTCTCATATATTTTTTTTTCCATTCTATTCCCACAGAACACCAATCCCTCCAAATCTCCACTTGCTCCCCTGTCCTGCAACATGGATTCTATCCTTTGGTCTTCCTCTGAGGAGCCTACTAGCTAGTTCCCATCACTCTCCCTTCCCTGCAGAAGACAAAGTGCCCTTCCTCACATCTTAGAATTAGACTCGGTGCCCTGAATCACTGTAAATTCTAGGCCTTCCTGTCTGCTCTATTCGGCATCTTCCTTCCCATTGAATTTCCCATTAAATATGCTTTATCAAAGCATGGCCTGCCAGCTTTTCACAAAAAGAATCACCCTTCTCTCTCTATCTCTCTTTCTCTGTGTGTCTCTCTGTCTGTGTCTACTCTCTGTATCTCTCTCTGTTTCTGACAATGAATCTTATAAACAAATGAACCTATCATCCTCCTTAATCCCCTCTTCTCCAGGTTCTCAGACAAGCAGCTCCCTGACTGTACATGGGAAAAACATCTTCCTTCCAATTGTAGCCTTCATTTAGACATAGCTTGGGTAGCATGTTTTAACACCTAGACATGTTTTAAATTTTGTGTCAAACGTATCAACATTTTCATGTTGACTTCATTTTTTGTTATTGATTTCTATTGTTTCTTATTCACAAAACTGTTCCTTGTTCTATTCTTTCCTCTCACATTCTAAACATTCCTCATTATATTTAGAACATTTGTCTACACGAAATGTGCACTATGTGCAGGGTGAGAAGATCTAATCTTTTAATTTTCCAAGTCAAGTGTGTAAGTATCTGAAAGATAACTATTAAACAGACCAGAGTGTAGCAAATCATAACCTTTGAGCAAGCTGCTAGTACAATGGTGTGTTTGTGACAAATACTACATGCTCCCTATGTCTTCATTATTTTGTCTAATCTTTTAAGAAATTATCTGGCAAGTAGTAAATCAATTGCTTTCATTTTTTATGAGGCTGTGATTGTCATACACCAAGTTCCCACAAAGGGTAGCCTTTTGTTTTTCTAGTCATTGTGTGTGTGCGTGTGTGTGCGTGCACACGTGCGCCAATACCAGGGCTTGAACTCTGGGTTTCAAGTTTTTGCTTTGCTTTTTCATTCAAGGCTGACACTCTACCACTTAAACCACACCTCCACTTTCAGATTTTCACTAGCTAATTAGAAATAAGAATCTCTAGGACTTTTCTGCCCAAGTTGGCTTCAAATCATGATCCTCAGATCTCAGCCTCCTGATTAGCACAGCGTCCAGACATAAACTTTGGTGCCAGAGGCTCTGTTCTTTCTGTTTAGGTGGAAAACAACTTTCCATATCATGTTATCATAATTTCTCATCCCATATCTGGATACCCAGTAGAGTGTATTTTCCCCACTCAACTCCTAACATATTTTGCTCTAAAAACCTCTATCAGTTTGTAGAAATTTTCTTATCCATCAGAATTTAAGATCATTCAGTGGCCTCTGTAAAAAACACACTTATATGTTTATTTGCATTTGAGAACTTGTGACATCTTTAAGGCATCAAGTCTTTCATCCACAAAATGATGTATCACTTTATTAACATGGGTCTTCTTTTATGTACTTTGTAAAATTTTAAAGTTTTCTCTGTAATAGCTCTGCACATCTTCCACAGATTAAATCTCAGATGTGTTCACGCTATCTCCTTTATATCTCTTACCTCTTTTATTTCCCCCCTCTTGCTGCTCTGCATGTGGATAATTTTCTGAGATTCGGTTTCAGCTCACTAAATCACTCTTCAAATGTGCTTAATCTGCTATTTAACATTCATTGGATTTTTTATATCCAGGCCTGTAATTTTATATCTAGAAGTTTTATTTTATTCCTTTGAAAATATGCCTGTTCTTAACTCTTTGCTTTTTCCCCCCTAATGCTTATTTTACTCAACTAATCCATTCAACATCTTTGCTTTCTTGTACTTTTCAAATTTTCTACTCACTCAGATTGAGTATTTTTAGTGTGTGTGTGTGTGTGTGTGTGTGTGTGTGTGTGTGTGTGTGTGTGTGTGTGTGTTGGTCCTGGAGCTTGAACTCAGGGCCTGGGTGCTGTCTCTGAGCTTCTTTTGCTCTACCACTTGAGCCACTTCTGGCTTTTCTTGGTCATTCACTGGACATAAGAGTTTCACAGAATTTTGTGCCTGGGCTGGCTTTGAATGACAATACTCAGATCTCAGTCTCTGAAGTAGACAAGATTATAGGTTTGAGCCACTGGGGCCCAGTGTTTATGATTTTTATCTCCTAATTCTACTACACTCTTGTGAATCCAGTGCACCTTTTGTAATAATAAAGTTTCCATGCAACGCTTCTTTTTAAATTTTTTTTACCAATTTCCTTCTGTGTGTGTGTGTGCGCGCATTTATATGTGTTAGCATTATTATTGCATTTGTTATGTTTTGGACACTGTCACAGTGCTGTCTCCCCTTGAGCACTCCAGCAGGGTACAAGTGTT
This sequence comes from Perognathus longimembris pacificus, assembly GCF_023159225.1. Classification (NCBI taxonomy): domain Eukaryota; kingdom Metazoa; phylum Chordata; class Mammalia; order Rodentia; family Heteromyidae; genus Perognathus; species Perognathus longimembris. The sequence continues at coordinate 54,380,156 of NC_063162.1, forward strand.
CAATGATGCCACACAGCTCTAGCTCACAGAAATTAACTAGAGTCACAGAACTGAAACAATTCACTTTCTCAGAGTATTTTTGATGATTCTGTCTTCATTTCTTCAACAACCTCATTTCTATCTCTGACACCTTCAATTAAAAAAAAGATTATATAATACCTTTACGAGAACTGAAAAGCAAAACATTCTATGATGTGGATTATTCAGGAGGAAAAGAAATGACATTTTAGAAAGAAGAAAATTAGCCAAATGTATAACCTCAAGAGAAATTACATAAAAATTTTATATATTTTCTGAAAGAGTGAAAAATAAAAAAACAAAATAAATATAACTTTCTATAAAAAGAGAGACAGAGAGTAGATGAATGTATAATTTTTGTTTGTTTTGGTTTTCTTTTCTTTTTTAAAATGTCAGTCCTGGGGCTTGAACTCTAGGCCTGAGTCCCATCCCTGAGCTTTTGTACTCAAGGCTGGTGCTCTGCCACTTGAGCTACAAGCTTCACTTCTAAGTTTTTTGGTAGTTAAGTGGAGATAAGATTCTCAAGGAATTTCCTGCCCAGGCTGGCTTTGAACCACAATCTTCAGGTCTCAGACTATTGACTAGTTTAGGATTATAGGCATGGGCCACCAGTGCCCTGCTCAGAAGGCTTAGCTCATTGTCTAGTTTTTCATTCCAAATGGACTAGCAGCAAGAATGAAATTGTCATTCAAATATAATGGAAACATATCAATAAGCCAGTGGCAGTTCGCTCCCCCTCCCCCCAAGCCACAGGCCACACATCACACATATTTACTCAGGCTCTAGACCCTCTCACCATGCATCAGCTAGAACTGTGACAGTGACCAATGACATAAACAATTGTGAAAAGCACAATTCCATGTGGCTAGTCACCTTATTCTGAGACAGATCAGAACAATTCAAGAATTATTTATACCTCAGAAGAGAAAAGTAAAGCAAGAGTTTCCTTTATATGCCTAAATTATTAATAATGAACAATTGAATATTTAAGCTGTATACCTGCAATGCTTTCTAGATGTGTGAGGAAAAGCTCTTTGAGCTTTTTATATGTCAGGCTCTGGCCTCTCCTTCTCTCCAAGGTTCGCTGGTTGTCTTGGAGAATACTGACGAATAAGAGTCTGGGGAGCGTGGAGGCCTGGCCTTTCTGCCTCGTGATCCAAATAGTAACAGATATCAACTCAGTCAAAACTTACTTCTGGGGCTGGGAATATGGCCTAGTGGCAAGAGTGCTTGTCTCCTACACATGAAGCTCTTGGTTCGATTCCCCAGCACCACATATATGGAAAACAGCCAGAAGGGGCGCTGTGGCTCAGGTGGCAGAGTGCTAGCCTTGAGCGGGAAGAAGCCAGGGATGGTACTCAGGCCCTGAGTCCAAGGCCCAGTACTGGCAAAAAAAAAAAAAACTTCTGCCAGGCACTGGTGGCTCACACCTGTAATGCTCATTATTCAGGAGGCTGATATCTGAGGATCTTTGTAATAACTGGGATATGTCTATGATATTCTTAACAGGGGATTTTAATACCCAATTGCTAAATACATAGGACCATAATAAAGCATATCAACATGAACTCCACAAGAGGTTCTTATTATGTCCTGTATGCACTTATTTCTTTTTTTTTTTGTCCTGTTTTATTTTTCTGTATCCTTCATTTGTATATAAGCTTATCTGATCTGCCAAGGGGAAAGGTAATCACCGAAACAGCGGGACAAAGGATGAACTAATGAAACAATGATACTTACTAGACAATATATTGGAAATGAACCAACTCCAGGGGGAAGTTACAGGGAGGGGCAAGGGGGAAGAAAAAAGGGAGAGGGTAACAGTGTTGAAAAAGAGATGTGTGGACTGGGAATATAGCTTAGTGGTAGAGTGTTTGCCTTGCATGCATGAAGCCCTTGGTTTGATTAATCAGCACCACATAAACAGAAAAAGCCAGAAGTGGCGCTGTGGCTCAAGTGGTCGAGTGCTAGCCTTGAGCAAAAAGAAGCCAGGGACAGTGCTCAGGCCCTGAGTCCAAATTCCAGGACTGGCAAATAAATAAATAAATAAATAAATAAATAAATAAATAAATAAATAAATAAAGATGTGCACATTACCTTACTTATGTAACTCTATCCCCTTTGTACATCACCTTTACAATTTAAAAAAAAAAAAAAAAAAAAAAAAAAAAACAGCCCAGAAAGGAAAGTCTGTGACACTATCCTCTCCAATTAACCAGCCAAAAGTCACAGTGGAGGGAGCTGTGGCTCAAATGGTAGAATACCACCCTTGCATGAAAAAGTCAAGCAAGAGTGAAGACCCTGAGTTGAAACCCAATATTGGCCCACACCCATGAAGAAACTTATTTCTACACCTGTCCATAATCAGAAGAGATGGAAACTGCTAGTAGAAGTAGTGGCTGTTAAGAACCATACACTGAAAGCGATGAGATTTTGCCAAGATGCATAACTGAAATACTGAAAAGTAGAAGACTGTCCCAAGGGGCTGGATGAGGTCTCCATGGAAAGATTCACAAATAAGTTGTTAAAAAAAATTCAAGAACATAAGCATCAGGAAACCAGTACTTTAAAAGGGTAGGATAGGGTCAAGGGAGTGCAGTAGATGAATGAAGTGGGGGCAGAATGCAGTCATTAGAGAGAATAAAATAATGCCATTTGCAGGAACATGGATGGAACTAGAACAAATCATGCTAAGTGAGGTAAAGCCATGCTCAGAGAGATGAATGACACATGTTCCTGCTAATATGAGGAAATTAGATCTAAAATTACACTGGGAGATGATAAATATACAGAATTCTAGATACAAAGTGAGACCAAACAAGGATACTCTTAGGAGAGAATCACAAAGTATGTCTAGGTAACTTTTCATATTTATATAAAATTGTATATATGAATTTATATTGAATATATTGACGTAAACTCCAAGATATGGAAACAAGAGATGTATTTATTTTTAGTTTTTTATGATTCTGTCTTCTTTCCTTTATATATGGTGTATTCAAGTGTATATCTTCTGGTGTATGTGGGAGGGAGAGTACAGAATTCGAGGGGAAAGGGTGAAAAAGTATAGCAGTGGAGCTCACTGGACATGGGTGAAAGTGAACTATATGATGCAATGTGTAGGTAGAGATGGGAGGGAGGGACTGGAAGAGAGGGAGGGATCAGATGACACTGCACCAAAAGAAATGTACACACTACCTGACTCATATAAATGTAACCTGTCTGTGCATTGCATTTATAACAACAATAAAGTAAGTTAATTAAAAAAATAATTAAATGCATATCCTACAAAATGGAGAAAAGTGAAGGAAAGAGTAGATTGGGAGGGATAGGGGAGAATGTTAAAAGGTGTGTCATTAACTAAGAAGCATTGTGTCCATAAATTGCTCTGTTGAATGGCAAACCTTTAATGTAACTACTAAAAGATAATAATTGTAGTAGTAATAACAATAACAATAAAAGAATGGATGACAAAATGGATCCATAAATTTTAAACATATAAGCCAAACCTTAATTTCTTCTTTATTTTGAGGCACTTGATTCTAAAAGTCATCTAGGAAATTTAATGTGAAAGAGTTAAAAATATAAAATATTTTTTAAACTTTAAGTGGAGTTCATAAGTATGATATGAGGGTGAGTATGTACCACAATGACTCATGAAAGGACATTTACTTTACTCCGCACAGTAGATGCTTCAAGCTAGATTTTTAAGGAATGTTGGACAGGAGAGATCTACAAGCAAATGAGGGACACATTGAACTCTGTGGAGAGTTTGTTAAAAGAGGATACAAATCATATGCAAATGGTATCAAGGACTGGAAGAAAATGGCAGAACATAAGCAATTCCTACTTGCAGAAATGACAATTTTTTACCCAAATAGAAAGCTTAACCTAGTCATTCTTATTACCCCAAAATTGCAGAGAATAAGAAAATCTTTTAAAAATACAGAAGGTGGTAAGAAATCTGGAAAATAAAACAAAAAATAATATTTAGGACAAATATAAACATCACCCACCACCTCCTCACAAAAATTATAAAACAAAGGAACAAAGAATAGATTTCTCACTAATCTGGACAGGGCTGAAGAGTATGCATTGATAAACTCACAGTGAATCTATCAAAAAAATAACCTTCTAGGACCCTGATACTGACTGACATGACTGTTTCTCAAGATTGTAGTAATCCAAACTATATAAATATGCCAAGAAAAGCCAATGAATCAATGGGCTCGAATAGACACTCAAAGCAAAATTTTTCATCTATAAAACTTTATTTGATGTTGAAGGTAGCATTTAACACTAGGACGGATGACTGGTCCGTAACTGTTGATATGATGATCTGTTTGAAAAATAACATTAGCCATTTGTATCTCCTTGGAAGTAAATGTATAAGAATATTCCTTAATCTTGGTTTAAGGACAGTATCCTAAGGATGTCAAAGCCTCTAAACCTTAAAGCTTATGAGTGACATAAATAGCTTAATGGCTGCTGCATAATTTAAACTGAAATTAACAAAGATAACTTATAAAAGATAAATTCAAGTGAGAGTTAACAGCTGTAATGGTTTTTTGTTTGTTTGTTTGTTTGTTTTTTGGCCAGTCCTGGGCCTTGGACTCAGGGCCTGAGCACTGTACCTGGCTTCTTCCCGCTCAAGGCTAGCACTCTGCCACTTGAGCCACAGCGCTGCTTCTGGCCGTTTTCTGTATATGTGGTGCTGGGGAATCGAACCTAGGGCCTCATGTATCCGAGGCAGGCACTCTTGCCACTAGGCTATATCCCCAGCCCCGACAGCTGTAATGGTTTTATTTTTTTGTTTTTATTTTTTACTTTGTGGCTGCACTGGGCTTTGGACTCAAGGCCTGTGTGTTGTCTCTTAGCTTTTTCTTACAAGGATAGAATTTTACCACTTGAGCCATACCTCTACTTCTGGCTTTTTTTCCCCTGGTAATTGGAGACAAAAGTGTCATAGACATTTCTGCTTGGGCTAGGCTGGCTGCAAGCCATGATTCTCAGATCTCAGCCTCCAGAATAACTAGGATTACAGATGTGAGACATCAGCATCCACTTCAGTACTTTCTTTCAAAAGAGATCTAAGACATATTCACATTTTAAGGCAAAATCAATGGTGATACATTTGTTATAGTTAGTTAACATGAAAATTGTTAAAATCAGGGCTGGGAATGTGGCTTAGTGGTAGAGTACTTGCCTAGCATGCATGAATCCCTGGGTTCGATTCCTCACTACCACATACACAGAAAAGAAACCAGAAGTAGCACTGTGGCTCAAGTGGTAGAGTCCTAGCCTTGAGCAAAAGAAGCTCAGACACAGTGCCCAGCCCCTGAGTTCAAGCCCCAGGGATGGCAACAATAATTGTTAAAATCTAACATAGTAAACAGACAAAAAAAATCATTTTTTGAATAACAACCTTACACGAATGAACAAACCAAATTATTTGAAAGTATAAAACTAATATGATAAATTCAATGATTATTCTGCTCGTATCTATTTTTTCTCCCCAGATGCCATTCATTACTTTGGTAATACTACAGAAACCAATTATTTATTAAAGTCCCTATCTGTGAAGGAGTGTAGTGGTGTTGAAACTGGTGTAAGGCAGAGGGTTTCAGAAGTGATTGGGAGCTCCTATTGTGTTGCTGCCATTCAAATCCACACTCTGTCCTGGTGAGATTGCACCTGCACTTGTGTGTGGATTCCATTTCATGTTCTCTGCTGCCATATTCAATAATATCGGTGGTTCTTGGAGAAGTAATGCCAGAGACACTAGACTCAAAGGAGTGCATGCAACTGCTGTGCCAAGGCAATTACTGACCCAAAAGAAAATAGCTGTATAGACATGTATTTCTTCCCATTTCTCATTTTGATTGTTATTTTCTTTTATCCCCAGAACACAATCTATAAAGAATGTAAGTGAATGTAAAAGGCAGATATGCTCATTTTATTATTGAAAAAATGCTATCTAGGAAATAAACACTTTCACTTTTATTCTGAATTTTTTTTTTACTAAACACTTGATAAATACCAGTTTATCCTAGGCTAGACAAATGATTATTTCACTCTGAGGGGTTTAACATAAGAACTATGAACAGACATACCCCATAGAGAGGAAACCTGGTTTGTGTATGAGTTCTTCAATAACACAGACTATGAAAATTATGTTTTTACTACCTCCTCACTTTGAAAGAATTCTATGTCAGTACAGGCATAAAATGTTTCTGAAGACAATAGTAATTTATACATATGCAAAGTATGATTATATAAACCATAGAACCAAACTTCTTCAAGGTTAAAGCATATTCAGGCCTTAACACAAAGCTCAGTAGTCTCAAAGGATTGACATGATACGAAATATACTGTCTAAAATGATGAAAATGAATTTAAGCAATTAATAAAATCAGGATAACCGGCAAAGTATAAGGTTAGTGCACATGAATGCAATCCTAAACAATTAATGGTGTAAGAAAAAATTATAAAAAATATTGGAAATAATTTGAGATAGATAAAAATGAAAGTAAAGCATAATAAAATTGATGAGATTCAGCTTCAATCTTAAGAACTAGAAAAGGCACAGCAATCTAAACTAAAAAACAATAGGAAGAAGTAATGATGAGTAGTACAGAAATCAATAAAATAGAGAACAGAAAAACTAGACAAAATTGAGAACTCTAAATATCAGTTCCTCAAAAACATCTGTAAAGTTAGCAAATGTCTACTTGAAACTAACAAAAAAAAGTCTGAGAAAACTCAAGTGTTCAAGTCAGAAATATAAGAAAAAATGTAAGTGTCCGACATCTAAGGAGATCATAAAAGAATACTGTGAATAAATTATGCTAACAAAAGCTTGTTGGCACATGTTTATAATATGTATACTTCTTTCAGCCCAATTTTTTAAAAAAATTCAAATGTCCATTGATTGATGAGTAGATGAATATGTGCTATTTGTATACATGGAATACTAGTTGGCTATAAAGAAGAGACATGATATTTGCATACTACACCATGAATAAGCTTTGACAATATTATACCAACCAAAGGAAGTCCATTGTGGAAAAATGATGTTACATGATTCTATTTGTAAAATAAAACTCACAAGGATAGGCAAATCTGTGGAAACAAGAAGTGAATTTGAGCTGGAAGCATGACAGATGATATACGTATGTGTATGAATGGGTATAATGGTTTTTAAGTATGAGGAAAATGTTCTAAATTTGTGTTGTGTTAGTGTATATGCACAGGTCTCTGAATATACCCAAATCCACTAAAATGTATCACTTACACGGGTAAACTTAAAGACATGTGAGTTATATCTCAAAAAGATGTTTTATTGTTCTTTGGGTACAAAAAGAACTCTAAGTCATATCCTACTGATTAAGAACTTATGACCTCAAACTATATAGAGCCACAATGGCTTACTGAGACATGGGAAGACGAAAAGTCAATTTTTCCATCTGCTCATGGATTGGCAAAGGATCATTTTCTTCTGTCAAAGGTTGGAAATGAGCAAGAAATGCTAAGTCACTGGTTCAAAATTAAGTGCTATCTAATTGCCTACACATTTTTTTTTTTTTTTGGCCAGTCCTGGGCCTTGGACTCAGGGCCTGAGCACTGTCCCTGGCTTCTTCCTGCTCAAGGCTAGCACTCTGCCACTTGAGCCACAGCGCCACTTCTGGCCGTTTTCTGTATATGTGGTGCTGGGGAATCGAACCTAGGGCCTCGTGTATCCGAGGCAGGCACTCTTGCCACTAGGCTGTATCCCTAGCCCAATTGCCTACACATTTGAGCTATTCTATAATATATATATGCATCTGAGACAATCCTGGAGCATTCAGTGTATTACTAGAACAACATTGTGCTGTAATTAGTTACTTTTATCTCTTCTCCTGCTAAAATTCAATCAAGAAAGAAGAGTTCCCATACACAGGAGATTGTATCTTACCTGTCACTAAATTGTTTGGGATCTAGAGAATATAATATATGCTCACATATTGCTGCAGGAAACTAAGAATGCATTGATCAAGAAGTTCCAAACAGACCCCAGAATGACCTACCTTCAGGCTCACACAGCATTATCTCTGTCATTCACTGGCTAAGGTAATTGATGTTTAGTGCTACTAAGGTATTAATCAAAGATACCAAGTAAGGAACAAAGACTAGTTCTATAGGCTCCTTAAAGCTGAGTTTTCTTTACAGTAGGCTAGATAAGATGCAAAATCAAAACGTCTTACCTATGACAAAATGGTCATAACCTAGACCCTGAATTAGCACCCCAAGGGAAATTGGCAGGATTGTACATTCTCAGGTTTTAAAGTGACATATGGAACCCCAGGCTCAGCAACTTGTATTTGAGTAAGACTTCCACAAGATATTGGAAAGTTCAAGAACTGTATTATTAAATCAACTGTTTGAATTCTGCTTTGCAAAGGAAGATATTAAAGGTAACCTAGTTTCTTTCACTAGTTTTTAGATCCCAAAGTTATCCTTCCAAGGACTAACAGCTCTTTATAAAGTGGCAAATCTTATGTCCTGCCAGTTTTCCCTTCATGTTAGTGAATACACTGTGTAGGGCCCTTGGCCCTCGTGCGCTCTCTCCCAACCGGCGGGGGAAAGGCTGGGGCGTGCCCTAATGTGAAAAGCCAAGGACGTGTGTAGTCACGAAGAATGCCCACCCAACCCTCTTACATTTAAATAAGCACTCAGGACGCCAGGCGCTTCAGGGAAAACTTCGCAGAAAACCAACGTTTAATCTCAGGGTGGGGTTTATATAGCAGTGATGACCAGCAGGAAGGGGAGGGATTTGGAGTGGCTAACTAGACACAGCAATAGGCTGATATAAGCTATCCATCCAAGAGTGACGTCATAGGACTTCCTCTATGGGCAGTAATCACATCCCACAGGACCTTCCCCTGGGTTCCGACCACCGCCATCTAGGCATGCATGCAGTCCGAGGGGGGGGGGGGGGGGCAGGGCTAGCAGCCACGTGGCCCCAGGCCAGGAGAAGAGGCAGGCCTAGGACCGCCTCTTAAAGCTATAGGCGGTGCCCAATACACTGAATAAATGGAAGCATAAAACATAAATTTGATGACTCTAAGGTTTCTTCAAGAACTGAGGTCATTCTATGCAGCTGATATTCATCTATATGAAAACAGGCCTTCTTTAATCCCTCAAAAGTGAGAGATTTCTCCTAATATTTAATGCCTGGGCCTAAGGAGTTAGGCAAAACACATGGATGCCAAAAGCCCCATGCCTCCATTCTAGAAGGAGTCATTTTTAGGTTTCCAAGGAAACAGACAAATATCCGGTTTGAATCCTGACTTGAATTCTATCCAATTCTGAATCCAGGATCTTCACAAGAAGGGAAGATTAGAAATGATGCCAGGGAAAAGAATCTATCTATCTGGCGACCAATGAAAAAGACAGAACAGGGACTGGGAATATGGCCTAGTGGCAAGAGTACTTGCCTTGTATACATGAAGCCCTGGGTTCGATTCCCAAGCACCACATACATAGAAAACAGCAAAAAGTGGCACTGTGGCTCAAATGACAGATCCTTGAGCAAAAAGAAGCCAGGGACAGTGCTCAGGCCCTGATTCCAAGGCCCAGGACTGGCCAAAAGAAAAAGACAGAACAATAGGCAACAGCAAACATTGTTTCCAATCACTACTGCCACACATGATTAACTAGAGGAGGAGATTCTCATTATTTTTTAAAAATGTGCCTTGGGTAACACAAATGCATAATTGTAAATATCACTAAAAGAAGCTCAGAGAGCCTCTCTCAGAGAGTAAAGTACTAGAACTGATAACTGATAGTCAATAAAGGGCTGCTTTTGCATAAATATACAGTCATATGTGCCAGGGAATAGAGTAGACCATTTCTGTAACAATTACATACATGATATATGAAATACCAGATGTAGATCACCTCAATTACTAATTTCCCACACAGAAATGAAATTGGAATGGAAAACAAAGCAGGAAGTGCCCTGGAGATGTGTACTTTAATGAAAATGATAAACCAAACCAACAATTCATCTCTTAAAAGAACTGATAGTCTCAACTCACAGTGCCCAAGGTGGAAGACCATAAAACAAAATGGTTGGAGATTCACCACTAAGACACTGAAATTGATCATCAGTGAGATTAATCCTATGACTTTTCAGTTAAAAAAGCAAAATAAAAAGCCCTCTGGCTAGTAATTTATCTTTTTTTTAAGTAAAAGGTCCATTTTGATGCTGTGTTGATTACTTTATTGTATTGTTAAAGGTTTTTCTACCAGTTATGAAGGTATACAAGTAATTGCCCATGTTTTTAAATTAATACATTTAAAAGTAATTTTAGGATTACAGAAAAGTAGAATAATATGTACATAGTTCCCACACTGTTTCCAAGTTTTCCCTGTTAGTAACATCTTGTATTGCCATGGAACTGATAAGTTTGAGGTATGATTAAAGTGTCTGATGAAAGTCTCTATGTTAACATTTTGGTTCTCGTGGAATTGATAGGTTTGAGGTATGATTAAAGTGTCTGATGAAAGTCTGTATGTTAACATTTTGGTTCTTAGGGAAGTGCTATTGAAGGATGCTGTTGGCCTTTCGCTGGTCGGGTCAGTGGGAGGTCTATAGGCCATCAGGAGTGTACCTTGATAGGGATTATGCACTCCTGGCCTCTTCTATGTTTCTGATTTACTTATTATAGATGTGAATGTTTCCCTCTACAGGACCCTCTGTAATGATGTGCCATCCTACCCTAACTAGAGGCCAAACAATTGGAGTTATGCAAACTTGGACTTGAGCCTCTTAAACTGTGAGCCAATAAAATCTAGCACAAGTATTTTGTTATAACAACACAAAACTGTAACAGGAACATTTGTTGCAACTTTTGAACCAAAACCAATATGTTTATTATTTACTAAAGTCTGTGTCTTACATTATTATCTGTGTACTTGCATAATCTGAGTGATTTTATGATACTAAAATATATGACTTGCTAGGTAGGTGGTCTACTATTTCAACCGTGCCCCAGCCCACAAACTCTGAGTTTTGATACATGTATAATGATATATTTATCGTTCAAATATTTTACTGCCTTGAAAATGGAAGGTCCATTTATCCTCCCCATAATTTTGCTTTTTTCAGAATGCCCTGTAGTTGGAGTCAATGATGATATAGCCTTTCCAGATTGTTTTTGCATTTAGCTTTTTTTGTTTTGTTTCACATTTTGTGCAAATCCTAGGGCTTGAACTCAAGGCCTGGGCACCATCCCTGAGCATTTTTTCCCAAGGCTAGTGCTTTACCAAAAGTCACAGTGCCATTTCCAGATTGTTTAGTAGTTAAATGGAGAGATGAGGAGCAGAGACTTTCTTGCCCAGGCTAGCTTTGATCCTCAGATCTCAGCTTCCTGAGTAGCTAAGATTACAGGCATGTGTTACTGGCACCCAACATGCACTTAGCTTTTATATTTCAGAAAAGAGTGAAAATAAGGAAGGAAGGAAAAAGGAAGGAAAGAAGGAAGGAAGGAAGGAAGGAAGGAAGGAAGGAAGGAAGGAAGGAAGGAAGGGGAGAAATGAGAATAAAAGGAAGGGATGGGAAGGAACAAAAGAGGAAGAAAGAAGAGAAGAAGGAAAAGGGGGAAGGGAATATATGTTATTACAGGCAAACCAGACAATATACAGTGATTAAAATTGTTTCTCATTTCTTTCATGAAAAAATAAGTTTTTTAGTTCACATAGCTTGACATGTTATAATGAATCCCTGATTGGTAATTGCTGGAAACATATGGGTAAGTTCTGAAAATTCTTTTAAGTTGTAGAAATTTCTTCCAACGTTTAAATTGTATTTAAGAAATTTCTACATGAAAAAAGTAAGTTGAGAGCACCCTAAAAAATCATGGGTAAGTAAATATTAAGAGGAAATTACAAAGAAACTTCTGACTTAAAGTCAAAAGGCTATCTTGAATGAAATTCCAAATCATAAATAAGTCAAATGTATGTAATCCAGAAACTTTCCAAACTAAGTACAAGATAAAATATTTCCAATCACTTCCAGACACATAAGCCTCACAATTTACAAACAAAAGAACATCAGTTACAATAAGATTTCTTCAAGAAGAAGTGCTTCAATAACTTACTAATTCTACAGGAGGGGCTTGGAATGTAGCTTAGTGGTAGAGTGCTTGCCTTGCATGCATGAAGCCCTGGGATGGACTCCTCAGCACCACATAAACAGAAAAAGCCAGAAGTGGCGCTATGGCTCAAGAGGTACAGTACTAGCCTTGAACAAAAAGAAGGCAGGGACAGTGCTCAGGCTCTGAGTCCAAGCCCTAGGCCCAGCAGAAAGATAAAATTAAATAATTTTTTTGAATTAAAATTCTACAGGAAAACAAGGCAGATTGTTACACAAATAAAGCTATGAAGGTAAGGAAAAGGAAAAAGCATAAATGGAAACCAAATTGAAATGAAGTTTATTTCATTTCAGGGATACAAGGACAGTTCAACAAAGATAAATCAGTAAACACAACCTAGCAGATAATCAGGATCTAGGGAAAAATAAGTATCTCAATTGATGCAAAAGAAGATTTTGGCAATATTCAACACTTATTTTTTTCAGTTGTGGGGCTTGAACTCAGGGCTTGGGCATTGAGCTTCTTTTGCTCAAGGCTAACTTCTACTACTTTGAGACACAGCATCACTTTTGGTTTTGGAGTGGTTAATTGGATATGAGAGTGTCATGGGGACTTTTCTGCCTTGGCAGGTTTTGAACCATGATCCTTAGATCTCAGCCTCTTGAGTAGCTAGGATTACAGGTATGAGCCACAGGTGCCCAGGTTCAACATCTTTTAAAGATAAAAATGCTAATGAAAGTAGGAATAGGGAGAATGTAATTCATTATAATGAAATCTACAAATAATGAACCCATACACAAAAATTGCAAATAAATGGGAAATTTGAAACCATTTCTACTAAAGTCAGGAATGAGACCAGAGCTTCGAGTCTACCTACTCCTAGATGATACAGTACCAGGCAGACTTCTTGGGCAGAAAAATAAGCAAGTGAAAGGAACAAAAGTGATCTAAATAGAGAAGAAAAAGATCAAATTATCCTATATTCTGAGGGATATGACTCTACACTCAAAAGACAATGTGGATGTCTTTTATGACTTAGGCACTTTGGGGAACATAACTATGCAATAGAAACATACATGAATTAGGAGCTCATATGTAAGATGATAATGAAGAGACTGAAAAATAATTAGGAAAAACAATTACATCATATTATGACAGTATACAATTTACTAAGGAAGCAAAAGTTGTCTCTAATTATCCAATTAATAATGAACAAATAAACAGTTCTGAGAAAAGCTACACATATACATAATCATATTACATATGCATACTATGTATTTGTACATATTATAAAAATATATAGATATGTACATATATGACTTATATAATTGTATATGTACTATATAAAACATGCATATATGTGTATGTATATATAATATTACTATATATCTACATGTAATAAAACTATTAGCACATTGTAAGTTCTGTAGAGAAGCAAAATTGTTACGAGAGAGATGGATGCATGTATTTATAGCCATAAAGGAGAGAAACATTAGAGGAGTGGCTCACAAGATTATAGAGAATGAGCACAGATTATGCAGAATGGGTATTGTGGAATACTGGCCTGCAGGCTACAGCACCAAGGAAGCGGTGTTGGAATTCAACATATCCTACTGATCTTTTTCATTCACGCATTGTGGCTCAACTAGCATTGTTCCACAGCACAGTCCTCTAACTCCCAGTCCTGTGGTCAGCGGCCAGCAGTTGCTTATCTGGATCTTGTCACAGGGTTGCCTTGTATCCAGCACCAACTGCAGTAAATGTGAGTCCTGCAAGCGCCCTCCTTCATCCTTATGAAGTCCTCAAAGGGGTCTTCTCTTTTTTTTTTTTTAATTTTTATTATCAAACTGATGTAAAGAGAGATTACAGTTTCATACGTTAGGCATTGGATACATTTCTTGTACTGTTTGTTACCTTGTCCCTCATTTCCACCTCCGCCATCCCCCTTTCCCTTCCCCCCCATGAATGGTTCAGTTCATTTACACCAAATAGTTTTGCAAGTATTGCTTTTGAAGTTGTTTGGGTTTTTTTGCCCTGTGTCTCTCGACTTTGGTATTCCCTTTCAATTTCCTAGATCTAATACAAGTATAAACGGTTTCCAATATACTCAGATAAGATACAGAGATAGTGTAGGTACAACCACAAGAAGGGGGTACAAGAAGATCATCAATAATAGAAGCTACAGTTACACATAGCACGTTGAAAGTAGTTAGAACAGTGATATAACAATCGTTTCCATAACATGGAGTTCATTTCACTTAGCATCATCTTATGTGTTCATAAAGGTATAGCTAATGGACTCTTATGATCCTCTGCTGTGATTTCCCTAAACCTGTGCTAATTATTCCCTATAAGGAAGACCACAAAGTCCATGTTTCATTGGATCTGGCTCACTTCACTTAGAAAAATTTTTTCCAAGTCCTTCCATTTCCGTACAAATGGGGCAATGTCATTCTTCTGATAGAGGCACAAAATTCCATTGTGTATATGTACCACATTTTCCTGATCCATTCGTCTACTGAGGGGCATCTGGGTTGGTTCTAGATTCTAGCTATGACAAATTGTGCTGCGATGAACATTGTTGTGCTGGTGGCTTTAGTGTGATTTTGTTTGTGGTCTTTTGGATACATACCCAAAAATGGGGCTGCTGGGTCATAGGGGAGCTCTATGTTTAGATTTCTGAGGAATCTACATACCGCTTGCCAGAGTGGCTGAACCAGTTTACATTCCCACCAACAATGAAATAGGGTTCCCTTTTGGCCACATCCCCTTCAACAATAGTTATTGTTAGTTTTCTTGATATAGGACATTATTACTGGGGTGAGATGGAATCTCAATGTTGTTTTGATTTGCATTTCTTTTATGGCCAGTGATGTAGAGCACTTTTTCATATGTCTCTTGGCCATTCTCATTTCCTCATCAGAGAAGTCTCTTTGTAAGTCTTTAGCCCACTTGATGAGGAGGCTATTGGTTCTTTGCAATTTTGTTTTGGAGGAAGGTAATTTTTTTAGTTCTGCATATATTTAAGAGATGAGGCCTTTGTTCGTTGTATGGCCGGTAAAGATCTTCTCCCAGTCTGTGGGCTTTCTGTTTATCTTGCGAGGTATTTCCTTTGCCATGCAAACGCTCTGCAGTTTGATGCAGTCCCATTTGTCCAACCTTTCTTTGATTTGTAGCCTTTCTGGGTCTTTGTTCAGGAAGTTCCATCCTGCGCCAAGGAGCCCAAGTGTTTCTCCTACTCCTTCCTTTAGTGTTCCTGATTTTAAAGGGAATGGCTTTAGTTTTTCACCATTTAGAGTTATGCTATGTCATAAACTGCCTTGATTATATTCATGAATGTTCCTTGGGATCCCAGTTTTTACAGGGCTTTTAGCATAAATGGGTGCTGGATTTTTTCAAATGCTTTTTCTGCATCCAGTGATATAAGCATGTGGTTCTTTATCTTGCTCCAGTTGGTGTGGTGGATTACATTAATTGACTTGCGTTTATTGAACCAATTTTATACCCCTGGGATGAATCCAGTTTGATCGTGGTGTATGATTTTTCTGATGATCTGTTGACGTCGATTGGCTAGAATTTTGTTGAGAATTTTTGCGTCTATGTTCATCAGGGAAATCGGTCTATAGTCCTCTTTCCGTGATGAGTCCCTGCCGGTTTTGGAATGAGGGTTATATTAGCTTCATAGAATGTGTCTCGTAGTGAACATTCTCTTTCAATTTCATTGAAGAGTTTGAGAAATATTGGTGTGAGTTCTGTTTTGAAGGCCTTGTAGAATTCTGCTATGAATCCGTGTGGATCTAGGCTTTTCTTGGATGGGAGATCACTTATTGCCGTTTCTATTTCAATACTGGATAATGTCTGTTTAGAAGGTTCAGATCTCCATGGTTGAGTTTGGGGAAATGAATTTTTTCTAGGAAATCATCTATTTCTTCCAAGTTCTCGAATTTAAGGTTTGCAAAATAGTTCCTTATTGTGTTCTGAATTTTGGTTGTTTGGTTTGTTTCTGTGGTGATGTTACCTGTTTCATCTCTGATCTTGTTTATTTGAGTGTGCTGCCTTCGTTTTTTGGTCAAGTTTGCTAGGGGTCTGTCTATCTTGCTGATTTTTTCAAAGAACCAAGTCTTTGTTTTGTTGATTCTTTCGATTATTTTGTCTCTTATTGATTTAATTCTGATTTGATTTCAATTATTTGCTTCAGTCTATTGACTTGGGGTTTGGCTTATTGTTCTCTTTCTAGGAGATTAAGGTGCTTCCTTAAATTATTGAGTTGCTGTTTCTCTAGTTTGTTGGTACATGCACTCAGAGATATAAATTTTCCTCTGAGTACTGCCTTTTCTGTGTCCCAAAGGAGCTGGTACTTTGTGTCCTCAACTTGGTTGAATTCCATAAACATTTTAATTTCTTCAATGACCCACTGATGATTCAGCAGTGTGTTGTTTAGTCTCCATGAATTGTAGGATTTTCTGTGGTGGCTGTTTGAGTTGAGCTCTAATTTTATTCCATTGTGGTCTGAGAGTATGCAGGGAATGGTTTTGATACTTCTGAATTTGTACAGATTATCTTTGTGCCCTAAGATGTGATCTATTTTGGAGAATGCTCCATGTGCTGCGGAGAAGAATGTGTATTCTGTTGTTGCTGGGTGGAATATTCTGTAGATGTCAGTTAAGTCTAGTTGGTCTATGCAATTATTTAGTTCTGAGGTTTCTTTATTCAGTTTTTGGTGTGTTGATCTGTCCAGAGGTGATAGTAGAGTGTTAAAGTCCCCAACTTTCAATGTGTTTGGGTCTATGAGTGTTTTTAGAGTCAGTAGTGTTTGTTTGATGAAGTTGGGTGCCCCTGTATTTGGTGTGTAGATATTTAGGATGGTTATATCTTCCTGTAGGAGAGATCCCTTTACTAGTATGTAGTAACCTTCTTTGTCTCTTCTTACCTTTTTTAATTTGAAGTCAATTTTGTCTGATACTAGGATTGCAACTCTGGCCTGCATATGGGGGCCATTTGCTTGGTAGATTTGTTTCCAGCCTTTCACTTTTAGAAGATGTTTACTTTTGCTGGATAGATGTGTCTCTTGGAGGTGGCAGAAAGATGGATCTTGATTTTTGATTCAACTTATGTGCCTATATCATTTGATTGGAGAATTAAGTCCATTAATGTTGAGAGTTAGGATTGAACGATTATCGTTTGTTCCTTTCATTATCACTATCTTGTTTAAAGCTGTGTCTTCCCATTTCTTAATCTGATATTCTGGTTTACTATTTAGGGTTCATTTCTCTGTCTGTATTGGGATCTTGATTATTTTCCCTTTGTAGTACATGTTTGAGGATTTTCTGTAAGGCTGGTTTGTTGAATTTATATTGTTTCAGTTTTTCCTTTCTGTGGAAGACTTTTATTTGACCTTCGGCTATGAATGACAGTTTTGCTGGGTACAGTATTCTTGGTTGGTAGTTATTTTCATTTAAGATTTGGTATACCGCATTCCAGGCTCTCCTTGCTTTCATGGTCTCTGCTGAGAAGTCTGGGGGTAATTCTGGGGTAATTGTGATTGTTTTCTTCTCCCTAACAGCTTTTCGGATTTTTTCCTTGGACTCTACTGATCCTGTTTTGATCACAATGTGTCGTGTGGATGTCCTGTTCTGGTCTGGTCGGTTTGGGGTTCTAAATGCTTCTTGTGTCTGTATAGGCCTATCCTTCTGGATATTTGGGAAGTTCTCAGCTAATATTGTGTTAAATAGGTTGCCTATTCCATTAACTCTTTTCTCCAGGTTTTCCTGCACACCTATTAGCCTTAAATTGGGCTTCCTGATTGTGTCTTGAAGCTCCTGGAGTGATCTGTTATGTTGATTGGATTGGTTTTGTATTGATTTTTTATCTTTCTCCATAGATTCTAGGGAATCTTCAGCTCCTGTTATTCAATCCTCTGTTTCAGTTAGTCGCGAGTGTAGGCAACTACTTGATTTGAATCTCTTTTCTTTCTGACTGGTCTTTCCTGATGATTTCCATGTCATCTCTTAGGTCCTGTATGGACTTCTTTACTTCATTAACTTGATTAATTTGGTTTTGAGTGCTGTCTCTCAAAGATAGCTGGGTAGCTATCTTTTCATTTGACTCTTGAATTTCATTTATCTTTCTATTTGTCGAGGCGCTGAAATCGTCTATTACTTTATGGAATTATTGCTGTATTGATTCAAGCTTTTCATTTATCATGTTTATCAGTAGACTTTGTAGAGCATTTTGGGGGTTCTCTTCTATGTCTTTGATTGACTGCTCTGCTTCCTGCTTGTTTTGAGTGGGAGATAAGACTCCATTGTTTGCCATCTTTCTTGTGCTTCTTCTGCCCATTTAGATTGGTAATGCCAATCTACAAACACATGTGAGCACCGTTTAAGACCCAAAGCAGACATTATCAAGCACTGTTGTGTAAATCTTACAGGTTCAAAATTATATACAGATATCTGTATACCTGTATATAAAATTAGATTTGGTGTTCCTAAAGAATACAATTTCAATATAACAACTAATCCTGAGCCCTGTATTCAGTAGTTACTTATTTATTGTTACAACACTGTGACCAATTCTTGTTCTTATATTAAGTTCTTTTTTGACTGGCTTTCGCTATGAACCCCTTTGATTCTCTCAGATTAAGCAGGGATACCCTCTATCCAATTACCAGGAGTCAATGGAATCTAGAGGTCCTGGAAGTAAGTCAGGAGGGTAAGTTAGAGGTAGTAAAGAGAACAGAGTAAAATGTATGGGGTGGTTGATGATTTTGGTTTAGTTTCAATGACGTGGAAATGTGGAGGAGAGGAGAGGCAGTAGAAAGAACAAAGTTAAAATGATAGACAATGGAGAATTAGCAGTAAAGAGTGGAAGTGTTCTTCATAGGAAATTAAATTTTTAAAGATAGAGAATGCAAAGGGAGAAATAAAGAAAAAGTACTGGAAGACAAGTGCACAAAACAGAGAAAAATTGTTAGAAAAAATAAACAGGACAAAAACCAAAAAAACAAACAACAACAAAAAAAACTTGATAAAACAAAAAGGTAAAAATGGAAAACAAAAACAAACGATAAATAAAATTTTTTAAAAAGCTTAAAAAATTTTTGAGAAAAAAATGGAGTTTTCCTGGTTTGGGTGGACTTTCTACAGTCTCTGGTTTCCTTGTGATGGTCTGCAGTCTATTTTGCCACTTGGCTGGTTTGACTTGCTTTCAGCTCACAGGGGGTGGATCTGCTCTGCCCCACTTCCCCTGTTAGTGAAATCCTGGGTCTCTGTGGTTCACACAGCTTGCAGATAAGACTTGGGCGTCCTCTGTAGACGGGGGACATGAACAGTCTTGGGAACCGTGGCTTTCCCCTCTGGTGTGGGGTGGCTGCCTTTAATGCCTGGCTTTGAATAGGCTGTGGACTCAGGAGGGCGGGTCGCCTCTGGCCTGGTTTACCTGGCTGAGAGTTGCTTGCCTGGGGGAGGTGCTCCCTCCTGGGCGGGTCGGCCTCCTGGGCAGAGCTGGATATGGAATTCAGCTCTGTTTCAGGCTGGGAATTGGGCTTCCTCTGTGACGGGACCATTTTTCTGTCTCGGGAAATGTTTGTTCTCCTGTGTGGCTGTTCTGTGGCGCCAGTAGCCGCTCGCCACATTCACTTTTAATTTAGAAATTCCGGCGGGCAGGGCGGGGCACCTCTAGCTGAGCCATGGCCCAGGACTAGCCCCTCGCCTGGGCAGGGGTCATTCTCCGGGGTGGAGCTGGCTCTCACTGGTCGGTCCCTCTTGCCTTTCTCAAAGATGGCATCTTTGTCCTCGCTTTCCCCAGGCCTGCTTAAGTTCCAGTCTGCTCTGACCCTACGCCAGTGTCAAAGATGGCACTTTGCTCTGGGCGTGGGGGAAGGGCTACCTCCCAGAAGCTTCTCTATGGGTGCAAATGAGAATGTCTTTCATGGAGTACTCACGCTTTCTCTGCGATTTTGGCCTGTCCATACCCAGCCTGTGATCTGTGTCTCTCCACCGTCGTCTGGAGAATTTCTCCCTGGTCTCCATTGAGTGCATTAGCTGCGCAGAGTGCAGGGCGCTGAGCCAGCGCCGGCACTGGTGTGGTGGTGGGAAGCCACCCGGAGCTCAAATCTGTGTTTTCACACCAACATAGTCAATTTTTCCTTCCTGGCCAGAATCCCTGTACTGTTACAACTTACTTTGGCTGTCTTTCTAGGAGTAAAAGTTTCTTTGGGTGGGAAAACTGCAATGTTGGAGGGAGCTCAGCTAGGGCTCTGCTTCCCCTCTGCTGTATTCCAGGAAGTCCAAAAGGGGTCTTCTCTTAAAGAGCAACATAGTATGATTACATTATCAGTTCTCAAAATATACCAATTTAATTGAGTTAAGCTGAACTGAACTGGAGTAAAAATCTTCTTATTAAATAGCCCAATAATCATGAGGACTGTTTTCTATTCTTCGCATACAAAGAAAAAAAAAAGAATTTGTTCCTTAGAGGTTCTGTTTTCAATTCACGTGAAGCAATGGAGCAGGCTTACCTGAGAAGAACCCAAAGTCATTCTCACCCAGGTCATGTTTTTTTTTGTTTTTTTTGTTTTTTTTTTTTTTTTTTACTTCATTAGGTTGGACATGTTGTACAGTAGGGCCTTGAAAACTAGAAATCAACTGTAAACAATGTCAAAGAAGATGTTACCATCACTGCTAAAACATTGTTTTTAAAAAAATTTTTTTACACAAACACCATATTTTTAATTGTGGGAATGTGTAGGGGGAACCAGGGAGAGGTGGAGAGGGAAAAAATCAAGGAACATGGATAATACCAAAATACAATGTGCAGCTGGAATGAGTGGCTCATACCTGCAATCCTAGTTAATCAGGAGGCAGAGATCTGAGGAGCTAGATAGAAAGCCACCTAGGCAGGAAAATCCATGAGAATTTTAGCTTCAATTCATCAGTAAAAAGAGGTGGAGGCATGGCTCAAGTGGTATAGTATTAGCCGTGAACAGAAAAGGTGGCAAAATCTCAGTGAAATTTTAACAATAAGGGGTAAGAGGGGAATGAAAAGAAAGATAGCAGTAGAGTGGGGAATTTGTTTACAATTTAATCTATGCTCATTTGATTTTCATGAAATGCCAGGGCAAAAATCCCTTTGTACAATTAACATGCACTAAAACAAGACAATGAAAAAAAAATAGATTCCAGTGGTAGTGGGAACTGTGGGTATAGGGAGGGAAAAGGAGAAGGTACATGAGGACAAGCATAATTTATATGCAGATATGAAAATAGAACACTGAACCAAGATGAAGGACGGAGAATGGAGAAGATGAATATGATTGCTATGCATGCATGTATGGAAATGTTACAATAAAAATTTGTTGTACAACCAATATGAGCTAATAAAAATGCTAAAAAATGTTGGAAGTGATTCCAGAAGCACAGTGCCTGGTTAGCAATTGTATGTCCCTATGCTCAAAGCCTGGTACAAAGCAAGCAAGCAAGAAAACAAGAGGGAAAAAGAAGGAAAGAGAAAATAAAGAAACAGAAGAAGGTGGGAAGGAGGAAGGGAATATTGTAGGGCCTAAACTCCAGGCATTCTACCACTTGAGCCACACCTCCAGTTCCAGCTTTTTAAAAAAAATTATTAATTAATTAAACCAATTTTTTTGACAAGGTGTTGTGCAAAAAGGGTACAGTTATATAATAGGGCAGTGCGTACATTTCCAGTGATATCTTACACCCTGTTTTTCTTTCCCTTCCCTAGGTCAGGTAGACATATATACATTACACAGTGTACCAAAAACATATACAGTAGCCACGTGGTATACACCAAAGGAAATTTACCTAGGGCTTTAAATGTAATGTCAACAAAAGAGTTTGCTTATCCTTGTCTTATATGAATGTACATACATAGCTTTTGAGCTGTTGTGATCCACTGAGAGGTCTATTTTTCGCCTTTTTATGTTGAGTAGTTGTTTGGTTTTAGTTACAGAATGTAGGGTCGTTGACCCAAACCTGTGGGAAATTCCATTTGACAAGCAGTACTTGGTTTTGCAGATCGGGTCTCTACTGCATCCCTCTCCCCCAACTTTAACAGTCATATATCGAGGAGATCATGCCCCTTTGTTTTCTGTGTTCTAGGCTTGTCTTGCTAAACGTTATTTGTTCAAGTTATGACCATTTCCCTGCGAATAACAATATTTCACCATTTCTAATCTCTATGTAGTATTCCATTGTGTATAGGTACCATATTTTTTGGATCCATTCATCTGTGGAGGGACATCTGGGTTGTTTCCATATTTTGGCTATTGTGAATTGTGCAGCGATAAACATGGAAGTGCAGATGTCTTTTTGATATCTTGGGACCTGTTGTTCAGGATAGATGCCTAGGAGTGGTATGGCTAGGTCATAGGGTAGGTCTATGTTGAGCTTTTTGAGGAACCTCCATACTGTTCTCCAAAGTGGTTGTACTACTTTGCACTCCCACCAACAATGGAGAAGTGTTCCTCTTTCCCCGCAGCCCCTCTAGCATTTGTTGTTGCCTGAGTTCAGAGTATAGGCCATTCTAACTGGAGTGAGATGGTATTTCAGGGTTGTTTTTATTTGCATCTCCTTTACTGCCAGGGATTCTTTAATTTCATGCATAATTTTGTCTGTGGCCCAAGTGTTAGATCACAGTGAGGGGTTTAGCCTCTAAGTATATGTATAGCCTCTGTGGTATCCTTTGTTATTGAGGGTTACCTTTATTCCACTGTGGTCAGATATAGTATATGGGATGACATCAATACTTTTGTATTTGCTGAGGTTCTTTTTGTGGGCTATGACATGGTCTATTTTGGAGTTTGTTCCATGGGCTGCTGTGAAGAAGGTGTATTGGGTCTCTGTAGGGTGAAAGACTCTGTACAGATCTATCAGATCCGTTTGGGATATATGATGTTACTTAGGTCCTCATCTCCCTTGCTAATCCTCTGGTTGTTGGATCTGTCTCTTGTAGAGAGTGGGGTATTAATGTCTCCCACTATGACTGTGTTTGGGTCTATCTTGTTCTGTAGTTCTGTGAGAATTTGCTTGACATATGTAGGGCCTCTTTTGTTTGGTGAATATAAATTTATCACCGTGATGTCTTGATTCTGGATTA
The DNA here is from genome assembly GCF_023159225.1 of Perognathus longimembris pacificus. Lineage (NCBI taxonomy): Eukaryota > Metazoa > Chordata > Mammalia > Rodentia > Heteromyidae > Perognathus > Perognathus longimembris. Next base: position 54,403,426 of record NC_063162.1, read on the forward strand.
TCCTTGTATTAAAATGTAGTGTCCTAACAGTACAGGGATTCTGGCCAGGAAGGAAAAATCGACTTTGCTCATCTGAAAACACAGATTTGAGCTCCGGGCTGCATTCCACCGCCACGCCAGTGCCGGCGCCAGCACAGCGCCTGGCACAGCGCCTGGCATAGCAACCTGCACTCTGTGCAGCTAAAGCACACAGCATAGACCAGGGAGAAATCCTCCAGATGGTGGCTGAGCACGGACAACCTGAAATCACAGAGAAAGCGTGAGTACCCCACGAAAGATATTCTCACTCGTGCCCACAGACCAGCTTCTGGAAGGCATCCCTTCCCCCACTGCCAGAGCAAAGCACCATCTTTGCCACAGGCATAGGGTCAGTCCAGATTGGAACTAAAGCGGGCCTGGGGAAAGCGAGGTCAAAGGAGCCATCTTTGAAAAGGGCAAGAGGGACTGACCAGTGAGAGCCAGCTGCACCCAGGAGAATGCCCCCTGCCCTGGCGGGAGGCGAGTCCTGGGCCTCGGGTTAGCCAGAGGTGCCCCATCCTGCCCGCTGGAATATCTAAATTTAAAGCAAAAGCAGCCAGCAGCTACGGGCGACACAGAAACACCAGACGGGGGAACAAACAGTCCCTGGGACAGCTAAACGGTCCCATCACAGAGGAAGCCCAATTCCCAGCCCATAACAGAGCTCCATTCCATAGCCACCTCCTCCAAGGAGGCCACCTCCCCCAGGCAAGCAACTCTCAGCTGGGTAAAACAGCCCAGAGACACCCCGCCCTGCTGAGTCCACAGCTTATTCAAAGCCAGGCATCAAAGGCAGCAGTCCCACAGCAGACAGAGGAGCCACAGTTCCTGAGACTGCTCACATCCCCATCTACAGAGGACGCCCAAGGCCTGGCTGCAAGCTGTGCGAACCACAAAGACCCAGGATTGCACTAACAGGGGAGAAGGGTCAGAACAGATCCACCCCTTGCAAACTGAAATCAAGTCGAACCAGCAAATCAGGAAAATAGACTGCAGACCATTGCAAGGGAACCAGAGACTGGGGAAAGACTACCCCCAACAAGGAGGACTCCATTTTTTTTTCTTTTCAAACATTTTTTTAAACTTTTTTAAAAAAAATTTTCTTTTTAATTTTTTCACTTCTGAAAGGTCGTTGGTTTTTTGTTTGTTTGTTTGTTTGTTTGTTTGTTTTCCATTTTTACTGGTTTGTTTTCTCAAATTTTTTTGTTTTTTTTTGGATTGTTCCTTTTCTGTTTTTTTTTTCTTTTTCTTTTTTTTTCATTTTTAAATAATTTTTCTCTGTTTTGTGCATCTGTCTTCCAGTATTTTTACTTTATTTCTCTCTTTGCGTTCTCTTTCTTTAAAAATGACTTTCCTATGAATAAAATCTCCACTCTTTTCTGCTAACTCTCCATTGTCTATCATTTTAACCTTGTTCTTTCTACTGATTCTACTCTTCTCCACATTTCCACGCCACTGAAACTAAACCAAAATCACCACCCCACCAATACATTTTACTCAATTCTCTTTACTACCTCCAACTTACCCTCCTGACTTACTACCTAGAACTCCAGGTTCCATTGATTCCTGGTTATTGGATAGAGGGTATCCCAGCTTAATCTGAGTGAATCAAAGGGGTTCATAGAGAAAGCCAGTCCTAAAAGAACTTAATATAAAAACAAGAATTGTGTATAGGGTTGTAACAGTAAATAAGTAACTACTGAATACAGGACCCAGGATCGGTTGTTATATTGAATTGTATTCTTTAGGAACACCAAATCTAATTTTATATACAGGTATAAAAGGTATCTGTATATAATTGTGAACTTGTAAGATTTATACAACAGTGCTTGGTAAGGGCTGCTTTGGGTCTTAAACGGTGCTCACAGGTGATGGTAGACTGGCATTCCCAATTCAAATGGGCAGAAGGAACACAAGAAAGATGGCAAACAATGAAGTCTTATCTCCCACTCAAAATAAGAAGGAAGCAGAGCACTCAATCAAAGATATAGAAGAGAACCCCCAAAATGCTCTACAAAGTCTACTGATAAACATGATAAATGAAAAGTTTGAATCTCTTCAGTCAATTATTCTAGAGCATGAGGAGGCAAAGCAAAAATTAATGGAGAATTTCATGGCATCCAGAAATAGAAAGATAAATGAACTTCAAGAGTCAAATGAAAAGATAGCTACCCAGCTTAAAGATTTGAGAGACAACAATAAAAACCAAAGTAATGAAGTTAATGAAGTAAAGAAGTCCATACAAGACCTAAGAAATGACATGGAAATCATCAGGAAAGACCAGTCAGAAGGAAAAGACATTCGAAATCAAGTAGCTAGCCTACAGTCCCAACTAACTGAAGCAGAGGATTGAATCTCAGGAGCTGAAGATTCCTTAGATTCTATGGAGAAAGATCAAAAATCAATACAAATCCAGTCCAATCAACAAAACAGATCGCTACAGGAGATTCAAGACACGATGAGGTAGCCCAATTTAAAGAAAATAGGTATTGAGGAAAACTTGGAGAAAGAGGTTAATGGGATAGGCAATCTATTTAACAGAATATTAGCTGAGAACTTCCCAAATATCCAGAAGGAAAGGCCTATACAGATACAAGAAGCATTTAGACCCCCAAACCGACCATGCCAGAATAGGACATCCCACTGACACATTGTGATCAAAACAGGTTCAGTAGAGTCCAAGGAAAGAATCCTTAAAGCTGTTAGGGAGAAGAAAACAATCGCATATAAAGGAAAAGCAATCAGAATTACCCCAGACTTCTCAGCAGAGACCATGAAAGCAAGAAGAGCCTGGAATGAAGTATACCAAACACTAAATAAAAATAACTACCAACCAAGAATTCTGTACCAAGCCAAACTCTCATTCATAGCCGAAGGTCAAATAAAAGTCTCCCACAGTAAGGAAAAACTGAAACAATATATCTCCACCAAACCAGCTTTACAGAAAATCCTCAAAGATGTACTATACAGGGAAAATAATCAAGATCCCAATACAGACAGAGAAATGAACCCTAAATAGTAAACATCAGATCAAGAAATGCGAAGACACAGCTTTAAACAAGATAGTGATAATGAAAGGAACAAACGATCATCTCTCAATCCTAAGTCTCAACATTAATGGACTTAATTCTCCAATCAAACGACATAGACTCATAAGTTGGATCAAAAATCAAGATCCATCTTTCTGCCGCTTCCAAGAGACACATCTATCCAGCAAAAGTAAACATCTTCTAAAAGTGAAAGGCTGGAATCAAATCTATCAAGCAAATGGCCCCCATAAGCAAGCTGGAGTTGCAATCCTAGTATCAGACAAAATTGACTTCAAATTTAAAAAGGTAAGAAGAGACAAAGAAGGCTACTACATACTAGTAAAGGAATCTCTCCTACAGGAAGATATAACCATTCTAAATATCTACACACCAAATGCAGGAGCACCCAACTTCATCAAACAAACTCTACTGACTCTAAAAACACTCATAGAGCCAAACACATTGATAGTTGGGGACTTTAACACTCCATTATCACCTCTGGACAGATCAACACGCGAAAAACTGAACAAAGAAACCACAGATCTTAATAATTGCATAGACGAACTAGACTTAACTGACATCTACAGAATATTCCACCCAGCAACAACAGAATACACATTCTTCTCCGCAGCACATGGAACATTCTCCAAAATAGATCACATCTTAGGGCACAAAGAAAATCTGTACAAATTCAGAAGTATCAGAACCATTCCCTGCATACTCTCAGACCACAATGGAATAAAATTAGAGCTCAACTCAAACAGCCACCACAGAAAATCCTACAATTCATGGAGACTAAACAACACACTGCTGAACCATCAGTGGGTCATTGGAGAAATTAAAACGGAAATTCAAATGTTTATGGAATTCAACCAAGTTGAGGACACAAAGTACCAGCTCCTTTGGGATACAGGAAAGGTAGTACCACAGTAAAGCCACCAGCACAACAATGTTCATCTCAGCGCAATTTGTCATAGCTAGAATCTGGAACCAACCCAGATGCCCCTCAGTAGATAAATGGACCAGGAAAATGTGGTACATATTCACAATGGAATTTTATGCCTCTATCAGAAAGAATGACATTGTCCCATTTGTAAGGAAATGGAAGGTCTTGGAAAAAGTTATACTAAGTGAAGTGAGCCAGACCCAAAGAAACATGGACTCTATGGTCTCCCTTATTGGGAATAATTAGTACAGGTTTAGGCAAGTCATAGCAGAGCATCACAAGGCCCAATAGCTATACCCTTATGAACACATAAGATGATGCTAAGTGAAATGAACTCCATGTTATGGAAACAATTGCTATATCACAGTTGTAACTACTTTCAACGTTCCATGTGTATATGTAGCTTCTATTATTGATGATGTTCTTGTATCACCTTCCTGTGGTTGTACCTACACTATCTCTGTAAACTTATCTGAGTATATTGGAAACCGTGTATACTGGTATTGGAAGGGAATACCAAATTTGAGAGACACAGGGTAAAAAAAAAGACAAATAACTACAAAAGCAATACTTGCAAAACTGTTTGGTGTAAGTGAACTGAACACCTCTGTGGGGGATGGGGAAGGGAAAGGGGGAGGAGGGAGGGGGTATTAGGGACAAGGTAACAAACAGTACAAGAAATGTATCCAATGCCTAACGTATGAAACTGTAACCTCTCTGTTCATCATTTTGATAATAAAAATTTGAAAAAAATAAAATAAAATAAAATGTAGTGTCCTTCTTTGTCTTTTTGAGTTGATTTTAATGAGAAGTCCAGCTTGTTTGAGATCAGGATGGCTACTCCTGCCATTTTGGTAGGTGCGTTTGCTTGGCAGATCTTGCTCCATCCTTTCATTCAGAGCCTGTTTTTATCCCTTGCTGTAAGATGGGTCTCTTGAAGACAACAGATGGCAACTTTTTGTTTACAGATCCACTCTGTCCGTCTGCTCCTCTTTATCGGAGAGTTTATACCGTTTATATTCAAAGAGATCAAGGATAAGAGTGTTTTTTCCCCTTCAATTTTCCTGTTAGGCTGTTTTTCCCCTCTTTTTTTCTTGTCTTTAATAAGCTGCTCTTTCTGTTGGGCTCTGGCTATTGTAGTTTCTTTCTGTTTCTCTCTGTGTGTCCTCTACGATTTCTGTTGGGTGGGGTTCCACTCTTAGAATTCGCTGTAAGGCTGGTTTTTTATTCACATGCTCTTTTAGATCCTTTTTGCTATGGAAAGATCTGATTTTTCCCTCAAATGTGAATTCTAGTTTTGAAAGATATCTAATTCTGGGTTGGCAATTGTTGGCCTGTAGGACTTGGACTGTGTTCTTCCACTCTCTTCATAGGTGATAGGTTTGTGTGGAGAGGTCTGCTGTGATTCAGATCCTTTTCCCATTGTAGTATAGCTCTTTCTTCACTTTGGCTGCATTCAAAATTTGCTCTTTATTCTTGAGATCTGAAGTCTTGATTATTATGTGCCTGGGCGAGGATTTTCTAGGGTCTGGTCTGCCAGGCTTCCTATAGGATTCGGTTACTTGGGTGAGGTCCTTTGTGAGATTGGGGAAGTTTTCTGCAATAACTCTATTGAAAATATGTTGTAGCCCTCTGCTCTGGTATTCGGCTCCTTCTTCTATTCCAATTATGCACAGATTATATCTCTTGTCTTTGTCCATTAGCTCCTGGATTAGTCTGCCCTGGAGTTAAACTGTTTCTTTGAGTGTGGTAATTTTCTGGTCCTTATCGGCTGCATCGTCATCCAAAAGAGAGATTCGGGATTCTATATGATCAATTCTTTGTGCTGTGGCTACTAGTGTGGAGTTTATGGATGTCAGCGAGCTATTTATGGTTGCCAGATCAGCTTTCATCTTAGAAATTTCTTCCTTTAAAGAGTTGTATTTTAAATCTATTTTTTCATGCATTTTGCTTCTCACGATGTTATGGTCTTCTTTAACGGAGGAATGCACTGTATCCATTTTTGCTTCCATTTCTTTTTTGACTTCCTGAAGGTCCTTCGAGACTTCCATTCTAAACTCCTGGAATTGTTTTCTGAATTCATTCCTAGGCTTTCCATCATTTCTGCTATCATAGCCTCAGTTGTTTTTTTATTCTCCATCTCCTCTTCAGTCGTACTACTTTTTGGAGCTGGTGAGTTGGCTTGACCTTTCATTAAGTTTGTAATATTTCTTTGTGATTTGTGCATATGGAGATCTGTATGTAGCGCCCTTGACTTGGCTTTGTGCTGGTTCCCACTGGTTTGTCAGTGAAGACTTGTTTGTGTCCTGGCTCTGGGTTTGAGTTTGGCCCAGTGGGTGAGCGTGACCATCTCAGTTGTTGCTGGGGTGGTCACCCTCACTGCACTTGGGGGTGGGTATGTTTTGTGTCTTTCTCTACAGGACTGTGTCCTGCCGCTGTGTTGTGCTGACCCTAGCATGCCCCTGATGGGGGCTTGTGGGTCGCTGATTCAGCATGGCATGGAGACTTTTCTCTTTGATTCTTTTCCCACTCAGTCCCGTGGTCAGAGGAGCTCACTTCACCTCTTAGATTGAGAATTGCCGCTGAGAGGTGGCTCGCCCACCTGTGTGGATTGCTCCTGTCAGAGCAGGTGTTGCTGTTGATGGGTAGCCTGCCCACCTGTGTGGAGTATGCCTATCATAGCGGGCACTGCCTCTGGAGAGCCCTGCCCACCTGCGCAGAGTGCACCTGTCAGAGCGGGTGTTGCAGCTTGCTGTTTGTGCACTCCCGTGGGTGTTTGGGCAGGAGATCCTCTTGCTGGAGGGCTAGCACGCTGGCCCACGCTGGCCCTCCAGGAGGCATGTGCGTGTGCACTCTTGTGCTTCCTTTGTGGGGGTGCTGCCCCGAGTTGTTGGAGGGTGCTCATGCCGTCTCGCGAGTCTGCTGTAGGGGGCGGTATGCGTGGACCCTAGCAGGTTCAAGTGTCTGGGCGCAGGTTGGTACCCACAGACTCTCTGCACCTCCGCTGTGAGTGGGATGTGTGTTCGGGCCCAGGTGTCCCTACTGGGCTGGTATTGTACATCAGCAAGCATATGACTGTTGTTCAAAAAGTCCGCGAGGACCAGGCACCTCAGGTGGCTTTCCAATGCCTACCAGTCCCTGGGCCCCTGCTGGTGGGGAGGGGGCTGGTGCAGACAAGGTCGGGCTCCCCAGCTGGGGCTTTGGGGGACGCCTGTCTAAGGTGTTTCCTGCTCCCTTTGTTGGGCGCTGCTCCACCTCTGCTTGTTTCCATGTCCTCCCAGAGGCTGTAGGGTCCTAGAGCCACCAGCTATGGGGCTCCTTTGTTCCCTTGGGGTAGGGAGGGGGAGGGAAGGAGCTCTAGCTTCTTTGTAGGGCTTAGGTCTCTGCTAGAGCTGGTCTCCCATTGGGGGAGGCAATGGGGAACTTACTGGTCCTGGAATGTGTGTGCATGCCACGCTGCCTTGGGCTTTTCGGGGCTGGGGTGCTGGAGTGTGGCGATTGGTCGTTTGGTGGTGGCAGTCCCGGCTCTCCCCGTCAAGCTCTCCCCGTCTGTGCTGCCCAGTTCCCCTGCTGTAAAACATTGTTTATTTCCTCTGAAGAATGCTCAGTACTTCCTCTTATTATTTCTCCAGTTTCTTGGGAAAGAAGTTTCTTTGTAGAGTCATGATTTAATTAGGAAAATGTTAAGGTTTTCTTCCATACTGTTAACCTTAGGTCAACTTGTTTAAATTGTTAAATTCATTGACTAAAGTAATGGGGACACATGATGGAGTTCCTATTGCTTGAGAAAAATTGGAAATACAGTGTTACAATGAGCATCATTTTTGAGCAGTGTAGATTTGAAATGGGATTTTCATGTCTACTCTTTTTTCTATTTTGCATTGGAAACTAGGTTCTTTGCTATGTGTTTGAAACTTCAGGTAAACACAAGTAGGCCATGTAGATGTAAAGTAATGACTAGATGCGGGTATAAATAGTAAAAAGAACCGGGACTAATAAGAGTGATTCACAGCAACAAGAGTCTGGAAAGTATCTTCATCTTAGATAAGAATGGGAGAAAAATGAAACACATGTTAAAACAAGCTTTCCATCTATTAAATAGGAAGGACTGGCTTAAGAAGTGAATAGAAGACAGTATTCTCTGAATTAATGTATTTATCAATTACCTTCTATATCTTTTTAGTCATAAATTTGTTGGCTTCTGTGAATTTTAAAGACAAATTAAGTACACACAAAATAAAACCTGTCTTCAATTCTAGAAAATCAATTTAAGACATATGAGCAAACATTAGCATGCCTATATATTTTATCCCTGGTTACTTTCTTTAACTTGATCATTCTTATTCTTTGCTAAGAAACTCAACTATATAGATGTTTCAATATTGTCTTCGTTAATCTCCCCCAAATTCTGATCTCCTGCTTAAGCTTTGGCATCAAACACCAACCATCTGCCTAGAATTTACTGCTCTACTTGCCACTACTAGTACTGAGTCTATTTCAAATTTTAACCAGCTTTTCATTTATAACAATTAATTTAAAAATTAACTTAGAAAAGCAGCTAGAATTAGATAACTTCAAAATGATTACTATTTTTTTAGTGCTTGTCCTGGGGCTTGAATTCAGGGCCTGGCACTGTCATTGACTTTTTGTGGTCAGGGCTGATGCTCTACCACTTGAGCTACAACTTCCTTTGCAGCTCTTTTGATGGTTAATTGAATACTGTGATCCGAAGATCTCAGTCTCCCAAGTCACAAGGATTATAGCCCTCCGCCACTGGTTTAATTTTTATTTTCAAAAAGATCTTGAAGTTAGAAAAATGGTTTCCTTGACTTGATTTTACTGAGTCTCCTTTGAGCTCTTTTCTTAACCAAGCCTAAAAGTTGGCCAAAGAGGACTTCTGATGACTGACATCACTGATTTCTACCAACCCTGACACAAGAGACAGAGCAAATGCCAGAGCCATTTCCAGCACAGTGTGCCACAGGTGATCCAGCCTACTAAATTTTTCTCCCAAAGTGTTTGAGGGTACTGAAAAAAGTTTATTCTAGCACATTCTTCATGACATGTCCTGACCCAACGCTTTCCATGACTAATAATTCTCAAAAACAGCTTTTTCCATGTGCCTTTTCCATATTGCACTCCCATGACCTGGCTTAAATTCTCATTTATTCCTCCTCTTTACTTCTTCATTCTCCCCCTTAAAACTCCTGGGCATCTCAGCCTAGATCAGAGTCAGCCCAAAAGTGGACTGAAGTCTCTATGCACTGATCCTGTAGCCTGGACAAAAATCTGTATCATAGCCTTTATCATGGTCTCGCAGAGTTCAATTGGGCCAAGACCATGTCTTGAGAGCTGGAGGGCTTGTGTAAGACACCCACTTTCTTTCTCTTTTGTACATGTGTGGAGCATGGCTTCCAGTTTGAATGAAATCATAGCACGGGGTGAATGCTGCAATTATGGCATTTCTGACTGCATCCCAGCCAATTGGAAGCAGGAAGCAGGGGGAGAACAGACATGCCTGTAAAGACAACTCTTGGAGCCTGTTTGTGCCACTCCTCCGAGGCATTGCAGAGGGCATGGAGACATACAGCCTTTATTCTATGCACTCTGTAAAAATGGTACATTGGTGCTGACTGGAGAGAAAAGAGACAGTAGAACAAAGCCTGTGTGTTCCACCATTCCACCTTGAAATTTGCTTCTCTTCCTTTAAATATTGGTGTTTATATCTTTTCTCCATGAGGACTGTATGTACAGAGGGAAGTTTAGTACAGTGACACAGGACGGTGGTCCCAGTAAGGGTAGGATACCTAAAACAAACAGATCCCTGCTCAGGTATGTATGCAGGTGGGAAGTAAGACTCAAAACTGACCACCATTGAAAACCAGGGTGGAGGTATGGTTCAAGTGCTGGAGTATTAGTCAAGCAAATGTGAGGCCCTTAGATAAAACCCTACCCCTTAAAAGAGAATACTTAAGAAATTTAAGCTGGGTGCTGGTGGCTCATGACTGCAATCCTAGCTAGTCAGGAGGCTGAGAACTGAGGATTACCATTCAAAGCTAGTCCAGCCAGGAAAGTCTCTGTGAGACTCCAATCTCCAATTAAGCACTCAAAAACTGGAAGTAGAGCTGTGACTCAAAGTGGTAGAGTGCTAGCATTGAGCAAAAGAGTTCAGGGACAGTGCTTAGACCCTGAGTTCAAGCCCGATGACCAGATCAACCAAAAGAAGAAGAAGAAGAGGAAGAGGAAGAAAGAAGAGGAGAAATTTAAGAATATAAACCACATGCTGGTGATTCATATCTATAACACTAGCTACTCAGGATCCTGAGAGATGAAGATCAAAGTTTGAAGCCAAACTAGGCAAAAAAGGAAAAAACCTCTATGAGATACTTATCACTGATTAATCACCAAAAAGCCAAAAAGGGAGCTGTGATGATAGAGAGTCACTCTTGAGTAAAAAGAAGAAAAAAAAACTAAGGGAGAGCTTAAAGCCTCCAGTTCCAGCCCCACAACTGGCACACACACACACACACACACACACACACACACACACACACACACGAATACAAAGTTGTTAGTAGGAGACATCAAAAAAGTATTTCATGGATTTTATGAATGTACTGTAAATTATTCTCCTACAATGAGTGTATCAACTGCTGAAATTCATCTCCAGATTCAAGTGAAATGAAATGTATAGTCATTTGTTTTTTATTACATAATGAGAAAAATGGTAATTTTCTCATAATGAACATAATACATGTACTTGGAGGCCTCAAATTCTAACTATACATTATAATTACTTGAAGATCTTCTAAATATCAATGCCTGGAATTTATAATATATGTATTAAAACAAAAGGTATGGGATGGAACATAGGCATTAATAATTACTTTATTCAGACAATTATAACTCATACAGCACTAAGAAAATTCTGAGATATATATATATATATATATATATATATATATATATATATATATATATATATATATATGGCCAAATGCTACTGAACTGACAGTAGCTCTATCTGAGAACCATCAGAAGCTAGGACAGTGTTTAGTGTCCACAGTTCCATTCCCACTTTGTGATTTAATTTTGCCCAGATGGCTTTATAATTGGTTGGTTTTACTTCAAGCTGGTCAAAAAGAAATTTGCTCTTTCAAAATTAACTCCACATGTTCTATTCATTTTAATTACTGTGGTGATCATAGCTTAAATATAAGCCTTTTCATCATACAATTAAAATTTATATTTTTGCTAACTTGAACTAACTTGTTTAAAATTAAAATATGAATTATCTATTGCACTTATTGGCCCAGATTTTTATTGGTTAATATTTTATGTATAATTATTTGACCATTGCATGACAATAACGATCTGAATGTCAATGATACATTCCTACTTAAGCATTTTTTGTTTTATATTTGTTTTCAGTTATATCTTATTTATGGTAGAGTAGCTGAATGGGTAATGTATTTGCAGAGTCAAACTTCACAGTTCAATTCATATGCACAGTTGAAACTACATGTAAGTGAGATGGACACAAGACTGGGTAGAAAGTGGTGACTACCAAGAACGTAACTGAGGAAAACACTATGCTACGTGGCATGTTGCATGATGCATTGTGCACATGGCTTACCAATGGCTAGCACTCAATCAGATCACCCAATGAGCATTGCCTATATTTGTATCTACACTTCCACTGACAGGCTGTGGGATAAAATAGGACCAACGCATCACAAATACGGCATCACAAAAAAGGTGCCAGACTGTGATGCCATAGTGTGCACTATGAACATAAGGACATTGCACAGGCTTGGGACTATACATCACGACAGATCCTTAGTAAGCCCTGGCATCAGTAGTAAATGCATTGCCTTTCACAAAGGGTATTTAATACAAGTAGGCAAACTGGGACTGTACTTGTTTCTAAAGGTCAAATGAATTGGAAAACAAAGTTTGAACATTTCATACTGCCCCTTACAGTTTTATGACTACTGCAAAGAAATTCGAGGACTGTACAACTACACAAAAATCATCCCAGTAGCATTCTTAACAAACTTTTAACTTGTTCAGCTTCCCTCTGAGAAGCAATCAGTGACAAGTGATTAACATGGGGAGAAATGATTACTCACAAAATAAGTAAAAAACTATGCTCTGCATTTTCTGGTTGCAAATGTGTAACACTTAACTATTTTATGAAAGACCAGGCAATCAACATCATGCATTGCACAAACCAGGAATCTCAGCTCCATCCCCTCATTACACATGAAAACTTGACTGGGAGAAGAGGTATGTAGCATGAAGTAACAAAATTTGCAAATTTCTCAGCTAGAATGAATCCTCACATCAACTAACTCTTACCTTAGGCAGACTTGTTGCCTTTCAAATCATAGATGAAAGAATTAAATTAAGAACTTCAGCTCTTGATTTTAAGAGCCTAAATAGATAATATTTCCTCAGACTATAAGTAAAATATCTTGGTATTATAAATTTTAACTAAATTTTACAAACACAGGAACTTATAGAGCCAGGAATTTCTTCATTTCTGAAAGGGCTTAGATGAATGAGATTGAAACTTATAATATGTGAACTTTAATTCTGCCTTCTGATTCTTTGGTCTCTGAAAAATTGTCTAGTTAAAATGCATTTGAGGAAGATAAGAAATAGGGGATAGAGAGGTAGTTAGATAATTGAATAAATATAAAATGCATAGATAGTTAAATAATAGATACATAGTTAATAGATAACACATTGACTTAAAATAAAGTCATTTGACTTTTCCAATAGCCTCCTAATACGTAATGTTTCTTTACAGAAGAATTCTATGTTCATGTTTTTTATTGTATTTTGAGTACAGAAAAGTTCATTATTTTAATGTGAAATATTTACATGGCAAATATAAAATGGCACTTAAATAAAAGATTAAGGTAATATCTATACAAAACTCAGATTTTGGTGCAAAATATCTGTAAGCCAGGTGCCAGTGGCTCACACCTGTAATCCTTGCTACTCAAGAGCCTGAGATCTGAGGATTGCAGTTTGAAGCCAGCCTGGACAGGAAAGTCCATGAGACTCTTATCTCCGATAAACTACCAAAATGCCATAATTAGGACTGTGGCTAAAGTGGTAGAGCACTAGCCTTAAGCACAAAATCTCAAGAGTAACACCCAGGCCCTGAGTTCTAGCCCCAAGAATAGCAGAAATAATAAAAACAAAAGATAAAAGAAACCTTACTGTCAATCAAATAACAAAATCAGAACAGTCAATCTCACGAGTAGCTCTAGAAACAATTAGACGTTGGTATGTTTGTAATGGATAATATTGCTATCTTTATATAACTGTGTTAAACTACAAAGTACTGGTGTAGCATAGTGGTACACACCTGTAACCACAGCACTCAGGAGGCTGAGGCAGGATTGTGAGTTGAAGTCCAGACTGGGCTACATAGCAAGATCCAGTCTCAAAAATTAATTAATTCACTATTAATTTGTGAGAAAAACTAAGTTTTAATTGCAAGAAAATGTTTGTCTTAAAATACTGAACGAAATATAAATCTTCTCACCCACACAAAACAGCCAGCATGATGTCAGATTTACCTTACACTCTAATTGTTTGTTTAAAAAGTATATACACAAACTTCAATACATTTCAACACCTACTGAAATCCATTTTTCTGGATTATATGAGCTAAATAACTATGCCATAACTCTAATAATGTCTATTCTTTTTGCTCATTAAGTAAGAAAAAGGAAAGTGAGGGAATTTCACAGCACTAAGAATTACCTGCAGTTTATAATTTACTGTTTGAAGCATTGTGGTTGACTACGATTTTCCATGTTTGTAAATTATTCTTTTAACATTTACTTGTCTCAACATTCGTTCATCTGTTTGCTCTTTAAGGAAACATTGAAGTAACTATTGCTTTGAGTCACTGAATTAGGATGATGGTAGAAGATAAGATCTCAGACATTTAAGAGATTAGAAGACTGAAATTGAGGTAGGCAATCAAACAAACACTAAAATTATTTGAAACCAATGTTCATATGCAGTTACTCATTCACTTTTCTTCCCTTAATTATTGGATTCTCAAGTATTGGGAAACTTGATTGTGTGTCCTATCTCAGCAATAGAAAAACAAGTTATTGTTTGAAAGTTATCATTTCTTAAAATATAATATCCACCCAAACTGGAATGCATGTATTTCTAGTGATTGCCTGCTTTGAACAGATAGTTTCTTCAGTAAATGTCTAGTATACACATTGTTAATTGTTTTTGTTGAGGATGATTTCCAGTAGCGAACTCCATATACACTTACAGAGCTCCGGTAACATTTAACCAACTTGAAAGAAAAACCTTCCTCAATGTGAAATATGAACCTCATGAATATGGCCTGATCCTCTTATTTAAGGGATGAGAAAACCCAAGCTCCATGACACCAAAGATGGTGAACTTGCACTAAGCTAGAAAGCCAGTGAGCAAGTGCAGTTAAAGGATCCACTGGCCCAATGAGAGGCATGGTCTTCACCATGGGAATCTGAGAGGTGACCTCAAAAGCCTCATGTCACCTGCTCAATCAGAGCATCTTTGCTAACCTCAGAGTCATCACTAACAGTGCAGTTTATGGTGTGGGGGTCTTGGATACTTACAAGCTTATGCACTGGAGGAACTGAAGTCATGTGAGCTGATGTGTTGATGAAATGAATCATAATCTTGAGTATAATGACTTTCCTGAAGGTGATCCTGGACACTTTGGGGACATCCTACATAGTAGTTACCATTTCTTCTTAGGGATATTTCCTTTTATTTTGTTTCTGTCCTGGGGCTTGAACTGAGGGCTTGGATGCTGTCCCTGAGGTTCTTTTTCTCAAGGGTAGCACTCTACAACTTGAGCCACAGGAGCCACTTCGCTGAGGTGTTTATTGGTGTCTCACATACTTTCCAGCCTGGGCTGGCTTCGAACCATGATCTTCAGATCTCAGCCTCTTGAGTATATAGGATTATAGGCATGAGCCACCTGTGCCTGGCTTTTTCCTTTTTTTTTTTTGTAATAGCATAAGCATATTCCACATTCATGCATTTTCATTTTTAAATAATAACCATTTTACATTGCAATTTTCTCTGTGTGAGATTCTCTTTTTTTAGTGATGAAGAATGCAGTAGAGAGAACCCCATGAGGAAGATTTAAAGTACATTCTACACCACTTATTAATAAAGTACCACATACATCATGGGTCCTAAATATTAACTAGGAATTAAACCTTAAAACTTTTCTAATAAGACACTATGAATAACTTTGGAGATTAAAACACATTTTGTTTTTCTTAAGTATTTTCCTGTATTTATTTCATTTACTTCCTTCAACACCCTTGGTAATAGGAAATTATTGTTATAGACATTTGAATTATAAGGCCTAAAAGTTCAAGCGCCCCCAGAACCCTTAAAGTTTCACATATATTTGCTCTTCATCAGATGTGATGCCTCCTACAAAGAATGTCTCCCTGCCCTGCTGGTTCCGGAATCAGTTGGACCAATTGTACACTGTCTGGTCCTCAATTGTTCCTCCCTAGCATGATAGGTTTCTCCTACCTGAAAAATCAAGGTACTATTGAAATGAAAGTCCTACAAAATCCAAGGAGCATCCCTAATGTCTGGAAAGTGCAAAGCCTAATTATCACACACAAGCCTCACCTTGCATGAGCTCTGCCAGAGGGTCTGTGTGCTTGTCCCTTGGGTATAAGTACATAAACTAAGACATGGCTGCCAATCTCACCTGTCCATTGTTGAGTATTAAATCTGTGACCAACTTCTATTATGTAAGACTTCAGGTTTCCTCTCTTTCTGTCTAGTGAGTATAATAGCAGAACACCATGGTACAGATGAAATAAACCTATGTCTCTGCCATGTATGTGCATAACTCGAAGTTCTAATACCACACCTCCTTCATCACGCCACTTCCCTATCTCCTAAACGCAGGTGGATGGTTCACCTGGAGGATATCCAAGATGGAAAAATTGTGAGAGCTTTGTACAAAACAAAAGTTTCTTTTTACAAAAGAAGAACAACAGTGAACAAGGAACCTCTATTCCAAGGCCAGGACCAAGACTAAAAAAAGTCACATTAAAACAACTGGTTCAATTTTCTTCTTTTCTTGGGCCAAAAGGTTGCATAGACTTTCTTGGTAACCACGATAGCAACAGGCTCAGAAAATAGGTTGATTTTAACCAATGCCAGTGTTTTATAGTACTGGGTGTGAAAGAGTTCCTCTTAGGTCATTTAGCTTGTGTCAGTTCCATTGCCACTGCCTGCCCCAATGAGCATCTTGTGATTAGAATAGTTTGTTCAAAAAGGAGAACACTGAGTGGCCAGGCTGGTTGGTACAGTGGTGGTGGCGTGGGGGGAACAGACTGAGGACTATGATGTGTAATGAGTATTTGGGGACACTAATTTCTAAGATTTTATCATGCTTTCTGTGAATCCAGAGTATCTGTTTTAAAAAGAACCCTTTAGAAAGTAATGAGATACTTGCTTAAAGTTGGGAAGTGTATTGTTAAAGGTGAGGAGATAAGAACATGAGGTTCAGTTCTATTTTGAGAGTACTTGAAAATAGAGCAGACTTTCCATGCAGGAGCTGAAGAATCACACTTAATTTTACTTCCTTGGTGAAATGGGTCTTTGGGCAAGTTACTTTATTCCCTTAATGTCTTTATCTTAAAGTTGAGAATAACTCTCTTGGAATATAATATATACAATTTTTTCATATTTAGGCTATAATTTCAGAACCAATGTATTTGTAAGTATGGAATAAAGAAATAAAATTAAGACATCCTAAAGTCTTACATAGATTTTTCAGATTAACATGCACACAAACACACACACACACACACACACACACACACACACACAGAGCAGATAGTCACATATGACATTAAAAAGACTAGTGAGCAATTTTCCTTGAAAAATAGTACATCAGAGTAAAAATAACTATACTTGCCAAGAAGTAAATGTGTATATCTTCAAAAATTGACTGTTTTTGCTTTGTAAAAATAATTGCCATTACCATTTCTTAGTTTTCTGTGGAATAATTTGCCTACTCAGATATTCCTGGCAAGTATTTGCAGCTCTGCCTCATTTTTGTAAAAGCATGTGACTTTGATCTTTTTTCTGATGTTTATCTACAGAGGATGTGGAAGTTCGAAAAGAATAGTTTTAGAGTACTGGATTTTGACACTGGGAAGAAATTTAAAACATCTCTTCCCAAGACAACCTGTCCTGTGAAATAAGAATATGTAACACAGGTTAGGAGCCATTGGCTCATGCCTGTAATCTTAGCTATTCAGAAGGCTGAGATCTAAGGATTGCAGTTGGAAGAGAACCTGAGTAGTGATGTCTGTGAGACTCTTATCTCCTATTAACCAGGAAAAAAAAAAGTGGAGGCATGGCTCAAGTAGTGGAGCTATTACTCAACTGGTAGAGTTCCAGCCTTGGGCGAAAAAACTACAGGAGAGTTCCCAGACCCTGAGTTCAAGCCTTAGTACTGGCACACACACAAAAAAATTAAGTTTAAAATGAAACAAAATTATATATTCCAGAAAAAATGGTCAAATTTCTGATATATTGAATTTTGAAGATGGATTTGAAAATGTGCAATATATTTTAAAATTCCTCTACTGTTCCAGTTGGTGAGGACAAAAAAACTCAATCCAGATCTTTATCAGTTTGTCTTCCTCCAAATTTCTGATTTAAAGCCAAATGTGTTCAGGCTTTTCTAACCTTGAGCAATATTGACATGAAAATCTCATAGCTGATACAATTGTTTTGCTCCAATTTTACACACAAACATTTTAAGAATAGAAAAATGTTTTCATTATGCTAACATATTAAAAAGGGAAGAGTAAATATTATCATATTTATGGAAAACAAGTCAGAGAGATTATAACCTTTTGATTTGATTTCTCCATAATGCCATAGTGGCCCAATGATCATGAAAAAGCCCCAAGTCCTTAAAATCGATATGGATTTAGGCACAAATATACTGGGTGAGCAGAGAGTTACAAATAGTTTGTGTTCTCTGTTGTACACATGACTTTTTTTTTTTAGTTTTTCTTATCTTGAAAGGCCCCTTATGCAAGATATTTACACTTTAAAGTGCGCATCTAAGTGTCCAATGCTTTTGGGTCAAAGTCGCCCCTTCCATCATTCTCCTCTATCCAATCCATTCTTTCTTCACAGATTAATTTCCGAATTCCCATTCCTTTATCATATGTCTACACTGATTGTTCTAGCTGTATTTTCCCCTAGTTTCTTTTTCAACCTCTCCTTTTGTCCCTGCAAATAGGACTATTAAAATCTTTAAAAATAAAAAAGAAAGAAAAAAATACAAGTTGTTTCCACATCTACTAAGAACATCTCAAGTACCATTTTTCATAGTGTTGACTCCTATCAAATTTTAATTGAAATCCTTCATATGTGTCTACCAATGTATGTATATGCATGCATACATTCTTTCATTCTTGATAGTCTGAGCATTCACAACTATATCATTATCTATATATGACCCTGCTTTATAAAACATATGGCTTTAACATTATGTAATTTGTGAATAGCATGTAACTATCTTTGGGTTACCTGTTTGAGTCATATTTCTTCAATAAGGATAAATATACATACACATATGTATATGCATGTATATACATACATACATGCACGCATACATACACACACATACATAAACTCCCCAGATGACAAGCTGATATGAAATGGAACAAAGCTCTGACCCTTCTACTAAAATAGTTGTTTTGCTAGCACTTTCAAGTTCGATTTTGAAACATCCTCTAACATAAGTTGAGAGTTGTCCACCATGAATAGCAAACGCATACCTGAAACCTGCTCCCTATAAACACTGTGGGCTAGGACGCAGTAAAGTTGTTTATTATACAAGAACGTGGCCTGTATTATGGAATACTTAAAAATACATTTCCATTACTTGGTCCCTAAAACAAAAAGAAGACAAAACAAGTTGAAATGTGGTAGTATTCTTTGAAGAGCCTTAGAAGCATACATAAATTTATCTATCAATAATTCTCACATATGTATAACACATTATAAAGACATAATACAGGGGCTGGGGATATGGCCTAGTGGCAAGAGTGCTTGCCTCCTATACATGAGGCCCTGGGTTCAATTCCCCAGCACCACATGTACAGAAAACGGCCAGAAGTGGCGCTGTGGCTCAAGTGGCAGAGTACTAGCCTTGAGCAAAAAGAAGCCAGGGACAGTGCTCAAGCCCTGAGTTCAAGCCCAGCACTGGCCAAAAAAAAAAAAAAAAAAAAAGAATATAAAGACATAATACACATGCAAACACAAAATAAAGTCAAACTTTAAAACTGAGCACTAAGAGCGGGAAGAAGCCAGGGACAGTGCTCAGGCCCTGAGTCCAAGGCCCAGGACTGGCCAAAAAAAAAAAAAAAAAAAAAAAAAAAAAACTGAGCACTAAGAGGAAGAATACTGAGGCTCTCCTAGCCATGTTTACCTGCACGGGAATCATTTAAACCCTTCTTCCTGTTTACTCACTTTCCTCATTTCTAGAGCAGGAGTAGAATATACTGGAAGGTTGAATTCTAGCTAAGGACAAGAATTCAATAGAGGAATCAGCTTTTGTATGTGAAATGTTTGTTCCATCAGTTTCAGGCATTCAGATCCCTCCTGAAAGTCACAAGTTTTCTTTTTCTGTGCCCCACACCCATGGAAGCCGACATTCAGACTGAGTGCAGGTGAGTTTAAAACAAACAGGAGATAGCTATTGGGTTCTTGTGATCTTCTGCTATGATTAACTTAAACATGTACTAATTAGTCCCTATGAGCAAAACCATAGAGTCCATGTTTTGGGGGTCTGGGTCACTTCACTTAGTATTTTTTCCAAGTCCTTCCATTTCCTTACAAATGGGGCTAAGTCATTCTTTCTGATAGAGGCATAAAATTCCATTGTGTATATGTACTACATTTTCCTGATCCATTCATTTACTGAGGAGCATCTGGGTTGATTCCATATTTTAATAATGACAAATTGTGCTGCGGTGAACATTGTTGTGCTTGTGGCTTTAGTGTGGTCTTGCTTGTAGTCGTTTGGGTAGATGCCCAAGAGTGGGGTTGCTGGAGCAATAGGGGAGCTCTATGTTTAACCTTCTGAGGAACCTCCATACTGCTTTCCAGATTGGCTGAACATGTTTACATTCCCACCAACAATGTAGTAGGGTTCACTTTTGGCCAGATCCCCTCCAGCATGTTATTGTTAGTTTTCCTGATGATGGACATGATTACTGGGGTGAGGTGGAATCTCAATGTTGTTTTGATTTGATGTAGAGTGATGTAGAGCACTTCTTCATGTGTCTCTTGGCCATTCTCATTTCCTCTTCAGAGAAGTCTCTTTTTAGGTTTTTAGCCCACTCGTTGAGGGGGCTGTTATAAGTGTTTTAGTAGTGTTGTAATTATTATCAACATGCCATGTGAAACCATAGCTTTTTTGTTGTTGTTCCTCTTGTATCCCCTTTCTGTGGTTGTGCCTGCACTATCACTGTATCTCATCTGAGTACCCTGGATACAGTATATACTTGTATTGGAACTGGGGAAGGGAAAGGGAATATCAAAATCAAGGGACAAAGGGTAAAAAGACAAACGACTCCAGAAGCAATACTTACAAAACCATTTGGTGTAAAGCAACTGAACAACTCATGGGGAGGAAAGGGAAAGGGGTGGGGGGAAAGGGAGGAAGAGGTAACAAGTTGCACAAAAAAATGTACCCACTGCCTTACATACGAAACTGTAACCCCTCTGTACATCACTTTGACAATAAATAAATAATTATTCAGGGGGAAAAAAACAGGAGAAACTAGATTCCAACATTCAATGGATGTTGTAAACTGACAGACATTGGACTAGTGACTCTTATGATTGCTTTAAATTCTTAGCAACCCTGATTTCCCACATTTGATTGCATTCTACTTTTGGCCATGAACTTATTGTTTCCTAGCAGCATTTCAACAATACCAAATGACACATGACACTTTTCCATTGTAGGCAATGTTGTTGTGAAATTCCTGACCCAACTGTCTTCCTCTACAGTGGTCTCCGACTTTGAGCAGATGCTTTTCTGGGGCTCACACATTTTGGCAGGATACTAATTTGAAGACTTCAATTTGGTTCCGTTTGGGGATTCTTTCAAGTTCCTATTGGTAAACAATCTGAAGGTGGTTAATGTGTTCTTCTCCCAGTCTAGGGTCCTTGTACCTATGGAGATTAAAATTTAAAACCTAAAGACATTGAAGTGCTGAACCAAGTATCAAGGTAAAAATGTCCAGTCATGGAATGACTTTGCCTCTATGCATGACCTTCCTGCTTGTCCCTTAAGTGATGAATCAAATTATCCAAATGTCTATTGCTTTCTAGCAGCCAAATATTGTGACTCAGTAAGCAGCACCCAAAAATGTGGACTTCAGAAGCAGACTTCCGACCTCCCTGGTCCTTGCTCTTGCTCTTGCTCATCTTTCCTCACACTAATGTAGATGCAGATATTAGCGTCTCTTCCTTTAGAGGCAGATCATCGAAAGCAGAACTACTAATAAGCTAAAACTATTAGTTTAACCTTTAACTTTTAGTTTTTGAAGCTGGCCAAAAAATAATTCTCTCTCCTACCTGGTGTGACAGGTATGATCATAAGATGCTCCTGCCTCCACCTATTTCAGAAAGGGCCATTTCCCATCTATGAAAAGAAGACATTATGTCCAGAAAGACCTGGAATAATCTGAACAGATGGACCTTGCTGTGTTTCTCTTGCATTAGATCTTACTCTCTGTATCCAATAATAACTGTACAAATATTTGTATGCATGAAGATTGCATATATGTGTGTGTGTCACATATATACATGACCATATATGTATATATATCATACTATATATACGATGCACCACACTATATATATATATATACATTCCACATATATAATATGACACATATAATATGGTATATGTAGAGATATATATTGATATAGATAATACATAGATGTGTTTATATGATATGGTATACATTACATATTTGTGGACATATATATGAATCATACATATATGAGTATATATATATATATATATGAATATTTGTAGCATGAAAATAGCTAGTTCACCAGACACAGTGGCTCATGCCTATAATCAAAGTGACTTGGAAAGCAGAAATTTGGAGAACTGTAGTTCTAGGACATCCAGAGCCAAATATTCATGAGACTTCCTCTGAACCAACACAGGCTGGTGTAGTGGTACAGATTTGTTGTCTCAGCTTTGTAGTGAAGCCAGTAGGAGGACTGGAGTCCAAGCTTGCTTAGGAATATGTGAAAGAGCCTATTGAAAAACTATCTGAAGTTCAATGAGCTGGGGTCATGGCTGAAATGATAGACTACTGGTCTAGCAAGTGCAATGCACAAGTAGTTCAAACCTCAATACTGCCCCAAACATAATAATAGCTAAATCATCCTGGGTCTTTGTGCATTCAATCCCAAGGCCTCTATGTCCTCTGAAACTCAAATAATAGACATTTGATGTGTTCTTCTCTTGTTAACATTTTGATAAGAGAGTGTTGTCCAAGAATCTGCATGGTAAAGGGGAAAGTGTATTCTTTCTCTGTCTACCCCTATATTAATTTCCTCTGTGTTGTGTGTGTGTGTGTGTGTGTGTGTGTGTGTATGCACGCGTGTGCATGTGCACCAGTCCAGGGCTTGAACTCATGCTCCAGGTGCTTTAAGCTTTGGTGTTCAAGATTAGTGTCTACCACTTGAGCCACATTTTCACATCTGGCTTTTTGAAGGCTAATTGGAGATAAATGTTTTGTAGACTTTTCTGCCTAGGCTGACTTCAAAACTGCAATCCTCCTACCTCAGCCTCCTGGATAGCTAGGATTACAGGTATGAGCCACCAGCACCAGGCTAGTATTTCTGTTTTAAAGGTGAAAGTGTACATAGAAGGAAACACCATACTACCTGATTGCAAGCAATTCTACTAATTGGTAGTAATTAAAATGTCACAGTATTGACATAAAACTGGACATGTTGACTAAAATAGCAGAAGAGACGGCCTGGAAATGAACCCATGTGTGTAGAGCAAATTGACTTTTCAGTAAGATGTTATAAATTCATGAAAGGGAGAAAAGAAAGAAACTGTTCAATAAACGGTGTTAGAGAAAGTGGATACCCACACACAGAAGAAATTGTGCTGTAATCTCATCCTACCTATGAAATCAACTTAAAGTAGACAGAGACATCAAAAGAAAACCTGAAACAGTGCTGAGAATGTAACTGTAGTTGAGTGCTTGTTAATATGCAGAAGGCTCTGGGTTTGATCCTCAACACCACAAAAAAAAGGAAACAGAAAAAGAGAGTATTTGAAAGTGTAAAATCCCTAGGGGAAAAAGGAGAAAAATTAATTGTAAAATCAGTATTTTTCATTTTCAATTACTATTTTGTCTGCACATGTTCATCTACTGTCCTTGCCTTGCTTGTGCTTGGCTCAAAGGATTGTTGGATAAATTCCATTGATGAGAATAGTCACATGTTTTGGGGGAGTATTGTGAGTATGGTTGATTTGGCTTAACACTCAAGGCACCATTAAGATTATAATGTCATACATAGTGAATTTAACATGAGATGTTTCTAAAATCTGGAGCCACCAATTACAGAACAAGTATGGGTTTTGATGCTTATTATGTCTTCACAGGGTTTTTATGGAAGAGGGACAGGAAAGTACTCAAATTATGAAATGAAGCAAAGGACTATACACACAGAGGAAGGGATGGGACAAATCAAGAAGAAAGGAGGCTGAGATCTGAGGATTGTAGTGTGAAGCCAGCCCAGAAAGTCATCAGTATTGTATCTCCAATTAACCAGCAAAATGCCAGACTGGAGGCATGACTCATGTGGTAGAGCAGCAGCTGTGAGTGAAAGAAAAGAAAAGAAAATCCCAAATGAAAATGAAACCCCTGAGTTCAAACAATGATAGTGGCTTTAAGAAAAAAAAATGAATGAAGGAATTAAGGCTCTAGAGCTTTTAGCTCCATTTTTCCACATTGTATGCGTGTGTAAGCATGGCTGGAAAGGACCTGGAAAGGAATCAGCATTTCTTCATTGTAACTAGCTGAAATAGGAAGTCACAGATATTTCCTCTTTTCAAAGCTATGGAGCTTGACCTAATGGCAAAATTCTATGTCAAACATTGACAGTTACATAACAAAATTTGTCTTTATATTTTTTAAAAATCATTTTTGAGTCAAAATACATCAGCTTTCTGAATATTGATAAGTGGGTTTTGATGTTATTTTCTGCATTTAGACTTCTACAGATTTCTACATCTGTATATATTTGTAAAATTATCTATAATACTAAGAGCAGTTATTTCAGGGAATTTATAAAAATCAGTTAATGGGTCTACTAACTCTCAGGAATGCTTAGAAATAAAGGAGAAACAAACAGCTTCCTGTGAATATTCATAACATAATGTAATAAGAACTCATACATGACACTAGAAAGGAAATATGGATTATCAAGGCTTCTATCCAGGGATTTTTCTGCTTAGGAGGCTGAGAACAAACTCTTCACACACTGTTTTGTCAGGAGACATTTGGAAAAAAAAATATTGTTCCTTGCATCCCTCTTCTGAAAGCTACGTTATTGCCTTCTTCAAGGTTAGAGAATTGAAAATAATTGTGTACATAGAAAACAATCAGACCAGAGTATGCTGGAACTATAGGGTCGAAAGGACATAAGGCCTGGGGTGTATGGTAATTAATAAATATTACCTGAACACAGAGAAGAACATTTCCAGAGTCACAAGATACTATATTCTCTTTGGCTGTGCCTGAACTGTTATTTTATCATCATTACCATCATCACCATCATCATCATCACCATCAACACCATCATCATCATATTTAAGAGGCTGTACAAAGGGGTTTCAATTCAAAATGTCAGTTTCTGAGTATAATACATGATGATCACTGGCACCACTTTCATCAATCTCCCCCATCTCTCTTATCTGCACCCATCCCCTCAGTTTACCTTGTTCCATTTTCACATATCTATGTTGACTATTCAGACTGCATTCTCCCATGCTTCCCCTTCCCATTCATATTCTTCTTTCCATCACCTTCAACTCTACCAGTAGCAGGAAGCTCACACACTCCAAATTATGGTGGCCCCAATCACTATCTAGTCTTTCTGTGTATTGAGATAGATGGGATGTCTCTGTGAATTCAGTACTTACTTTCAGATGTGCTGACTGAGAGCACATATCAGACCGTGTCTATACCAGGATTTACTGAGAAATTGCAGTGTTGTCTTTAACAAGCAACATGAATAGTATGCAAACTGACCTACAGTTTCTTGTAGCAATTCACTTCAGTATTCTGAGCCTGAAGAGTTATGGTACTAATCTTACAGAATCACTTGAAAATAACCTAAACAAAGCACTCAAAACATGTCAAGTGAATAATGTACATAAAGCAACTGGAGCATAATAATTTCTGGGAGCTCTTCATAATATAATCATGTAATTACCCTATCCTCTTGCTTCATATAAGCTCTTTCTACAATAAGAAATATATTCCTACAATGTAAAAATAAATATAGCACCTGTATCACTTTAAGATTTTCCTCATCTCGCTCCTGTAAAGAATTTTCCTATAAGAAGAGAATATAGCTAGGTACTGTGGGCTCACACCTATAATCCCAGATACTCAGAAGGCAGAGATCTGAAGAGTCCCGTTCCAACCCAGATTGGGCAGGAAAGTCCATAAGATTCTTATATCCAATTAACCACTAAAAAGCCAAAAGTAGACCTTTTTCTCAAATGGTAGAGGACTAGCCTTGAACAAAAAAGCTTAGGAACATGTCCAGTCCCTAAATTTGAGCCCCAGGACCAACAAAAAGGAAGAGATAAAAAAGACATTTGCTATAGGTGTGCAGAAAACTAATGCTAGATCCTTATCTATCACCCTGAACCAGAATCAATTCTAAATGGACCAAAGATCTCAATGGAAGACCAAGATACCTTGAAAGGGAAACACTAGGGCTCCTTGACATGGGCCAAAAATCTTCCTCAGTAAAGATCCAGAACCACCACAAATCAAAGAAAGACTGAATAAATGGAATTGCATCAAACAGCAGAGTTTTTGCATAGCATACGACATAGCTAGCAAAATAAATAGAAAGCCCATAGAATGGGAGAAGACCTTTACTAGCTATATATCAGACAAGGGCCTTACATCTAAATATACTTACAGCTCAAAAGACTAACCCCCAAAAAAACAAATGCTCAAAGAAATAACAACCCAATTAATAAATGGGCTAAAGACTTAAAGTGCACCTTCTCCGAAGAAGAAATAAGGAGAACCCAATAAACAACCAAAGAGACATTCATTATCTCTGACCATAAAAGAACTGCAAATCAAAACAGCATTGAGATTCCAACTTACCCCAGTTAGAATGGCCATTATCAAGAAAACTAATGATAATAGATGTTAACAGGGATATGACCAAAAGGGAATTCTACTACAATATTGGTGGGAGTTTAAACTTGTTCAAACACTCTGGAAAGAAGTATGGAGCTTCCTCAAAAGTCTGAACATATGACCCAGCAATTTCAATCCTGAGCATTTATCTAAATGACCACAAACCAAGCCACATTAAAGCCACCAGCACAACCATGTTCATTGCAGCAGTGTTTACTGTAGCCAAGACGTGGAATCAACCTCAATGACCCTCAGTGGACAAATAGATTTTTTTAATGTGGTGTATATACACAGTGGAATTCTATGATTCTATCAGAAAGAATGGCATTGCCCCATTTGTAAGAAAATGGAAAGACGGGAAAAATGTATTAGACAAAGTAAGCTAAACCCAAAGAAACATCAGTTGCATGGTTTCTGTCATTTGTAATAATTAGAATGTGCCTTTAAATTGACAAGTAAGACAAATAGATAGTAAAGACAAAAAATTATACTTGGACATGATTAATTAAACATGACTCTAAACATCCACATAGTGACACCAAAGGAGATTATTATTAGGAGAGGATCACAGGGCTCAATAGCTGTGTGCATATGATAAAACAAAGCTTACTAAAATAAACTCCAAGCAAAGGAAACAAAAGGGTTTTCCCCCCCCAAGTCCTGGGGCTTGGACTCAGGGCCTGAGCACTGTCCCTGGCTTCTTTTTGCTCAAGGCTATATACCACTCTACCTCTTGAACCACAATACCACTTCTGGCCTTTTCTGTTTATGTGGTGCTGAGGAATCAAACCCAGGGCTTCATGCATGCTACGCAAGCATTTTGCCTCTAAGCCACATTGCCAGCTGAGAAACAAAAGGATTTTTTTTATTGTGCTTTTTGTGTTTCTTTGTTTTTCTTATTTTTTTTTTCCTTTTTGTCACTACTTCTGATTTCTGTATCCTTTGTCTTGTATGTATGTTTATCTGATTTGGTGATAGGATGGAGGAGCACAGAAATGGTGGGGGCAAAGAGTAAAGTAATTCATCAGTGATACGTATTAAGACACAGTGTTGTAAATGAACTAAAAAACTTGGTGAGGAGGGATATCAGGAGGGAGAAAACAGGGAGAAAATGAGGGATTAGTGACACTTCAAAAAGAAATAAATGTACTCATTACCTTACTTATGTAATGGTAATCTTCCTCTACATCACCTTTGTAATAATAATAATAATAAGCACTGGGCTGGGAATGTCGCTTAGTGATAGAGTGCTTGCCTAGCATTCAGGAAGCCTTGGGTTTGATTCCTCAGCACCACATAAACAGAAAAAGCCAGAAGTGGTGCTGTGGCTCAAGAGGTAGAGTGCTTGCCTTGAGCAAAAAGAAGCAAGGGACAGTGCTCAGCCCATGAGTTCAAGCCCAAGACTTGCAAAAAAAAAAAGAGTAATAAAAGCAATAAGGATACATTTTAATCAAATAAAGCCCCTTGTTGTATAGCAGGAAGTCATTACTTTTCATAGCCCTTTTTAGAAAACATAAGTGGTCCCTGAAATGCCCAGGTAGAGGCTCTGTTTACAGTATAATGCATTGTGTAACCTCACTCAAAACAACCTTGTTGTTCCTATCTGACTACACCATGTCCTTCAACACCGTCACAGTTTGAAAGATCATCTACATGGAGCCAATCAGAATCTTCTGAAGGAAGTTTCTTCTGGAGCAATGGGAAAATATTTTCTTCTTCCTTAGAAGTCTGTAATGCTCTAAGGTTATAAATGGAAGTCTGCCGTGGCACCAGCCTCAGAGAGAAGACTCCTTGGCACAAAATGAAGTGAGTTTACCAAGAAAAAGCAGAGATGGAAGATGGACAGAGAAGAAAAGCATGGTTTGTTCTGGCTCTTGAGCTATGCAACCCTGCATTTCCCCCCTGAAATTGGTTAACTATGCCAACTGCTATCCTAATTACAAAGGCTAGTATCCCATTTTTTTCTTAGCATAATTCAATTTGGCTTTCCACTCCTTACAAGTAATTATCTTAGAAAATGGTTCCATGTCTTCTGCACATCATCTTTATAATAACAAACCAAAATAAAATAAAATTAGATACTCTGACATTTTAAAAAATTCAATGAGTCCCTGCATTTGGGAAATGTTCACACGTGGGTGATAATGGTTAGGACATGTGAGTCCTCTGAGGTCATCAGGTAGGAAGGTTGGCCTGACAAGCATAAACACAGGATAAGGATAGCAAGTTGTAGTCTTGTGTTTTCTCCCTCCCCATAGGGATCCTCTGAACATCTGGTGTGCTGGATAAACCTGAGAAAAATCCAGGCAGAGTCCAAAATATTCAATACCTCTATTTAATCACCTCTGCTACCTCTAGTGCTTTGGTCTTCAAGGAAGCTGAAATCCTGTCATGCAGTATTATTCAAGCATCTTGGACTTTAAAGATTTCATATTTCATGCCTGCAATTCTAACTATTCAGGAGCCTGACATCCAGGTATGACAATTTGAAGCCAGCTCATCAATTTGGCATTTTAAAAAAAAGAATACCAACAACAATGAAAAAATAAAATAAAATAAAAAGTCAAGCAATAGTACAAAAAAATATCCATGAGTCTCATCTTCAATTAACCACCCTAAATCCAGAATTGGTGCTGTGGTTCAAAGTGGTAGAGCAAAAAGGCTCAGACAGTGCTCAAACTCTGAGTCCACACCCTATGAAAGGGAGAGATAGAAAAGACTCCATATTTGTGGAAGTTTAGCACAGTTAGTGCTAGGTCTTAGTGACTTTGTTGGGGGACTAGAGAATTCGGTAAAGTTAAAAATTCAAATCTAAACTTCTTTATTATTTTTTTTCAAATTTTTATTATCAAACTGATGTACAGAGAGGATACAGTTTCATACGTTAGGCATTGGATACATTTCTTGTACACTTTGTTACATCGTCCCTCATACCCCCTCCCTCCTCCCCCTTTCCCTTTACCCCAATGAGGTGTTCAGTTCACTTACACCAAACAGTTTTGCAAATATTGCATTTGCAGTTGTTTGTCTTTTTTTACCCTGTTGGTGTTCCCTTTCAATTTCCTAGTTCTAATACCAGTATAGACGGTTTCCAATATACTCAGATAAGTTTACAGAGATAGTGTAGATACAGCCACAGGAAGGTGATACAAGAACATTATCAATAGTAGAAGCTACAGATACACATGGGACATTGAAAGTAGTAACAACTCTGATATAACAATCGTTTCCATAACATGGAGTTCATTTCACTTAGCAACATCTTATGTGATAATAAGGGTATAGCTATTGAACTCTTGTGATCCTCTGCTGTGACTTGCCTAAACCTGTGATAATTATGCCCAATAAGGGAGACCATAGAGTCCATGTTTCTTTGGGTCGGGCTCACTTCACTTAGTATAATTTTTTCCAAGTCCTTCCATTTCCTTACAAATGGGGCAATGCCATTCTCTCTGATAGAGGCATAAAATTCCATTGTGTATATGTACCACATTTTCCTGATCCATTCGTCTACTGAGGGACATCTGAGTTGGTTCCACATTCTAGCTATGACAAATTGCGCTGTGATGAACATTGTTGTGCTGGTGGCTTTACTGTGATTTTGTTTGTGTTTTTTTGGATAGATACCCAAAAGTGGGGTTGCTGGGTCATAGGGGAGTTCTATATTTAGCCTTCTGAGGAATCTCCATACTGCTTGCCAAAGTGGCTGAACCAGTTTACATTCCCACCAACAATGAAGTAGGGTTCCCTTTTGGCCACATCCCCTCCAACAATTGTTATTTTTAGTTTTCTTGATATAGGACATTCTTACTGGGGTGAGGTGGAATCTCAATGTTGTTTTGATTTGCATTTCTTTTATGGCCAGTGATGTAGAGCACTTTTTCATATGTCTCTTGGCCATCCTCATTTCCTCATCAGAGAAGTCTCTTTGTAAGTCTTTAGCCCACTTGATGAGGGGGTTATTGGTTCTTTGTGGTTTTGTTTTGGAGGAAGGTAATTTTTTTAGTTCTGCATATATTTTAGATAAGAGGCCTTTGTCCATTGAATGGCCAGTAAAGATCTTCTCCCAGTCTGTGGGCTTTCTGTTTATCTTGAGAGCTATGTCCTTTGCCGTGCAGAAGCTCTGCAGTTTGATGCAGTCCCATTTGTCCAACCTTTCTTTCATTTGTAGCCTTTCTGGGTCTTTGTTCAGGAAATTCTGTCCTGCGCCAAGGAGCCCAAGTGTTTCTCCTACTCCTTCCTCTAGTGTTTTCAGGGTGTCTGTTTTGACTTCGAGGTCTTTGATCCATTTGGATTTGATTTTGGTGCAGGGTGATATATAAGGATCTAGTTTTAGTTTGTTGCATGTGTTGAACCAGTTTTGCCAGCACCATTTGTTAAAGAGGCTATCTTTTTTCCAAACTTTTGTTTTAGCTCCTTTGTCAAAGATTAAGTAGGCATAGTTCTGTGGGTTCATTTCTGGGTCTTCAATTCTGTTCCATTGGTCCTCAGGCCTGTTCTGGTGCCAATACCAAGCTGTTTTTATTACTATAGCTTTATAATATAGCTTGAAGTTGGGTATTGTAATTCCTCCAGCACTGTTCTTTCTGCTTGGGATTGTTTTTGCTATTCTAGGTCTTTTATTGTTCCATAGGAATTTCTGAATTGCTTCCTCTATTTCATGAAAAAATGGTGTTGGGATATTAATGGCTATTGTATTGAATTTGTAGATAGCCTTTGGCAATATTGCCTGGAGCCCAAATCTGTGTTTTCAGATGAGCAAAGTCGATTTTTCCTTCCTGGCCAGAATCCCTGTACTGTTAGAACTTACTCTGCCTGTCTTTCTAGGAGTAAAAGTTTCTATGGGGTGAGAAAACTACGATGTCGGAGGGAGCTCAGCTGGGGCTCTGCTGCTCTTCCGCCATCTTCCTGGAACTCCAAATCTAAACTTCTTGTATGTCTCTTTTTTTTTTTTTTTTTTTTTTTTGGCCAGTCCTGGGTCTTGGACTCAGGGCCTGAGCACTGTCCCTGGCTTCTTTCCACTCAAGGCTAGCACTCTGCCACTTGAGCCACGGCGCTGCTTCTGGCCGTTTTCTGTATATGTGGTGCTGGGGAATCGAACCTAGGGCCTCATGTGTCCGAGGCAGGCACTCTTGCCACTAGGCTATATCCCCAGCCCCTTGTATGTCTCTTTTAAGGGCTCCAAATCAGTTTTCTTTTTCCCTTGCTAGTAGTAGTGGTTTGGTATTTTAGTCATTTATTCATTTAAATTTACGTATTTACTTATTTTTGTTTAGGGTTTTGATTTGTTTTGTTTTTGTACCAGTACTGGAGCTTGAGCTTACGACTACGGCACTGCCTTTGCTTTTTCAGTCACACCTGGCATTCTGCCAATTGAACCACTGCTCCACTTTTGTGTTTTGGGTAGTTAACTGGAAGTAAGAGTATTATGGACTTTCCTGCCTGTTCTAGCTTCCAAGCATGATCCACAGATCTCAACTTTATAAAGCAGCTAGAATAATAGACATGAGCCACTGTTGCCTGGCCAGTTTTCTTTTTTTTTTTTTTTTCTTTTGGCCAGTCCTGGGCCTTGGACTCAGGGCCTGAGTACTGTCCCTGGCTTCTTCCCGCTCAAGGCTAGCACTCTGCCACTTGAGCCACAGCGCCGCTTCTGGCCGTTTTCTGTATATGTGGTGCTGGGGAATCGAACCTAGGGCCTCGTGTATCCGAGGCAGGCACTCTTGCCACTAGGCTATATCCCCAGCCCCTGTTTTCTTTTTTTTTACACATAAAATTCACATGTATTTTCTTTTATTCAACTTTAAAATATCTTCACACTTACATGGATTCGAGTGTCCTTTAAAAGATCTTTTAACAAGCATGGCCACATCATCAAAATCTTCCTACAAAATTACATTGCCACATGACATTGAACTAGAGAAATATTTCCAGGAGTACGCACTGGTAATAGAAGCTTTTTACTAAATTAGGGTGCTTTTTCCTCTAGAAATTCTTTTACTTTATAAAATATTTGAAAGTACTTAGCCTGACCCAGACCCTGATGGGAGACAGGGTTATAGAGAAAAGACAAAGAAATAAATCAGGAAAGGAACAGGGCCTTCATTTGCTCACAGTGTGATATTGATAATAAAATGCTAATTGTGGAGCTATAATAATATAATCCTAGTGCTCAAGAGCTGTACAGTATACTATCCATGTTTCACCCTCATCCTTTGCTTGTGGACTGCAAAGAAAAGAAAAAGGTGGTTATGGATTTTTTTAACCAACTCCAGCTATTTAAGGAATATACTTGGAGGTTGGTGATTATTTCTACCAGCTCTCATGCCAGGCCACATTCTCCAACCATATCTGCTTCACTCTGTCAACAGAGACTGTGGTTTAAACATCTTTGTGTTACATTTCTAGGAGGTCGAATTGCTATTTATTAGTATAAGGCAAAAAAGCAACCTGAATGAGACCATAGTTCAAGAGAAGGAAGAATTCAAGATATCTGTGCTATGTGCACACATGTATGCACACACACTTGCACTGCAGCTCTGGCAACGTTTTGTTCTCCTATGATTACAATTAGAATTGAGTGTATCTTCCTTTCTCCTCCATCTCTCAAGCCAGTCTGGTAATTCCATTTCCTCTCTCTGTCCTTTAGGTACAGGCTGATGGTGGCATCTCATTCTGGTTAGTCTCTGGTTAACTCAATACTGCTTGTCCATTTCCTCAATCTTCTCAGTACCTCTGTAATAATTCCAGTGGTTTATCCCTTGTTGTCACTGTATTTGATTTTGGTACCCTGGGTATTGTATATACATTTATCTGAATTAGGGAAGGGAAGGGAAGGGAAGGAAAGGGAAGGGAAGGGAAAGAAAGGGAAGGAAAGGGGAACATCAAAATGGTGAGACAAACCAATGCAACAGCAATACTCACAAGAAAATAGATTGGAAATCAACATTACAGCTTGGCAGGGGGTGTGAGGGAAAGGGAAAATGGGAGAAAAATGAGGGAGGGGTTAACAAGTATGACAATGAACTTACTACCTTACATATGTAACTGTAACTCCTCTGTACATCACCTTGACAATAAATTTAATTTAAAAAAAGGCTATTCTGGCATCGCAAAAACAAAGGGGGGGAGGGGACTTCCTCTGAGTCAGATCTACCTGGTTAACCTCCAGCTAGTACCACAATGAGATATATGCCTGGAACCTTCTTCCAGTCATAAAGCTCCACATACCACCCCGAGGCTTTTGTCCATTTGTAATATGCTGAGATAGTATGCAGGAAAACCTGACCAGGATTAACCACACACAAGGCCATACCAGCTCAAGATGGAAGCAGTCATGTCAAACTGAGTCCATGGAGTTTATTTTTTATGCCATGCACCCTTCCTCCTCAGACTTTTTTGGAAAGCTCTTTCAATTCCCTTCTTTCTTAAACTAGGAGCACCTCAGTTAATGACTTAGCACTAATGTCAGTCACTGTTATCCCCAGGGACTTAAGGACACACAAGTAGGAGTATCACAGCCCAGGCAGGGCCAAGCATAAACTAAGATCCTACTTGGATGAAATTTAATGCAAAAAGGGGCTGGAGGCATGTTTCAACTGGTATAGCACATTCCCAGTGAGAGTAAAGCCTTGAATGGAAACCCTAGTACCACAAAAAGAAAGAAGGAAGAAAGGAAGGAAGGAAGGAAGGAAGGAAGGAAGGAAGGGAAGGAGGGAGGGAGGGAGGGAGGGAGGGAGGGAGGAAGAAGGAAGGAAGGAAGGAAGGAAGGAAGGAAGGAAGGAAGGAAGGAAGGAAGGAAGGAAGGAAGGAAAGATGGTTTCTTAAAATTTATTTCCTAGTATGAGATTTTGCTCTGCGTTCTCCTCATAAAACCCTAATATATGTTTTCTACTACACTGGGTATTATTCTGCTCAAACCATACCAATAGGGAAAGCAAAACAGAACCTTATTTTTTAAATTTGCATTTTTATTGTAAAGGAGATTGATTTTTTTGCTCAGGTTTAATGGCCATCTGTATAATGTTGCTGAATGATTTATGTCTGTTCTTTACCAATTTTATTATAGTATTCAATTTGTTGATTATTAATAGATGAAAGCTCCTTTTTCATGATAAAAAACAACTACATATTTTCCATCAATTTTTCAAATATCTTTTAAAGCTTTCGTTTCTCCCTTTGCTTTTGTTTATTTCATGCAGTTGTGAAGACACAAATATTTTTGACTGTTGCTAGTCAAATATATCAGATTTAATAAGATTGCTAATTTTGGATTCATTTATAGAAGGTTTATTTTTTATTTATTTAATGTTTCATTTTTAGATTTCAGTTTTTAATCTTGCTGGAATTTATTTTGGCACAGAGTGTGTAATTTTTCCATAGAGATAACTAATTGTCCCAGCATGATTTATTGAATAATTCATAATTTCTCCTTCATTTGAAATGTCATGCTTGTCAGATTCTAAAATGTGTTTGTGTATAATATATGTATTATATACACATACAGAGGTACAGAGAGAAATATATAGATACATGTACACACATGTACACACATACAGATATACATACACCCAGCCATGCATACGTCATATATACAGGAGTTGATTGTTATGTTGTCAAAATCTGGTTCCATTTAGAAAAATAACTATTTTTTGCCTTAATATAAAAGAATGTCACTATAATTTTATAAAAATTTTAGATGGTAGAAGGGGTGACACTGAGCAAGATATAGTCTTCTCATAACTTGATATGTTGAATTGAAACTCTTTTGAACAACTAAAGATAATAACAAATAAATTTAAAAATATTGTATTAAATAAAAAAGAGATTGTTTTATCTCTCCAGGACATTTTACAGTTGGCCATGTAAGCCATATCTTCCACCTCCCAGCTCTTCTTCTATTTATGATTCTCTTTCAGTTCTTTATTATCTGTTCGCCCAGGTTCATTTCTTCCATATGAGGCATAGAACATGCATTGGAATTCCAAAACAAAAAAAAGTCAAATTATCTTTTGAAATAAAATAAATGTATTAAATGAAATGCAAAGAACAATGTCATAACACGGCTGAGTCCATCTCATTAGGTATTACTAGTTAAGTTTTTAAAGGCTATTTTTAAAAAGGCCTTGGTATGTCTATTCCAAATCATAGATCATCTCCTATCAAAGCAGCATGTTTTCCTTGTGAATGTATTGCTGCTGCTGCTG
This sequence comes from Perognathus longimembris pacificus, assembly GCF_023159225.1. Lineage (NCBI taxonomy): Eukaryota > Metazoa > Chordata > Mammalia > Rodentia > Heteromyidae > Perognathus > Perognathus longimembris. Next base: position 54,439,163 of record NC_063162.1, read on the forward strand.
CTGCTGCTATAATAAATGACAATAAATAAACTGACTTCACACATATCTACTGTCTTACAGCTCTGAAGCTCAGTCTCAGCCTGTCTCTGTTCCCATACTTTATCTTCTGCTATAAAATTCCATCTGTGTCTCTACAGTTTATTCTCAACAGTTTGGGTTACATTTCCCCCTTAATTAATTTTACTGTCTCAATATTCTTACCTTAATCTTTTAGGCCCAATGTCTGTTGTTGTCTTATAAGGTAACAATCTGAGAATCCCAGGTCAGAGCCAGCCCAGACAGAAAAGTCTTTGAGATTCTTATCTTCAATTAACCCCCAAAAAGCTGGGAATGGGGCTGTGGCTCAAGAGGTAGAGCACTAGCTTTGAGGGAAAAAGAAGAGGTTAAGGACCCTGCCCAGTGTGCCCAGGTTCTGAGTTCAAGCCCTAGGACTTGCAGGAAAAAAAAATTAGCTGTGACCAAGGTCCTTTTACATGTATATGTCTTCGATGCCTTTTAAAATAGATTTCTTATTTATAGGGTTTGTGCTGTGATAAATCACAACTTCACTGGATTCACATTAATATTCAGTTCATTTATAGAGTAACCTTACAATTCTCAATTTATTTTATCTCCTTGATTGTTAAAGAGGTTCTTGAGTGTTTTGTTGTCCTTTCATGGAGAGTACTCAAAGTCAGACTCGTTAGTACTCTGATATAAGAACCATTCAGCCTGACAGTAGATTTAGAGGGTTGGGGTGTAATATTCTCTGCTTTCCCAAGGACAAGCCATCATAACCTAGGCCGTGGAAGCAAGACATTGGAACTGACTTTCTTGCATCGATTTCAGTATCATCAATGGCCCTACCCTTAATGAAATGCAAAGGAAAATATGGAAATGGAAACAAAGATTTTGTCATCTAACTGCAGTGATGAGAGGACAGAGAGCCAATGCAAATAGTGAACTTTAGTCTATGACAGGCCCCCGAAGGGCTGCCTAAATTTACCGCACCTATCAGCCAGGAAAGTCAATGCCAATAAATTAACACAAACATTGTTCAACACGACAAAACCAAGGAATGAAAGTAGAAGCAAAAGAAGATCCTGAGACGAGAGGAAGTTGAGTTGCCCACTGCTGAAGGGCTAATGTCTGCAAAATACACATTACTTAAGAAAGTAAACCCTAAAAGAATCAGTAACCCCATCATAGTTCAATAATGTCTGCCTTGGAGCCAACTCTCTCTCTTCAAAAATTCTTATTATATGAACTTTGGCTTTTTATTTTATACCACATGTTTCTCAGGCTCTCATATTTCCCAACATTATTATAATTTTTTCTTTATTCCATCTGTGTGTATTCTGGCTAATTGTTCATGTGTTTATTTCAGATTGTGACTCTGTGTATTTAATTTGCTACGCACATTGTTGATTAGACTTTTTTTATTCCAATGACTTTGTTTTTTAATTTTTCTGTTTGATTTACTTCTTTTTATAGAATCACTTAGTCCTTTTGTAGAATCTTCATTTTCATAGATTTTAATTATTCCTAAAATATTTTGATAGTATTAAATGTAATTAGTGTCATTTTGCTATTTAAAAGTTTCAATTTTTAATACTTCATTTAATTGAGCCCCCCCCCCCAATTCTGTGTTTTCCTTATTCATTCTCCTTCTTCCTCCCTATCTCCTCTTGTGCCTATATGGGGCTTGAACTCAAGGCTTTATGATAGCCTGGCTTATTTGTTCAGTGAGGTACTGTGCCAATTGAGCCACACTTCCAAATTTTTGCTTGTTAATTGGAGATGGAGTTTTACAGACTTTCCTGTTGAACAGGCTGGCTTCCAACCCTGATCATATGGATCTCAGCCTCTTGAGTAACCAGGATTAAATGCATGAACCAGGAGCTATTAGCACCTGTTCATAGCTCTTGATACATTGAGATATAGGGATACATTGTTTCAGTAAGATAGGGTACCTATCATTGAGATATATTCTATCACAATATATTGATCCTAAGATACAATGTTTAATTTAATTTTTTTGGTTGGTTGTCGGGCTTGAATTCAGGGCCTGGGTGCTGTCTCTAAGCTTTTTTGTTCAAGGCTAGTGCTCTACCACTTTGAGTCTCAGGGCATTTCCAGTTTCTTGTGGTTGATTGGATAAGAGTCTCATGTAATTCCTTGCCCAGGCTGGATATGGACCTCAATCCTCAGATCTTAGCCTTCTGTGTAGCCAGGATTACAGGTGTGGGCCATTAGCACCTGGCATGAAGAGCCTGCATTTGTACTGGGCTCAACTTAAATCATTTATTGTGAGTTACTCTTTATCTGCTTTTCCTTTTCTTCCTATGAAGATCCTCTTGATTTAGAAATGTTCCAGCAGGAAAATTTGATATATGCATCTCCAAGAAAACCTAAGGATATCACCTGGTCACAAATGGTGTTCATTCTATTTTCTAAATACTTGGAAAATATTTATAGAGGTATGTGTTTGGCAAATATAATATTTTAATATAGTACTTCAGGCAGAAAAGAAGAACAAATATTTCCTCAGAAAATAGTAGGATCCACATTTTAAAATTCTCTTTTCATATTTTGTGTGTGTGTGTGTGTGTGCGCAAGCACACGTGCACTGGGGCTTCAACTCAGGGCCTTGCAGATGTCCTTTAGTTTTTTTAACCAAGGCTCTTGGTCTACCACTTGAGCCACACATCCACTTCTGACTTTCTTCTGACTAATTAGAGATAAAATGATGCTAAGTGAAATGAACTCCATGTTATGAAAACAACTATTATATCACTGTTGTAATTACTTTCAACATTCGATGTGAAACCGTAGCTTCTATTATTGATTATCCTCTTGTATCCCCTTCCTGTGGTGTACCTGCACTATCTCTGTATCTTATCTGAGTCCATTTGAAACTGTGTATACTGTTATTAGAACTAGGAAACTGAAAGGGAATACCAAAATTAAGAGACACAGGGTAAAATGACAAACGACTACAAAAGCAATATTTGCAAAACTGTTTAGTGTAAGTCAACTGAACAACTCATGGGGGGAAAGGGAAAGGGAGAGGAGGGAGGGTGAATGAGGGAGGAGGTAACAAACAGTACAAGAAATGTATCCAATGCTTAAAATATGAAACTGTAACCTCCCTGTATATCAGTTTGACAATAAAATTTTTTTTTAAAAAAGAGTGTCTATGATTTGTCTGCCGTGTCTGGCAGATCTCAGCCTCCTGAGTAGCTAAGATTACAGATGTGAGCCACTGGTGTCTGGCCTCTTTTCAATTTTAATGAATTTTACAAATTTAACATTTGTAAAAGTGATGCTAACCCTTGGTGGATGGAGTGTCTTGGCTCTAAATTCTTCTAGACCAAATACTGTCAGTGTAGGCATAAAAGACCAAGCAAGACTCTACATCTGGAGTCTCACCTAAGTCATAAAATTCTTTCCTTTGACTGATGTCCTTGAGAATGGTCTTATGTTTGGTAGAATTGGGTTTCATTAGCTTAACCCACACTGGCCTCCTCCCACTCTCATGGCAAGAAGAAATGTCTAGAGATTATCAAAGATCTCCATGCTGGAGGAGGAAGTCATCTTCCCAAGAGCCATTGGACACAGTTACTTCACCTCAATCCTGCATGTGCCCAGCGCCTTGCCCTGAGGCCTCTGCTGGACCCCAACCCTGCTATACTCTTTCTCCCACAATCCCTTTTGGTGATTTCCAGGAACTCTCCTCTGTCAGTCCTAGTGCCTAAGAAGTTCCCTTTCCATCTGGCAAATTCAACTATAGGTTATGTTTGTGTTTGTCGAAATCTACGGTGTATTTCTTCATGTTTCCAGTCAATGTCTTTTTTGAGTTCTCTTAGTATATCAATTCTTGAACAAACAGGAAGAAATGTCCTGTTTTTTCAAAGATGAAATCAATGCAGTGACTAGCTTCTCAAGCATCTAGAACACTAAGGTAAATCTCCAACCATGCAGGGTAATGTTTCCTGGTAGCAATGTTAAGTCTTGAGAATATCCACAACACTCACCACCACCTATCATTTCAAATACCTGCAAGGTGTTCTACCCATACAGAGCAGAGCTGTCTACTCTCTAGAGCTTAGATCTCCATTCTAATGCATAGCTGGCATACACTTCTATCATTAACCTCCCTCCAAAATCACTACTAAGAATACCAGAAGGACTTTTTTTGAGAGAGTTTATGTAGTTACTATTATATACTATTATGTTACTATGTATGTATGTACTAGTATGTTACTATTATCTAGGTACCCTACACAAAAATATATAAAATTTTTTATTATAATTCATTCCTTAAGGCACCAAAATACCTCAGCCTATTTTCCAGAATAGTTTCTTTTTTATACAGTAAAGACAAAATCATTGACTTCAGATTCAGAAGCCACTGAAGTCACTGCTGATTAATTATGATCAATTAGTGACTGATCAATTATGTGACCAGAATCAATTTTCTTAACTTCTGTGAGCTTCTGGGGTTTTGTTTGTCTGTTTCTGATTTCATTTACTGTCATAGTGAGAGTTTCATAGATTTAACAAGATAATGTTTGTGTGTTCTATAATATAAGGAACTCTATAATCATATCACATTGCTTGCAAGTAAACCTCTAAAAAATATTAAGCTTGACTCATATAAGTGGTAGTTGCAACAGAAACTCAGATTTGTATGATATCTGTTCCAAATCCTCAACAACAGGTTTGCTACCTCTGCCCAGCAGAGGGCTAACTCGTCAAGAATTCAAACATGTGTGTGTGTATGTGTGTGTGTGTGTGTGTGTGTGTGTGTGTGTGTGTTGGACACTTGCTAGATTTTGCTAAATTTCCCCAAGATAAAGGTGAGTCTAGCTATTGAAATACAAACATTTTTCCTATATTTAGCCAGTCAAATTCCTCCAATAAATAACTGTTTTTCTGGAATTTTTATATAAAGCTAATTTCAGTCACTTTTTTGTGATTCTGAGTTACAATGCTTGTAAAGTTTTTTAGGACAATTATAGAAATATAACACTCTATTATATGTCAGGGAAAAACTCCATCCTGCTGAATGGTTTTTAAAACTATTTGTAGATTAGGCAGTGAGCACTGGGAGTGAGCATGAATTATCTGCTGATTCCCTTGAATTATTCAGTACCTACCTGGCATGAGTCTAATTGTTTCAAAGGCATCTCAGAATAAGTGGCTTCTCAGTTAAACTTTCGCCTACATTTTTGTTTAGTATGCAATAGCCTTGTATTACTTCTGTAAAATATATAATCTTTCTAGACTATCTGCACATCCACACATCCATGGAGTTTATGTGCACTCACATATACAATAAATAGGTAGACAGATAGATGATAGATACATAAAAGCAAACATACATGCATGCATGTATGTACATGCATGTATGAATGCATGCATACATGTACACATATATTAAATCATCACTTGGAGTCTCAAAGTGATTGGTTTCCAGATTCACTTTAGATATCAAAATCTATCAATACTCAAATTTTCTATGAAATGACATGGAATTTGCATATGACATACACACATCTTCACTTGTCTTTTAACCCATGTGCATGGCATGTAAATATGTATTAGCTTATATCAACCAAAATCTCTGCACATATTCAGCACAGACACAAATTCTCTTCCAGTGTTTTCAATCCACAGTTGGTTAAATTCTCAGCGGTGGCCACTGTGGCTGTGGAAAGCCAGCTATGTTCCTGGACATGTGTACATATGTGTACATATATACACTGAAATTTCTGAAAAGAGCAAGAATGCATGAAGCTGGATAACTAATGTTTCCCCTCTGAAAGTAATCACCTATTCTCACAGTGTGACACCTCAGGATGAATAAAAGTGTGAGGTTGACCTGATAGGCAGGTAAGAGCATGTAACTGGAATTCACACAGGTCTTCATCTGAAGTTGTTGCAGGATGTGTAGGGGAGGGAGGGACTGTAATAAGATAGACAAGAGAAAGCCTCGGGCGCCCCCTGGAGGTTGGTGTGTGCTGGTGCTGCTTCTCTGCATTGCTTTTTTCATCCTTGTCCTGGGACAGTCACAGAAAACATACAAGAGAAGAAATATTTTTGTTTTATTAAAAACAATTTAATTGTTTTATTTTTATCTGGTACTACAGAGTGAACTCAGGACTTAGAGGTCTTTCTTGTCCAAGAATGGTTCTCTACCACTTGAACCACACCTCCACATCATATCCTGATGGGTTTTTGGAGTTTTAGGGGATTGTTTGGTTTTTTGTTTGTTTGTTTTGCTTGTTAACTGGAGATAAGAGACTCACAATCTTTCCAGAATGATCTGGTTTTGAACCTCGCTCCTCAGATCTTAGCTTCCTCCTCAGTAGGCAGAATTACAGGTGTGAGCGGCCAGCAACTGGCCATTTATTGTCACTTAATTGTCTATCTGAAAGGTGGCATAGGAAATGAAAACTCTAAAACTTCTAAAGCTCTAAACTTCTAAAAACTCATTGCCTGTTATCCAGAAAGACTGAAACATGACGCAATGCCACATGTCTCTGTGTTTACGTCCTGTGTCCTGTCTCCTGGCTCATTTCTGATCACCATGTCATCCCAAGTCAGCTCTCCATTGAAGCTGAATTGGTTTTTGGGATGGTTTTTGCTCTTTCTTTCCTCTCTGGCCTGTTTTCTGACAGTGTTAAGGGTATTTGTGGGCTACAGGCCTTTGTAACAATTGGCTGCCTGAAGACTACTAGGACTCCAAGACTCGATCCTAAAAAAAAAAAAAAAAGACTGAGGCACATCAGAACATTGCCGAAATAAAATGTAGTCATGTTTTTACTATATTCTAGATGAATCCATTGATGAATTTCCATTTTCCCACTTCTCATCACATACCACTCCATGCCCAGTGGGGTTTGCCCATCTGGAGAATAAGCTGTGCTCTCAATCCCCACACAGTGATGCCACAGACACCAAATGAAAAAGCATCTAGGAGCTATAATATCCATTATCAATTAAACCACTGGGTAACATGATGGTTTAAAAATGAGTTTATTCTCCTCTCAATTCTGAGATATGTAAAAATGCCTTTTGTTCCTGCGAATAGAATGCTTTCTCTCTCCCCTGGCCATGTGAGACCTGGCTGTGCTGATGGTCTCTTTGCAGTTATCTTCTTCAATAAGCAACGCTGATCTTCTGACACTTGTGCCGACGGGTTCTCACCACTCTCCATCAATTCCTGCATCTCTTCACACATTCTTTGGAGCTAAAACAACAATTTTTTGTGCTACTACTGGGTCTTGAACTCGGGGCTTTGTATGCTTCATTTTGTTCCATTTTAATTATTTATTTGTTGGTGTATTGGTTTGCTTATTATCTTAAGTAGTTGTACAAAAAGGAAAAAAGGGTTCCATTCAGCATGTCAGTTCATGAGTGTAATGTATCTTGATCCATGAAAGGGCCTGTGTTCTTGCTTGTCTTTTTTGCTCAAGGCTGGCAGGCACTCTACCACTTGAACCATAAGTCCACTTGGGGTTTTTTGTTGTTGTTTTGTTTTGGTTAGTTAATTGGAGATAAGAGTCTCAGCGTTTTCCTGCCTAGATTGGTTTTGAACCTTAACCATCAGATCTCAGCCTCCCCAGTAGCAGGCGTGATTCCCTGGCAGCCCTCTAGATTCCAGCTCTGGATGGGAAGAGCAGCTTACATGGAAAACAAAGGATGGTTGGAGGAGCTAGCCTTGCCAATGACCTACTATACATGAGGAAAGCTGCCCAGGGGATTTCCATACCTCAGAGGAACATTTTTTTATCGTTGGTGCCAACTGACTGATACCTCTCCATGAAAGACAAGTTAAATATTCAGGCAACAATTTATAGAAATGTTCCCTGTTACTCCCCAAGTTATTCTGGAATCTCCCTTGCTCGCATCAACATTCTATTAATAATTTAATATTGCTTGACCTCTTTCCAGTGTACCATACATTCTTGGCTCTTCCAAATGCCATTCTCATTTCCTTCTATTCCTCTCATCCTAATTGCAAAGTGAGTGGACTCTATCCAAGAACAGAACTTGCTTTTCTTTCAACACACTGATAATAGGCAAAGCTCCAAGCAATTTCATGGTCTTACATTCTAGAAATACAAGCTCAAACTGGCTATTTTTTTCTCACTTCTGCAACACAGCAGGATTCAATCATTCCTCCAACCCCAGGACATTGGTATTTAAAGTTGAAAAAATAAAAATCCCAGAAACTTGCAATACATGGAATGCCCTTTTATTATGCATACTTCTTCCCCAAACTTTGTCCTCCTTAGAATTTAATTAACTTGGAAATTGAATAAAATTAGTTCCTAAATGCAAACTCTTTCTTCAGCTCCTTTTCTTTCTGGTTCTATTTCTACTGAAATAGTTGAAATAATTTTCCAGACACTAAGATGTGAGACAGGTGTCAATCTGCTCACCAGTATTGCCCCTCTAAGAAAATGGATTCTCAAATTTTGCTGAGATCCCAGAAAATAATTTCTATTTCCACAGATATCCTATAAGACCACCAGTTCTAAAGGGCCTCCATATAGCAGTGTCACTTAGCTGGAGACAGGAATCAATCCCAGAAACAGATCTTGAAGAGATTTTCCCACAGTCTGGAATTTATACTCTTCATATAGAATTTTTCCAATGATATATTTTCTTATGATTTCTGGACAAAAACATGCACAAGATCAAGGAGTAAAAGGCTGTTTGCTTCACTACCACTACAAATTGAACAAGCAAATCTTTGACAGTCTTCCACAGGACTCAGCCTGAGAGGAAAAGCTCGAAGATCTCATATCCCACAGAGATGACACAGTGACATGTCTTACTGTACCTCCCCTCATGTATGAAAGTATATGGTTTCATGAGGCATCTATCTTATAAGATTTCCCATTGAGTAAAGATATACAAAGGGTAGTATGCTTGCTGGGTGTTGAGTCTCCATCTGTGATCTCAGCTTCATGGGAAACAGTCTAGTATTTGTTGCATACATCTCAAAGGACCAGACATCAGCAAAGATTATTTGCTTTTCTGAGAATGATTGCAGCCACAATAACAGAAAACACACCATGGCCCCAAACTGTGGTGAATCTATTTCTCAACCTGAGTATCTCAAAATGCTGTGATCATGTACAATATGATGTGAATTGTGGCCATGACCACACTGTCTAAAAACAAATATAACCCCAAAGATTGGCAGGGCTCAGTCTGTCTTCCTGTAACCACTTCATTTGCAAACAGGCCCTCAGCTTTCGGCACTGGTAGGGTCAGCTGCCAGCTTCATGGTGCAGCTGAGCACCACCCAAGTCTTCCATCTTTTGTAGAGAGGCAATGGTTAAGAAAGCCACACTCCCAGGTCTCTGTAGGTTAGTGCAGATACAGTGATATATATGCTGAGGAAGGAAGGGAAAGGACACACACACACACACACATAGATAGATAGATAGATAGATAGATAGATAGATAGATAGATAGATAGATAGATAGATAGAGAGATTGAAAAAGAAGGAGAGAGGGAGGAAATAGATGCTATCCCTGTTTAGGCCCCTACTCTCTCTCTCTCTCTCTCTCTCTCTCTCTCTCTCTCTCTCTCGCCTGTAAATCAAATACTTAGAGCAACTCTAAAACAGATCCAAATCCTTAATCCATAAGCAAGTTGATGTTTCACTAAAGATTTATTCCAAGTTGAGATAAGAAAGGAAAGGTGTAACACACAGCACAGATGTAATAAAATCATGTATTCGCCCACTCGCTCTTTCCTTCTTGGAATTTTTTTAATGAGTGATCATAACTTGCTGGCCTTTCCTTTGCCTCCTATTTAACCCTGATCCTTTCCACAGCACCCAGCAACCACTTTTTGGTAAAAACACAGATCTACCTCATGGCAGGACACTCCCTCCTAGGAATGCCACGTGGAGAACGACCTCCTTTGGCTCCAGCCACAGTAACAAGCTTTCTTGCCTTCTCTGCAGCTCTTAACATGGATTTTACTCAAATTTCCCAAAATACAACTCCTCTTATGCAGTACTCAAGTTGTATTGCATCTCTGCAACTGAACGTGGACTATAAACAACAGAGACATACATACCTACACACATACATCCATATTTCATAATGAATATATGTGTACATGTGTGTATGTGCTTATGCGATATATTATATACATATACCTGCACATATATTGTTGGTATGTATATATATGTGTGTGTATATGTATATATGTACATATGTATCTTGCATGTATATGTAAATATATATCATGTGTATATACATACACACATATGTGTGAATCTGAACAGTACTCTACCAGAGGAAGGTTTTAATGAGAAGAGGTAGTAGGAGGCTATAGACAAATATTCAGTGGCCTGGAAAATTGGAATGAAAATTAATTTAAACCAACGACGTTGTGTGTGTGTGGAGGGAGAAGTGTTTGCAACATGGAGTGAAATTTCGAATATAAATAGTAAAAAGCCAAATACTATCCTTTCTGAGGTAATTTGTTTGCTTCTTTAGCTCTGCCATAAGAGAAAATGTCTGATGGTGCCTTTGTTTTATGGCACAAGAACAAAATGTGAATAAAGATATGTATATAATATGTACATATGTACATATATATATAATATGTGTGTATATACATTATAAACTTATTTTGCATCAGGACAGCCATGTGAACTTGTAAAAGATGTCATAAAGATGCCATATATTTGTTGTATCTCAAAATCCCTTTAGATTTACAATGCCAATGATAAAGAGCACTGTGTTTGGAGGAATTTGAGGAGGAAAAGGCAAGGGTAGAGGGTTGGAATTGAGGACAGATCACAGGACCATAGGGTGGAGTGCTAAGTCTTTCTATGGTGAATTATGTAAGTTTGTCCTAATCTCTTTCTCAGTGTAAACATCAGCCTTTTTCTTTTTGCCAGCAAAATGACATGATTGAAATATAAGGGTAAGCTGGCCTCTGTCTGTGGATCCCCTAGGGTTATAATTGTTTTGAAAGCCCTGTGATCATGGCCAAAATTCACATTAGTTTCGTACAAGTGTATAATCGCAGTGTTTTGAGAGGTGCAGGTTAAAGAATCGCTTAACAACAATTTGGTGCCATATCGAGTTTGGTTTTCTGTTATTGTTGCTTCTGCTATCATCCTGGGAAAGCAAATATTCTTAGCTGATTGTCGCTGTTCTGAGGTGTGTGCATCAAATAATAGGCAGTTTTCAAGGCTCTTCGACAGGTGCAATTACATTCACCCAGACACCCACACAAATGAGCCTGAGGAAGGCAGACATCTGTTTCCCTTCACATGCCGCTTGCAACCCTCTACTGCTTCCCTTCCCCATATTCTTTTGTCTAGCAAGACAGTGAGAAGTGGTGAAGTCTTGGGAATTGCAACTGCTGAATGAATCCCCAAGTAGCAGCTGACACTTGGCAGGGCAGACCCAAGTGACCAAAGGTGAGTGCCAGGCCAATGGGCAGCAGAGAGGAACTGCTTGCTAGCTTTTGTTTTTACTCCAAAATTTCTCTTAACAATCTAGGTTCCCTTCCTGTTCACATTCAGTTCCCTCTTCATCCAGTGTTGGGAGCTTTAGGTTTTAAATGAAGGGATAGCCATCTCAATCATCTTAGTGTACCAATTGGAATAGAGGGAGAAGTAAATTCAAAATATCAATACCAAGGGATTCTTATTACAAGGGAACTAATTGACCATGAGAAAATAAAACCTATCGGAAGATCTTTCACTCTTAGCTACTCATAGTCAATTCTGTGTCCTTCTGACCTATAGTTCAGTGCCTACCCTTGTCCTAACCATTCTCTTGAATAGAAGGGGGTATTTTTATTGCATAGTCCAGAACAATGAGGACCATAGTATACCTAATTAGCACAAGAGTTGGGTTATGCTTTTTTTTCCTTTATTGTCAAAGTGTGATACAGAGGTGTTACAGATTCATATGAAAGGCAGTGAGTACATTTATTGTTCTACTTGTTACCTCCTCCCTCATTTCCCTCTCCCTCCTCATTCTCCATCCTCCTTCCCCCTTCCCTTCTCCCCCCCCCCCCAAGAGTTGTGCAGTTGGATTACACCAAATGGTTTCTAAGTGTTGCTTTTTGAATGGTTTGTCTTTTTGTTCTTTGTCTCTCAATTTTGGCATTCCCTTTCCCTTCCCCAGTTCTATTACCTGTATAAACAATATCCAGGGTACTCAGATGTAAGACAGTTGTAGCCAGGGTACAGCAACAGGGAGTACAAGAGAAACAAAACTAAACAAACCACTCAGTCAAACAAACAGACAAGGAAAAAAAGTAGTATGAGTTCACATAGCATGTAGAGAATAATTACAACAGTGGTATAACTCTTGTTTCTGTAACATGGACTTCATTTTACTTGGCATCTTCTTATGTGATCATATGGGTGCAGCTATTTGGGTATTTTGATCTTCTACCATGACTTGCCTATTCATGTACTAATTATTCCCTATGAGGGACACCATAGGATTTATGTTTCTTTGGGTCTGGGTCACTTCACTTAGTATGATTTTTTTCCAAGTGCTTCCATTTCCTTATAAATGGTGCAGTGTCATTCCTTCTGATAGAAGCATAGTCTTCCATTGGGTATGTGTACCACATTTTCCTGATCCACTCATGTACCGAGGGGCATCTAGGTTGGTTCCATGTTTTAGCAAGGACAAGTTGTGTTGGGTTGAACATAGTTGTGCTGGTGGCTTTAGTGTGGTCTTGCTTGTAGTCTTTTGGGTAGATGCCCAAAAGTGGGGCTGCTGGGTCATAGGGAGCTTGGTGTTTAGCCTTCTTAGGAACCTCCACACTGCTTTCCAGAGGGGTTGAACAAGTTTGCATTCCCACCAACAATGTAGGAGAGTTCCCTTTTGGCCACATCCTCTCCAGCATTTGTTATTATTAGATCTCCTGATAATAGACATTCTTACTGGGGTGAAGTGGAATCTCAGTGTTGTTTTGGTTTGCATTTCTTTTATGGCCAGCGATGTAGATCAAAGACCTGGAAATAAAATCAGACACCCTGAAAACTCTACACGAAGAAATAGGAGAAACTCTAGGACTCCTTGGCACTGGAAGAAACTTCCTCAACAAAGGCCCAGAAATACAACAAATCAAAGAAAGGCTGGACAAGTGGGACTGTATCAAGCCAAACTGCAGAGCTTCTGCAGGGCAAAGGATATAGCTTCCAAGACCCACAGATTGGGAAAAGATCTTCACCAGTCATACAATGGACAAAGGCCTGATATCTAAAATATACACAGAACTCAACAAGTTAAATTCCTCCAAAACAAACAATCGAAGAACCAACAGCCCTCTCAACAAATGGGCTAAAGACCTAAAAAGAGACTTCTCTGAAGAGGAAATGAGAATAGCCATGGGTTATGCTTTTGCTAGGTAATAATTTACAGTTATTTGAATTCTTTGGGCCTGAATTGAATATCAATGTATTTTTCCATTACAACACAATTTACACACTGTTGACATTGATATATAGATAATCCGCTATAGAACTATATTCAAGCAGGTTGCCTCAATGCTTATTCATGAATTCATCCATTTGATGAGTGTGGTTTCAAAAGTTGGAGGTCTTGGAGCTGGCAATGTGGCCTAGTGGTAGATTGCTTGCCTCAAATACATGAAGTCCTGGGTTCTATTCCTCAGCACCATATATATAGGGAAAAAGCCACAAGTGGCACCATGGCTCCAATGGTGGAGTGCTAACCTTGAGAAAAGAAAAAAAAGAAGAAGAAGAAGAAGCCAGGGACAGTGCTCAGGCCCTGAGTTCAAGCCTCAAGACTGGCAAAAAAAAGTTGGAGGTCTCAAAATAGAAGTTTCAGTTCATTCCTTTCAATGTCACCCTCTCATCATCAAAGTTTCCCATTGTAACAATATTAGCTGTCCCATAAAATTCACATAACCTGCACAATATGTGATCATCTGGCAATAAATACCTGTTCAATGCCTGCTGTAGATTAGAGCTTGATGTTCCTACAAGGGTCCTATGTGTTACAAAGTTGACCCCCAGTGCACTGCTATTTGAACATGGAGGATGCTTTAAGAAGTAAGATCTGGGGCTGGCAATATGGCCTAGAGGCAAGAGCGATTGCCTCCTACACATGAAGCACCACATATATGGAAAACGGCCAGAAGGGGGCGCTGTGGCTCAGGTGGCAGAGTGCTGACCTTGAGCGGGAAGAAGCCAGGGACGGTGCTCAGGCCCTGAGTCCAAGGCCCAGGACTGGCCAAAAAAAAAAAAAATAATAATAATAATAATGAGTAAGATCTGATGGGAGATTCCTAGGGATTCAGGTATTTCTTGAGGTAGTGGGGATATCATCTTCCTGTCTTCCACATCTTGGACATAAGGCCAGGGATTTTTGTTCTGCCGTGTGCTATCTCATCGGAGACCCAAAGTGACAGAGACCACTAATTATTATTTTTTTTAAAAAAACAACCTCTAAAACTGTAAGCCAAAGTAATCCCTTTCATTTCATAAGATAAACACCTTAGTTCCTACATTGTACAGACAGAATTCTGACTCAAAGTAATGCAAAGAATATACAAGAAATAATTTCATATAAGTGGAAGATTCATTGATTTTCCACATTTGTGCCTTAAAAATGGTCCCCTTTGTTATTTGTTATTGTTGTTGAGGACCTGTGATCAGTGTTTGGTAGTACTGAGCAATGCTGATGGATTCCCCCATTCAGGTACCAACTATTGTTATAAACTTTGATGATATACTTCAACTCAAAACTAAATGCATGACTTTGCTTTTGATTATGTCAATGTCCTCCAATATTCAATGTTAATGATACTTTTTAGTTATGTCAGTTTGAGACATACTTTCTCCATGGCTGGAAAAAGGAATAAAACTCAAGCCAGCATTGAAGGGGCTTATGATCTAGACAGAGGCTGAGATTTGAAAATTGGGTTTGCAAGCCTGTCTAGGCTGACAGATCTGAGATTCTTCTCTCCAATTTAGCAGTTGCTAAAAAAGCAAGGCATGCAGTTATGGCTCAAGCAGTAGAGTATCAGCCTTGAGTGAAAAAGCCAAGTGAGAGCTCAAGGCCAGAGTTAAAGCCCCAGTATCTGGAAAGGAAGTTTTATGATCCAATTGGCCATAGACTTGTATTTACATTCCTTGAAGAATAATGGAATTAAATGGAAAAGAATAATTGGAGCTAATGCTTGAAATGATAGTGTCATTTGTTTCTAGGATACTGAGCTAGACTGTGTCTTCCTCTAAGTTTATCAAATATTCTGTAGTTCCAACATAAATAATTACACATTGTGTGAATGTGGAGCTCCTGAATCTGTTTGAGAACCTATGAATTCTGTGCCAAATGAATAGTGAAGATGAAAAGTAATGCATGGTATCATTGCAGACAAAACATTTAATGTGAAAATGCAATGGAAGAAATGATGGACAAGTTGGAAAGAGAATAATGTTCTCATAGGAAAAACCAACTTGATCATTCCTAATATGATAGTATGATCTGAGCAGTGAATATAGCTATAAAACCCAATGTACATATGTGAAAATGGACCTAAGAAACTTGAGAGGATAGATGGAGTTGGGGGGTGGGGATGAGTGAGAGAATGGTGGAAAGGCTGACACTGACAAAAATGCATTATATACACATACACTGACATGTTGAATGGGAGCCTTTTGTACAAGATAATTAAACATAGTGTAATATGATCAGTAAAGTGGAGGGGAAGTCATATTTCAAACATGGAGGTTAGTATGTGCAAAAGCCTAGTAAGTGAGCAAGATTTGAGACTGTAAGTTAGGAGCTGGGATTCTGGCTCAGTGGTAGAACACTGGATTAATGTCCACAAGGCCCTGGTTTCCAGCATCATTACTATCATAAAAGAAGAAAAAGAAGGAGAAGAGGAGGAGAGGGAAATGAAGAAAGGAGAAATAAGATGAAGAAGAAGAAGAAACTAAATCTGTTGCCAATGAAGGCAATAAAATTGGGGGAATGAGGCTGGAATAGCTTGTACATGTCCCTCACCATTAATGAGTATTTAAACAGTAGAGATTGGAAGGACCTGATTCTAATGAGCACTAATCCAGATAATTCTGGCAATGAAGAATAAAATGCATTGGAGGTGGGAATGAGGAGAGTTTGAGTACAACCCCTTTGTATAAGGAAGTTATCTCATGATGACTTGAAATGAAGGAATTTGACTAGAGGAAGAAGAGGATGAGAAAGAGGAGGAGGAGGGGGAGGAGGAGGAGGAGGAGGAGGAGGAGGAGGAGGAGGAGGAGGAGGAGGAGGAGGAGGAGGAAGAAGAGGAGGAAAAAGAGAAAGAGGAGGAGGAGGAGAAGCTTTCCAAAGTTGTATCTGAAAAGTAAATAACAGGTGAAGTAACTAGGACTAATAATAGGAGAAGAAATCATTCTCAGTGGTCCCATTGTACTGATCTTGAGTGACCAGAACAGGGAAAGGGCACTGAGAAAAGATTAGGCGAGATGTAAGACAGAGAATGTCACTCACAATTTTAGGTACATTTTGAATGTGATACAGTATAGTGGTGCCAAGGTAGGCAGCATTTTGGTACTTACACAAGAAGAAAAAGTCATGTATTGAGATTTAAGGAAAAAATACATAATCAGGAAAGTGGTAATTTGATAAGAATCTCTTTTGTTGTGATTTTTAATCATTGTACCTCATGGCCTAAAATCATCTTAGAAACATACTTATGATTGCCTAGTTAAAAAACAACAACAACATATATATATGATTGGTGGATTGGTGGTTGAAATCTTGAAGGAATGAGGTATAGACTTTTATAAGCAGAAAATTAAACATTGATTTCTGGGGGAAGTGTGTATTTGAGGAGTAGGGACCAGCCCAGAAGCTTAAAAGCCTAGAAGGAATACATCAAAAGAAAGTAAGAGGGCCAGAAAGATGCTGGCTAGGGAGGAACGAGAGAATTATAAGGAAGAAATAGTGGAAAATAAATTAGAATTCTGCACAGATCAAAGAGAAAAAGAATAGAATATAGATCATGGCCTTTGGTCTAAAGGGGCCTTTTGTGCCCAATAAAGAGCTGGAAGTTCTAACGAGACAAGAAAAAAAAAAAGAGTAGAAGGCCCATTTCACAAGGCTGGGTTAATTCTCAGGCTACCAAGAGACAGCAAGAACTCTTTCCTGTGTCATAAGGAAAGGAAATGAGATGGATGCTATAGCTACAGTGTGACACAGGGAAAATATTTATGAAATTAGTGGCAATTTCAGCTTCATAAAGGAAAAGGAACAGGGTAGCCTTAAGTCATTTCTTCATTCCTAAATTTATTTAACACAATTGGGGGGGGGGTCATAATATGCTGTATCCCATTTTGTTTCTAGCATTTTTTTATACCACTAGTAGAACTTGAACTCAGAATCTGGGCACTATCCCTTAGCTTTTGTGCTCAAGGCTAGTGCTTGACCAGTTGAGCCAAATTTCCACTTCTGGTCTTTTGCTAATTAATTGGTAAAAGTCTCATGAACTTTCTTGCTCCAACTGGCTTTGAACCATAATCCTCAAATCTCAGCCTCCTAAGTAACTAGGATTACAAGAATGAGCCAGTGCATGGGTGCTTGTCTCTAGCATTATTTTTTATAAATCAATCTTAAACACATGTTAAAATGTCCACTAATTTTTTTCTGCTAACTTTACTAAGACAGTAATCTGTGTGCAAGGGGAGCAGACTCACTGTCATTACCTGGAATAGATTATACTGGAAGAAGATAAAATTGTTTTTATTTAATTTTATTGTCAAGGTGATGTATAGAGGGGTTACAGTTACATATGTAAGGTAGTGATTACACTTCTTATCAAACTTGTTACCCCCTCCCTCATTTTTTCTCCTACTTTCCTTCTCCCTAGCATCCCCCAAGTTTTACAGTTCATTTCCAACATCTTGTTTTGTGAATATCACTGTTACATTAGTTTGCTCTTTGTCCTTTTCTTTTTTGTTCCAAATTTTTATTATCAAACTGATGTACAGAGAGGTTACAGTTTCATACGTTAGGCATTGGATACATTACTTGTACTGTTTGTTACCTCGTCCCTCACACCCCCTTTCCTCCTCCCCTTTTCCCTTTCCCCCCATGAGGTGTTCAGTTCACTTAGACCAAGCAGTTTTGCAAGTATTGCTTTTGTAGTTGTTTTTCTTTTTTTCCCTGTGACTCTCAATTTTGGTAATCCCTTTCAATTTCCTAGTTCTAATACCAGTATAGACAGTTTCCAATATACTTAGATAAGATTACAGAGATAGTGTAGATAAAACCACAGGAAGGTGATGCAAGAACATCATCAATAATAGAAGCTACAGATACACATGGGACGTTGAAAGTGGTTACAACTGTGATATAACAATCGTTTCCATAACATGGAGTTCATTTCACTTAGCATCATCTTATGTGTTCATAAGGGTATAGCTATTGGGCTCTTGTGATCCACTGCTGTGACTTGCCTAAACCTGTACTAATTATTCCCAATAAGGGAGACCATAGAGTTCATGTTTCTTTGGGTCTGACTCACTTCACTTAGTATGATTTTTTCCAAGTCCTTCCATTTCCTTACAAATGGAACAATGTCATTCTTTCTGATAGAGGCATAAAATTCCATTGTGTATATGTACCACATTTTCCTGATCCATTCGTCTACTGAGGGGCATCTAGGTTGGTTCCAGATTCTAGCTATGACAAATTGCGCTGAGATGAACATTGTTGTGCTGGTGGCTTTACTGTGATTTTGTTTGTATTCTTTTGGATAGATACCCAAAAGTGGGGCTGCTGGGTCATAGGGGAGTTCTATATTTAGCCTTCTGAGGAATCTCCATACTGCTTGCCAGAGTGGCTGAACCAGTTTACATTCCTACCAAGAATGAAGCAGGGTTCCCTTTTGGCCACATCCCCTTCAACAATAGTTATTGTTAGTTTTCTTGATAATGCACATTCTTACTGGGGTGAGATGGAATCTCAATGTTGTTTTGATTTGCATTTCTTCTATGGCCAGTGATGTAGAGCACTTTTTCATATGTCTCTTGGCCATTCTCATTTCCTCATCAGAGAAGTCTCTTTGTAGGTCTTTAGCCCACTTGATGAGGGGGTTATTGGTTCTTTGCGGTTTTGTTTTGGAGGAAGGTAATTTTATTAGTTCTGTGTATATTTTAGATATGAGGCCTTTGTTCATTGAATGGCCAGTAAAGATCTTCTTCCAGTCTGTGGGCTTTCTGTTTATCTTGCGAGCTATGTCCTTTGCCGTGCAGAAGCTCTGCAGTTTGATGCAGTCCCATTTGTCCAACCTTTCTTTGATTTGTAGGCTTTCAGGGTCTTTTTTAAGGAAGTTCTGTCCTGTGCCAAGGAGCCCAAGTGTTTCTCCTACTCCTTCCTTTAGTATTTTCCGGGTGTCTGTTTTGATTTCGAGGTCTTTGATCCATTTGGAATTGATTTTGGTGCAGGGTAATATATAAGGATCTGGTTTTAGTTTGTGGCATGTGTTGAACCAGTTTTGCCAGCACCATTTGTTAAAGAGGCTATCTTTTTTTCCAAACTATTGTTTTAGCTCCTTTATCAAAGATTAAGTAGGCATAGTTCTGTGGGTTCATTTCTGGGTCTTCAATTCTGTTCCATTGGTCTTCAGGCCTGTTCTGGTGCCAATACCAAGCTGTTTTTATTACTATAGCTTTATAATACAGCTTGAAGTTGGGTATTGTAATTCCTCCAGCATTGTTCTTTCTGCTTAGGATTGTTTTTGCTATTCTAGGTCTTTTATTGTTCCATATAAATTTCTGGATTGCTTCCTCTATTTCATGAAAAAATGGTGTTGGGATATTAATGGGTATTGCATTGAATTTGTAGATAGCCTTTGGCAATATTGGCATTTTGATTATATTAATCCTCCCAATCCAGGAGCATGGGAGGTTTTTCCATTTCTTTAGTTCTAACTTAATTTCGTTTTTCAAGCTTTTAAAGTTCTCATCAAAGGGGTCTTTCACTTCTTTGGTTAAGGTTATTCCTAGGTGTTTTAAGTTTTTTGAGGCTATTGCAAAAGTAGTTACTTTCCTGATTTCAGCCTCGGTTTTTGGGTTGTTAGCATAGAGAAAGGCCATTGATTTTTGAGGGTTTATTTTATATCCTGCAACTTTGCCAAAGTTTTGGATCAACTCTAGTAGCTTGGGGTAGAGTCTATGGGATTCTTTAGGTATAGGATCATGTCATCTGCAAAGAGAGAAAGTTTAACTTCATCTTTTCCTATTTGGATCCCCTTTATATTTTCTTCTTGCCTAATTGCTCTGGCTAGGAATTCTAGTACTATGTTGAAGAGCAGGGGAGAGAGTGGACATCCCTGCCTTGTTCCTGATTTTAAAGGGAATGGCTTTAGTTTTTCACCATTTAGAGTAATACTTGCTGCTGGTTTGTCATAATCTGCCTTGATTATATTCATGAATGTTCCCTGGAATCCCAGTTTTTCCAGGGCTTTTAGCATAAATGGGTGCTGAATTGGGTCGAACGCTTTTTTCGCATCCAGAGATAAAACCATGTGGTTCGTTACCTTGCTCCAGTTGATGTGGTGGATTACATTAATTGACTTGCATATATTAAACCAACTTTGCATCCCTGGGATGAATACAATTTGATCGTGGTGTATGATTTTTTTTGATGACCTGATGAAGTCGATTGGCCAGAATTTGGTGAGAATTTTTTTTTCAAATTTTTATTATCAAACTGATGTACAGAGAGGTTACAGTTTCATATGTTAGGCATTGGATACATTTCTTGTACTGTTTGTTACCTTGTCCCTCATAACCTCCCCCTCCTCCCACTTTCCCTTCCCCCCCCCCCAAGGTATTCAGTTCACTTACACGAAACAGTTTTGCAAGTATTGCTTTTGTAGTTGTTTTTCTTTTCTTACCCTGTGTCTCTCAATTTGGTTGAACGCTTTTTCCGCATCCAGAGATAAAACCATGTGGTTCTTTACCTTGCTCCGGTTGATGTGATGGATTACATTAATTGACTTGCTTATATTAAACCAACTTTGTATTCCTGGGATGAATCCAGTTTCATCGTGGTGTATGATTTTTTTGATGAACTGTTGAAGTCGATTGGCCAGAATTTTGTGGAGAATTTTTGCGTCTATGTTCCTTAGGGAAATCGGTCTATAGTCTTCTTTCCGTGATGAGTCCCTGCCTGGTTTTGGGATGAGGGTTATGCTGGCTTCATAGAATGAGTGTGGTAGTGAATGTTCTCTTTCAATTTCATTGAAGATTTTGAGAAATATTGGTGTGAGTTCTGTTTTGAAGGCCTTGTAATATTGTGTAGTGAATCCATCTGGACCTGGGCTTTTCTTGGATGGGAGATCATTTATTGCTGTTTCTATTTCAATACTGGATATGGGTCTGTTTAGAAGGTTTAAATCTTCATGGTTGAGTTTGGGGATATGAATTTTTTTTCTAGGAAATCATCCATTTCTTCCAAGTTCTCGAATTTGTTGGCATAAAGGTTTGCAAAATAGTCCCTTATTATTTTCTGAATTTCGGTTATTTCTGTGGTGATATTACCTGTTTCATCTCCGATCTTGTTTATTTGAGTGTGCTGCCTTCGTTTTTTGGTCAAGTTTGCTAGGGGTCTGTCTATCTTGTTGATTTTTCCAAAAACCAAGTCTTTGTTTTGTTGATTCTTTCGATTTTTTTTTATCTCTAATTGATTTAATTCTGATTTGATTTTAATTATTTGCTTCAGTCTATTGACTTGGGGTTTGGCTTGTTGTTCTCTTTCTAGGAGATAAAGGTGCTTCCTTAAATTATTGAGTTGCTGTTTCTCTAGTTTGTTGGTGTATGTGCTCAGAGATATAAATTTTCCTCGGAGTACTGCCTTTGCTGTGTTCCAAAGGAGCTGGTACTTTGTGTCCTCATCTTGGTTGAATTCCATAAACATTTGAATTTCTGTTTTAATTTCTTCGATGACCCACTGATGGTTCAGCAGTGTGTTGTTTAGTCTCCATGAATTGTAGGATTTTCTGTGGTGGCTGTTTGAGTTGAGCTCTAGTTTTATTCCATTGTGGTCTGAGAGTATGCAGGGAATGGTTTTGATACTTCTGAATTTGTACAGATTATCTTTGTGCCCTAAGATGTGATCTATTTTGGAGAATGCTCCATGTGCTGCGGAGAAGAATGTGTATTCTGTTGTTGCTGGGTGGAATATTCTGTAGATGTCAGTTAAGTCTAGTTGGTCTATGCAATTATTTAGTTCTGTGGTTTCTTTATTCAGTTTTTGGTGTGTTGATCTGTCCAGAGGTGATAGTAGAGTGTTAAAGTCCCCAACTATCAATGTGTTTGGGTCTATGAGTGTTTTTAGAGTCAGTAGTGTTTGTTTGATGAAGTTGGGTGATCCTGCATCTGGTGTGTATATATTTAGAATGGTTATATCTTCCTGTAGGAGAGATCCCTTTACTAGTATGTAGTAACCTTCTTTGTCTCTTCTTACCTTTTTTAATTTGAAGTCAATTTTGTCTGGTACTAGGATTGCAACTCCAACCTGCTTATGGGAGCCATTTGCTTGATTGATTTGATTCCAGCCTTTCACTTTTAGAAGATGTTTACTTTTGCTGGATAGATGTGTCTCTTGGAGGCAGCAGAAATATGGATCTTGATTTTTTTTAATTTTTTATTATAAAACTGATTTACAGAGAGGTTACAGTTTCATACGTTAGGCATTGGATACATTTCTTGTACTGTTTGTTACCTTGTCCCTCATACCCCCCTCCCCCTTTCCCCCCCTGAGGTGTTCAGTTCGCTTACACCATACAGTTTTGCAAGTATTGCTTTTGTTGTTGTTTCTCTTAATTTACCCTTTGTCTCTCAATTTTGGTATTCCCTCTCAATTTCCTAATTCTAATACCAGTATACACGGTTTCCAATATACTATGATAAGATTACAGAGATAGTGTAGGTACAATCCAAGAAGGTGATACAAGACCATCATCAACTGTATAAACTACAGATACACATGGGATGTTGAAAGTAGTTACAACAGTGATATAACAATCATTTCCATAAAATAGAGTTTATTTCACTTAGCATCATCTTATGTGATCATAAGGGTATAGCTATTGGGCTCTTGTGATGCTCTGCTGTGGCTTGCCTAATCCTGTGATACTTATGCCCAATAAGGGAGACCATAGAGTCCATGTTTTTTTGGGTCTGGCTCACTTCACTTAGAATAATTTTTTCCAAGTCCTTCCATTTCCTTACAAAAGGGGCAATGTCATTCTCTCTGATACAGGCATAAAATTCCATTGTGTATATGTACCACATTTTCCTGATCCATTCGTCTACGGAGGGCCATCTGGGTTGGTTCCAGATTCTTGCTATGACAATTTGCGCTGCAATGAACATTGTTGTGCTGGTGGCTTTACTGTGATTTTGTTTGTGGTTTTTTGGATAAATACCCAAAAGTGGGGTTGCTGGGTCATAGGGGAGTTCTAACAATAGTTTGGAAGAAAGATAGCCTCTTTAACAAATTGTGCTGGAAAAACTGGCTCAACACATGCAACAAACTAAAACTAGATCCATATATTTCACCCTGCACCAAAATCAATTCCAAATGGATTAAAGACCTTGAAATCAAAACAGACACCCTGAAAAAACTAAAGGAAGAAGTAGGAGAAACACTTGGGCTCCTTGGCACAGGACAGAACTTCCTTAAAAAAGACCCTGAAAGCCTACAAATCAAAGAAAGGTTGGACAAATGGGACTGCATCAAACTGCAGAGCTTCTGTACGGCAAAGGACATAGCTTGCAAGATAAACAGAAATCCCATAGACTGGGAGAAGATCTTTACCGGCCATTCAACGGACAAAGGCCTCATATCTAAAATATATGCAGAACTAAAAAAATTACCTTCCTCCAAAACAAAACCGCAAAGAACCAATAGCCCCCTCATCAAGTGGGCTAAAGACCTACAAAGAGACTTCTCTGATGAGGAAATGAGAATGGCCAAGAGACATATGAAAAAGTGCTCTACATCACTGGCCATAAAAGAAATGCAAATCAAAACAACATTGAGATTCCATCTCACCCCAGTAAGAATGTGCATTATCAAGGAAACTAACAATAACTATTGTTGAAGGGGATGTGGCCAAAAGGGAACCCTACTTCATTGTTGGTGGGAATGTAAACTGGTTCAGCCACTCTGGCAAGCAGTATGGATCTTGATTTTTGATCCAACTTATGAGTTTATGTTGTCTGATTGGAGAATTTAGTCCATTAATGTTGAGAGTTAGGATTGAGAGATGATCGTTTGTTCCTTTCATTGTCACTATCTTGTTAAAAGCTGTGTTTTCCCATTTCTTGATCTGATTTTTACTATTTAGGGTTCATTTCTCTGTCTGTATTGGGATCTTGATTATTTTCCCTGTATAGTATATCTTTAAGGATTTTTTGCAAAGCTGGTTTGGTGGAGGTATATTTTTTCAGTTTTTCCTTACTATGGAAGAGTTTTATTTGACCTTCGGCTATGAATGAGAGTTTGGTTGGGTACAGTATTCTTGGTTGATAGTTATTTTTATTTAGTGTTTAGTATACCTCATTCCACCCTATCCTTGCTTTCATGGTCTCTGCTGAGAAGTCTTGGGTAATTCTGATTGCTTTTCCTTCATATGTGATTGTTTTCTTCTCCCTAACAGCTTTAAGGATTCTTTCCTTGGACTCTACTGATCCTGTTTTGATCACTGTGTGTTGGTGGGATATCCTATTCTGGTCTGGTCGGTTTGGGGTTCTAAATGCTTCTTGTATCTGCATAGGCCTTTCCTTCTGGATATTTGGGAAGTTCTCAGCTAATATTCTGTTAAATAGGTTGCCTATCCCATTAACCTCTTTCTCCAAGTTTTCCTCAATACCTATTATTCTTAAATTGGGCTTCCTGATCATGTCTTGAATCTCCTGTAGTGATCTGTTTTGTTGATTGGACTGGACTTGTATTGATTTTTTATCTTTCTCCATAGATTCTAGGGGATCTTCAGCTCCTGAGATTCGATCCTCTGCTTCAGTTAGTCGGGACTGTAGGCTAGCTACTTGATTTCGAATGTCTTTTCCTTCTGACTGGTCTTTCCTGATAATTTCCATGTCATTTCTTAGGTCCTGTATGTACTTTACTTCATTAACATCATTAATTTGGTTTTGAGTGTTGTCTCTCAAATCTTTAAGCTTGGTAGCTATCTTTTCATTTGACTCTTGAAGTTCATTTATCTTTCTATTTCTGGATGCCATGAAATTCTCCATTAATTTTTGCTTTGCCTCCTCACGCTCTAGACTAATTGACTGAAGAGATTCAAACTTTTCATTTATCATGTTTATCAGTAGACTTTGTAGAGCATTTTGGGGGTTCTCTTCTATGCCTTTGATTGACTGCTCTGCTTCTTTCTTGTTTTGAGTGGGGGATAAGACTTCATTGTTTGCCATCTTTCTTGTGTTCCTTCTGCCCATTTGG
Organism: Perognathus longimembris pacificus; assembly: GCF_023159225.1. Taxonomy (NCBI): domain Eukaryota; kingdom Metazoa; phylum Chordata; class Mammalia; order Rodentia; family Heteromyidae; genus Perognathus; species Perognathus longimembris. The sequence continues at coordinate 54,464,666 of NC_063162.1, forward strand.
ATTGGGAATGCCAGTCTACCAGCACCTGTGAACACCATTTAAGACCCAAAGCAGACCTTACCAGGCACTGTTGTATAAACCTTTGAAGTTCACATTTAAATACACATACCTTTTATACCTGTGTATAAAATTAGATTTGGCATTCCTAAAGAATACAATTTCAATATAACAACCAATCCTGAGCCCTGTATTCAGTAGTTACTTATTTACTGTTACAACCCTATGAGCAATTCTTGTTCTTATATTAAGTTCCTTTTGGACTGGCTTTCTCTATGAACCCCTTTGATTCACTCGAATTAAGCGGGATACCCTCTATCCAATAACCAGGCCTCAGTGGGATCTGGAGGACCTAGTAGTAAGTCAGGAGGGTAAGTTAGAGGTAATAAAGAAACTAGAGTAAAATGTATGGGGGTTGATGATTTTCGTTTAGTTTCAGTGACATAGAAATGTGGGGGAGAGTAGAATCAGTATAAACAACAAGGTTAAAATGATAGACAGTAGAGAGTTAGCAGTAAAGAGTGGAGATGTTATTCATAGGAAAGTAATTTTTAAAGAAATAGGGCTGGGGATATAGCCTAGTGGCAAGAGTGCCTGCCTCGGATACACGAGGCCCTAGGTACGATTCCCCAGCACCACATATACAGAAAATGGCCAGAAGCGGCACTGTGGCTCAAGTGGCAGAGTGCTAGCCTTGAGCAGGAAGAAGCCAGGGACAGTGCTCAGGCCCTGAGTCCAAGGCCCAGGACTGGCCAAAAAAAAAAAAAAAAGAAATAGAATACATAGAGAGAAATAAAGAGAGAATACTGGAAGACAGATGCACCTAACTGAGAAAAGTTATTTAAAAAAATAAAAATAAAAAGGAAAAACGTAAAAAAACAGGAAAAAAAATGATCAACTACAACAACAAACACACAAAAAAAATGATAGAACCAACAGGTGAAAATGGGAAACAGAAACAAACCAATGATGTTTCAGAAATGAAAATATAAGAAAAAAATAAAAATAAAAAATGAAAGCTTAAAAATCTTTTGAGACACACAAAAAAAGTCTTCCTTGTTTGGATGGACTTTCTACAGTCTCTGGTTTCCTTGTGATGGTCTGCACTCTATTCTACCACTTGGCTGGTTTGACATGCCTTCAGTTTGCAGGGGTGGATCTGTTCTGACCCTCCTCCCCTGTTGGTGCAATCCTGGGTCTCTGTGGTTCCCACAGCTTGCAGGTAAGACTTGGGTGTGCTCTGTAGGTGGGGACTTGAATGGTCTCCGTGGCTCCTCCCATCTGCTGTGGGGCTGCTGCCTTTAATGCCTGGCTTTGAATAGGCTGCGGACTCAGCAGAGCGGGGCGACTCTGGCCTGGTTTACTGCGCTGAGTCACTTGCCTTGGGGAGGTTGCACCCTCCAGGATGGGGCAGCCTTCTGGGCAGAGCTGGGTATGGAATTCAGCTCTGTTTCGGGCTGGGAATTGGGCATCTAAATGGGACCGTTTATCTGTCTCGGGAAGCTTGTTCTCCCATTTGGCAGTTCCGTGCCGCCGATAGCTGCTCGCCGCCTTTGCTTTTTAATTTAGGAATTCCGGCGAGCAGGGCGGGGCACCTCTAGCTGGGCCGAGGCCCAGGACAAGCCCCCCACCTGGGCAGGGGGCATTCTCCTGGGCGGAGCTGGCTCTCACTAATTGGTCTCTCTTGCCCTTCTCAAAGATAGCCGCTTTGTCCTCGCTTTCCCCAGTCAGGCTTTAGCTCCAGTCTGGTCTGAGGCTTTGCCAGTGTCAAAGATGGTGCTTTGCTCTTGCGGTTGGGTGAGGAGCTTCTCTTTGGGCACGAGTGAGACTGTCTTTCGTGGGAGTACTCATGCTGTCTCTGAGATCTCAGCTCGTCCGTGCTCAGCCTGCGATCTGTATGTATGCTGCCATCTGGAGAATTTCTCCCTGGTCTCCGTTGAGCTGTGCGGGGTGCACAGCGCAGTGCCCGCACTAGTGTGGCATTGGGACTCCACCCGGAGCTCGAATCTGTAATTTCAGTCCAGATAAGTTGAATTTTCCTTCCTGGCCGAAATCCCTGTACTGTTAGAACTTATTTGAGCTGTCTATCTAGCGGTAAAAGTTTCTCTGGGGTGGGAAAACTGCGCTGTTGGAGGGAACTCAGCTAGGGCACTGTTGCTCCTCTGCCATCTTCTCCTGATCTGCTCTTTGTCCTTTGTCTCACCTTTTTTTGTAAGTAATACCCAGTTATGTGTAACTGGTTGCTGTTAGTGAAACAGATCCTAAAATCCTACCATAGAAAATGTAATGTGATTATTGGAGTCAGTGTTATTTAAGATTTTGCTTCACTTACTGGGATTTAGAAAGCAAAATGTATAGTAGACCAAAAAAATTCTAGGCACTTTTTAGAGTGGTATTATCATCTGAGGCAAATACAGCCAGCTAATTCCCACTATGATATTTTATAAATTTTCCTGAGATGTGTATTTTGTGTGTATGTATATGCATGTAATAAAATCACTTTGAAAACTATAAAGTATGTTACTGAAGTATTTTTATTCCTTATAAATCCTGTGCTCCAGAGGAAAACGACTTGACCCAAGTGATAGAGCCACTCCATTGATGCTTACAGTTCATTTTCTCCGTGATGTAAAGCAATTTGAATCAATAAATCAAGAGAAAAAAATTTACCACTGGTACAAATATACTTCTTTTGTATCTGGAACTTTCCAAAGGAAGGCCAACTTTAAGTGTATCAGTCTTCTTTGGAATGAGAATGATTGTAACAAGCTTGATGCTGGTGGCTCACACCTGTAATCCTAGCTACTCAGAAGGCTGGGATTTGAGGATGGAGGATTGAAGCCAGTGTGGGCTGACAAACCCAAGAGACTCATTTCAGGTTAACTAGTAAAACAAACAAACAAAGAATCTAGAAGTGGAGCTGTGGCTCAAGTGATAGAGTGCCAACCTTAAATGAAAACAAAAACAATGAAACTAAGGAACAGTGTCCAGGCCCTGAATCCAATCCCTAGCATTGCCCTTCTCTCCCCCCAAAATGTATCAAAATATCATATAACACTTTAGGAAGTCAAACTAATTTACATTCCTTCTGTGGTAATCTTATTTCATTTCTTAGGGTCTAGGACATGAAAGGAGGCTTAAGTGGAAAAATGCCCTGTTAAATTTGAGTACAGCATCAAGGAAACAGAATAACAGGACTTACCATCCCCTCACCTTGAACTACAGACTCATGCTTACTTTAAACTTCATTCCTCAAGAGCTGAATCCCTGAGCAGATTAGAGTCCAGCTGTGACACACCGGTACCTGGAACCTGGTCTGCTATGCCCTTTCATGTATTTATTGGGGTTTTATTTTAAGAGAGCAAAATCAGCACTCTAATTTTATTGTTTTATTTCTTCACCTAGAGGATAATGGAAGAAATACTATTAAGAACTTTTCTAAATGGAAAAAGAAAGTCATTTCTTAAGCATGATATAAGTATACCAATGGGTAGGGACTATCTGTAGAATTTTATTAAGTGCATACTTCAAACTGTCGACGCAAACAGTGGAAAGACATTGCGATCGTTAGCCAGCAGCTGTCATTCTGACAGTTAGAAAATCAGTCTGAATTTTCTAGAGAATTACAGACCCAGGATTGCTGTGCAGGGCCCTTGGTTCTGGGCCGACTCTTGGAAGGCAGCCTGTGTTGAGGGATAAAAGAGACTAAACATCTGGATATGACATTCATCTTAAGTCCATCACCTGAGGAGGAACTTTGTAGTCTCTCCTATAAGTGTTGTTAAGTTAAGCTCTACAAAGTTCCTTTGCTGTAGGTTTCTTTTTTTCCCCTTTGTTTCTGGGGGGAAGTGAGGCTTAAATGACATAATGTGTATATAAGCACTTTTAAGAATCCTATCAAAATGGTAAGAGTTGTGATATATTTCCCAAAGGGAAGTGGTGGTAATATGTAGAATGGCCTTGGGGGAATGATTTCCGTGGGAAAAACACTCATATATACATACACACACCTATAATCACAACCATAGAAGCAAATTCTGCCAAAGACACATTCCCATATTATCTGTGTGTTCTCTGAGATCGTGTAGCAAAGAGGTCACTGCTGCTATTATCATCACTGTCAAAATCATCATTCTTAGATTACTGATGGCAAAACTAGAAAGGAGATGATATGTGTGTATGTAGGGGGCGATAAGGTGTGTTTCTGTTTCTGTAAATTTTGACATCTAGCATGTAGAAAACACTCAATAAATGGCATTACCACTGTCACTATTTCAATGCTGTTGTATCCAAAGAAAGCAGCATTTAGGGTCTGATGTTAGAAGATCATCACCATACGAGGTAGATTGTTTGTTTGTGTAATTATTTAGTATTAGTATTGGGGCTTGAACAAATAGCCTAGGTACTGTCCCTTAGTTTTCATGTTCAAGGCTGGTGCTCTCCCACCTGTGTCACATCTCTACTTCCTAGATTTCTTTGATATCAACTCCCTGTGTTCAGGAGTAATCTGATCCAATTTGGCCCATGAGTAACATGACAAAGAGTTTGTGATAGTATTTTCAAATGTTTCATGCAATTTGTGATACTGAGAAATTCAGTTGACCATGAATTCTAGAAAAGGGGTCAGGGAGATGGCTTGATTAACAATATCGTTATTAATAATAAAAAGCAATAATAATAATAAATGTTGACTGCATCCTGATACTGTGCTCCAGACACTATGGATATCTTTATGTGTATTAGCTCACTGGAATCTTGATAAATCCCCTTACCATTGGCATTATATGGCTTTATGGATGAAGAAGCCAGACACGTCCTGGCAAGTGGCTGATTTGGGCTGTGAACTCAGGCAGTCTAAATACAAATGAAGTTCCTTCCACACCATGCTTTTCTCCCTCTCAAAATATAACGGGAGTGTAAACTGCATTCATAGTGTATGAAGATGGACACTTACTGGGTCCTTTTCTACATTTTGTCGGCCAAACCTCTAGAGGCTAGGAAAAGACCCAAGTGACAAATAAGTATTGCCTTGATGTAGGACAACAAGAATAATAAGGGCCCTTGAGTACCTGACAGATGAAAACATTTGAAATTGTATTTATCCAAGTCCAATAATATGAGTGAGTCATCCATCATCAAGAAGAGTAATTTGAAATACATTCTTAAGAGTCACTTAAAACCATTGATCAGAAGTTATCCTGAGATGACATTATCTCTGAATATTGAGCAAGATCATCTGAACTTGTTGAGAAGGGCAATAAGCTTATTATTTTATTAATGGACTTAATATACTAATGATAAGAGTTGATAGTTATAGGAAACACTTCATATCACAAAAGTAAATAATTGGATAGGTTTAAAAATACTTTTGGGTGGAACAGTGTTCCTTCAAATGAAATCATTCTGGGGCTAAATCATCCTCTATGGTTCCCAGCACGATGTTGGAGTAGGATTCCTGTATTTCAGTTACAGAACTCATCTATACTCTGTCAGGATGAAAGTTATCACTGTATATGGGAATCAAAAGCTTAGCTCCATCCTCACTTCCATGGTTTGGTGAAAATGGATCCGATCACAAAGACACCATCAAACCAAGAATTACAAGATTATGTTGACAAGTTCTTGAGGAGATGTTTTCCTGGTAAGATGTTCATAGTTCAAGGAGAAAGGAGACACAATTTAACTTTTAGGTTTTCAGCAAGAAGCACAAGCTAAGTGTGGTTTCTAATTTGAGCAAAACTCAGCAACATGCCTATATTATACACCATGAAATACAAAATTGGAGATTTGTTTTATTTTCACTGGACTTCCAATGGATATTACATGGATATTCAAAGAGAGCTTTTTAAAAAATTATCCTAAAGTAGTTGTTCAATGGGATTTCAGTTCAGCATGTCAGTTAGTGAATACAGTGTATCTCGATCAATTCACCCTTCCATTGTTCTCTCTTGTCTCTCCCAACCCTATGCATCTCCACAGGTTAACTGAATGCATTTTTTTACGTATGTACATTGAATATTATGACTGTATTCACCCACTTTTGATCTATTTGTCTGTTTCTTTTTCCTTACCCTCTGGCAAAAAAAGTATTTCCCCATTCTGCTATGCATTTTGTTAAACTGTTAGTTGTTCAGAAGCTTTAGTTGCACCACTGGAATCTTTCCCTGAACATTCTATACTCTAGACAATATTTTTGCATATACATGTATATAAGTCATATATGTTTTCATGTCTATTTATGATTTAGATCTTATGTCCTCATATGAGAGAAAACAGGTGTCCTTTGTCCCTCAGAGCCCAACTTAATTTCACTTAACATAACTTTTTCCATGTGTTTTCTGCCTTGTTTAAGATTTGATTTGTTTAAGGCTTATTTCTGTGATCAGGATAATATAATCTTTCTACTATTTAAAGAGACTTTGGGATGACTGCTGTATATAATTTACTTACAAACATAAAATTAAGATATTATTATCAAATAGTATAGTAAGGGCTAAACATATGACCTCAGTGTGACAGAAAGGGATACTGTAAATTATGTACTAGTAAATGTATTCTTCATCCACCCCCAAACCTATGTGATGAAATATAATTCTCCACTTGCATACTTCATGCTTGTCCAGGTATTTTCTCGGGAACCTTATGCCTTCTCTGATAACAGCAAACCTGTGCCAGCTCAGTGGAGATGCTAAGGGGTATTCATGAGGGAACATCTCCTTGTCCCCTTCTCTCCAACTGTCTTGCATGAGAAGAACATAGCCAGACAGAAGATTTCCAAACAAGGTCTGGTCCACCCAGTACCTTGACTTGAACTTTGTAATTTTTTTATGTGTGCCAGTCCTAAGGCTTCAAATCAGGGCCTGGGTATTTTCCCTGAGCTTATTTTGTTCAAGGCTATTTTAAGTCTAATGCTCTACTACTTGAGCTACAGCTCCACTTGTAACTTTTTTTTTGAGTAGTTTATCCTGCCCAGGCTGGCTTTGAACCACTGTTGTCAGATTTCAGCCTCCTGTGTAGATGGTATTACAGGCATGAGCCACTGGACCCTGGCTAAACTTTGTAAATTTTGACCTCAGATTCCACTTAACCTGTCTCCTTTCTGTGGATTCATGAAATTAGAGTGGTATTATGCCAGTAGGTGTGTAGTAGTTTATTACTATGAAGACGTGATAAACTACTAACATGCAACACACTTAGATATATATTGGCAACTTATGAGCAACCAGAGTCTTCATTCTGCACCCATCCACATGTCTGGTGTTCTACTTTTCCTAAGAACAAAAGTGAAGCCCAACCGCTCCTGGTTGTGTTCATAAAGTTAGTATTATGCCAGAAGTGGTGCTTTGGCACAAGTAGTAGGGCACTAGCCTTGAGCAAAAAAGCTCAGGGATACACCCACGTCCTGAGTTCAAACTCCAGGACTGACACAATAAATAACATAGAATCAGTATGTAGACACCATGTCTATGTGAAGTGTACATAAACATTCTACTTATCTCTCCATCAGAGGCAGAGAGACATGTAGGAGAGGAAGCATGGCTTGTAAGGACTGCCCAGGAGCTGGTGGGCACACCTTAGCAACTATATCCATTCCCACTTCAGAGACCCCTGGAAAGTCCAGAAGTGCAACTCCATCGCAGTCCTGGACAGGAGGGACATCTAGTGGCAGCAGGAGTCGGGGAGGGGAGCTCTCTGGCCTGTACACACCCAACAGTCATTACTGCACCTAGATTACAGGGAGAGTTAGTTGGTTATGGGTTTGCTCTCCAGAGAGCCACATACCTTCTACTTTCAAGTTTAGGGCAAAGAGGTTTGGGTTACACTTGAGAGAATCTTAAAAGGTAACTAAGATTATGTTCATTCTTGTAAAGAAGTATGATGTCATAGAAATAATTATAAATTTAGGGTGGGGTCCCTTTATGTGTTAGGGTGTTGTGGAATGTGTGTGTATGTGTGTGAGCAAGAGAGTGACAGCCACAGAGACACACAGAAGGTGACAGACAGACAGACAGAGCAAAGATGGACAAGAACATTGTAATATGGTAAAATGTATGTAAATGGAATGAAGAAGAACAAGAACACAGGTGTGTGGCACTCTGTTCCCCACAACGCCTCAGGAGAATGGGCAGAAAAGGCTGTGAGACCTCTACCTTTCATTAACCAGCCGAAAACCTGAAAGGGGTGATATGACTCAAGTGGTAGAGCAGCAGCCCTGAGTGACACACCCAAATGAGAATGTCCTGGCCCTGAGTTCAAGTTCCAGTAGAAGCACATATGTGCACGCATGCACACGTGAGTACACACACACACACACACACACACACACACACACGATTTTAACATTAAGGTTTATCTAAGCACAAGCAGAACAGAAAGAAGGCTGAACTTAAAGATCACTAGAAACAAGCCAAAGGACAGGAGTGTAAGTTCCCTGCCCTAGGCACAGCTGTGAGGTGCGGGAAAGAGATGTGGGGCTAAAGACGAGTGATGAAGGGCTGTGGGCATGAGACAGAGTTTTGAGACACTGAGTGGTTAGCTCTCTAGAAGTTGTAGGTAAGAAAAAGACATACAGGAAGGAAGAGAGAGAAAGTTACCATGTTTGTTTGAATATCATTAAAATGTGGAATTTGGGGGGAGAGGGTTAGTGTTAGGTTTATGAACTCAAAAGCTCACTCTTGCTAGGCAGACGCACTACCACTTGAGCCATGTCCAGGACTTTTTCTGTTTTAGCTATTTTACAGATAAGTTTTGAATTTTTGCCCAGGGTAGACTTTGAGTTGTAGTCCTCCCATGTATGCCTCCTTAGTGGCAGGGATTTCGAGCACATACCATCACATCTAGCTTGTTGGATGAGATGAGATCTCACTATTTTCCTTCCTTCCTTCCTTCCTTCCTTCCTTCCTTCCTTCCTTCCTTCCTTCCTTCCTTCCTTCCTTCCTTCCTTCCTCTCCCTCCTTCCTCCCTCCCTCCTTTCCTTCCCCCCCCCCCTTCCTAGGCTGGCCTCTTCTCACAGTCCTCCCAATCTGTTTTCTTATTCTCTAGCTCCCAAGTTGAAGAGATTACAGCTATATGGGAGGCCTTTCATTGGATATTTTGTCATTATTTTAACTATTATATGATTGTTTTATCCTGGCATCTCATCAAATTCCTACAACCTTGAGGGTGCTCACTTATTACCTCTAAATGAGTGAATACTTTCACTCACTATCTAAAACCTCCAGGCTATACGGGTTCAGGCACATCCAATATAAATCACTTATAGACTGTGGGAATAGTTAATAACACCATGAGATTAGAACACAGTAATGTTTGCAAACATTACTGAGGAGGTATGAGGCAGACATCAGAATTCCAATATGGACTTAACAAAAATGCTCAAATCAATCCAGTTTCACATAAAATAAACAATGGCAAATTGCGTTCAATCCAGTAAAGGATTCATGTTCCAATGTAAAAATGAGTAAGAAGGCAGCCTTGGTTTGCAAGCTCCATGCATTTCATTGCAGGCTTGAGGAGTCATTCAGGAGTGGGTTCCTCCTGAACTCCCTTCCCGCTGCTGTGTGACAATGTCCTTTTCAAAGTTTTTTTTTCCCCCAAAGGTATTTATTTATTTATTGTTGTAGAGCTGAGGACTGAACCCAGTATAGGCAAGCACTTTACCATGAAGCCACATTCCCGGGGACCTCTCTAGCTTCCCTTCCTGATGGCTTGCTTGCTTACATTTGATTTCACCTGTTTGCTTTCTGGGCTACAGGTTTTTTGAGGAAAACATCCTGTCTTGTTTATCTTTCTGGCCATTTTAAAGAATCATTTAAATACAAGGAATGCTTTAATGGTTAAATCAGGCCTGATAGGCAATCAATTTGGTAGCAATGTACCAATAGTTTGGGTCATTGAATACATTTGAAATGATAAAATTGACTTTTGGGGGGAAAGTCTTCCATGATCTTAAAGTTGTAAAATTCAGGTGAAATAGAGTCTCCCCTCAATTACTCCCAGTGAGTAATCTTGTATGGCATGCATATAGTATATACAGAAGTATTTTTGTACATTAAATTTGTCCTTGTCTTGGAATTTTCTTATATGAAGCTCTATATTTCTCTCCCAGCACCCAGCCTTAAAGTAGGACCTGACTGTAATTTGTTTATTCAAAAATATGACAGTGTTTGGAATTTCTATCCATGTTATCCTCCAAGCTTTTCCTTCTCTAAGCTCATGAGTTCTCTGTTTGGTCCAGTGGTGGAGGGAAAAGGCCAAACTGATAATTTAATGGTTCACACTCTCTAGATTATTTCTATTTAAATGCTGCCTGCACACAGGGCTGTCATTCCTGTGGAACTGGGTTGCCCTAAAGAGGGAGCCACTTGGATATTTTTTGCTTGTGCCTTCATTCATGTGGAAAGACACCAGCACTTCAGTGCTGAGATGATTTAAGGTGACTCATGTCTACTGATAAAAGACTCATAGTGTGTGAAAAAATTTAGAAAGTGACACATCTCCTAAAGAATAAGGACTCACGTATGATGGTCATTTTCTCCCTGTTTCTCTTTTACCTAAAAAACTCTTGTCGTAAACATTTCCTTTCCTAGAATCATCATTTCCATAGCATTTTATCTTGCACAATGTGCTAAAGGCCACATAGGTTGTCATGCACGTGATGATATTTGGTGTTTCCAACAATCACACAGGAAAAGCATCAACATCCTCACCTTCAGATAAGAATCTTCTGTTCACGCCCCACAGATTCTACACCCACAGTTCAATTTCTAATGTCACGTAGAGCTGGGAATTCAAACTCACTTCTTTCCAAAAGACCTTTCTGACTCTTTCAGACAACACATTTATATTCAAGACAACACCAAATATAATATTTGGCTCACACTGAGTCATTTATCTTCATCTTGTGGCACTATGATTATGTAGCATTTATAAACTTCCTGTCCAGGCAGGCAAATACTTGTACTTCTAGGCTTTGATTTAGTGTACTGAGTCCCACAATCAAAGTTTCAAGGCTTGCAAATGATCATAATCAGAGCTGAGAATTCTAGTTAATGTTTCTAAATCATTTGGACAAAGAGAGAGTTGATGTTAGGGGAAAGAAATGACAGGAACGAAGGGCTGAGTTGCCATCATACATCAATCAGAAATGAATTGGTTGACTTTTTTCTTCTTCTTCTTGTTTTGGTGTTCAGGTTTGAACACAGAGGCCTGGTTGCTGTCCCTTAGCTTTTTGCTCAAGGCTCAAGGATAGCCCTCTACCATTCGAACCACAGCTCCAGTTCCCTCTTTTATTTTATTTTTTAAAAATTTTAATGCTTAATTGAAGATGAGTCTTAGGAACTTTAGTGCCTGGGCTGGATTCAAACCTGTTCCTCACATCTTAGCCTCCTGAGTAGCTAAGAGTGCAGCTGTGAGCCACTGGTGCCTGGCTGAATTGGTTTGATTTTTAAATGGGTTATAAACAAAACACACATATATAAAGAGTGTTTGGATGGGATCTTACTAATTTAATTGGATATGTTTTAGGAAAACACCTGCTATTATGAGTTCTTTCATAGAAGCTGAAAATTTTTCACAACCATTAGAGTCTCTCTCAGGGCAAAATAATGCTGAAAAGGAAACTATAATTTTTTTTTCTAAGAAAACCGTAACTACCTAGTATAATACAGTCTTCAAGTATGTTAAATTTCCTATGGTAAGAATATAAACTTTAAAATTCACATTTTTGCTTGGCCTGATAGTATTTCGTGGTAGGATTACTAGCAAACTTGTAACCCAAGCAATCGGAAGGTAGAGGAAGGAAGATCTCATATTGGAGACAAGGCTGGAGTATACAGTGTTGTTTCTAAAAAAAACAACAACAGCTGTGCTCCCATGATTCATGCCCATAATCCTAGCTATTTAGGAGGCTGAGAACTGAGGATCAAGGTTTGAAGCCAGTCAGCCTACACAAGGAAATCTGTAAGGTTCTTATCTTCAATTAATCACCACAAAGTCAGAAATGGAGCTGTGGTTCAGGTGCGTTATCCTTGAGCAAAAAAGCTAAGGGATATCACTTATACCTGAGTTCAAGCCCCGGGACTGGCAAACACACAACAACAAAACAAACAAGCAAAAAGAAAATCCCCCAAATACTTCTTTTATCAGAAGAAAATATTTGGTTTTCTGTTTTCCATTCAGCCTCTAAATGCATTTGATAGGAATTTCTTTCATACCTCAAACTTTTCTCCATAATTGGACATGAAGCCTGTGGAAGAATGGTACATGTTGTATGTAACCTTCACCTAAGAGATGGTTCTGACTCCTGACCACTCTTTAGGCTCTTTGCATTGAAAGCAAATTTCTCCCATTGAAGCCTATGTGCCAAGCCACACATGATATACATTGAGTGGTATTTTCACATGGAACTTATTTATTTGTAGAGGAAACTCCGGGAATGGATAGTCCTTTTCTTTGTTTATCAGTGGATACATTTGGCAGCATAGGAATAAAATAACAGCTCGTCACTGGTAGCTCATACCTATAATCCAAGCTAGTCAGGAGGCTGAGATCTAAAGTTCAAGATTCAAATTCAGCCCAGGCAGGAAAGTCTGTAAGACTCATCTCCAATTAAAGACACCACACAGAGCAAGAGCGTGAGCAAGAGGGAAAGAGAGAGGAGAGAGACAGAGACAGAGAGTATCAGAAGTAGAGCTGGGGCCTGAGTCCAACCCCAGGATCAGAACAAAAATAAAATGGAAAAAAAAGGAATAAGATAATAAGCATAAGTAAACACAAACAAAATATATATGGTTGACACTTCTTAGTTTAGATAGGCTTTTACCCTTCCTGTGAGTTGTAAATTTGTTTAACAACCTCCTATATTACTACTTGGCCATTTTCATCTTCATATTTCCCAGATGAAATTCATGAACTCCCCACAGATGTAGCTGCTTTTTAGCAGGCTCTTGTCAGTGTGTCCACTTAACCAAAGTAGAGGTCTAGTTGTCATCCTGGATGCCATAGCACTGATATCTAATGTATTGTCCTTGGAATCCAACCAGATACCATGTGGAAAATGAACTATATGACTTGCGGTTGGGGATGGAGGGAAAAAACAGGAGAGAGGGAGGGAAGGGGTGATATGGTTCAAAAAGAAATGTGCTCATTACTTGACTTACATAACTATAACCCCTCTGTACATTACCTCTATGATAACAATAAAATATACTTAAAATTTCTTCTGTCCCTTGGCAAAAGAATGAGCAAGGCTTAGAAATGGGAAGACTCCAAATAACTTGTAAACATTACTTTCTTTTGTTTATTCTTTTCTTTTATTTCCCCAATCCTGGGGCTTGAACTCAGGGCCTGAGCACTGTTCCTGGCTTCTTTTTGCTCAAGGTTAGCACTCTACCACTTGAGCCACAGTGCCATTTATGGCTTTTGCTATGTATGTGGTGCTGAGGTATCGAACCCAGGGCTTCATGGATGTGAGGCAAGCACTCTACCACTAGGCTATATTCCCAGCCCCTTTGGTTTATTCTTATTTATTATGTTTATTTAACAAACAGTGAGTGGATTTAAGTCACACTGGAAATCAAACTATAAAATAACAACAAGATGTTTCCGTGTGTGTGTGTGTGTGTGGCTTACGCAATCAAATCGAGTCACCTAATTGCTAGACAAGTGCTCAAACTGAGCTATACCTCCAATTCATGAAATATTGATTTATTTAGTTATGTTCTGGTACTAGGACTTGAACTCAGGCCCTCAGGCTCTCACTTGGCTATTTTGCACAACAGTGCCCCTTTACCACTTGAGCCACATCTCTACTCAACTTATTTTGGAGATGGTTAATTGGAGTTAAGACTCTCAAGGACTTTTCTCTTTAGGCTTCCTTAGAACCATGATCCTCAGATCTTATAGCTAGGATTATAACTGTGAGCCATCAATGTCCAGTCACAAAATTTTTATTCATATAGAAAATAACACAATGTGAATCTAATGAGAATAAAAGTTTACAGAGAGTTGCATAAGCCTGAGAAACAGAGTGATCTATAAGTTCCATTCCTCCTATGGCAACATGGATGGAGCCATTTTAGTGGCTAGTGAGATCTACCTACCATCTTTGTTTGGCCTACTTCCAAATTGTGTGAATTTTGGAAAATAAGAAATCAGAAAAACATTTTTCCCATGAAAAGAGAGCTTGAGAGAAAGATTCTTCTTTGCCTTACAGAAAAGGTTTCCATGATGCCTTCCTTCATTTGATAATAAAGCTTTTGGTAAAATTTTGAAGTGTTCTTTATGAACCAAATCTTTCTTGTGAAAACAAAACAAAACAAACAGTGGGGGGCAGGAGAGGGGCAATTATAAAACGCTTGTGATTCCATGCATATTTTTCACTTGCAAGTTTGTTGGAACTAAACTTCCTGAGCTTTTCAAATGGCATTGTGATATTGGCTTTGGTTGTGAGTTAAAATGTATTCTTTGCATTTAGTCACTGCAGTTTCACACAATGAGGATCTGGCAATCAAACACTTCTCTCAGAATTCTTATTAAGTATTCTAATCAGATTTGGAATGGTGAAGCAACTTCAGCTTGGCTTAACAGTGCATCAAAGTGGGGAAAATGTGCTTATTCCCATTTCTTGATTATGATGACAGAGGGCTTGCTTTTTGGGTAAGATGCGTTCTATGGTCCTATCCTTCATTTGTATGGGGGATGAATCTCATTAAAATTTGATCAAGATTGGCTCAAAGATGTCCTCACAAATGCAAGCATCCACTCTGTGTCTCCCGTCTATCATAAAGAGAATTGTCTGTCAAATTATGCCACTTTTCTTCCATTTTCCTGGAAGAACTCATAGGCCTTATATTCATTCTCTGAGGAAAACTATCTAGCTGCTGTGACATTGGACTACAGTAAACTATCTTAGCTTTGATTAGCATTATCGATATTATGGAATGTAACAATATGTCTATCCTAGGATTTCTCAGGAGCACTCAATCTCTCCTTTTGTATCTCCCCTTAAGGGCATTTGTGGCTTTTTTTTTAGCAATCATAGCTGAGAAATGAAGACAGGTAACTGCCAGGTCTCAAAACATAGAGATAATTTTACTTGAAGCCTCATTTTCCTCTTTGTAATCAGAAATTTTGTAGGAATCAAAGTTACCCAACTGTAGTTGGTAAAAAGTGAAAGCATTAGCCAATGAGGGGAATTGCTCATGATGTACAGGAGCAACAATACTTTTAAGGATACACTCAAACATACACAGTATAAGCATACTTAGTGTTTTAACTACAAAATGTTTAGGAGCTGTCAGATCTTGTTTATTTGGTATTCTAAAAACTTCTTATACCTGAAATGGCTCTCTCTTTTATCAAGATTCAGAGTGTTACCTGCTATAGTTTGATGGGATGTATTGTTCTTTTGCTTGTACATTTAGCTTGTATCTCCTATTCTATATTCATGATTCAGAGATCTGGCTTTTGGGGGGTGGTGGTCATGGGACTTGAACTCAGGGCCTGGACACTGTCACTGAGCTTTTTTGTTCAAGGCTAATGCTATAGCACTTCAAGCCACAGCTCCTCTTCTGGTGTTCTGGTGGGTAATTGGAGATAAGAGTCTCATGGGTTTTCCTGCAATGGGTGGCTTGAACCTTGATCTTCAGATCTAAGCCTTCTGGTAACTAGAATTGCAGGCGTAAGCCACCAGCACCAGTCTTGAGAGCTGGCTTTTTTTATTATGTCCCCAAAGCCTTGTATATTCTGTTTATACTTTATCAGGGTTTTTATTTTTTAATTTTTTTTGGCTGATCAATCAAATTCCTTTACCTTGTCTTTGATCTCTGATACAACTTGTATTCTATTAGCAAGGCTTTCAGCTAAGTTTTGAATAGGATTACTAAGCTTTTCATTTCCAGGATTTTAATTTTATTTTATTTTTCAGGATTTCTACATCTTCACTGAAATTTTCTGACATATCCTATAATGTCTTCTTCATTTTGTTCTGCTGTTTATCTGAATTCTCTCTGAGTTACTTCAGCTCTTTGTATCTTATTTGAATTCATCCATAGCTTATTTATTTGGTCTTTAATTTTGTTGATCCTCCTTATTGTTTTCTTTTGAGGGTTATTGTTGGAAATTTCATCTGTTTCATTATTGTTCAAGTCTTTTATCGTAGGGTTGTTGACCATGGGGGATAGCTTGTGGATTTGTATTACCTGTGTTTCTATGTTTTAAAGAAACTGGCAAGGCAACCAGGTCCCCAAATTCTCCTCCAGTCAGACTTATTCATCTGGAAAATTTTAATCATATGCACTCTTTGAACTGACACAGTCTTGTCCTTGGGTAGGGTAGTGTCGGAATTGGATTGAGAAGCCATCTCTCAACATTGGACTTGTAGATATGGCTCAGAAGACCAGCATTTGCCCATATGCTCAGGGCAACTAGCTTTTTCTGTAGTGATTCAGTTGTCTGCCTCTGGGCTACTTTCACTAGAGACTTCACTTCTCTGTGCTCTGGTTGCTGCTGCTGGCTTTAGGGTGATGTAGAACTTGTGGGCTTGGCAGGTTCTCATTTGCTCTACAGAACCATGCTGTTCTTTCACTGTGGCGACAAGTGACTAAATCACATGACACCCACAGCCTCCTCTCCTCCTCAGGGAAGTCAATTGTTGGGCAGGTCTGAAAGCACCAAGATCTGTCCCTGTGAACTTCTATTAGCTTTCAGGACTGAGGGCTCCGAGTGCAGATCCTCTGAGTCACAGAATGTCCACAGTATCCCCCTCCTCACAGTGAGGTGAACTCTGGATATAACCTGTTGGCACTGAGACCCACAAACAGAGTAACCAGGTCCCAAATTCTCCACCAAGCCAGTGCCAAATTCAGTGATCTGCTCCAACCACTAGCTGACACATTTGGGCATTCCTCTGAGGACTTTGGCTTATGGTTTAGCTATGGTTCCTGTCATGGCTGGGATGCTACTATATACTACTATGCTCAGCTCTTGGTTGAGATGGAAGTCTCATAAACTGTTTACCTAAGCTGCTCTCAAAACACAGTCTTCTTGACTCCAACTCCTAGAAGTGAGGATTACAGGAATAAGCCACCAGTATTCAACTCTTCTTGTCTTTAATTTTGTTAACAGGATGGATTGGATTGGATTAATTTTTGTATACAAGACTTATCTTTCATGCCTGAGATAAAATCACTTGACTATTACATATATTTTATGTTGCTAGGTTTGTTTAGTAATATTATCTCTTGGTTTAGTATTATCTGTCTCTTGAGATGTGTGAATAGTGGATGTTAATTCTTCTTTAATGATTTTATTAGAATGAACCACAGAATCATTGTAGAACTGGGCTTTCTTTGAGCAAAAATGTTTCCATTGCTAATTCATTCTCTTCATTTGTCATAGATCTATTCAAAACTTCCATTTTTTCCTGAAACAGTTTCAGTAGTTTATATCTTTCTAGAAGTGTCTTCATTTCTTCTTGCTTAACTAATATGTTGGCGTATAATTGTTCATAACATTCCTTGTGGTAATCATCTATTTTAATAAGTTGTATCCTATTTTCATCAGAATAAAGAAATATTTATCTTTTCTTATCTGCCTAAAAAGAAATAGATCTTTTGTTTCTACTGTGTTTCTCTGTCTCTATCTTTTTCTGTCAGCCTGCCTGTTTCTCTCTCTCTCTCTCTCTCTCTCTCTCTCTCTCTCTCTCTCTCTCTCTCTCTCTCTTTGTGCTGATACTAAGGTTTGAATTCAGGAAACTGGGCATTATGGCTGATATTGTATCACTTGAGCCACAGCTCCATTTTTGGCTTTTTGGTATTCAATAGAATATAAGAGTCTTTTTTACTTTCTTGCCTGGGCTGGCTTTGAACCAATATCATTAGTTATCATCCTTCTGTGTAGCTGGGATTACAACAGTGAGCCGCCAGAGCCTATCTTGTCTTTCTCTCTTATGTTTCATTTATTTGTATTTCAGCCCCTTTGCATTAGTTATTTTTTAGTTAGGTTTATGCCCATCCTCCCCACACCAGCACTTCTTCTGGCTGGCTTCAGACCACATCTTAAACCCTGACATTCAGATGAAACCACAGGCACGTACACCATACCTCTTTGGTTTTGAGATAGTCTTCTTAATTCTGTGCCTTTACTGCAGCCTCTGGAGTAGCCTAAGTCTGGGTAACAAATGCTTTCCATGTTAGTGAGCTCTCACTCTTATCAAATGAAGTCAGCCTTGCAAACTGGCTCTTTGAGAGACTCACTAGACAGATCAAGTAATCACGACAGAAATGAGACTCTGAATGACTTTAGACCTCACTCTGACCTCTGGCTGCTGGTTTTAACTGGTGATGGAAAGCTATCGATTTTTAGGCTAATGTGCAGACAGAAAGGAAAAGATGGAAATAGGACAAACTTTCTGTTTCTACCAATATTCAGCCAGTTTTTTTTTTTTATTGAATAGATGCTCCTCAGATTGCTGCTTTGGTTAATTTTGCAAAATTCTTAGTAAGTTGATTCTGACAAAATTTGCCAATTTTCTTATTGCTTATATGAAGAAGAACGTGTTCAGAGATTGTTAATGCCCCAGTCTTGCTGACAACACTCATAATGTTCTTAACAAAAAAAAAAATCAGATACTCACATAGTCAGGAAAAATTCTTGACTAGTACAGCAACTCTACAGTACTTTGAAAGTTTCTAGCATGTGAGCAGTCTTGTTTATAGCACATTCATTCATCTAACAGAAAACCATGGAAAGAATGACACCAAGGAGTTGCTGGACCTAAACTATCCAGTAGGCAATATATAATCTGCTAAGGGTGATTAGGACCCACTCTTGGATTTCATTGTTCCATGATTCCCTTGGATTTCATTATTTCATCTCATTTAGCCAGGCTACTATCAATAACAACAGACAGCATGAAAAACATAACAGCAAAACATACAGCTTTGAAAATTCTATTACCATCCAGGTGCTGGTGTCTTATACCTGTAATCCCAGCTGCTTAGGAGAATGAGATGTGAGAATTCTGGTTCGAATTCAGCTTGGGCAGAAAAATCCATAAGACACATCTCCGATAACCAGCAAAATCTGAAAGTAGAGGTATGACTCAAGTGGTAGAGCATGAGCATTGACCAAAAAAGCCAAGCAAGAGTGTGAGGCATTCTTGCTTGGTACTAGCACAGACATACATGAGCATACACACACACACACACAACACACACACACCACACACACACACACACACACACACACACACACACACACACATACTCTTCTTTTTTTCTTCTTTTTTTTTTGGCCAGTCCTGGGGCTTGGACTTGGTCTGAGCATTGTGACCACTGTCCCTGGCTTCTTTTTGGTCAAGGCTAGCACTCTACCACGAAGCCATATTCCCAGGTGCTGCCCTCTACCCCCTCCCCACCCCCGCCCGGCCACACACACACATTCTGATACCAATACACTGAAAAGAGTATAAAGGATGAAATGAATGATGCAAAGGAAAGTGTTAGGGGACACATGCAGTAACTTACACAAGAGGTAGCTCAGTTATTCTTCTCTTTTTTACCCCCAACCCCATAAGTCAAATACTGTCAACAGAGACAGTATAAGTTCTTTTTTGCAAGTTTTCCCGAGGCAGCGACTTCAGTTGACTAGCACAACTTGTTCCTTTGTGTGTGCCCACTGGTGATATTTGTTTGCTATGGAAAAGTCTCATCCAGACATAGTCAAAGAAAGAGGTCTGAGCCAGGTGCTGGTGGCTCATGCCTGTCATTCTAGCTACTCCCAAGGCTGAGATCTGAGGACCATGGAAAAGTCCATGACATTCTTATCTCCAATTAACTACCAAAAAGCCAGAGGTGGAACTGTGCCAGCCTTGAGTGGTAAAGCTCAGAGATAGCACCCAGGCCCTGAGTTCAAACCCTAGGAATGGCATGCACACATACACGCACGCACACACACACACACACACACACACACACACACACAGATAATTCTAGGAATGGCATGCACACATACACACACACAGAGATAATTCTAAACAGCAATTTTTTTATTAAACACATATGCAATACTTTAACTTCTTAAATATATGTACAATACCCCTAGATATTCATTCACTTTCTATTTTATGGTTGTTGTTGTCATTGTTATTATTATTGGTGGTACCAGAGTCTGAACTCAGGGCCTTGCTCTTCCTTGGCAGGCTTTCTACTACTGCTGATCCACATTTTTTGTTTGTTTGTTTTGGTCAGTCATAGGGCTTGAACTCAAGGCCTGTGCACTGTCCCTGAGCTTTCCTGCTCCAGGCTAGCACTCTGCCACTTTGATCCACTTGCAGTTTTCTGGTGGTTAAATGGCGATAAGAATCTCATGGACTTCCCTGCTTAGGTTGGCTTTAAACCGCAGCTCTCAGAGCTCAGCCTCCTGAGTAGCTAAGATTACGGGCATGAGCCACCAGCGCTTGGACTCACTGACTATTTTTTGAACAGGGAACTTTTCCTCCATGGGGACTGCTGCCTGTGCTGCAGTTCACTTACTATGGACTTCCATAATTACTGAGACAACACGTATGTGACATTACATTACATTTCCCTTTTGTGGAGATTGATCTTTTTGGTTCCCTGGCCTGGCCTCTCACCAGGACCCTTCCAATCTCACACTAGTAGACTGGTATGACAGGCTTGCACCACTGGGCCTTGCTCTGGGTTGAGAAGGGGATTTTCTTTTTTTTTTTTTTTCAACCTAATTGGTCTCAAGCCATGATCCTCCTGTTTTCAGCCACCCAAGTAACTAGAATTACAGGTGGGAGCATGACATATTCAGCTTCATCTTGTTGTTAACATCATAATCATGGATGATGACGGTTGCATGGACAATATTAAATAAGATAGATCTGCAGTCTCATAAAGCTATGAGAAAAAAGTAATATTTTAAACCTAGTTTTCTACTAATTCAACACCTTCCTTTCTGCCTATATCCTTAATCTTATCAATGGGTAAACTCTCTATTTTGTTTCTTATTTGGATTCCCGTGTTTTCAGAAATAATATGTGTACTTTGATGTAGCATAAGTAAAATGTATACACCTCAGTTTTTAAAACTGTCTCAGAAACATGGTGAGCCCGTCTTGCTTTTCCCCAGGGTGACTCCAGATACCACACCATACCTGAAGACAAAGGGCAGAAAGACCCTAGGATACCCCACCACACACAGTAGAAAGTAAGCAAAGAAATAGAATAAAATAAAAATTTCAAAATGTAAGAAAGAAATTGCATTTTTGTTTTCCTGAAGGGAAAGGAAACTGCTTAGAGAGGTAGGATGATGTAAATTGGGCTGCAGGCTTTAAAGATGAAAGGTGTCCCTTTGTGCCCATTAGCCTTGTGGAATGATGCAATCACAAATGGTCCTTGCCATTTCAAAGAGTTACTGGAATGCAACTTCCAGGAAAGCCTGAGATGTGTGTGTTTGGGGTGGGGGGTATGTAAAGGAGAGGTAGCCGTTTCCCCAGGACTCTACTTCAACATGCTAGTCTTCACAGTTTTCACCAAACTTTTGGGCACAACTGCTAAATCTGTAGATTTGTGGTTCCTGCTTGTAAATTGCTGCATAGATCAGTAGATATTTTCTAATACCTACATTGTTTTCAGACTAAATGACACGTGTTCAATCCTTTTCTTTAAATATATATTTCCTTTTGTTTATTTGTTTTGTTTTATCATTGCTGTCATTTTGTTTGTGCCAGTCCTGAGGCTTGAATTCAGGGCCAGGTTGCCGGCACTCTCTTAGCATGTTTTCTCAAGGTTAATGCTTTGCCACTTGTGTCATACCTCCACTTCCAGCTTTTTGAAGGTTAATTGGAGCTGAGGGTCTTACAGACTTTCCATCCCTGGCTCATTTTCAATTTTGATCCTCTGATCTCAGCCTGTGGAGTAACTAGAATGACAAGCATGAGCCACCAAAGACCCCACAGATGTTTACTTCTTTAGTGATCAAAAGACACACATGTGGGGCGGGTGTTCAAATTCTGGAATCTGGAAACTAGATGGGCATGGTGGTCCATGCCTGTCATTCTAGTTAGTATTCTGGAGGATGAATGATGGTGAATTTGTGACCAAAATGTAGTTCTACTGTTAAGAACCCATTTGACAAAAGAAAGATCAGGTGATGTAGCCCAATAACAGAGTGCTTATCTAGTATATGCAAGGCCCTGGTTTGATCACCAGAACCACAAGAATAAACAAATCTAGAAAACAATCATGTTTTTGCCTAAGGGCTATCTTGCTTCTGGGACAGTTGCCCAGAGAATTCAGATGTGAACCCTGGAGACCATTAAGAATGCTAATTATGTGTTCACTTCTTTAGGACTTTGAGAAAGAGACAAGACAAAGGACAGAGCAATGTGTGGGATGGTAAATAATGTGTAATTATTTGCAAATTGGCCTTAAGGCAAGTCAGCACCAACATCTACTATCAGTTCTGTTTATCAGGGGAATGCTTCCTAGCTAATTGGATATTTCCCAAAGAGAACGTGTGTGTGTGTGTGTGTGTGTGTGTGTACTCAGTATGTCATTCCCAAAATGATGATTCTGAGACTTTGGCTGAACATTTTCTTTAATATTTAAACCAGAAACCATAAATAATGCTGATTTGCCTTTTAACCTTATCCAATATAATAAGAGACTAGAAAAAAAAAAGTGTTTCCATTTGTAGTGATTCACAAAAGGTCGGCTCGAGGAGGATCTTTTTATCCCAGTGTCTGGTGAAGGGATTTTCATAAAAGTAAGGCTCAGCAGTACCATTAGCCACCACACAAAGTAGGCTCCTCTGGAAGGATGTGGGAGTCAGGTGACTGCATTGTCTCCTAAGGAGTCATGTCCCATGCTGTACAACTTTGTTGGGCAAATAAACCCCAAGAGTTTTCTGTTTTTATCATTTGTATTCTACGTTGTATCTGGCCTTTAACTACTAGTGTTTGGTATGCAACTTTCTCTAATTTTTTTCTTTTTTCAGAGCTACTATAATTTGAACTCAGGACCTTGTTCTTGCTAAATAAGTACTCTATCACACTTGAGCCACACCCTCCCTACCCTCACATCTCTTTACCTCTGTGTGTATGTGTGCGCGCGCGCGCACAAACACGTTGGAGTCTTACATTCTTGGTTGGCTTTTTTGTTCAAGGATGACACTTTACCACATAAGCCGTATTTCCACTTTAGGCATTTTGTTGGATAATTGGAGCTAAGAGTCTCTTGGATTTATGTGCTTGGGCTGTCTTTGAACCTCAATCTTCAAATCTCAGCCTCCTGAATAGCTAGGGTTACAGGTATGGGTCACCAGGGCACAACAAAATAAGTTTGAAGTCTAAGCCTTGTCCTTTCTTGGCTAAGGCTTGTTTATGGCTTAATGTTTGCCTAGCATATTACAACTTAAGCCATGTCTCTACTTCGTTTCCTATAGTTCTTAAATTTAATTTAATTCTTATTTTACCTTGTTTCCTTCTTAATGCCAATCATCCTGTTACCTATGACAAGGACAAAACCCAACATCATCACACATTTGTGTCAGCCTGTTTGTCTTTCTTTCCTCCCTCCTTTATTCCCCCTTTCCCTTCTTCCATTCCTTCCTTTTGTCTTCCAAGTCTCCTGTCTCTCTCCCTTCCTCTCTCCCTTCCTCCTCATTTCTTACCCTTCCTTTCTTTCTCTTCCTTCCATTCCCCCTCCTCTCCACCCTTCACTAGTTCTTTTCCCCTCCACCCCTTCCTTCCTTCTTCAGTACTATCATTTGATCAGGTCCTAGGGCTTGCTAGGCAGGCACTCTACTACTTCTTTCTTTAAAACAGGGAAACATGTTCCATCAAACTGTAAAAAACAATAATAATCTCAAGGTCAGAATGAAGGAGAGAATCTGTAAGTCCTCAAAGTCTCCTGTGTTATCAGCCTTATTAGCTTTCTTGGTTCCCATTAATGTTTTTTCTTCATAACCTTGCAAAGTTTTTCTTCCTTCTCTCAATTTAAAGCACCAAGTACATTTTATTCTAAAAATCCTTTCTTAGAGATAACAGATGCACCAAACATACCAAGAATGAACACTTAGACATCTGGGAAATTGCATGTTTCCTTGGAGAAGGCTATAGTGTGGACCTGCGTATAAGGGGACAGTGGGACAGAGAAGGAGCTGGATGAGTGTGCATTCATCTCCCAGGGCTCTGAAGTCAGTACTTTTCTACCAGGGTCATGTGTGGGCCTTGAGACTAACTCCATCCTAAGATCCAACTGGCAATGAGCAACATGCAGTGCCAAATTCCTCTGATTCCCTCCAGCAAAAGTGAAGGCAGACTAGTTAGATAGTGTGTGTAGGAGTTGGCTTTGTCTTACTACAATGAACTGCCCGAGGCAACTAACAATACAGAGAAATGGTTGAATTCATCCAGTTTGAGAGGCTTAAGTCCATGATGAGGTATCCTTAGAGATTTGAGCCTCTGGTGAAGGTGCTGAACAGCAAGGGATGTTGACACCAGCAGTCATGTCATATACATCCAGGATCAGAAAGAGACCAAGACATCAGGAGCCTGCAATCCACTTTGACCTAAGGATCTTTCATGAGGCACCAGCTCTTAAATATCCATAGCACCTCCCTATATGTTGAACAACCTGCTGAGAGTCACACCCCAATGCACTTGACTTCCAAATCTGCTGTAGTGGATTAATCCACTTTAAGAATAACTTGTGTGGAAAGCAGTATGGAGGTTCCTCAAAAAACTAAACTTAGAATTACCCTATGATCCAGCAATTCCACTCTTAGGCATTTATCTAAAAGATTATTAATTAGGAGCCACCTGCACAACCACATTTATTTGACACCCTATTCACCACAGCCCAGGATGCCCCTTGATGGATGGTTGAATCAAATGTGGTATATGTGCACAATGCAATGTTACTTATATATTAGAAAGAATGATATTATATCATTTGCAAAGAATTGGAAGGACCTACGAAAAGGCATGTTAAGTGAGGTAAGTCATACCTAGAGAGACAAATAATGCATCCTCTCTTCCATATGTGGAACCTAGAATTAGTTTATAAATATATAAGTAACCACTTCAAGGTGATATTTATGTGTACCTCAGTGTATTGATCTGTGGTAGATTCAGGAGAGAGAACTCAAATGATGTACTTCTTTTTTTTTCCTTCTAAAAAAGACAAACGATTACAAAAGCAATCCTTGCAAAACTGTTTAGAGTAAATCTACTGAACAACTCATGGGGGTAAAGGGAAAAGGGGAGGGGGGAGAGGGGAATGAGGGAGGAGGTAACAAACAGTACAAGAAATGTATCCAATGCCTAACGTATGAAACTGTAACCGCTCTGTATATCAGTTTGTCAATAAAAAAATAAATTAATTAAAAAAGTAAAGTACAGAGGGGTTACAGTTTCATATGTAAGGCAAGTACATTTCTTATCCAACTTGTTACTTCCTCCCTCATTTCCCCTGTCTCTCCCCTCCCCATGAGTTGTGCAGTTGGTTTACACCAAATGGTTTTTTAAGTATTGCTTTTGCAATGGTTTGTCTTTTTATCCTTTGTCTCTCAATTTTGGTATTCAAATGATGTACTCCTTTAGAAAGGCTAACTCACAATCCAACAAAATAAACATCAGAAAAGAGGAGTTGCAAGTGGGATGGTATCAAGGGAAGGGAGTAGATGAATAAAGAGAGGAAAGGAAGAGAATGTAGTCATAAATTTCAATGCATATCCTACAAAATTAAGAAGATTGAGGAAATAAATGGGGTTAGGAGAGATGGGGTTGAATGCTGAAAGGAGTGACATTGATCAAGATGCATTATATTCATAAACTACTGTGTTGAATGGTAACTCATTTATACAATTACTTAGCAATTAAAAAAAGGAAAAGGAAAAATCTAGGGGCCAGTGCTCAGGCCCTGAGTTCAAGCCCCAGGACCCTCAAAAAAAATCAAGAATAAATTTTTGGATCAACATGCAAGATGATTTGTAAATCAACAGAAAATCTTTCAAAATTACCAATAATCCTGAGAAGAAATTATCTGTGTGTATACACACCAAGATTGGGGTTTGAACTCAGGACCTTCTGGCTTTGTATGCTCATGTACCACTTGAGGTACATTTAGACTTGCAACTGGTTTGTGCTAGTTAATTGGAAATAAGAGTCATGATTTATCTGCTCAAGCTGGCTTTGAATCAAGAGCCTCAGGTATCAGTTTCCTGAAGAGGATTTATAGTCATGAACCACCAGCACCCTGCACTGTTTGTATTCTATTAGATACAGGAGAAATTCAGTGCCATGTTGGCCTCCTCAGCTACTGTGGCCAACCTTCAGGGGCTGGCATTACAAGTGTCTCTTCTCCAGTTTCTCTGAACATCTTAGGCAAGAATACACATAGGGAAAGCATAAAGTAAATGAGTGAAGAATTGTGGAAAATGTCTATTTGTTTTCATTCATACAGTGTTATGAAGGTTTTCTCCCCAAATCAAAGGAAACAGAGTGTACATTTGTAGAAAACACAGGTGAGACGGAGCTGAAATATTATTTATACAAACATGAAATCACATGGACTCTTTCTGAATGCAGCTGGATTATGCTGCCTTTCTTAGGGATAATGAAGGTTGAGACAAAGATGATTTTTCTTGGCGATGGGAGATATTTTCCATATCATTACACATCTCCTTTGTCCTGGCTTTCCTCAGTGCATTGTGATGGGGAGTGGGAAGGAAGATGCCTGTGAAGGGCTCAGTGGACTTCTGACTGTGGCCCTGAAGGAGGAAATGAGAGCGTGACATTCGACCTTTGTTGAAGACTATGGTGAGAGGACATTTCCTTGGGTCTTCCCAGAGTATCAGGTCCTCACGGAGAGCCTGATGAGCAAATCCTCAAGGTAAACTTTCTTTTACCAGTCCTCCAATTTGAGAGTATGATGACTGCAAGACCATAGAACTGTATGGTGTTTAATCTTAGAAAAAATATAGTTTGAACTCAAGAATGGAAATGATAATGGGGTTAAAAGGGAAAGACAGGTGACCAGGAGAGCATAAAGAAGGCAAACAGCAATTTCATGTCATGCTGAATGTCATGCTACTACTGAAAATACAGATACTTTCAATTCAGGGTAAAGAGAATGACAAACTGTAAGTGGACACCAGTCACTCACACCTGTAATCCTAGCTACTCAGGAATCTGAGGTCTGAAGATTGTGATTTGAAGCCTTTCTGGGTAGTAAAGTGCAGGGGAATCTTACTTCCAATTAACCACCAAAAAGCCAGAAGTAGAGCTGTAGCTGAAGGCGTAGAGTGATAGCCTTGAGTGAAAAAGCTAAGGAACAGTACCCAGGCTTCAGCACTGGCATGCACACGCGTGCATACACACACACCGCACACACATACAGAGTGTGTATAATTGAGCCCCTCCTTCTTTGGGCTCAGAGTACTAACTCTGATAAAGAAAACCCTTCCACAGTGGGAAAATATAGCAATAATATTCAATGTATATGCATGTACAATAAACCAGGTAACCTGAGTGGGTGGGTGAGGTTGGGAGGGATGGTAGAAAATGTTGGAAAGAGTGAGATGACAGCAATCAAAGTGCACTGACTGTACTAAAAAACTGACATGTTGAATTGAATCTCTTTTCTACAACTTCTTAAACAAAATAATAAAGATAGAGAGAGTAAAATGAAAATCCTTATTTAACTCAGTTCGTCATCACTCTATTTCAAAATTTGGAGGTTATTTTCTGGCAGCTATTGTTGAAAATTTCCATTTATTTTTCCTTAGTGCATCCTAGCTTTCCAGCCCGATTCTACATTTCAGAATTTCTCAGTTTATGACAGTGCAATATGCTGACATTCCAAACACCCAAGTCCTTGAATTTTGTTACAATCATCTTTTGTGCAAAGGAGAATATGGTTAAAATCGATACTCTTTTATTTCCCTGCTTTTTTGCTCTGTAGAGTTTATTGTATGTTTTGTTTATGATTTAGGGTTTTAACACAGAAATCGTCGAACAAAAGATGTTATGAATAATGAGAAGATTTTATAGTACACTTTTGGGTTGGTCTTACACAAAAGCCTTGAAGAACCTACAAGAAGCCAGCGATATTAATTGTGGAAACCTATTGAGATCATATGCTTCTTTTTTTAAAAGGCCCTCATGATGATAAAAAATGCACATCATTCTAATTGTAGGAGTGGACTAAACCAAGAGAGGAAAAGGAAACAGGCCACCATATGGAAGGTAGACTTAATTTATTCTGTGTAAAATATTTACTGTGTAAAATCTGCCCATGATCATATTGCTTAGAAAAACAATGTTATTGGATGCTATGAATATGAAGATTGTGCTGGACAGACTGGGTCATAAGTGAAGACATGGCCCCAGAAGTTCACAGTCAATAAAAGAGCATCCCTGTATCTTATTTCTTGAAAGATCAAGTTTTCCTGGCATGGGAGTGGTAAATCAATCAGAGATATTGGAATAGGAGGATAGGAGTGTTGTATAATCTTGCCAAGTAGGACTGTTCTTGCAACCCAAAAGTGTACTCATTTTCTGATAGACATGGGTATTTTATGTACTAATTGTCAGCCTCGAAAGCACCATGAAGATATAGCAACATGTAATTTCACAAGTGAGAAAACTGGTCCAGAGTGACTTTCAATCTCCCAAAGCCAGAGCAATAACTTTCCATCTATCTTGATCCAAAAGTCATATTTCGGGGGTGCCCATGTGCTGTAAGTCATCAGAAGGAGGATCCTCCTTACCAAGACAATAACTCCAATGCTCAAGAGAGTCTACCATTTGTCCTTGACTGAACTGAAAACAGCACCTCCCCAACCTCAATGCTTACCCACCTGCTACCCAAAAGCCTCACAGCAAAACTGTCAAATTAGTGATGGCTACACTAGTCAAACATCCTTGGATAGGCTGTTACATACAACCCACTTCTCTGTACAAAACTATCAAACAATGGACTCTCTCTCCCCCTCCCTCTGGTGAGGATCCCTCTGAGAGAAGCTAATGGGTAGCTGAGTGCATTGACTTGAAGTCTGGGAGAAAATGAACTCCACAGGGAACCATGGATAAACTGTTATAGTCATTTAGAAATGAGGTGTGTGTGTGTGTGTGCAGGGGGAGGGTTTGAAGAGATAGATGACCGAATTAGATAGTACCGAATGAGGAGGGAATACTGGTGAATTGAAGAGAATGGTAGAGAATTTATCAATTTTTCACTTAAGAGAATTATGAGCTGGGTGCTAGTGGCACATGTCTGTAATCCCAACTACCCAGTAGGCCAAGTTCAGAGAATTGTGGTTTGAAACCAGCTCAAACAGGCAAACCCAAGAGACTCTTAATTCCAATCAACCAGCAAAAAGCTGGAAAATGGAGGTGTGGATTCAGCAGTAGAGTCTTGAGTGAAAAATGCTAAAGGACGGTGCCTAGCCTAGGTCTGGATTTCAAGCCCAGTGTGGCATGCAGGCACACGGGAAAGCGCACACACACACACACACACACACACACACACACACACACACACACCATGATTTGCATTTTGAAACCTGAAGGCATAGGGATTCTAGGGTGTTTTTTTCTTCATTTGCAATTTATGCAATCATAATTCAGCATTCTACTGGATTATGGCATGCTATAGCAAGTTTTTTAAAAAGCAACCCAAAACTTTCCCAAAGGGAGGTAGAATCTTAATATTACAGATGAAGGAAGAGACAGCTGCACTACTGCATCAAAAATAATTTATTAACTATGCCAGTTGTACAAAATCTCCAGAGTTTCCGGTTTCAATGTATCCATTGTTATCTCCCAGGGTACCTGTGAATAAAAGCTTTTTTTAAGAAAGGATTGCAAGGCAAGAAAATGCTGGCTCCATCATCTGCTCCAGACACCAGTGGGGAGGGGTTCTAGGAGAATGCCATTCTCAATCTCTCATTTCTGCTTGGGGTTTGGAATTAAAAACATCATCTCTTTTGGTTTCCACTTTAGGGTAGGAAATCTGAGGAGAATTGGCAAGGGAGGCTTTACATAATCAGCATATTGAGGCCAGTACCACCAGCTCGTTACCCTTTCCTTCCGCTCTCCGCCATCCTGTCCTCCAGGCTGGTCCTACCATACACCTGAGATATAGGTAGGTAACAGGGGTAGGGAGTGTGTCTGTGTGTGTGGGTCTCTTCCTACAAATAAATCGGCTACGGAATTCTAAGCTACCCACCCAAACCCTTACCCCTCCTAAGCACTCGCCCTGTAACGCGTGCGGGCACCAATGTGTATATCTACATTCAAAGAGGATACTTTTTCTTTTTTAAAGGTAAGTTATTAATGCCTTGGAGAGAGGGCAGGGCTGATGCACTCAGCTTGCCTGCTTCACGGGCCTCTCTCTCAGGAATTCAGAAGCCAAAGAGTCTGTCCATCCATCCGCACCGCGGTCTGGAGGGGAAGCGCACCGACCTCCCTCCCGCACACGCCTCAGCTCGCTCATCCCGCAGCGTCAGTCTCTCACCCCACTGGGTCCGCACAGGAGACCTTCTCTTCATCGGTGGACAGCTGCTTTATGCCACACATCCCTGATCGGGGGTGTAGGGGGTGTGCTTTGCTTGGATCATTTCTTTTCTTCTGGTGAGCATTAAGAAACCACCATTGGGTGTTGGTGGGAGGCGCTACTCTGCCCGAATCCCAGCCCTGCCGTGGCGATCTGCGCGCACACATCCAACACACCCGCACCCGCCGAATTGCAAGCTTGGAACATCCTTTGGCCGGGAATCTACGTCGTTCGTGGGGGACCCTCTCCCTCCGACAGGATCTCCTGCTTCAGCTCTCCACTCTGGACCCAGCACGGCTCCCCGGGGTCGTGATTCGGGGTCTCCTAGGTGTTCGCGTGGTGGCCCTTTGCCGGCGCCCGCTGTGCCCTCGACCCCTGGGCTGTCCGGAGTTTGACTTCCAGGCCGGCAGGCGGGTGGTGGTGGAGGCGGCAGCGGCAGGGGCGGCGCGGAACCGCGGGCGGCGGGAGCTAGGGGAGCCGGCCGCTCGCCCTCCGCGCTGCGCTCGGATTGGTCTCTCCCGGAGAGCGCTGGCCGAGGGTTGGCTGCGGGCCGGCTGAAGAACAGGTGCGCTTCACCGCCCGGGCTCGCCCAGCAGCCACCGACCAACGCGGCGCGCCGGGGCCGGGCGCGCACAGCAGAACCGAGCTAAGCATCCAGATCCAGGCCAGGGGTGGGGTGGTGGCGTGGAGTGGAGGTGGGGGGGACACCCCCCTTGTGTCGGAATGCGGCTCTTCGCCTGACGCTGAGGACCCCGCGGCTGGTTGTTTGGGTCCCTGAAGGCGGATCCAGGCCGGGCGCCCCTGGGAGCGAGCCGGGCGCGGCGCCCCCCGAGGATGCCGGCGCGGCTGGAGCGCACGCCAGCAGCGGGCGGCAGCGGCAGCGGTAGCAGCAGCAGCAGCAGCAGCAGCAGCAGTGGGCACGGGGCCCCAGCGCGCGGGAGGCCGTTTGGAGAGCTGCATCCGCACCCCGCTGCGCCCTGACCGACCCTTGGTGCCGAAGGGGGGCTCTCTTCCGTCTTGCGCCCCTCTCCTGCGTTCCTCTCCCTCTACCCCCTCCCCGGTGAATCCCCTCCCCCCCACCCGTCCCCCTCCTCTGCTCCCCGCCCGCCGCCCGCCTCTCGGGGGGAGGGGCGTGGGGGGCAGGGAGCCGATTTGCATGCGGCCGCCGCGGCCGCTGCCTGTGCCCCAACCCGCCGCCGCCGCCGCCGGAGCCCGCGCCCGGCCCCATGCCTCTGGCGCGGCCCTCGGGGGGGCGAAGGTGAAGACCGGCTCCTAGGATGAGTGAAGGGGCGGCCGCTGCCTCGCCACCTGGTGCCGCTTCGGCAGCCGCCGCCTCGGCCGAGGAGGGCACCGCGGCGGCTGCAGCAGCGGCGGCGGCGGGCGGGGGCCCGGACGGCGGCGGCGAAGGGGCGGCCGAGCCCCCCCGGGAGTTACGCTGTAGCGACTGCATCGTGTGGAACCGGCAGCAGACGTGGCTGTGCGTGGTACCGCTGTTCATCGGCTTCATCGGCCTGGGGCTCAGCCTCATGCTCCTCAAATGGATCGTGGTGGGCTCCGTCAAGGAGTACGTGCCCACCGACCTGGTGGACTCCAAGGGGATGGGCCAGGACCCGTTCTTCCTCTCCAAGCCCAGCTCCTTCCCCAAAGCCATGGAGACCACCACCACCACCACCACCACTTCCACCACGGCCCCCGCCACCCCTTCGGCCGGCGCCGGCGGCGGCGCTGCCTCTTCCAGGACGCCCAACCGGATTAGCACCCGCCTGACCACCATCACGCGGGCGCCCACCCGCTTCCCAGGGCACAGGGTGCCCATCCGGGCCAGCCCGAGATCCACCACAGCACGGAACACCGCAGCCCCTCCGACGACGGTCCTGTCCACCACGGCCCCTTTCTTCAGTAGCAGCACGCCCGGCTCCCGACCCCCGGCGGCAGGAACCCCCAGTACCCAGGCGATGCCCTCCTGGCCCACTGCGGCATATGCTACCTCCTCCTACCTTCACGACTCCACTCCTTCCTGGACCCTGTCACCCTTCCAGGATGCCGCCGCCGCCGCCGCCTCCTCTTCCTCCTCTTCCTCCTCCACCACCACCACCCCAGAAACTAGCACCAGCCCCAAATTCCGTAAGTAAACGCGAGGTCTCAACTCCTTGTCTACTACTGAGTTTCTGTTTGCTCTCCTGCTATCTTTTCTTCCTCTCTTGCTTCTGTTCTTCCGGTGAGTCCCCTCCCCATTCCCAGGTTTGGGGCACCAAGAGGAAGATGAACTGATTTCAAGAGGGTGGCGCGGGGTGGGGAGGGCTGGCCTGCTTTGGGCCCCAGGGTCCAAAGGGAGACCGGGGAAGTCTCCAGGTAGGGAATCCACTGGTATTAAGCAAGTGGGTCCCGTTTGTGAACTCGGCGCCTCACTGGCTTCTAAGGGTTAAGGCCAGTGCCATTCCTCCTCTCTGCAGACCTGCTGGCTAGCTCCCAGATCCTGTTCATGGGGAAGGCTGGGGCCTGGGGGAGGGCCTTCCCCCCAAAGCACCTAACTCTTTCCCATCCCGCCCTTTAGGAAGGAAAGAAGCGGGGGGGGGGGGGGGGGGAGGGGGCGGGGAGTAAGATCCCAGGCAAATGGTCCAGTGAAGGAAGTTGTGTCCATGCCTATGTGGGGTGATGGGAGGGGGATGGAGCTGGAGGCGCTTCTAGCCAACTGACCTAGGAGGGGACCTGAAGGGATTAATTAGAAGCCATTGAGGGAGGCTGGAAAAGAAGGAGATCTGATGTAAAAGTCTGCAAGCATCCTCTTCCTTCTCCCCACCATGCCCATGGCCTTTGCATGGTGTAGAAATAGGTTTGGTGGCCTCTGAGAGTGAGTTAACTGGCACAGGGCTGCCCTGCGGTCTTGATGAAGGGGGTCTTTTTTTTTTTTCTTTTTTTCTTCCTAGCTCTGCCAAGCCTTTGCTTTTTTTCTTTCCCTGAAGGTGGGGTGTGAGCCTCATCTTTCTCTCCAAGCCTCAGAGATGTAGGCAGGCTAGGATGGAGTTTTCTGTACTGGAGGCTGAGAACATCCAGCCCTTTGTAACATGTCACCCTCTGAATGAAACATGAACCCAGCAGGCAGTGGGCAGTCCTGGCTCAGTTGGAGACAGTACAGCTGGTTTGGCCCAAGCAAGAAAGCTTTCTCTGCACGGGAGGCGTGTCTTTCTTATTTTATAAAGGTTTGGGTGACTAAACTTGACCTCCCACCTCATCCTTCACCTTATTCTAAAACATCTCAGGAAGCCTATCTTTAGCTGCCTGTGAATCAGTGTAAGAGGAATACTTTCTACAACCTGTGAAGGTTATTTAGGACAAACCTTCAGCATGCAGTTCAAGTCCTGTGAAGGTCTATTCATCACAAAACAAAAACAAACAAAAAGATAACAAAAAAAAATCCCCAATTGAAACAAAGCCAAATTATCCCTGCCTACCTGTGCTGTCTTGATAGCCTGTTTCTGTTTTGAGCTTTAATATCTGTGAGGAAAGAAAGATAGCTCACGGTTCGTGTTGGGAGGAATTCCCTGTTTGCTTTCCGTGACCTGGTGATTTTTCATTCCCCAGACCGGGTATCATACAATTAGGTGTCGTTTAGCCATGGAAATTTTGTGTGTATGTGTGTATGATTTAGTGAACTTGAAAGTAAGGTCCAGAAAAGACAGTTCCTTTGCTTATACTTTGCTTCAGAAAATAGAACTGGCTAGAAGATAAATTGGGAGTCAGGAAGGAAAGGAGAAGGAAGGATTCTGCCACAAACTAGAATGGCAGTAGAAAGCCAGTTAGTTGCTTCTCTGGGCTATGGTTGAAACAGTCATTTTTGAGAGCATATTTTCTCAGGAGGGGTTTAGGAATTCCTCTGAGCATATTATCTTGAGTTTTGTGGAGGGATAAAGGATACTGTGTGTGTGTGTGTGTGTGTGTGTGTGTGTGTGTGTGTGTTGTGGACATATGCAGTGGGTTGAAAATAGGTGTGTGTATATGTGGAAGACCATGGATTTTTATCTCTTCTGATGCAGTTTATATGAATAATGAAGATTGGGTGTCCTTTCTAGTCTTGTGTATGTAGGGGGGTGCATTTCATATTATTTCTCAATTGATTCTATTATATTCCATTCTCAAGAGATCTTTAAAGGAAAACCGAAGGTGAAGGTATTTATTTCTGCCCCTCCGTGCGCTCTTTCCTCATTGTGCAGAAGGGAATGGCAGCCTGTTTAATAAATAATGATTATTGACTGGGCTCTCAGCCCTAAGGAAAAAGGGGGTGGGGTGGTGGTATCTGTAAAGCCTGTCAATGCTCACGTAGACCTATAAGCAGTATGCATTTATTTGAAACTGAGGTTCTGTTCTTTCTCTGTTGTAAACCTCTAACAAGGAGCCGAATTCATGGATAAAAATGCAAGTATGCAAATTCAGGTAGAAGCTGACCTGGTTTGCATACATCAACCAGGGAAATTTTAATGAAGTTAGATTATGCAGATTCCAAAAGAGATGCGTTTAGATCGCTAGGTTGTATGGTAATTCAAAGAAAAGGCAGACATTTTTATTTTTTTTCATCCAGATTGAAGTATTAATATACAAGGAAATAAGCTTTCTTTGGAGGGATTATTCTGTAGTCAGAATTGTGGCCTAAATAGTTGACATTTCTATTTTCAACTTATTTTGATTATGCTATTGAAGTTCCCAGGAGAGAATTTTTCCTTTTTCCCCCCTTGGCTCCAACCTCCATACTTTTGTTTCTCTTTCTTCTCTCTCTCTCTCTCTCTCTCTCTCTCTCTCTCTCTCTCTCTCTCTCTCTCTCTCATCTGTCTTCTGGCATAGCATCTGAAGAGGATGGTTAAGGGCATTGCTCTGAGTTGTGAGCTTAACCTACAGATTATTTCACAGCCAAGGTCTCAGCTCTTGAATTAGACACCTCAAGTCTTTGTGAATGGATGTCTTTGTGTTCATCTTCCAGCAGTCAGAAGGGTCCTGTGTGCAAAGGCAGCAAGGCTTTGTGAGTGCAAGGAGCTGCTTCACTAACAATGAATGAATATACTTGCTAATGGATAATGGAAATTTTGCAAGGAAAGCTATTTTTGCTATGAAGAATGCCTAGTTGAGAGGATTGTTATTAATTTCTGGAAGAATTGAAGATCTGTAGATTCATATCCTAAACTGCAGGAGAAAGAGGGTTTGGAATTTGACTCTTGTTTTCCTACTATCCATCCCTTAGGATGTGGGCTGCACCAAAAGTTTTCTGTGGCCCCAGAATCTCTTGGCTTCCCAGTTGCCCAGTACTTGACTTACCTTCTCCTTAGACTCTTTGGAAATAAATAACTTAAACATATAGCTAATGGGGAATTATCTCACTGGAAGTGTCTTGGGAACATGCCACTACAGACAAGAGTCTGTGTCTAATGCACAAAGAGACTTTTCCCTTCCATAATGCTTGGGGTCATGTTTTCAGATATATATATATATATATATATATATATATATATTCATACAAGGTTGTCAGTGTGAATGTGAATTGTTCTAGAGTCTTGGAATTCCTTGTGCCAGTTAGAAGAGCTGTTGAACAGGTGGAAGTACAGACTCGGTGGCTAAAGATATCAAGGCAAATTCTTTCTCTCATCTGGAAAGTTATTAAGTTAATTCCAGTGAATAAGATCACAGATACTGAAATATCTTCAGAGAAAAACTAATGAATGTAAAATGTTGTGGATACTTAAATATGATGCAGTTTTATTTTACTCCGATCTGTTTAAGGAAAACATTAATTATACCTATTGTAATTTTTAAGAGAGCCACTGATGAAATCAACTTTTTTTTTCTTTCCAACATCTTCACTCTTTTTAGAATGAAGTGCTTTTGGTTGGTTTGTATGGAAAGTTACTTAGTTAATTCCAGTGAATAAGATCACAGATATTGAAATATCTTCAGAGAAAAACTAATGAGTGTAAAATGTTGTGGATGCTTAAATATGATGCAGTTTTAATTTACTCATATCTGTTTAAGGAAAACATTAATCATACCTATAGTAATTTTTAAGAGAGCCACTGATGAAGTCAACATTTTTTTTTTCTTTCCAACATCTTCACTCCTTTTGGAATGAAGTGCTTTTGGTTGGTTTGTAAGCTGACTCAGATACTACTTGTTAAAAGAGTTACCCCTATGCCTTACACTCTATGTACGTGAGTCAAGGCTTTTAAGGAACGACTGTATGGCAAACTCCCACCTACTCATGCCTGTTGGCCATCACAAGAGGACTCAGAGATAATGTCAATATTTCTTGTGAAATCTCCTGAGAATTTTATCTGTGAGCACATGCTACAACTTAAAGATTATGGGGCTTTCGTGCTTTAATCAATTCCACTGTAAAGTTTGGTTTTTTAGACACTTCTGTTAGACTTCACATTTCTTAAACAATATATAGATGTGGCAATGGGCATAGATCAACAGGGCTGTCTTTATAACCCTTTGAGTTTGGCCTTCATGAATAAAGATGAAGTGGCTTAAGCTTTCTTCTCCATTCTTCAGGATCAAGGGTAGGAAGAAGGCATTTTTGCTTAGAGGAAAGTTTGTTTTGCAGATTGAAATGTGAACACAGATGTGTTTATGCTGTCTCCAAGATAGACATTTGAAAGCACAATGTTGATCCACAAGCTCTTGAGAAGAATCATCAACTAAAATAAGCTGGTTTGGGACAATTTCTCTTTTACTAAAGAACTCAAGGCTTCTGAAACTACATTGAGCCCCCAGCAGTGGGCAGTGCCATGCTGGGCAAATCCAGTGGTGTGGGAACATTTTGTCTCCTCCCTCTGCATTTTCTGAGTTCTTCCTTCCTTGCTGGTGGCACTGCAGTGTGAAAAGAGGTGAATTTCACCTGACTTTTTTTTTTTTTGGTTGAAATCCTTTTGTCATAACCTTTCATATCTAGTGCCAAGCCTATCTCGGTTTTCTGTCAGGGATGTTGAAAATGCAACATCGAGGTTGGCCCTGAAATGTATGATAGCAAAGGAAGAGCCATAAATCTCAGTCTTTAAAATGCATTTGAATTGCTTCTGAATCGAACCGAAATTCATCCTTTGTCCCTTTCTTTCAGTCTGGGTTGTTGTTTTTTTCTGCCTTCAGACTTCTGTGTAGGGTAAAGCACAGTTCTTTATTGCCAGGACAGGAACCACTGGGATGTTTTGAGCTCTCTGGAATTGTACTTGTCTACAACTAGCAATTTCTCTCCAGACCCTTGTGGCAGCCGACAACAGGAGGGAGTAATAGACTCAGCTATGGAATGAAAGGGTGAAAATATCTCGAAATAGGTGTTTCCTATTCAGGCAACCATCAGTGAAAACCGTAACACATATATTGAGCATGGCTTTCCATTTTCACTCGTGGAACTATAGATTTCCCACATTCCTGCATTCCCCAGTCTTTCATTGTGTTGGTGTTAGAACCTGGCTCTGACAAAAGGCTCCTTGTAGATTTGACATGTTTTTCTTTATTAAGAGTTATTAAATATCTTTGATTTTTAAAAGATGTAGGATTCTAAAATCCTGGTGGAAGATTACTATTTATTTATACAATAGATCCATACACAAATCACATTAATTTTAACATCATTCATTGGCTGATTCTACATGATCGTTGTGGAATTAAACATGCTATTACATGTGTTCCTAATACTGTTTTGTGCTGTATATCATATATTTTGTTTATCAAGCTGAATTTATTAGCTATTTATCTAGTTGTCATTCCGTTACTGCTTTAGTGGATTTGTTGATCTAAAAAGTTTGTAAAAATAATTTCTTCTGTGTGTGTGTGGGGTGGGGTGGGTGGGTGTATGCTGTTACTGTGGCTTGCACTCACAGCCTGGGAGCTGGCCCTTAGCTTTTCCACTCAAGGCTGAAGATCTATTAGTCAAGCCACACTCCACTTTCTTTTTTATTTTGGTGGTTAATTAAAGATGAGAGTTTTATGTGCTTTGGCTGACTTTGAACTGTGATCCTCAGATTTTAGCTTCTTGAGTAGCTAGGATTAGAGGCATGAATCTGGGAGACCTGGCTTAAAATTAGTTTCTTAAAAAGGAAAAAATAATTAAATTATAACATACAATATGCATTCGCTCATGTCATCATGTAAAGGATAAGCGAAGTAGGAAATGGGTTGGCTGGTTATTTTCATGTGTGAACACATAAGGCCATGAGATTTAGGTGCTGTTTGGCTCTTTCAGCCTGAGGCATTTTTTTTTTTTTTTTGGTCACATAGTCTACTGTTCTTATGTGTCCTGAATATGTCTAGTCTTTTCTTCTAGAAGTGTAGTACACACTGTAGAATTGTTCTGTGGAAGTCTACCTTGATTCATCCAGTGAATTTAACCACTTTGTCACACATACTTGGTAGGAGATTGGTAAATGCTACTTTGGACACAAGTCAATTTCTAGAACTTGGGGTTAACTGAGTGAGATCAGGAAATCTAAAATCTATATAAGTGTGGAGATTCTTGGTGAATTTCCCTCTCTCCCTTCTTGGCCATTTTTGCACTGTGATTTTTGTCACTGATTTTATAGTATGGAGAGAAGTTGGATTAGCAATGTCTGCATCACATTCTATTCCCATATCCAGTTAGTGTGAATTAGGTATTGGGGGGAATAGTAGGTTTATTTTTCCCATTGAAAGTCCTTTCAGGGCTGGGGATATGGCCTAGTGGCAAGAATGCTTGCCTCCTATACATGAAGCCCTGTGTTCAATTCCCCAGCACCACATATACAGAAAACAGCCAGAAGTGGCGCTGTGGCTCAAGTGGCAGAGTGCTAGCCTTGAGCAAAAAGAAGCCAGGGACAGTACTCAGGCCCTGAGTACTAGCCCAGGACTGGCAAAAAAAAAGTCCTTTCAGTTGTATGTGTTTGTGCTTGGGAGAACTTTCATATTAACGTTTTAAATGTATCATCTATCTTCAAATCTGTGTTTGTTAGAAAACTGTCTAAATTCTAGCTCAAGGTATTATTTTTTTGTTGCTGTTATAAGTTTTAACCTCTTAAGGTAGTAGATTATACATAAATAGAAAATTTTCATTCTTGGGCATAAGAAGATGACAGTCAGAAGCAATCTTGTACAAATGAGTTCTGAATTAAGTTATAGAAATGTTGCCACTTCTGCTGGTGAGGCTTGAGTAGTTTTCTGAATGTGATGCATGCATGTGCGTATTATGATTCATGGATAGAATATAGGCTCTAAGTTCACTTTACTTGAGCTTTTCAAAGATTTTCTAAGTCAATACAGCTACTTCAGCATAAACATCATATAGCTAGCTTTACAAGAAGGGCACACATTTTGTGTTAAAATTTGAAAATATTTTTCAAGTTTTAGCAGGGATTAATTTTAAGATGACTGGGTTAAAGTAGGGATAAATGGAGAAGAGAAACATTTCCTGTGCTCAATGCAGGAATGGGGGTTAAAGACTCAAATGGCAGCTCCTCTCTAGGACCTTCATACTGAAGATAATTCTTGAATATTACCCAGTCTCTCTGGTAAGATATCCTTCCCCAAACTACATACAGACAAAAACCATGATCATCCTGTGATTTTCCAGGGACTTAGTACCCTTTCCTCATCAATTTGCGATCTTTCCATCTTGTTTTCCCTGCCTTGACTTTTACTTTTAGTACTGTGAGAAGGATCTTTGCAGAATCTCAGTTGCAGAGGGGCTTGAAACTTTAGGTAATAATACAAATGTGATTTGTACATTCTTTGTCTGGTGTATTTTTGGTATATACATCCAGTGGCAAGCATATCTAGATAGCCTAGATTAACTCCAATATTTAAGTAATAGAACTTCTAGTGTGGTTTACACAATCTGCCTAAGATGTGCCTAAGTTATGCTGCTTGGCTGATTAGGGATATGGGAAGATTGTTTTACAAAAACATCTCTCTCACCTCAATCATGGTTTCCTAATCCATTCATATTATTCATCAGTATTTGTGGATATTGTCTTATTCCAAGCATTTAGCCCTTGCATACTGATGTTTGGCTGTCAACTCCAGAAATCTGAATCTACAGGACCCGTATTCTTTGCACAGTTAAGAAAGAGTATGTCTAATCAGAGAAATTGCCTTTTTAATTTAAGGAGGGATTCAGATGTTTGAATGAAGATAATATTCTATCAACTTCAGTTTTTAGTCTCATTGAGATATAACTGATGTATTAAAAAACAGCACATATTTTGCACACACATTTTGATGATCTTGGACATATGTGTACATTCTTCATATCAACACCACAGTTAGTGCAGAAGAGCAGACAGATCTATGTTCTTCAACAATTTTATGGGCTTATTTATTTTTATTTTTTGAGGTAAGAACACTAAATGAGATTTGTTTTCCTAACATATTCAAAAGTATGTAGCCATACATTGTTAACTATGGGTTCTATGTCAATACAGCAGATCTATCTCAGTCTTTGGTAATGAAATACCACATTCACTGAATAATAATAATAAAAAAATCTACCTAGTCCTTGATTTTCCTAACTCCCTATCTTTTCCTTTGCCTTCTTGGTGATGATTCAAAATAACACTGTCAGAAAACAATTTCAGGCTTTTATTTCTTTGCTTCCTCAAGTTCAGTCAAAATTGTCTTCTCTGCCAATTCCAAATTTACCCTTGATGACAGTAGTTACAGCATCATATGCAGGCAATGATCAATGGGAACGTATTGGAGTACATGTGGAGTGATAGTTTTTTTGGTTCTCCAGATGCTAAGACATGTCCCCTAGTGAGTAGACCATGGGTACCGCCTCAGGCGGGGCATCCTGCAGGAGCCTTCAGTCCCTGTTTGGAGCCCTGCCAGTCCTTCAGCAGTTCTGAGATGAAGACTACTCATGGCATCCTGATATGCTGCAAAGGATGCTCCATGAAAGGCACAGTCATTTCTTACTTACTTAGCGTTTTTGTGTATCAGAAGTCATTCTCTTTAACTAAAAGAAAAAATTCTTGTCTTGGTTAAAGTGGGAAATGATTGGGATTGTTCTTTCACAAACTAGGAAATGGAAACAAGTCAAGCACTAAGTTTGTGTGATAGTCTTTGCATAGCTGTGTTGAAAAAATGGGATTATTAGGTGAGGAAGCCTGTGTAGTCCAAATCCACTATGATTGGAGTGAAAACCACAGATCAAGAATTACAACTGTGCCCCTAGAGGGGCTGTGGGATTGCTTGATCAAATTTGCTGTTGGGGATTAAAAAAAAAAAAAAGGTTTTGTTGGCATGCTGGTAAAATGTAGAGATTCCAGGAATTGGAAAAGAAGAAAAAAAAAGAAAAATGGCATAAAGACATATTTAGGTTAAATGCTATTTGACTGAATTCTGTTCAGCTGACTTTTTGTCATGATACTGCCCTCATGTTTAATATCTGATGCATGTCATGAAATAATTCAGTTACAGTTGGTAAGGATTCTCTCTTTGCAAAAAAATTTTAAAAAGTGATTTTTTCAACCATTATCAGTGTCCAGATCAGTATTAGCTAGCAAACTTGTTCATGTTGGCTGTTCTTAGGGAGTTTATTTAAATATTTTGGCAAACCAATGCATTCATTTTTCTTAAAACTAAGTGGATTACACTGGAAGTGCTATATAAAGATATGTACCTTCAAAATAGTTATAGAAGAAGAAGCCATGAGCAAGTTTGAGGAAGAATATGTTTGTGTACACATGAGAAATCTACACTTGAGTTGTTCCACATATGACCTTAATTCTCACTCCATAATCTGGGCCAGAAAAATCAGCGGTATCCAGTAAGGGTGTGGTTTTTCACTAGAAAGACAATAGATAGTTACTGAAAAACAAAACCAAACCCCCTTGAATTCTGCATTAAAGTATTTGGCCTTTATTTGTTTTAAGTTAAAGGATGCACATTTTTATGTGAAAATGGAATCAATAGCTTGAGGGGGATCAGTGGAGTTAGGACTGATGGGAGAGAAAGATGGAAGGGGTGACTCTGGTCAAGGTACATTTATTCATAAGTGACTAGTTAGATTGTATAGCTGTATAGCTAAGGACAATAAGTATAAATAAAATAATGAAATAAAACTAGAAACATACATTTAGTTTAAATAAAATAAAATAAATACATATGGAAGATTGTGAAGTCATTTTATTTTCAATATTTTGAGGTTATTGGACATGTTTCTTACATAATTATCTGAAATAGGGTTAAAATTGAATATGACTAATACACTAACCTGTGTGGACTCTGAGATTTACTCCCTAAGTTCAAGGGAATCATATTGTTAGCTGTCATTTTTTGTGTTGTAAGATAAGAATGCTATTTAATTAATTGTATGCTTTTTTGTATTTCCTTAGTTTTAGCTAATGGTCATAAATTATCTGCAAAATAGAAAAAAAAAGAACAATTCAGTTTAGTGACTGGTATTCTGTGAAGATTTTGGATTTTTCCCCCCCATAAATCTGCAACTGAGTCTTAATCAGCATTAAAATTTTGACTGTGTTGGGTTCCTGTTGTGAAATGCAGATAGACAGAAATACAAATACATTTTTCTTTCCTTATCAGAAATAATGCTTTACCAAAGGTATTAACTTGTGCCTTTGATCATTACTAGCCTTAATCTTTTAGGAATATATGTGATTATGGAAGTTTAATGAGTTACTGAATGATTGAAGTTTAGTGAGTTTACTGGCTCTTCCAGCCCACATGTGTTGGACAGATTGTAGAAAAAATACTATGTATAGGTAGGTACAGCAATAGAAACCAACCATATACATGAACCAATCACTTGGTCTATTTCAGGGATGGGGTGGAAGAAAAATACAAAATCTGGATGTTAATGTTGGGTCTTAGAGAGAAGAGCTCAGGTTAAATATGAATGGATGGTATGGTTATTCCAGAGGTTTATAGGACCTGCAACCCTTTTGCAGAATTACAAGGTTGGATGGTTGATAAAATGCATGGGCCACTGGTGACTTGTAAGACTGATGAAGAGTGGGTCTTAGCATCCCTAGTGTAAAGAAAATAAAACATGATCCTATTTACATCATTTTTTAATAGTGATTATCTCTTTGGGTAGAAGGCAGGGAGTGAATGGAAGGAAACACCAGGAGTAAAGCTTTGCTCTATTGATGCATGCTTCGTTCTGGGAGCTGATTATTATACAAGTAGATTCTGGTCATTATGACTTAGTAACCTTTGTTGTGTTTTGTGTGCTTCTGATGTGCATCCTTACAAACAAGAAATAATAAAGGAAATATTTTGAAACATTTTTGTGGCCATTACCATTTTGAGCTGCCAGGGTGGTGGACTGAGTTTATGGAATTATCCATTTATAGTCTCCAGGTCTTAGCTCTGAGCTTATATTGTTCATATTTCACTGTCTCAAAGATACAAAGATAGTTGTCCTGGCTTCTCCAGCTGTCTTGGTTTTCAGGATCTTAACTTCTGGGGGACTATGCAAAACCTCATTTCTTTTGGACTTATGCTTTTCTGAGTGTTTACTTTGTGTGTATGTGGAGTCAAACTTTCCTTCACCCACATTCATATCTGATACAGTGTTTCATACATATCTCATACATCTACACTCACACTTGTATCCTGAGAGTGCCATTGTCACAGTTTTGCAAACAACAAAATGTGTGATAGATAAAAAAGACAGTTCATCATCTTATGGTTATGTGTACCCCACAAAACAATATGTTCTGAAAAGTCTTTACCAGTCCATTTCAGAGGCCAAGATCAGTGCTGACAAAGATTGTTTCAAAGGAGAACCTACTCCAGCAGATACAGAGAGGTGATGCCAAATGAGGCCTCACCTTTGTGAAAGGCTCTCACCCAGTGAGAGGCATGGCCTGGCAGGTGCTGATGATGGCCCCTCTTGGGAAGTCAGGGGGTAGCCTGGCTTTTTCCTTGGGGTAAGGACGGATTTGAGCATGGAGGGAGGTAGTTGAGGTTAAACCACATTCAAGAGTGGGGTAAGGAAATGACAATACCTGTGATGTTTTCAGAATGTGCAAGTTCTCTGGGATGAGCTGGGGAGAGAAGAATATGCAGGGAATTTTAAAGATTCCCCAAGGCTAACTTGTTCCAAACTATTCAGAGCTCTGGTCTATCATTTGTGCAGGATCTATTTAAGTATTGACTTCATTCCAAAGCTGCTTCAAAGTGCTGCAAGAAGTGGAGGAATTGCTGTGTCTTCAGGATGTTTAGTTTATCCATCATCATATCAACACAGCCCTAGATTTAACCCAAAATAACAGCTTTCGAATATCTAAAAATTTGCAAGTGAGATAGGAGGAGAATTGCAAG
The DNA here is from genome assembly GCF_023159225.1 of Perognathus longimembris pacificus. Lineage (NCBI taxonomy): Eukaryota > Metazoa > Chordata > Mammalia > Rodentia > Heteromyidae > Perognathus > Perognathus longimembris. The sequence goes on from NC_063162.1 coordinate 54,509,541, forward strand.
AAGAAAGTCTTGATTGCACAGCTTCACCTAAATTAACCCATGACTGCTTTCAGATGTTTCAGAGGGAAAACTCCTTCATGAGTTGCTTGCCATCCCACCCTTCTGCTTCTGGGATCTGAGATCCCCTCCACCCTTGAGCCAGTGCTCAATCTCAGGGCTTTGGTGTTGTCCCTTAGCTTTTTTGCTGAAGGCCTCTATGGTATTTTCTGACTTAAGCCACAGCTTTTGTGTGGTTTTTGGAAAATAAGAGTCACGCTGATTTTCCTGCCTCATATCTCAGATTGTATATGTGAGCCACCTGTGCTCAGCTCAGCTGGGGTCTCTCTCTCTCTCTCTCTCTCTCTCTCTCTCTCTCTCTCTCTCTCTCTCTCTCTCTCTCTCTCTCTCTCTCTCTGGTGCCAGTGCAGCACCTTTTGGGACTTGAGTGCTGATTTTGTAGAGGGAGCATTGAAGAAGAATGGTCAGCTTTTGGGTCCCTGTTTGCACTCAGCACATGGAAAGGAAGGAGGCAGAGAAGAGCTGGCAAGAGTGTACAAGATGAGGCTTTCACATGACACTCTGGGAAGCACCTGTGATACACAGGAGGACCATGACTGTATCTTGGTGCTAACTGCTTAAATTAGTCTTCTCCTTCAGAGGAGGACATCCATCCATGGTGCTGACTTCTAGCTTGCTCTTGGTTTACCAGAGAGAGGGGCTGTAGCACTGTGCAAGTTGAAGTGCTAGAAGTGAGCACTAATAGTCCACAGACTCTCCTCTATTTTTCACTGATCAGATAATTTTCACTGATGTCAACATTTGCAATAGGCCAGCTGCCATGCACTGCTGTTATTAGTTGGAATATTTTCACTTCATTTTATTGACTTGGAGAATGGGAAATTTTCTTAGTTATTTGTTTAAGTCTTAGTGTATTTGGAAGAATTTTTTTTTAGTGTTTTGGAGGAAAGGAAGGCGGTAAAATAGATTTGGTGAAGTCATTGTGGAATCTGCATTTCTTGTTTAGCTCTCCCCCGCTTTTTTTTCAAGCTTCTAAATGGCTTTCTGTGGTACCATACCAATACTCATCTTTCACTGTGAGCTTCTCTGAGTAATTTATGATAAATAATGAAATGCTGTTTCTTACAATGCACTGCAGATAGCCAAGTGCTGTAAAAGGCTGAGGTCTCATTACTTCTAAATGACTAGATAATATAAACAGGTTAACCCAAAGAGAAGAGTTCAAGTGGACCATGGTGCTTTTGAAGCAAAATCCTCCTGCCCAGCAAAGTGCCTTCTGATGACAAGCTTTCTGCACCTGAACTCTTTATGGACTGCTTCTTAAGTAATTGCCTTCTAGAATGGCAAGGAGGAGTGTAAGCCTTTAGCCTTTGGATTGGCTAGCAGAAATAATGCTTTAGAAGCATGAGGGGAGACATTTGCTACCTTGGTTACTGAAAGGATGAATTAATTTGCTTCAACTTGGTTTACTGTTGAATAAATGAACTCATGTATTGCCAGTGAGTCATGTGATGCTAGAGTTCAATAATGTAAAGATTTTGTGGGCACTGATAGGGAAATGAAATCTTAATGAGAATATATTAGAATAACTTTATCTCACCAAAGTTCTGTACACATGTTATTTATATATGTTTTTCAAAACTAACTTTTACCATGTTGTTTCCATGTTCCTATTAAAAAATAGACATTACCAGGCACTGACAGCTGATACCTAGGAAGGATCCTAGTAACTCAGGAGGTAGGAATCTGAGGGTCTCAATTTGAAGGCAGCCTGGGAAGAAAAGTCCTTGAGACCCTTATCTACAATTAACTAGCAAAAAGCTGGAAGTGGGGCTGTGGCTTAAGTGGTAGAGCACCAGTTCAGGACTCTGAGTTCAAACCAGAGTAAAGGCCTGAACACTTTCTCTCTCTCTCTCTCTCTCTCTCTCTCTCTCTCTCTCTCTCTCTCTCTCTCTTTCTCTCTCACACACACTCATACACTATAGATGTACATATATATACATACAAATATATGGATGTATGTATCAAAATTAATGTAAGTGGTTATTTCCTTGGTAGTGCATAGCAGAGTGCATTTGCACAATTGCAGAGTGATCACAGTGTATGTGCATTCTTCCATCCTGTTTATTAGAAAATGCTCCATCTCTGAGTGTTAGGACTGGAAGACTTTAATTGCTCACTACAGAATGTGCTTATGTCCTGCACTCCCATTGTGAAAATTGAATTAAATTGCCAGCCTGTGAACTCTTCATCCTTAAAGGAGAAACTCTGTGAGAGAAAACCATTGACAAGGTGAGATGTTTAGCTAGTACAACAAATAGAAAACAAAAAACAAAACAAAACTTGGCTACAAGGTTAGCACTGAGCTTTCTCACATTTTCCTGGACTTACTCCTTTGCCAAATAAAATTATTTGTCCCCACACCCAGTAGACCTGCTCCCCCTGCCCCACCCCACATCTATCAGTTACAAGGTAAGAAATAAATTGCATGAAACTAGATCGCACATACTACATTCTTAAAAGAGTACTCTAGCTCTCTGTTACTTCCTCTTCAGGGTTGTGCTGGGAAGTCTACTTTAATCTTCAATTATCGGTTCCATGCAATCTGGTGACCCTCTTGACCTTCATGAAATGGAGATGCTTTCATGCCAGGAAAGTAGGGCTGTGGAATGTTTGAGAATCTTTTTGCTTTTGTAGATGGAGAAGGATTACTGTCATGTGCTGTGGGAAAGAGTCAAAAGAAAAAGCTGATTCCCCAAAGCCTGTCAGATGATGTACAGTATGGCATGGCTTCCTGACCTTGTGCCAATGTGTGGGCAGAGATCTACCATTTGCAAAAAAGCCCCTGTGCCACTGGGCCTGCTGGTGTCTGAGCATGGGCTGGGGAGTTTGAGGATGATGCAGGTCTGTAACTTTGTCTCCAAGAGCCTCCTATCTCTCTTCTTCTAGGAAGCTCTGCCATTTTTTACACCGAGACACAGACATCATAACCAACTTGAGTCAGTTACCTCCCCAAATTCTAGGAAATGATTTTTCTCAGAGACTGATGGGAAGATGCAACCTGTTCTTGAAGAAGTTGGCGATTCTTTGCAAAAAACTGGTACTTATTACCTATGTTTTCTTCTTCACTCCTATGGCAAATTGGAAAGAAGTGAATTAGAGGAGTGGTTTTGAAAAGGAGAAAAGTAATTCAGTGGGAAGGTGGGGAGGTAGAGTCAGATCAGTTACTTGTTAAGAGACCTCCATGTAAGCAATGGATCTCTGGGCAGTCAAGGTCTCCTGGGAATGAGACTGGAGGATGGGCTGTCCCATGGGTCTCTTTGCAGCAAACACTGAAAAAAGCCCAGCTTCTGACTCTGAAATACAAGTCTTCCTTGGCTTTGTAAAGTTATTGGTGCCATTGCTTTCCCTGTCTTTGTTTTACCTCCTGTTCTCTCCATCTTCCCCTTTACTCACCAAGTATTTTGTTTGTTTTCAGTGTATTATGCACAGAATATTTGGCAGTTCATCGTTTCATAATACCTACATTTTGGTGTGCTCTGTAGGTGTTGTTTATATCCTGAAGGATGAAATTTGCTTATTGACAACATAAGAACTTATCTTTGCTCTGACTCTGTACTTGCACACACAGAAACATATGCAGTATATATGAGAAAGCAAATGGATTAAAAATGAGGGGTGTAAGGGGACCTGGAGGAATGACTGCCATGCACAGAATAAATTTATTTGAAAGTATAAAAAAAAGCCATCTACTTCTAGGTGTCATGTCTGATACTCTGCATGAAATGGAATTTCTCGTTGCTGAATTTTACAGAGACTTATAAGAAGATCAGAAGACTCGAATGTGGTATATTGAAGGTCCTGTTATGAACGTGTCTTAGTGGAAAGCATTGTCACATTGGCCAGCATGGGAAGACATTTTTTTTGGGGGGGGGGTTGCATCATTGGGATTTGAATTCAAGACATTGTCCTTGTAGACTAGATGTTCTAGCACTTGAGCCGCACCTCCTGCCCTTCTTTTCACTGTTGTTTGAATAGGTTCTTAATTTTTGCCCATCTGGACTGCTTTCCCCCAATTTATGCTATTCACGTAACTGGGAAGCCAGGTGCATGCCACAGCACCCAGCTGTTGGTTGAGATGTGGTCTCTCAAAAATTCTGCAAAGATTGGCCTCGAGTCAGGATCCTCTTCGTCTCCAGCTTCCAAGAAGCCAAGAATGCAGGTGTGAGTCCCCAAGCCCGGCTTAGTGAGAAGATTTTGATGCCAGATGCCACTTTATTTATTAGATGAGTACAGAGCTCCAACATAAAAAGATAAATAGAATCAAACTTGTAGGGTTTGGGATTGTTGCTTAGTGATGAAGCACTTCCCTAGCATTTGCAAGGACTCTCACTTCATCTGGGGGAAAATATTTCTCCACAAAACTCAAAGCGGCTACTTAATATTCTCTCTCTCTCTTTCGCCTAAATTATTTTTCTTATTAATTAACAGGGCATGTTCACTTATAAAAAATTGGAACATATGAGCAGTAAGGAGAAAGTAAAAAACAAAATTCTAATTCTACTATCCAGAGATAATTACTGTTATATCACTTTGTTGAATGTTAGCCCAATTTTCTGCTTTATGAATATGTATTTTACACACAAAAATGAAATTATACTCTAATATTGTTTTAACTAGCCTTTTGCAATGTATCCTGAAATGTTTCTTGTGAAAAAATGTAAAACCATAATTTTTTAAGTGTATCTGTGTTGGAAGATATTGATAAAATAAATTATAATGAGTTTATCAACTGTTGGGATTTTGAGTGCCCCAATTTGGTCATTATCCTATAAAATTCTACCCAGAACATGCATCATATGGAAAAGAAATTTGAAGCATGTGTATCTATGAAAAATCTGACATGTTTTAATATTTTGGACTTAAAATTTCTTAATGTGAACAATTTGCATCATACCAGTAGAATGTAATAATGACTGTTCTTCAGCAATGTTCTGTAGTAAGGTGAGCTGGGCATGGTGGTGCATGCCAGAATCACAGCGATTGTGAGGCAGAGGCAGGAGAATCCTATCTTTCAGGCCAGCATGGACAACTTTTGACATTTAAAAAACAAAACCAAAAAAGCAAGCAAACAAACAAAAAACCCAAACCAAGCTAAGCTCTAGTGGCTCATGCCTGTAATCCTAGCTACTCAGAAAGCTGAGATATCAGGATCATGCTTTGAAGTCAGTCTTGATAGGAAAGTCTGTGAGACTCTTATCTACAGTGAACGAGCAAAAAAACAAAGTGGGGTTGGGGCTCAAGTGGTAGAGTGCCAACCTTGAGCAGAAAAACCTTAAGGGACAGGTAGGGTCTAGGCACTGAGTTCAAATCCAAGTACTGGCGCATAGGCACTCCTGTGTGCGCATGCACACACATACACTCACACACATAACTATAATAAATTCTGATAGTCTTAAAGATGTTCAATGCAAACTTTCTTTGAGTGAAGAGAATGTGTAGGAATGGCTCCTCCTTTCTCCCCCCCCACACCCCCCCCCATGCTTCTAAAACAATGTGTTTGACTGTTACGCAGGCTCTGTTTTCTCCTGAGTGTTTCTTTGTGTGGCTGTGGAGCTGGGGACCAGGCTGAGCTTCCAGGGAGAGGAAGGCGCTGCCTGAGCCGTTGTGCACCAGGGCCTGCCACAGCAGCTGCTTCTGGCAGCCATGAGTCTACTGCTGTTCCCGCTAATAAGTGCCATGGAAACCCAGGGCGCTCTAGGGATTGTGGAGAGATGGGTGAACATCAAGTCACCAAGTCACACTGGCTTCTCAAATGTCATATTATAAAAATAGAACCACTTGAGAATGACTGGGGCTCTGACAGCCTTCTGCAGCTCCCTGATTTTGGCACCCACTTTCCTTTGGCTACACACCCCTCTCCCCAATATGCAGGGAGGCTCTGGCCCGATTATCTGCATGGGTTGAGGAGGCTAAGCCAGCTCTTTCATTAGCATATCAGTCACACATGGATTAAAATGGATGGATCAGAGTAAGATTAAAAATCTGTCTTTATGAAGATTTTGCTGATCACTGCCAAATCTATTGTTTCTAAACTGTTGCAGATTGAAGATTAAAGTGTTCTTACTTTAATGTGATTTACTGTTTATTTATTTATTGTGTACTAGGACTAGGACTTGAACTCAGGGCCTAGGCAGTGTCCCTTAGCTTTTGGACTAAAGGCTACTGCTCTACTACTTGAGCTAGAACTCCACTTCCAGCTTCTTGTTGGTTAACTGGAGTTAAGAATATCAGGGACTGTTTTCTTGGGCCTAGCTTTGACCTTCCTTCTTCAGATCTCAATCTCCTGAGTAGGATTATAGGCATGAGCCACTACTGCCTGGGGAACATTTTTCCTTTCTACCATTGGGGAAAAGGGGAGAGCAGGGGGAGTAGAAAATGTTATACCACAGATCAAGAAATTCTAATTCTGACTTCTGTATGATGGTCCTGGAAGTGTGGGATGATGAGTTTGAAACTGAATTCAATAGCAAGCATTGTTATCTCAATTTCTGACACAGGAAACACAAGCAGAAGAGGAAATGTACTTCCCAAATCTTGAAGGGCCCATTCTCTCTCATTTTCCTTCCACCCATTCTGATTTAGTCCCAAGTATCTTCTGCTCTCCTTGACCCAGCTGCACAGTGAGATCCCTTACCAATTGAATTCAGTGGACTGTTTGTTGGATTTTATTTAATGTGTGTGGGTCTTTGTTTTGTTTTGCTTTGATTTTGATTTTTTACTCTGATGTTATTACCATCTAGTTAGGTCGAAAATCAGCAGTTAGCATTGGAATGCATGGAAGAGTTGCCATTTCTGTTTTGGTCGTAGTTGCTTGTTGCATTCCTGGTGTGAGTCCATTCTGTATGTGCATGTGTGTGTCCTCTGGAGGCAGAGTGGCTGTCAGACTTGCACATCAACTTGAACCCAACTTTTGCCTTCTGTACCTACCTGAACCTCGATTACATGATCAGAAAACATAGCACTGGTTACCAATTAAATAAGGGTGATGCAAATTCTATAGATATTTAACCATGTTTTAGAAGGGATTTCACAGAATAACAACTCAGACCCTCCAATCCAAGGCATGCTGTATGTTGGTATGCATCACCATGAGGAGAGGTTTGGAGTTACAATATGTTAAGGGTTGATTCCACAATTTACACTTAGGAGCTAGATTAAATCTTAAATTTTAGATAGTACATGTAGGAAGGGAATCTTAAATGTTAGATACTATATTTAGGAAGGTATGTTAGAAACATATTCAAAAGATAGAAGACAGTATAGAGAGGAAGAGAAAGATACTGGAACATTAAATCCTATAGCAGTGGTGAATAGAAAAAAAAAACAGGCATTTGGATATGATTTTTTAGCCTTGGAGAAAGACAGGCTTAACCAGCGTGACTTTTCTGCATGGTGGTCCTGTAAGTGTGGGATTATGAGTCTGAAATTGACATCTCAATTTCTGACACACACACACACACACACACACACACACACACACACACACACACACACCAGAAGAGGAAATGTACCTTCCTAATCTTGAATGGTCCGCTCACTCTCATCTTTTTGCCACCATCTCTCCTGCCATTTTTCTTCAGGCTGATTGTTCTTAAGAAGTGATTTTCAGTGCTGAGTGGAGAATACTTTTCTGAAACAATTCTTCCAAAGTGTAGCTTGATCGATTGTTGCATACTATTGAGCAAGATTTCATATGCTGAGATGAAAACTCAGGTGATTTATCTTTCTGGAGAAAGAAAATTCATCTCATTGACTTTTTCCAATCTCTCCTCATTTTCCTCTTTCCCATACAAATATCAATATATATATATATATATATATACATACATATATGTATATATCCAAGTATAGTAGTAGATTTAGTTTCTAGAGGATGAAAAGTTAGGGCTTTGCTTTTCTTCTGTTTATATCAAAAACAGTATGTGATAAAAATGTTTATAATGGCTTAGGGGGGGAATCGATCTGTTCAGATAAGTTAGTGACCAGAGCTTAGGTGCCTCCTTTGTCTTGTCCACGCTGACTTTCTCCTTTTTTTTTCAATTGATTATTAGGCACCTACTCTTTGCTGATTCTGTTTTAGGTATCTATTGCATGGGACTCCAGTAACAAGACTGACTTTTAAGTGTTGTCTTCCAGAAGATTGTAATTTAGTGGACAAGTCAGATATCAATAAGTAAAATAATTTCTTTTCTTGAAATCTGACAAACACAATAATAGAAAAGTTTGAATTTATAAAGACATTTTGGGAAGCCTTCACTGTTTGTGATGGTTGGATTGATAATGAGAGGCAGTCAGACACAGGACTTCCTCTGACCAAGAAAATAGAACTCAAGGGCATTTTAAGGACAGAAAAATGGCTCAAGTGCTTGAACATAATGGAACTGTGAGAGATGGGTGAGAAGGGAGGCGGAGAAAGTAGACAAGGTGAGGCCAGCAAGGATCTTGGACTTTTGGTTGTCATGGAAAAGATCAAGGGGTCTATGGAGAAGCAACTTCTAATATAATTTATGTGTTAGAGCTGGCTCCTTTGGATGCTTTGTGGAGCTCCATGCTGTGGCCCACACTGTGCAGGAAGATGAGCAGGAAGACTACTGTCAGGACCTCGCCATGAGAGACTGGCAGCTTAGACAGGATCCTTGGTGGAGAATTAGGTGGAAATGACCTAGAAGACAAGCAGAAGGAATTACATAGAGGAATCAGAGAAGTAAGGAATGAAAACCTCCCCCTTTTCTTAGTAACTGTTGGATGAGTCCAAACCAGAAAAGGACATATTTCATCCTTAATTTCTTGGTCAACACATCAATCAGACAATTTAGGGTAGCTGAACAATCTCATTCCTTGCATCCTAGTAAGCTAAACATTCAGGCAAGATGCAAACGTAAGTAAAGATGATAGAAAAGCTTACCAAGGGAGAAATGTGACAGAGAAAGCCAGCACATGGGCCAATTAGCCCGTTTGCTCCATTTTGGCTGTCTTCAGCTGTCTTCTTCAGGCCTTGTGTTAAGCTGTGAGAATAGAATTGCTTTCCTTTCTGTTTCCTTTGAGGTTATGATGCCAAAGATTTATAGTCTTTGTTTTCTCATTCTTTTGTCTTTTTTTTTATTTCCTTCTTTGATAAGCCCATGTCCTTGTTTCATTGTCAGGAAAGTTTTGGTTTATCAGCTTATCAAACCATCTACAAGCTCTCTTGACCTGTTTCTCTAACTAACTTCTGTCACTCGATTTCTTGTCTATGAATAGGAGAGGGCAGAGTGACATCACGATCTGAGATGGGGGATGAGATTTAGTTGAGCAAGATTTGGGGTGTGATGTGAGAAATGGGGGGTGAATTTTAAATACCAGTGTTCTTCCTGTGTGTTAGGTGTACCATAGACATTTTTAGAAGATAATTGGATAGAGTGTGGAATTCACGGTGTCTTTTCTCTGGTAATTCCCCTTTTAGGCTTCTACTCAGAATAAGTAAGTAAAAAGGTGTTTTAGGAGGTGGTTTTTTTTCATGCAAGGGAGTTCATTGCATAAATACTTGTGAAGCTTGACTAGGACAAATTTTCCACTCTACAGGCATTATACTTCACTTCTTTATGCAAAACAGAATTAGAAGTCATAAGGCCGTAGTTGTGTGTGAATGGTTTTATAAATTAACATTGGGATTAAATACATCAAAAATTAAAAAAGTAAGAAAAATAACTGAATGATGGGATTAGAGCAAACATTAATTTTCTAAAATATTCCACTTCAGTGTGTGTGCATGAGCATTGGGCTTTAATTCAGGGCCTGGGTAATGTCTCTTAGCTTTATTTGGTCAAAGCTAGTGTGGTATTACTTGAGCAACATCTCCCCTTCTAAGTAGAAATCTCTTTTGTGATTTCTTGGAGATAAAAGTTTCACAGACTTTCTTACTCCAAGGATCCTCAGATCTCAGTGTCCTGAGTAGCTAGGATTACAAGTGTGAGTCACCAGCGCTCAGTTTCAGCTTAAATTTCCTTAACTTTGTACATTTCAGTTACTCCTTAAAAGACTCAGAGTTAAAATAGTACTGTAGAAGACTTTGATAAATAGATCCTTAATTTTAGGTTAGTGTAATTATTATTATCTGATTCTCTGAATGTGGAGTAAGACAATGTACTTCTCAGAGATATTACCAGGATTAAAAGAGAGAGTTAGTAGAAATCATTATGTGTGATACTTGGTGCTGTCAGAATTCTCCAAGATCATCATGCTGTATCTATGCTCCTAGTTATTCCATAGACGTTCTCTCTTTACCTAACATTAAGTAAAATGAGTAAATTAAGATGGTACAAATTGGTACAAAGTGATGCTCAAAAAAAGAGAAATTAAGATTTTTTGAGTTATCATGGTGATTCCATTTGTCTTTGCCAGTGATTGGTAAGGGTGAATGTTATTCTGGTCAAGGAGAAGTTAGGGACATTTGTAAGAGACACCAGGGAAGAGTATCCTACCATAATTAAAGGAGGGAAAGCCATGGGAGAGATTGCTTGCAAGGGGATTGTGATTCCTGGAGCTGCTGCAGCTATCCCGAGACCAGGAAACTTCAAGATGAAGGGCCTGGCAGTTGGTTCCATGGAGTTATCTTATTATTAGGTTGCTTGCCTTTGGGCATATTGCCAACTCAAAAGTCAAAAGAGTTTGCATTACTTTGTTGGTATTGCAGTAGAAGCCACCTGTGGCATTTGACTTTTCATTTTCTCCAAACCATAGAAATGTAGAAAAAAATCTGTTATGCGTCTACATACTTGAAATATTTATGACATTTTATCACATAGCAAAAGAGCTTCATTTTGTGATTATGGAACAACAATCAAACTTACTCCAGAAATCAGGCCAAATGCATTGCAAGGTCCTGTGTATTTTGTACAAAAGCATCTTGAGTTCTAAGTTTGTGAATTCCACCTCCAAGATTATCTCCTTTTGGTCTAACCCAGGATGCCAATAAGACTGTGTCTGATTATGCTGAAATTTTCAAGTGGACACTGAATGGCACAGTAACTGACAATTTCCTTTCTCTGAATTGACAATTTGATGATATCTAAATCTAAAGGCAGAATTGAACCATCTTCCTTTGTGTACTTTATAGGTTTAATTTAGTCAATTTTTCTGCCCAGGGAAGAAATGTTACAAATGATAGGTAGATTCCTTGGATAATTTCAGAAAGTGTCATTTAAACATGAAGATTATCCAAGGTCTGTGCTGTAATTTACCTACCCCATATAACTGAAATACTGGCACATTTGTCGTTAGAATATTGTGACATTACCAATAGAAAGTGAGTAGCTTTAGAAGAGGAATATATTTCCCGCCTCAGGATTAGGTCAACATTTTATTTATTGATAGAGAGTATTAGCTATATGATGAGCACAACTTATATATGCAGGAAAAGGAAATGCTTATTGATTCTCCCTGGGGAGATCAGGACCCTGGTGGACAAATCCCAAGGTAGAGGGAGGCAGGTGCAGGTTGGGAGGCAGGTTCTGTGATGGAATAATCACATAAACCACTTCAGATGGGGCTCTCACATGGTCCTTGTGACTGACAGTGTCTGCAGGCAGAGCCGAGGTGCTGGGCTGGCACCGGTTATGCTCGAGGAAGCAGGCAGAAGCAAATATTCAGCTAGCACTTCTCAAAAGTTACAGCATCGGGGGAATGAGAACAAAGTCTTGCTTGTGCCCAAAAGACTTGTTACCTGTGAACAGGTACACATCTTTGTAGGAGATATTTAGCACAATGTATAAAGATGATATAGGTAGACACTTGACAGTTGCATAGTAAAAAGACAAAAGCAGCAGCAAATTGGTTCTTAAACACAATTGTTGACAAAGTCAATGAACTCTTAAGTGAAAAGGAGCTCTTTCCTTCTTTTTTTTAGCAAGTACCACGATTGTATTTGTTCATCCTTGTTCTACCTTTTTTTGTGTGTGCCCGCTTACCCTCCCAAATACAAACAAACTAATAAACAAGACAAAAGGAAAACAAAACAGCAACAATGGCAACTAAAATATCTCGTTTCCTTTTCTTGCAGTTCATTTCATAAAGTGTTGTATGATCACATGCATATAGCTACTGAGCCTTTGTTAACCACACCTATACATATCCTCCTTTGGCCTCAGTGTGTAAATGTCTAGAGTCCTATATAATTTATTATGTCCCAATGTTCATGTGTGTGTGTGTGTACATATAACTCAGTGTGTTTACTTGTAGATTTATAGGAATATTCTAGCTACCACAAATGAAGGAAACCATGCAGACTATGTTTCTTTGGCTCTGGCTTAAATTTTTTCCAAGTCTTTCAATTCCCTTACAAATGGTACAATATAGTTCTTTTTCTTGATCCATTCATCTACTGACTGGCATCTGGGTTGATTCCATATCTTAGTTATGATAAACAATACTGCGATGAACATGGTTGTGTTTGTAGCTTTAGTGTGGCCATGTTTGTTATCTTTTGGGTAAATGCAATGCAGTGGGATTGCTGGGTCATAGGGGAGCTCTATGTTTAGTCTTTTGAGGACCTCCATATTGATTTCCAGAGTTGTTGAACAAGTTGGCATTACCACCAACAGTCTAATAAAAAAGATATTTCAGAAGATGGAGAGATCAGTTTGTTTCACATGAATTTTATGGAAAGTACACTTGTTGGTTAGTTGTGAGCATTTCCTAGAATAGAAATTTCCCTATATATCTACTAATCTTAACTATATACTCCAGTAGGTCTAAATTGTGTGTGTGTATACACATACACACATGTTCATGTGTGCACATGTGAATGCATACTCACCCACTATCTAAGCACAGTAAGCTAAATTCTGCAATAGCGAAGTCAGATTTCAGACCAAAGTGCAGTTATAGTTACTACTCAGTAGTAGCAAGAGGCCTTTCAGGAAATTTGCAGAAGGGCTGTGCATATTTTGTGAGTTATTCGCATTGTTGTTTCTGTGGTTGACCTCCCAGGGTGTCTTAGCATTCCCTTTTCCTTACAGAAGTACATCACAGGAATAATTCCCAAGATGATGTTCCCAAGAGCAAATGCTAAATAAAGGAGGAGAAGGAGAGAAGACTTTTGGAAAGAAGACTTTTTGGACTTTTGGAATGTTTTTGGATGGACAGGAGCTGGGAAAAGCGACTAGATATGTAACCTTAGGGTTATGAGCTCCCCCCCCACCTGATGTGTTGAAATCTTCACCCCCTAACACATAGTGTCAGGAGTTGATGTCTTTGGATGTAAGTAGGTCATGAAAGTGGAGCCCTCATGATCTCATGATGGAATTAGTGTCCTTATAAGAAGAAATGCAGGGGAGCTTGCTTCCTCTCTCTTCTTTAGACCTTGTGAGTATGCAGAGAGCAGGAAGTTACCTATAAAACCTGGAAGAGGGTCTTAGACACACAGATAAACCAGAGCCTTGATCAAGAACTCCCCACAGTCCAGAACCATGAGGAATATGTGTGTGTGTGTGTGTGTGTGTGTGTGTGTGTGTGTGTGTGTGTGTAATTTATTGGAGATAAAGAGTCTCACCTACTTTCCTGCTCTGGCTGGTTTCGAACTATGATCCTCAAATCTCAAACTAGGATTACAGGCACGGGCCACGGGCCTCTGACCTAAATGTTTGCTTTTCTTTTTTTTTTTTTTTGGCCAGTCCTGGGCCTTGGACTCAGGGCCTGAGCACTGTCCCTGGCTTTCTTTTTGCTCAAGGCTAGCACCCTGCCACTTGAGCCACAGCACCCCTTCTGGCCGTTTTCTGTATATGTGGTGCTGGGGAATCAAACCTAAGGCTTCATGTATGGGAGGCAAGCTCTCTTGCCACTAGGCCATATCCCCAGCCCCAGAAATGTTTGCTTTTCTAAGCTGTGCAGTCCACAGTGCATTTCTTACTGCCTTTCACATTGAGCTGGAAAGATACTTGCGTTACATAGAGAGGTGCTTAACTGAAGGCAATGGCAGGTTGTTTACAGGTGGCCACAGGCTGGAACGAGCATTTTGGAAGCCAGGTGATCACAACCTCTACCTATCTAGCTTTAAGATCTTTGACATTTAGTTAAAACTGCCACCTGACTTTCTAGGGAAACCAATGAAAATGACATTAATGTTGATTCTACTACACGAGAGTGAGCATTTTCTAAGTACTCGTTATGGGAAATTGTAAACAGCATCACCCTCCATTCTCTGTACAGTCTGGAGGGGCAGTAAATATTATTTTGTCCATCTCACTGACAGGGACTCTGAAGTGTGAGCAGCGAAGTAACTGGCCCAAGCTCTCCCTGTTGGTGGTAGCAGGAGGCTTCATTTTGTAATCATGGTTAAGACTGAAAAGTTTATACTCCATTGCTGCCTTTGAACTGTTCATTTAGCCTCTAATATAGCCACAAAAACATAGGAACTACCTAATTGATAGCAAAAGTGCATTAAATGGAGTGTGTGTGTGTGTGTGTGTGTGTGTGTGTGTGTGTGTGGTGTGCTGATACTAGGGCTTGAACTCATGATCTAGACATTGACTCTTAGCTTTCTTGTTCAAACCTGGGGCTCTGCCACTTGAGTCACACACCCACTTCAAGCTTTTTCTCGGTTAGTTGGAAATAAGAATCTCATTCTTTCCAGGCTGACTTTGAACCCTCATCCTTAGATCTCAGCTTCCTGAGTGGCTAGAATTACAGATGTGAGCCACTGCAGCCACCCAAATTGATGTCTTTCTGCCTGTCTGTGTTTCTGTCTGTGTGTGTGTCTGTCTGTCCATCTATCATCTAGCTGTCAACTTTTGTGTTGATTTCTTTTTGTTTTGCTTCCCCACTCAGCACCCTTACCTTCTAGTGGTATTTCTCATCTGACCCACAGGTGCATGGCATGTACTTGTATCTCAAAATATCTCCAGATATAAGCTAGGGACAGAGTGAAAGGACCAGCTGTGTTTCTCATAAGAGACAAGGCACAAATCATGTATCAGGTTTTTCTCTCCTGTAACTTGAGGAGAGTGTCTAAGCACTGGGTTAAAGTGATAATGGCAAACAAAATTAAATAAACTGCTGTCAACACAGCACAACTAACTTCCAGAAGGGAGAGAAATGTTGCACGGTGATACTGATTTCAGCCAAATTGCTGTTTCCGGTATTTCTGTTTGGCAACTGGTGCTTAGTATTGGTGGAGAGATAGGAGTACAGAGAACCTGTATATCAATATGGTCAGCCTTGCCAGGTTTCAAACACTCCATTGAGCCCATCTGGAGAGTTTTAGCCACCAGGGTTTGGCTGCCTCATTAGCTGTCTCCGAAAGGCCTTGCCCAAGCAACTGTACAAATCACTGTTGTTTGAGGGAGATGGTGCAGAGGGAAAGAAAACAAACATGTTCAACTGTTTGTGTTTTCCATGTTAACATCCAAAGATAGATGCAAAATTATTCAGTAACTCTAGCAGAGCATTGAGGCTCGCTCTAAACATTTCCTTCACTTACCAGGACTATTTAGAAATTGTTCATCAGGAAAAGGCATCTGGGACCAAAGGGATAAACTTGAATCCATCCACCTGAACGACAGCAAGGATGGAACTTGATTTTGATCTCACTCTGGTATGTTCATGGAATCTGGATTTAAAGGAAATTCAGTGAGCTCCCAGGTCCATGGTTCTTCTTTGTTTGAACTGCAGTTGAATGGCTTCATGATCTCTGCTGGACTTCTATAGTGATACTGATAAACTGCAACATGTGACTCTAGTCCTTTGTTATTAAGGTCTTGAAGAATGAGTCGTGGACACAGAAGGAGAGGTAAAATGGCAAAAAAATATACTGAAGAAGAAGGAAAGCAGAGATCCAGATAGGCTGGGGGAGGGGGATGTTGAAGGAAGAGCATCACCTCGAGTGCATGGGGCAGGATTTAAGATATCTACAAGAGATAGCTATGCGACTCTCAATGCCATTGGACAGCCTGTGGGCCATATGAGATTGCCAGACACAATCAAAGGCTCCATGTAGCCTGTTCAAACTTTCCACGCATCCTTTAGCCCTTCTGATTGGGTACCTGTTCTTGTGTGCATATCTGGGATCCAATCAGACAACTGTTCACATGCAAGTAAGTCTTCTAAGAGCAATGGCTCATGATGCCCAGGGCCCTATGTACATGTCAGCTCATGACCATGCTGATGTGATATCTTTTGGTCTGCATATGGGACTAGTCAAGGTTACGGTGAGGGATGCGGGATCTCTTTATTGCCTAGCCTGGCTCATTTTTTTTTTTCTGTTCAGTATCATGTTTCAAAATCTTCTGACTTACCATTCTATTTCTAGATGGTGGTAATCCTCTGAAATCTAGTCTTAGTCAAATTCTCCTTTTGCATCCATGCTCCTTACTTTACCTTCTATAACCAAGAAAAGAGACTATAGCATTTTCAGCAGACTTCTCAACTTTTTTATCTCTTTAAAAATAAATCAGTAGTTTGACCACTTTCTTTCCATAGGACAGGACTGCATGCCTCCACTGCCTTTTGGTGGCTATCTTGGGGAGTGTAGTGGCTTAACCCCCAGACAATGAAGCTTTTCTTGCAAATAGCTGTGATCTTTAGCAAGTCATTTTCTCTGAGGCTGACTTAACTCCCCAGTGAGATTAATATTGTACCAGGAAGGATGCTGTGAAAATGAAGATGGTCTGTGTTAAAGCACAGTGCCTGACAAACGGTGAGTCCTGACAAATGATATCTGTTGTTATGATCAACTTTTCTCTTAATTGTTCAGCCCAGGACCGAATGTCAAATTCCCTGACCAGAGTCCATATTGACTCTCATATTGATAATGTGGCATATCTTCTGCTTTGTGCTTCCTGGATTCACTCCTGAACCAGCACCTAGATTTATCAGAAGAGGAAAGGGCATTTAGGTAGCTCATTCATTCTTCAAGAGTTTTCACTGGTCCTGTGTGATCATAGGTTCTGGGTTTATTTTATTCCTTCACAGTTACTCTTCATTTTGTTCTTTGGGTCATGGCTTCTATCATCTTTCCTTCTTTGAAAATAATGTTTTGGGAGTTCTTTATACATGTTCCGTGTTTCTCATTCTTTTAGCTTTACTAGCATCTGATGAGATCATCAGCAAACCATTCTGCTACAAGGCTGTACTTCAGAGCTCTCTTGTGTTAGACACCCTTTCGTCTGCTAAGGAATTGGGAAGGAATTTAAAAATAATATTTTCTTCCTTTTTTGTTCATCTGTGAAGCCCAACCAGGAAAAAGAAAAGTTCTCTGTAGTTCAGTAGACCACAACTGAGGGAACCTCTTTCTCCTTGTTTTCCTCCTAATTTCATCTCCTTCTGGATGTTTGTGTAATTTTCTAAGGTTATTAGTAACTGGCAGTTGCCCTAGGCAACATTTTCTTCGCCATCCCTTACTTGATAGCTGGCTGCACTGACTCATTCAGTGTATCCTGCTCTGTTCTGCACTGGGACTATTTGTGATTGCATAATTGGAATGTGATGTTTCAAGACCTTTATAAGCCAGGGTGTGGTGGCACACTACTTGGGAGGTGGTGGCACGAGAATTGTAAATTCGAGGAGAGCCCACTCAAAATTAGACCCTGAAATATTCACCTACTTAAGTGATAGAGTGCATTAAGAGCCATGGGTTCAATCCCTAGTACTACATAGAATAAGAACAGTTAAGGACTTACCCAAATCTCTTGCACTGCATTCCATTTATCAGAGGAAGCAGCCCATATCCTTAACACTTTGTCATTTTGGAGGTCATGTTCCTTGTCAAATCCCACTTGATCAGATTGATTTTTGTGAAGAGTAAGTGGATTTTTCTGGACATGCAGGTGTGTTCTGGTTACTTTATGTACAATGTACCATGCGAGATGCTTCTTTATGGTACTAGGGTGTGTGCTCAGGTCCTTGCTCTTTCTCTCAACTTGTTTAACTAATGCTCTGCCACTTGAGCCACACTTGCATCCTTTCTTTTTGCTCCTTATTTTGGAGATGGAGTGTCTTCAACTGTACTTCCTGGACCAAGACGTTCTGTTTCTCAGCCTCCTCCATACTTAAGATCATATGAATGAACCATCAGCATCGAGCTTAAGTGTACCTTTTTATAAAGTTCACAAATGTGGTGAGATTAGATCTTACAGTTTACCTACAACTGACTATGAGAAAACTTCCAGAATATTCCTGGACATACATTCATTGAATGTTGGCTACTGCTTTCACTATCATCCTCTTCCTCTTTATCATTTTTATTATCTTCATTGACAAAAAAAATTCCATTTTCAGATTGACAGCAGACTGTGCTGTCTTCTTCTACATGTAGTAGGTGGTCTTTCCCCAAGCTGTCCCTCACACCCATCACTGCCATTTCAGTTAAGAACTCATGTATGCCTCCTCCAGCTGATATTGTTGGGGACCCTCTTTTCAACAGAGTATTGGAAAAGTTCTTTGTAAGGTAGCATCCAAGTCCTTAGCCATCTGGGAAAATATCTGCAGTGAGTATGTTCTATGCAGATGGGAAGGAAGAGTCGATGCAAAGATCTCCACCTGGGCCTGTGCATCCTGAGCAGGAACAGTGGCCAAATCTGGCTTGGTTTGGGGCCTGGTGGTAAAGAGAAGGGCAGCTTTTCACATCTGAGAGCTCTCCAGAAGCTGAATTACAACATGAACCTTGAATGTATTCTATACATGATGGGAAGCATTTGCACACTGCCCAGCAGAGGTGTGATTGGTTTGTGGAGAAAATAGATGTTTTGGAGGCAGGATGCAGAAACAATGGGAATGTCTGAAGAGCTGTCACCTGGCTTTGGTGAAAGGTAACTCACATGGACTGGAATGGGAGCCGAAGAGTGGGTGTGCGGGGTTGTGATTTGAAAGATACTTTAAAGGTGGGCTTTGTATGGCACTGGCAAGGACAAGGTAAATAGAGAAATGAGGTTGAATGTTTGTTTTCTTTCATGTGTGTAAACTGGGCGAATGGTAATTCTCCTTGGGGAGTGAGGACTGCTCACCTGGGAGAGATCTGGAATGGGAAATGCTGTCGTTTGGTTCTGAGACCTTTTCAGTTTGAGATATGTTAGATTTCCAGTAGGATACATGTTCCTAAGGAAACGATTTCTTCCTCGCAGCACTTGGGTGAGTTTTCTAGCTTCCATTTTCCACTTGTGTCACACCTGACCTATTTTGGGGAGGAGATAAATTATTTAATGGGGAAAAACACTCACAAAAATTTTAAACAAAATAAGCAATAGACTTGGGTTTTAGAATTCGTATTTGTTTTCTGAGCACTGCAGGGAAGCTGCATCCAAGACCTAAAAGAAAACACAGTGGCTCCCAAGTGAATATGTAAATCAGAAGGTTGAAACTCTTTGTACTTTACAAGGAAGAAGGAAGCCAATGCCAGAGTAGAAATGCTAACTATTATGATGGAGACTCAAAGTAGTACATGATGATGGGAACTGTACTGTAATGCTTAGTGTTGTGAAGTTCTAGAAAATAATAGTAGGACATGCTACTTGCAGGTTACAATTTAGACTCCATTTATGTATCCGTTTCTATTTTCATGAAAGAATAGCTACATTGTTAATTTCATTATGGCATTAACTATCAACTTAATAATGGGGAAATGGATATCACTAATAATACTATCCCTAAATGGAATGATATTAAGGACAGTAGGATTTCTTCTGTGCTCAGCTGAGAGTTGTTTACTTGAACTTGACCACTGTATACGATCATCTTCTTTTAACTATAAATAGGGAATGGGGTTTAACTAGTTCTGAGGAACTCATATTTGCCATGCAATTCTCTTTTCTGTTTTTTGTTTGTTTGTTTGTTTTGTTTTTTTGTTTTTGTGCTGGCACTGTCCTTGAACTCAGGGCCTGGACCTTTAGCTTTCTTACTCAAGGCTAGGTCTGTACCACTTGAACCACAGCTCTACTTTCTGCTTTTGTTTTTCCCCTCTGGTTAATTGGAGATAAGTCTCATGGGTGATCCTGTTAGGGCTGGCTTGGACCTTTTATCCTCAGATCTCAATCTCTTGAGTAACGAAGATTACAAGTGTGAGCTGCTGGTACCTACCTGCCCTACTTTTGATAGTGGGGATTGCCTCATGATGGACATTGAGGTTGCCAGCTCCTTGATTCCGTTTCCACAGTTCACAAAGCTTGGGTTTACACAAGTTTTATTTTGGTCTTGGAGAGTGCCGTGTCTACACTCTGATTTAGAAGCGAGTACAATGATATAACTTTGTAAGAGCAGAAGGAATCAATAGTCCTAATTGTGTTTATCTCTATTTATTTACTTTTGTGGTTACCGGATCCGTTAGAACACAGGGACCTCCATTAATTTGCTAGTGCTTAGCTACACAAAGAAATCTTCATTAACATATTGATCAGTGTTCTCATAATCCCAAAGTTTCTTCCTGACTTGCTGGACAAGAATCCCACGTGTGACTTGAGAAGACCTTCAGGTAACTTCTGATTCTTGTCAAGGGAGCCAGAGCTGATGCTGGGGGTGGGCCCTTAGCCCACGTTTTTACTTGTCTGTTGCTACTGTCAGAAACTATCATTCTTAAATGTTACCAGATGATACTGAAACTGTTATAGGTCCAATTTAAATATTATTGCCTCTGGGCCAGTCTGTGTATGCGTTCTTGTGATGTTTAATGAGACTTAAATGAGTCAATAGAGTAGAGGCTGTGCACTGGCACCAGGGTGGGGAATATTCATGCTTTAATATTACTGCTTTCTAATATCCTGCAGTAGGTATTAACATAGAGCACTCACTTCCTACAGAGCTGATTGGGTGAGGCAACAAATTTAAATGCTGTTCTTATTCTACTAGGAAAAAAAAACCTTACTGGCTTCTTATAAGTGATCTTCCCTTTTCCAAGGATCCTTTTCCTTAGCCACATGATTACCAAGTTACAGTGATTTCTCTTTTCAAACCCATCTTTGTTCCTGTTTGTGGGAGAAAGGGGAAATAGAAGCCTTAAAAGGTTTGCAGATCAAAAAAGGGAAAGACACTAATGTTATGACCTTAGAAACAGGGGCTAGTCACGTGAGTCAGATATGAGTCTTTTTTCTGCTGCTGACCTCTGTAGTGTCCTGGTATTGTTTTGAGAAGCAGTTGTCTATTTGCCTATGATCTCCTCTATGATGCTTTTGCAGATGTGAGGATGAGGAGGGACACAGGGGTGAAGGTGATAAGTGTAAAGCAATTGCTAGAGGAGATGATGGTTGAACTCATCTTTCAACTCTATCATGAGTTGGGTGGCTTCGACCAACAGTGGCGGCAAGAAGTCCACAATCAAGGCTTTGGCTCATTCATGCTCCCTCCAAAATTTCAGATCCATTCCTTCAAACCTTGCTTCCTTCTGTGCATGGCCTTCTCCTCAACCGATCTTTATTTCTCTGGTCAAGATTCGTCATTTGGGCTGGGGTATAGCTCAGTGGCAAAGTGCTTGCCTAGCAAGTGCAACGTCCCGGGTTTGATCCCCAGTATCAAAAACGAAAAGACAAAAAAAAAAACAACAACCCAAAACCCAACGAAGTTCGTCATTTGGGGTTTAAGGTCCACTCCACCCCAGTATGATTTCATCTTTATTATATCAGCAGAGATCCTATTTCCAAAGAAGGTCACATTCATAAGTTTTTGGGATAGCCATGAGATTTTGAGGTATGCTATTCAACTCAGATATATGGGCATTGATATTGGTGGTGTTAGTGGTGGTGGTAACAGGATGGGATGGCATTGGTGATCATGTAGGAATGAAGTGTGCTAAGGTGAGATTGACATCTGAATGTCAGTCTAACAGATTTTTAGGTTGACTGATATAGACAGATGTTCACTGGTGTACCCCCAGAACCAGCACAAAGACTCTGATCTCTGATGGACTCTTCTGAAAGTGTCCCTTGATCTGGATATGAGGCAGGTTGTGGGCCACTGGTATAGAAAAGGGGATGTATATATATTCTTGCAGGTATGATTAGCACCCTGACTTTGAACCTTGAATAATTAAAGAGCATTTCTAAGAACTACACATCTTGAAGGGGCAAGTATAAAGAGACTGATAGACAATATGTCGAAGAAAAATACAAGCAATCATGATCGTATCCTCAACATCTTCCTTGAAAGATTGACATCTCTACTGGGATACCATTTGGTACAGATGGGTTACTACCCTAAGTCATGAACCCCATCCTGCCCCTCACAAGGCAGTGTTTTCTGATATCCAAAGAACATGGCTTTGGTTCAGCCAAACCTGGATATTGGAGGGTGTTTTACATACTCCATCTGAGCTGCTAATCCAAGGTTCTGTTTTACAGGACATGCATTTGGTTGTAACAAAAATGCTTATTCTTCATTGATCCAAAATGTGACTGAAAACTTGTGAATGGTTCTTGGCACGGAAGTTACTATGTAGTTACAAAGATTGGCCTGTAGACAGTGTCTTAAGGGCTCCTTATGATGTGAAGGAGGGAGATATTTGCTGTATCCACAGGATGCCAGCGCAGATGTTTCTCTGTCTAGGAAAGAATAAAGAGTTTATGCTGGGAAGTACTTTCAGCTTCTTAGACAGAGGAAATAGTTAAAGATAAGACATTTAGATTCTCTTTTAAATAGGGCAGAGATAATGAAACTCTTAAAGAAAGAAACATGTGTGATGCTTTGTATTCACATGTTCAGGATCATCTCTTCTTCCTTTTTGGTTTTTCTCCTTCCTTCCTTTCTCTTTTCTTCCCTGCCTCCCTGCCTCCCTCCCTCCCTCCCTCCCTCCCTCCTTCCTTCCTTCTCTCCCTCCCTTTCTCCTTTCTTTCTTCCTTCCTTCGTTCCTTGTCATAGGGTTTCACTAACTCATCCATGATGGCTTGGAATTCATGATGCTGTTGCCTCAGCCTCCCAATGACTAGAGTGGTGCACCACCATGTACAACATCTTTGTTGTATGTCATTGTATTATTCAATGTCCTGAAACTGAGTCTCTTGCCTTAAAATTTTATTTAAATGCCCTTGCTTTAAAATTTGTATGGAAAAGGTGTGCTTTGCACTGTAGCGCGCTAAGAAAAGTCCTTATTCTGAAATTTCTAAAAATATCCAAACTCCTATTAGGTGGTGTGAATGAATCACTTTCTGCCCAGAGGATTTTCTCAATTAGCATTTTTTTAGGTCAAAATTGACTGTGGACTCCTACAGGAGAACATTTTGGGACAGTGACAGGTGGTAACCTGTGACTGACCTACTGTCCCACCCTTCATAATTCCTTCCTGCTGTTCACTTTTGAGGCACCAAGGAAAATTCCCTCTTCTGTTATTCAGCTTTAGTTTGCCATGAAGAGCAGAGAGAGAAACCACCCAAAATAGAAAGGTGTTTGAAAATAACATAAAAATCCCAATTATTTTAACACTGCTAAGAGCAGATAGAGCTTTTGAAGGCTGAAGTCCCGGGTCCTAAATAATGTTCAGTGTAAAAGTACTTCAGGAAAGTGAGTCAATACTAATTTGTAAATTAAAGCAACACACATTAATGACAATCTATGGAAAGCCACAAAACACTCTGCTTTGTGTAATTTTTCACTTGTGTTGAAAATTCTTAGACAAAAATAGAAAGCTGAAGTTGTAGAGAAAGCCTTTCCCCTCCTGCCCCTTATAGCACTGAGCCTAGGTTTGGGGCTGACACAAATGCCACACACATACATGCACAGTGCACACCTACACACATTTACATATCTATTACACATTCATGCCTTAATCCTAGCTACTCAGATCACTGAGATCTGAGGGTCAGGGTTCCAAGCCAGCTTGGAGAGGAAAATCCATGAAATCCTTATCTCCAATTAACCATATAAAATGGTGTTTATTGAAATGAACTCCAAGAAGTGGAAACGAGATTTTTTTTTGTTATTTTTTTGTTTGTTTACTTGTATTCTCCTTTATTGCTGTTTTTTAGTTCTATGCTTTTCATCTTATATGTAAATGTATGTTTGGGGAGGGTAAAGGGGATCACAGAGATAGTGTGAGAAAGGATGCACAAATGCAGAGTGATAATCCATATTCACTATGTTGAAAATTAACTATACAACTTGTGGAGGAAGGGGTTTGGCCGGGGGGGGGGGGGGCGTGGAACTGGGAATTGACAAGGGAGGGAGGGACACTGTTCAAAAAGAAATGTACTCTTTACTTGACTTATATAACTGTATTCCTTCTGTATATCACCTTTACAGTACCAATAAAATAATTTCTTTAAAAAAAAACTGGAACTAGATCTAGTGATAGAGTGACAGCCTCAAACAAAAAGCAAAGAGGAGATGAGGCCTTGAATTCAGGCCTCAGTATCAACATTTAATAAGTAAGTAAATAAATAAAATCTATACAATGGGAAAAAGTGACACAGTTAATCTTTGTGTTAATTTGGGATGCCTAATATAGAAAGAATCTAAACGAACGGCATCAGTTCAAGTAAAAAAATGTATTTTTACAAAGAATAAAAAATAAAAGATTATGTCTGTTTCTTTTAGAATTGCCTTTACACTTTTCAAATGTACTATGAGGGTAATGAGGGTAATAAATGTTAATTACCAATGATTAGGAAGTGCATGCAAGCAAGCAGAATGATAAAAAAATCTCCAGAAATATATTTACAGGAAAAAAACCCCACTAAACTCTCATGATAAAGCTTTTCATCCAGCTATTTCTCTCTCTCTCTCTTTGCTTCCCTCCCCCTTCCTTCCTTCCTTCCTTCCTTTCTTCTTTCTTTCTTTCTTTCTTTCTTTCTTTCTTTCTTTCTTTCTTTCTTTCTTTCTTTCTTCCTTTCTTCCTTTCTTCCTTTCTTCCTTTCTTCTTTTCCTATATTTTATCCCAGGCCCTTCTGGTGGTACTAGAGTTTGACCTCAGGGCTCATGTTTGCTAGGTAGGTTCTGTACTGCTAAGCTGTACTCCAGCCCCTTACTGCACTGTTTCTTTCTTTGGGAGGGGGGATAGTTGGGGACAGCATCTAACTTCATGCTTGTATGCATACCTGTACCATGATCTTCCCCTTTCCACTGTGCTATGTGATAGACCAGGATGACAAGGCATATACCATGGACCATCACTCCAGCTTCTTCCACTGAAATGGAATCTGTGTCTTTTTCTGCTTGGGGTGACCTAGATCTGAAGTCTTTTGGATCCTAGCCTTCATGTAGCAAAGATGTGTATCACACTACTCAGAGTTTGGTTGAACAAAGGTCTCACATATATGCTAAGCATAGTCTTGATCCTGTCAGCCATGAGCACCTGGCTAGGGAAATCCTTTTTGATAAATGTGTTGATCGAGAAAGACCAAGGTTGACATCTGTTATTTTGCCACTTCTGCTTTGCAGGTAGAAATCAAAGGTGAGAAAGCCTTTCTGGAAAGAGAACTTGGGTTCACTCCTGAATCTGTGAGAACTGTGGGGCTGAGGCTCGGTGAAGCCATGATGAAAAGATGGAGGGCTGGCAAGGACAAGGTCATCTAGGTATCTTCTCAGATGGCTGTGCTCTCTTCACTTGGTCTACTGTGACTGTTTTCCCCTCGTCAATATTCTAAAGGCAGTAGAATGTGGTGCTAAGGTACCGACTATTGGAGTGAGATAAATCTGATGTATAAACTTCAGCAAGCTAATTAATGTCTCCAGTCTTTAAAACATAGGTGATCATAGGCATGACCTGAGGAGGCCACTGGGAGAGGGAAAAATCAGATAATCATAATAAAGCCAAGAAGAACCTGACACGGCTTCTAATCAGTTTTATGGGTTGAAATTGCTGAAGGTATATTGATGGAATGACCACTGGCTAGCTCAAGGAAAGTTATGTAGCAGAAGCTGTAATGGAGCTTCACTAAGAAGTGAAACTGGCAATTCAATAATGAGCCAAAGCGCTCCTTTGACCTGTGTCTTCAGGCAGAGCCAAAGTGCTAATATAGTCCTAGAACCCTGGTTTTCCTGACTCTTCACTGCCTTACACTTCTGAGTACTTCTGAAGTCGAGATGCCCAGTGTATCCTGTGGTACACAGGCAGCCTTCCCTCTGCCAGTGGGAAATCACAGTCAAGTCTCCACTGTAGAAGTTGTTGTAATGCACTGGAAAAGATGTGTAAAGTATACTGCAAGCTTTGGAGAAGAAAGTCGAAAATCTGTTAGAGGATACCATTAAAGATAAAGACAACATTGTTGGCTCAGGCTTGTACTCCCAGCTACTCAGGAGGCTGAGATCTGTGGATCATGGATTGAAGCCTACCTTGTCATGAAAGTCTGTGAGACTCTTATCTCCAATTAACCATCAAAAAGTTCAAAGGGGAGCTGTGGCTCAAGTGGTAGAGCTCCAGTCTCAAGTGAAAATCTTAAGAGACAACACATAGGCCCTGAATTCAAGCCTCTGTAGTGGTGCATATGTACACAGAGGGACACACACACACACACACACACACACACACACACACACACACACATTAGCTAAATTGGGTATACTCACAAGAATTTTCCAATGCTATAATCCCTCTGAGCAATGATGAACAGTCTAGCAAAATGAATACCAGGAGAGTGGAACATGTTTGGGAATGGGGTTTAGGTCAAGGGAAAAGACAGGCAAATGGAGAGAACAAGGGTAGGTTAATAAAATGCAAGGAATATATGTGAAAATGGAACTAGGTAACTAGAAGGCATGGGAGAGGTTGGGAGAGATATGGAAGAGTTGACATTGCTCAATATACATTGCACTCACAAACGGGCATGGTGAATGGAACCCTTTCTGGAGAAAAACTTAAAGATTAAAACACAAACAAAACAAAGTAAAAAGCCATGGTGTGCTAGCTGAGCTGCCCCAGGCCTCTGCTAGGTTGGACTTGTCAGACTGTCCAGCGTAGCCTAGGGTATGTCAGCTTAGTTACCCAATAGATCAGAGATCACTTTGCCTGGGTTATCACATTATGGGTATTATTATGGTGGTTTTGTTTTGTTTACGCATTTGTAGGTACTTAAGTATTATTGTTTACATTTTCAGAATGAACATATATTACATTTGTAACTAGAAACATCGAAGAACAGTTACAAAGTAAATCTCTTATTGTATTTTTTCCCACATTATAACGAGTGTAACTTCATACCTCCCAAGTAAATCTATGGCCCATGTTCACATGTTCTTTAAGAATGTTTAAGTTAAAATCCATCAAGTGTTCCAAATATTGAAAGCTCCCAACAGATGTAGATTCAGCAGGGTACTGGATGTAGTCTTTTCACAATGGGTAAGCAGCTCTCTAGAGACTGGAATTTTTCCCTTTGGTTACTCGGCCTTTCCATCTACAGACAGGGGAAATAGTGTCTCCTTCAGGTAATTTAGAAGTTATCTAGTGAATCATATTAGTCATGAAAGTGAATTACAAACACAAATACTAGCTCCTAGAATTTGTATTATAATTCATTATGATTGTGTTATGTAAAAGCCTGGACTTTGTTTTGATTGAAGATCATGTGAACAAATGTCTTTACCCAGAGGTAATTTGTAACTTATTAAAATAGTTTTTTCCTCATTAATGGACTATTCTCTTTGGAAATTGGGTAATAAAATTTATGATTTTTATGGCAACCCTGGGCTTTGATGTGGAACCACTTCTCCATAAAAAAGAAAGTCTCTTCATATTTTAAGTATTAATTGGCCCTGGGGCTATTTTCTTTGGCAGCCTCAGACTACTAAGTACTTGTCCTAGGCTAGATTGTTTGGTATTAGGTGCTGGATACCTAAGCATGTTCTCTGATTTTGCTATTCAGCCTGATCCAAGAGAACAGATTCTTCAATGTGGAACAGTTCTAGTAAAATGTAGTGCTTTCTTGAAAGGATAAAATGAGAGGATTGATGTGGTTTTGAACAATTAGAATGTGTTTGTGTGTGTTGTGTGTGTGAGTGTGTGGGAGGGGTAGGTAGGTGCTCGGGCTTGAACTCTGGGCTCAGGTGCTCTCCCTTAGCTTTTTTACTCAAGGCTGGTATTGTACCACTTGAGCCACAGCTCCATTTCTAGCCATATCCTGGTTAATTGGAGGTAAGAATTTCATGGATGGTCATGACAGATTCGAACTATAATTTTCATATCTCGGCCTCTTGAGTAGCTTGGAGTTTAGGCAGGCCTTTTGTGCCTTTGATAATTTGTTTTTAAAGTTTCTTTTGAAACGGATAAAAGCCAGCCAACTTTTATGTACTTCCTAGTTTATCTTCCCCTATAATCCCCCAAATAAAAAATGTGTGAAAGTTATTATCAGTGCTCAGCTATGGTAATTGTTTTTGAATCTTAGAGCAATATGAAAGGACCTGGTCTCCTAGGGAGCACTTGGCATTCACACTCGTTAATGGTCAAGAGAGGTCACAGAGTTGAGTTCTCCTTTTACCTGGTGTCTTTCCAGTCTTCTCAGAGAGCCTTCCAGATGGTAAACTAGATGACCACCCGGAAGATAACCTAGAAGACAATACAGGCTAATCGTGACTCTGAACAGCCTTGATATTTGCGGGGGGGTGGGGGGGAATTTTGGGATTTCAGGAAATGCTTATTCATTGCATTGGTCTTAAGGAATTGTTTATCTCCCCCATCTAGATGAGGGATTCATTCCAGTTCAGTGTTGCACAGTACAGATAGAATTTGAGGCAAAATTGTCATTAAAAAAATTTTACTGGTCATTTTGTGAAAGTTAAAAAAAAACAATAACAACAGAACAACAACAAAAGCATGCCCAGTTTATTTTGATAATATATCTGCTATAACTTAACATATCTATAATATCAGTTCAAGATGGTAGTTGTCAGAAAAGCATTGATGGAATATTTATATTCATTGTTGTTTACTCAGTCTTCAAAATCTTGCATGTAATTTATACTTATTAGATTGTGGTAGTTTGTTTAATCTTTACCAACCCGGCCTATTGTAGAAAGTGCTGTTTCCAAGCTGGGTACTAGGGGCTCACACCTATGATCCTAGCTACTCAGCAGGCTGAGATCTGAGGATCCAGATTCAAAGTCAGCCCAGGCTGACACATCCAAGAGACTGTTATCTCTAATTAACAAGCAATAAGCTGGAAGTAGAGATGTAGCTCCAGTGACAAAATACTAGCCTTGAGCTTAAAAAGGGACGGAAAAGCATGTGGCTCAGAGTTTCAGCCTTAGGACTGGTGGCAGAAAAAAAAAAGAAAAGGAAAAAGAAAAACTGAAAAGGAAAGGAAAGTGACATTCTCAGGTAGAAAGTCTTTTCTTCCCTATAATCTTAGTGGATATTTAATATTTGCACCATAAACTATGTTTTAATTATGTACATATGACTTTAATTTTTTTTTCTCAAATTTTTATTATCAAACTGACGTACAGAGAGGTTACAGTATCATACGTTGGGCATTGGATACATTTCTTGTACTGTTTGTTGCCTTGTCCCTCATGCCCCCCTCCCTCCCCCCCTTTCCCTCCCCCCCCCCAGTTGTTCAGTTCACTTACCCCAAACAGTTTTGCAAGTATTGCTTTTGTAGTTATTTCTCTTTTTTTACTCTGTGTCTCTCGAATTTGGTATTCCCTTTGAGTTTCCTACTTCCAATACCAGTAAACACGGTTTCCAATATACTCAGATAAGATTACAGAGATAGTGTAGGTACAAACATAGGAAGGTGATACAAAACATCATCAATAATAGAAACTACACATACACATAGGACGTTGAAAGTAGTTATAACTGTGATATATCACTTGTTTCCATATCATGGAGTTCATTTTACTTAGCATCATCTTATGTGTTTCTAAGCGTATAGCTATTGGGCCTTGTGATGCTCTGCTATGGCTTGCCTAATTTTTAACCAAACATAATGAATAAACAGAAATGAAGTAACCTTTCTGAAAATCTCCATCGCTCTTACCACAAGGAAGCAGCAGGATATGTGTTTGCACAAGTATGGATGCAGGTTTTCTATCATGAGCTAAAAGTGTAGAGCAGAAGCCATATGAAACGTTGACAGTGGGAGCCTCTGTGTAGCATTAAAGAGTTGACAGTTGCCATTGAAAAGAGTTATCGTAATATTTAAGTGTCAGATGGAGAAAAATAATAGAATGACCATGAGCATTAACTCTAGCACAAGGGTAGGCATTGGCAATTGCAGGCCTTTATTTGTACTTGAGGCACATCTTTCTAGAAGTTTCTGATTTTATCGAGGAAGGCCTAGTAGTAATGAATTACATTACTGAGCATCTGCCTATATGATTCAAAGTCTTAATTTATTTTCAAACTTTTATTACTACTATTTTCTAAAACCTTGGTAAAGTATAGGCTGTATCCTTATTTCCATTTAAGGGATGATGAAATTTGAAGCATAGTGATTTTAGGAGTGGATTCAGGACCACTTGATATTAAATGAATGAATCAAGACTTTGGCACAATTCCTTCTCATCCCAAAACTTTATTAGTTTACACTGGGTCCTGAATTACAAAATATCATGGCCCATAAATAATGAACCAAAGAATATTATATATCTCTGGGCCAATGGAGAAGCTTGTTTAGAGGTCTTGATTTTAGCCAGGTTAGATTGAAATTAAATTATTAAGTACAGTTGAATCATTTAACATATTCAAGAACCAATTTAGATACAATTTCTCATGTGAGTTTTCTACTGCAGGCCCCTTATTTGTAATTCCTATCTTCTTCCTCTGATTTTCCTAAACAATTTACACATCTGATACACAGCAACCCTCGTGTTTGATTTTAGAAATAGGTGAGCATGTTTTATCTGCTTTCTCTTTCTCCAGCAACTTCATGTACCTTAAAAACAAAGTGTTTGGTGGATGCCAGTGGCTAATTCCTCAACCATTCAAGAGGCTGAGATCCGAGGATCGTGTTTTGAAACCAGCTCAGGCAGAAATATCAAGACTCTTGTCTCTAAAAACCTATCAAAAAGCCAGAAGTGGAGGTGTGGCTAAAGCGTAGAATGCTAGCTAGCATGAGACTACTGAGACTGCTATGGGAGAGCATGAGGCCCTGAGTACAAACTCCAGTAACAAAAAACACAAGGTTTTTTTAAATATATATGTCAAACAGTGAACTAAATTGTTGAATGCACAAATGCGTGAATGAGTGACTGTACAGCTGAAAATATTTTATCCCCTTCAAATTATGAAAACTGTATAAATTACCTCATGAATAGATAAAACACTTTGATTATAGCAAAATGCACAAATGAATAAGGAGAAAGTGAAACTCAAGTGGTCACATTCTTGAAACAATAAACAATTCTGCATGTGCATGTGTGCACTGGTTTATGGCTGACCACATTTAGATAGTTTGGATACTTGGTCTTTGAATTCACACAACAACTTCAAGAGCAACTTCTCCTCCTTCTCCTCTTTCTCCTCCCTCCTTCTCCCTTCTCCTTTCTCTTCCCCCTTCTTCCCCCCTCCTCTTCCCTTCTCCCCCTTCCTCCTCCTCCCTCTTCCTTCCACAGTCAAGTTTCCAGGATGCATAGCCATGACTCTTCAATGTTTTAGCGAAACAGTGAAGAATGGTCAGCTTGATCTCAAGAGAAAACTGTAGTTGATTCTGAGGGAGAACATTCTGCCTGAGTATCTGTGGTTTTGCCATTGTGTCATGTGACTGTGCAAATGTCACAGTTGAAAGAGGGAATGGAGCTGTGACCTGCATAGAAGAGATAGAGTTCTGTCATACTGACATGCTGTTTGTATAGACAGTGGGCATTTTAAGGAAGTTGCTCACTGTAATTCTGGATAATAATCATAATATTATACCTTGTCACATTTTACTTCAGAAAGGACTTAAGCTGGCTTATACATTTTTTTCTTTGAAGATCAAGGGTGACGTTGCCAGTGACTTGATTTGAAGACCTGTTGTCCTCTGACTGACTTGAATTAAGTGATAATAGAACTCATTTGAGTTTTCTCTCCACTAGAGATGTAAATTTGTGACAGTATTTTGGGTTTCTTCTGTCAGGTACTTCATCATCTTGGTTGAATTACATACAAAAGAAATACGAAGCTATCTGCATACAGGAAGCTCACATCAGTTATGCTAGCTATTTGGGAGGCTGAAATCTGAGGATGGCAGTTCAAAGCCAGCTGGGGGAGAAAGCCCATGAGACTCTTATCTCTAGTTAAACCTCCAAAAAGCTATGAGTGGATCTGTGGTTCAAGTGGTAGAACTCTAGCCTAGAGAGACAAAACTAAGGGACAGTGCCCAAGCCCTGAGGGTAAGCCTTAGTACAGCACAAAAGGCTTTAAGGCCCTTTTTTTTTCTTATTTATAAATGGCATTTCATACAGTTTATCTTAGAAGTAAATAATGAAACACATGCACAATCCATTTCAATACTACTTTGAAATAAATGGAATATGCATCTCTGATATTATGAGAAAATAATTTTAAATTCAAAGGAAGGCCCTTAAGGCAAGCACAGGCTTGCTAAGAGAGCTATATCCTTTTATTTTACTAATGAAGTGCTATTAAGTTTTTCTTTGTGGGTTACCTGCTGTGAATAGTTTTCTTGACTTCTTTTATACCTCTGGATTTTTTTTTTTTTTTGCACAAGGAGTGCATAAAATCACTACACTTTTCTGTCAGGCAAATTTTGGAATGCATTCAGAATTTAACAGACCATTACTTTTTTATTTACTTCATTCTGTTAAATATTGCTGCTTCATAACATGTGTATGCATGCACACACATGCTGCTTTAGTTCAACTGCAATGCGTAGAACTCCCTTTCCCATTGTTTTGGGGGGCAATAAATTCAATAATACAATTCATTATTTAATGAGCACTTATGTATTAAATCCCTGCTGGGGTCGGGTGAGTATTGATGTGGGAAAGGCTTCAGTTTAACTTCATCTGAGGTGTGGCTCAAGTGCTAGAGAGTATAGCTAGAGAATGTTTCATCTTGATTTCAAAGCCAACTATTACAAGAGAAGGGAGTGAGGGTGGGAGGGAGAGAAGAAGGAAGGAAGGAAGGAAAATGGAAGGAAGGATGGAGAAAGGAAGGAAGGAAATGAAAGGAAAGAGGGATGAAGGAAGGGGAAAGGGATGGGGAGAAAAAAGGAGCAATGAAGAGAGGCAGGTAAAAGCAAATAAAGGAACAAGGAAGGGAAAGGAAGGAAGAGGGGGAGAACAGAATGGAAGGAGAGAAGGAAGCAAGTGGAAAAAGAATGGAAAGTAAAAGGCTCAGATTAGAACTTCAAACATAGGGTACTGGCTAGGGGAGTAAGGTGAGCTAAAATGTTCACAAGGGGAGTTAGAGATTAAGGTTCTGTCTTTTGCCTATGAATTACTCAGTTGTTCCAGCGCCATTTATTGAAGAAGCTGCCCTTTCTCATTAGTGTGGTTTTGGCACCTTTGTGGAGAATCATTTGGTTGTGTTAGTTTATTTCTGGGTGCTCTCTTTAGTCCTGCTGGTCTAAGTCCTCCCCTTCTTTTACTGGAACCATGCTGACTTAGTTATTCTAACCCAGTAGTAGTCTTGAGTTCAAGTATACTGATGACTCTAGGTTTGTTTTTTATGCTCAAGGATGCTTTGGCTATTTTGGGACTTTGTGCTTCCTTGTGAGTTTTAGAATTGTTTTTCTATTTCTTTAAGCATACTGTTGATATTTTCACAAGGTTTACATTTTAGTTTCTTTCATCAGTACTTTATAATTTACATTGTCAAAGTCCTTTACTTCCATGTTTATTTGCAGATTTTTTTGAGAACTGAGTATGATTGTGTTAATAATAATCCCAGCATATTTATTACCTGTTTATAAAAATGTTGCTTGCCTTGTACATAAAGCTACTAATAATGAGGAATTGCTAAGTGGAAGACGCCAGCCTCTGTGACAATTAGAAGAAAACATATGGGGAACAGTTCAAGTTAACAATAAAGGCAATGACTTTTTGGGAAGGCTCTGAAAAAGCATAGGAAACAAGGTTCAAAAAATAAATGAATGGGTAATACCAAACTAAAAAGCTTGTGTTCATAGAAAAAGTAGTCCACAGAGTGAAGAGATGCCTACAGGAAAGGGGAAATCGTTTTCAGAGTATTCATCTGACAAAGGATAAATATGTATTAAGAACGCACAAATATTGTGAACTGGGTGTGATTTCTTCTAAAGTTCATCATCCTTGCCATCATCCTCAAATATGATCTACTGCTTCTAATAATTTGCAATCTAGTTTGGAAAAGATTGTGTGTGTGTGTGTGTGTGTGTGTGTGTGTGTGTGTGTTTCCTTCTTGACTTGGTTTTCCTTTATCACTGTAACAGGCCACACCCCAAAATGACACTTAATACATGAAAATTAACTAACTTTAAGAGAGCATTCCAACACATGCCTCCAGGTAGAAGAATCATGGAGCACCAGATGACAGCAGAATTAATTTATGTTGGAGTTCAGAGGACACAGATGGCTTCTGGCCTGAGGTATAGAGCAGGCTTCTGTGGGAAAGGAAGCTGTAACTTGGACTTTAAAGTGTTGTGCATGGAGCACCCTGGGGACAGGAGGGGTTAAGGGAGATGGGATCGTGCTTGACTAAATTGTGTCATCGGCCATTGCTTGGCAAGATGGTAATCTTTTTTTTAATTGAATTTTTTTCTTTATTGTCAAAGTGTGGTACAGAGAGGTTACAGATTCATATCTAAGCCAGTGAGTACATTTCTTGTTCAACTTCCTACCTCCTCCCTCAATTTTCCCCTCTCCCCCTCCCCCTCTCCTTCTCCCCCTGAGTTGTTCAATTGGTTTATACCAAATGGTTTTTTAAGTATTGCTTTTGGAATGGTTTGTCTTTTTGTCCTTTGTCTCTCAATTTTGGTATTGCCTTTCCCTTCCCCAGTTCTAAAATCTATATAAACAGTATCCAGGGTATTTGGATGAGATATAGTGGTAGCAACCACAGGAAGGGAATACAAGAGAAACAAAACTAAACAAAACAATCAAACAAACAGACAAGAAAAAAATACAGAATGTGCAATTTCACATGGCATGTTGATAATAATTACAACAGTGGTATAACTCTTGTTTCTGTAACATGGACTTCATTTCACTTGGCATCTTCTTATGTGATCATATGGGTGCAGCTATTGGGATATTTTGATCTTCTACCATGACTAGCCTAATCATGTACTAGCTATTCCCTATTAGGGACACCAGAAGGTTTATGTTTCTGTGGGTCTGGGTCACTTCACTTAATATGATTTTTTCCAAGTGCTTCCATTTCCTTAGTAATGGGGTAGTGTCATTCCTTCTGATGGAGGCATAGAATTCCATTGTGTATATGTACCACATTTTCCTGATCCACTCGTCTACTAAGGGGCATCTAGGTTGTTTCCATGTTTTGGCGATGACAAGTTGTGCTGCGATGAATATAGTTGTGCTGGTGGATTTACTGTGGTTTTGCTTGTAGTCTTTTCAGTAGATGCCCAAAAGTGGGGCTGCTGGGTCATAGGGGAGCTTGGTGTTTAACCTTCTTAGGAACCTCCACACTGCTTTCCAGAGGGGTTGAACAAGTTTGCCTTCCCACCAACAATGTAGTAGGGTTCCCTTTTGGCCACATCCTCTCCAGCATTTGTTATTATTGGATTTCCTGATAATAGACTTTATTACTGGGGTGAGGTGGAATCTCAATGTTGTTTTGATTTGCATTTCTTTTATGGCCAGTGATGTAGAGCACTTTTTCAAGTGACTCTTGTCCATTCTCAGTTCCTCTTCAGAGAAGTCCCTTTTTAGGTCTTTAGCCCATTTGTTGAGAGGGCTGTTGGTTCTTTGATTATTTGTTTTGGAAGAATTTAATTTTTTGAGTTCTGTGTAAATTTTAGATATCAGGCCTTTGCCTGTTGTATGGCTGGTAAAGACCTTTTCCCAATCTGTGTTTATCCTGGGAGCTATGTCTTTTGCCCTGCAGAAGCTCTGCAGTTTGATACAGTCCCACTTGTCCAACCTTTCTTTGATTTGTTGTGTTTCTGGGCCTTTGTTGAGGAAGTTTCTTCCAGTACCAAGGAGTCCTAGAGTTTCTCCCATTCCTTCTTTTTTTTTTGTCAACTTTTTCAATAATCATTTATGGCTTGCAGCTGAATAAGGACATTTAAAAATGAAAAAGTATGAGGAAAAAATATTTTCAGTACATATCATATAAAAAAGAAAATTCCCCTAATATGAAAATAGTACTGATAAATCAGAAAAGTGTACAAAGAACAAGTTTAAAAATTGTGTTAAAGTATGAAAAGATGCTCAAACAAACTCATAAGACATGAGACATTAAAATATGACTTTGTACCTATTTGATCAGAAACGTGAGAGTGTCAATTCACTGAGTAAATGGTGTGAAAAAACAAGCATTCATCCTTTGTATCCCATTCCTTCTTGCAGTGTTTTCAGGGTACCTGATTTTATTTCTAGGTCTTTGATCCATTTGGAATTGATTTTGGTGTAGGGTGATAAATAGGGATCTAGTTTTAGTTTGTTACAGGTGTTGACCCAGTTTTGCAAGATGGTAATCTTAAAGTCACCTTTCCTCATAGCAGAAAAGAAAAAGATTTAGATGCTAATTGTGTTGGTACTAGTTGTGGGGTTTGAACTCTGGGCCTCACGCCTTTGCTGGGATTGTTTATTTATTTCACTAAAGGCTGATGCTGTACCCCTTGAGTCACACCAACATTTTCTGAATTTTTGCTGGTTAATTAAAGGTTCTCATGAATGTTTCTGTCAGGTTAGTTTCCTACTGAGATCCTCAGATCTTCTTCTCAGTAGGATAATAGGCACAGTTGTGGTCAGTTGCTTCTGTTTCTAACACTTCTCTGGACACCTCCTTCCTTGGCTGAGGTTTCTCAGCCTTGTAACCAGAAAGCGGCTCTCTATTCTTCCTCTTCCCAACCGTTGTTCACAGCCACCCAGGCTCACCTCCCAGTATCATCCATCTTGTAAAGAAATATTTTTATTCCATTATGTTGTGAACTTCTACATTTTCAAGTTTTCTTACCAAACACCACATTTAAATCCTCATCTAGTTGGACAAAGTTTTAAAACAAATTGAGACTCAAAGAATCTCTGATTATGCCAACCCAAGAATGCTAACATCCATTATTATTTTTATATGTATTTCCAGATTTGTAATGTTACAAATCATATTGAGTATTCCAGTGCATCTTATTGCACAAAATCTGAGATCATTTATTTATAATTTGATTGATCCACTTAGTATTTTGTGAGAAACTTTATCCTGCCACATATATGCTTAAAGAACATATTTTAAGCTAAACATAAATTCACTGCTTAGCACAGTATTAATTTCTTCATGTCTGTGTATGCTTCCTTTATTTCTTAGAGCCTTTTTTCATGAACCAATATACAAATGAAGGTAGTGCTTGTATCTTTGTATGAATTCATGATTATTTTAGGGTAATTTTGTCAGAATATATTTTCGGATCCAATGATATGTACATTGTTAAGTTAATCCATTAGATGTCAAAGGAAATTTCATTGAATATATTTATGTCAGCTGATGGTGATGTTTTTAAATACTGTTTCTCAGACTTCTATCCAACACTGAACTGAATTTCAATAAACACATACACAAAGCAAATGAGAGGGAAATGGAATTCCATTGTATTAGCAGATTAATTTCCACTAACCTGACTACTAATGAGATTCATTTAGCTTTTATATATTTATGTTAATTTCCCTCCCCCCCAAGAACTGGGGTTTGAACCTAGAGCCTTGCCCCTACTAGGTAGGCAGCTACAATCATCAGCCCTTTTCCCTTAATTACATTTAGAGTAGGAGCTCCCATTTTTACCTCTTATGACCTGGACCATATTCCTATTTTTGCTACAAAAATTTCTGGGAGGACTGATGTGCAGCACCACACCTTGTTTTATTGCTTCAGATGGTTTCTGGTGTTGGGCAGTTGGTGGTATCTCACTAACTTGCTTTTAACGTTAAACACAATCTGTCA
This sequence comes from Perognathus longimembris pacificus, assembly GCF_023159225.1. NCBI lineage: Eukaryota > Metazoa > Chordata > Mammalia > Rodentia > Heteromyidae > Perognathus > Perognathus longimembris. Next base: position 54,547,519 of record NC_063162.1, read on the forward strand.
TCACCTTGATCTCTCCCTCCCAAGTAGCTTAGATTACAATTGTGAGACACCATACTGTTTGTGTTTTCCTAATTCTTTGTTCTTATTTTTAACATCTTTCCAGAAAGCCCTAAAGAGCATCTCCAAATACAATGCATGTGGTTAATTGTTATCACACTTATATTAGCAGAGATGTCCAAAGGCACACATGTGAAGCCACCATGGGCTTGTCAGTTAATCACACGAGAAGCATGATGTAAGGAGATTTAGGCAAAGGATATAAGGCACTTTGGATTCAGTCAGATGATTTTTCTCCTTACTATCCAGGAAGCAGACTAATAACTAGGTAAGGATCAAAAGTAAGGGCTTATACTAATCATTTCTATGTTTCTTGGTTCAAATACATGCACTAGATGGGTTTGCATTGGATCTGATTCTGAATAATTGATTATAATATTATAGTCTAGGGAACTCACTGAGGGTTGGCATATTGAGGTTCTGGTCACAAACCTAATGTGCAAATTAAAATTAATGGTCCTAGTCTTCCAGTGAGGGGAAACTACTTTCCCTTGTCAATCCAGAAGAATGACTTGTAGAAAAAAGCATTTTCTATATTTGAATTCGCTGAGTAATTCCTAACTTTGCTCAAGCATTTAAACTGCTAGGAGCTTTAATGGGTATTAATGAGTGTGAAAGCCTTTTCTTCTTTCAGGAACCTTTCTTCCTTTTTTAACTTTTAATTTTTTTAAAGAAGAAATCTACCTTGATTGACGGCTGGATCCATCTGTTTCATGTTTTATTGTTTTGGAAGAAAGGGTCTTTGATTTCCTGCCTGGGAGCTTTCAAAAGAGGACCTCAGCCTGCTGAGCCCCGATTAACCATCAGAGAGAGGATAGGATTCTTTTGTACAGCTCTCTCCTAAAAGGTGACCACCTTTGTAGGAGAGCTATCAGCAGAAGGACCATGGTCAGCTACGGGAATAATCCACGTGGATCAGACAGCAGGCAGAATGGGATGCAAATGCCATTTCCCCCCATTTTGTGAACATCTGAAGAAAATCTATAAAAGCAGAGCCTAATGTTACTTTACAGGAACGAATATTAGATCATTTTAGATATTGCTGTAGCGCCTTGACCCACATAACTAAAACCTTCTTATGGACTAAAATACAGTTTGGTTTGTATTTAAGGATACTACTAATTTTAGTAGATCTGAGCAATTTATAAGATGTTAAGTGTTGAAACATTAACCACCACCTCACCTTGCCTTGAGAAATCTAAGTTTTTTTCCTTCTGGTTTTCTTTTTTTTTTTCTTCAAATTTTTATTATCAAACTGATGTAGAGAGGTTACAGTTTCATATGTTAGGCATTGGATACATTTCTTGTACTGTTTATTACCTTGTCCCTCATACCCCCCTCCTTCCTCCCACTTTCCCTTTCCCCCCCTGAGGTGTTCAGTTCACTTATACCAAACAGTTTTGCAAGTATTGCTTTTGTAGTTGTTTGTCTTTTTTTACCCTGTGTCTCTCAATTTTGGTATTCCCTTTCAATTTCCTACTTCTAATACCAGTATACACGGTTTTCTTATTGGTTTACTCTGCCTAGTTCAGTCATCTAATTAAAGAAGCTGGCTGATGAGCAAGTTTCAGTCCTGGGGAAAATTGATGTGTCCTGGATGGTATAGTGACTCAAATGTAGTGCTTGATTGTGGCCTGGCCTTATGTCTTATTAGTCACCTGGTCTGGGGCAAGGTTTTCACTATCCCTGCACAGCACAGCTATGAAGGAGATAGGTGGTGTTTACCTGCCACAGGGAATAGGAGAGACCCTCAGAGGTTGTCAGTTTTAGAGTCCTGCTTGTGGCAACAATATTGTAATAACTAATGAGAAAAAAAGGAAACTAACCAAAGATATTATCATCCATGATAGGATCATTGTTTTTATTCTTAGATGAAGAGATTCAAAATACATGAGTAGCTGGGTACTGGTGGCTCATGCCTGTAATCATAGCTACTCAGGAGGCTGAGATCTGAGGATGGCAGTTTGGAACTACGCTGGGTGGGAAACTCCATGATATTCTTATTGCCAATAAACTACTCAAAAAAAGCTGTTGCTCCAGTGGCTCAAGTGGTAGAGTGCTTGCCTTAATCTAAAGAAGCCCAGGGATAGTGCCCAGGCCCAGAGTTTAAACCCCATGACTAGAAAATAACAACAACAACAATAATATAAATAACAATAAATACTAGAGACCGTCTTTGTATTTATTATGTATCAATTAGTATGTATCAATTAGTATTAGTATGTATGCATCAATTAGTTTTGCTGGGGGTTCCATTTTCACATGTGCACTTATGTATGCAAAGCATTTTTTTTAGCATAAAGAATTTATTTTTTTTTCAAATTTTTATTATCAAACTGATGTACAGAGAGGTTACAGTTTCATACGTTAGGCATTGGATACATTTCTTGTACTGTTTGTTACCTTGTCCCTCATGCCCCCTCCCTCCCCCCCTTTCCCTCCCCCCGCCCCTGGAGGTGTTCAGTTCACTTACACCAAACAGTTTTGCAAGTATTGCTTTTGTAGTTGTTTCTCTTTTTTTACCCTGTGTCTCTCAAATTTGGTATTCTCTTTGAATTTCCTACTTCCAATACTAGTAAACACGGTTTCCAATATACTCAGATAAGATTACAGAGATAGTGTAGATACAACCACAGGAAGGTGATACAAGAACATCTATCCAAAAGCCCACAAACAAAATCACAGTAATGCCACCAGCACAACAATGTTCATCGCAGCACAATTTGTCATAGCGAGAATCTGGAACCAACCCAGATGCCCCTCCATAGACGAATGGATCAGGAAAATGTGGTACATATACACAATGGAATTTTATGCCTCTATCAGAAAGAATGACATTGTTCCATTTGTAAGGAAATGGAAGGACTTGGAAAAAGTTATACTAAGTGAAGTGAGCCAGACCCAAAGAAACATGGACTCTATGGCCTCCCTTATTGGGAATAATTAGTACAGGTTTAGGCAAGCCATAGCAGAGCATCACAAGGCCCAATAGCTATACCCTTATGAACATATAAGATGATGCTAAGTGAAATGAACTCCATGTTATGGAAACAATTGTTATATCACAGTTGTAACTACTTTCAACGTCCTATGTGTATGTGTAGTTTCTATTATGCAAAGCATTTTTTTTTTTTTTTTTTTTTGGCCAGTCCTGGCCCTTGGACTCAGGGCCTGAGCACTGTCCCTGGCTTCTTCCCGCTCAAGGCTAGCACTCTGCCACTTGAGCCACAGCGCCGCTTCTGGCCGTTTTCTGTATATGTGGTGCTGGGGAATAGAACCTAGGGCCTCGTGTATCCGAGGCAGGCACTCTTGCCACTAGGCTATATCCCCAGCCCTATGGAAAGCATTTTGATCAGAGTTATCCTCTCCATTATTTTCCTTTCTCTTTCTTCTCACTTCCCTATCCATTCTCAGCAAGTTCCTTGTTCCATTTTCACATATATATGGGAGCATCAAGCATTTAAACAATATTCACTTTCCCTCTTCCTCTCTGGTAGTATGGCGCTCTCACTAGTGCTCACAAACAAGATAGATTTCAACCTCCCAATGTTATTTATTTATTTATTTATTTTCTTACATATTTATGTTTTCATGGGGCTTGAACTCAGGGCCTGGGTGCTCTCTCTGATCTTTTTTGCTCCAAGTTAGAGCTCTGCAACTTTGAGCTACAGTCCCACTTCCAGTTTTCTGGTGCTTAGTTGAAGAGTATCATGGACTTTCCTACTTGGGCTGGCTTCGAATCTCCACCTTCAAATCACAACCTCTTGAGTAGTTATGCTTCTGGGCAAGAGCTACTTGTGTCCACCACTAATATTTATTTTTGTTAAAGTATATGTTAACTGTTCAAAGAGGTCTCTTCTCATACATGCAAATCCCATACTTTATATCTGCTGATCACATCTGTGCATAGGATCTTGTACATATTAACATGCATGTTTATCTACAAGTTCAATACTAGAGAATTTGGGAATCATTTTTTAATCAAATAATTTCACATAGTACATTACAAAACAGAAACAAAAACACACATACACACAAAAACTCTTGTTTCTATATCTTGGAGTTCATTTTGATTAGCATCAAGTTATATGGTCTTATGTACATAGCTATTGAGCCACTATAATCCTCTGCTAGGACTATCCTAGACATATACTACAGCTATGATATGGAATCAAATCAGATGCCCCTCAGTAGATGAATGGATCAAGAAGATATGGCATATACACACAATGGAATTCTATGTTTCCATCAGAAAGAATGATATCACTCCATTTGTAAGGAAATGGAAAGAGTTGGGGAAAATATCATATTAAGTGAAGTAAGCTGAACCCAAAGAAACACAGGCTCCATATTTTCCCTCATTTGTAATAAGCTATCATTTTTAGACATGCCAGCTTTCAAGTTATCATCTCCAGTGATGATGTCAGACTGATACCAAATTCAGAAGTTACACAGTACCTTTGATGATGCACGTAACAACTAATAACCAGGTTCAATGACAGTGCTCCACTTTCCGCAGGTACTGTAATTGTAGATTATACTCTTCATGGCTTCTTCTTTGTGTGAATAGTTAAGTGTATGAAATCTCAAGTCAACATTTCTTTTTCTGTTGCATAAACAGAGCTGAAAGCTTAATGATCAGCTGGAGAAGAGGCGTAATGAATAGTTGCAGCATTGTTCATTAAACACGGTGGTGGTTCTTTCTTTGCCATCATTTCATGTGTGCTTGCAGTTTGCATTTCTCTCTAGTCTGTCATTCTCCCTGAGTATTGGACACTCCCCTCAAGGTAATTGCTGTGACATACTTAGAGATTCTGTCACACAACAATGGAAATGTCTCTCCTTCTCCTTGAGCTTACCAGCTTGGAGAGACTCGACTTTTGAGGATGGCAGATCTGCAGAAAGTGACTCATGGAATCGAATGTAACAAACAGAGGTATCTGGTTTGTGTGGTGTTTGCAAAATTAAACACTTGGTTGTTATCTTGTAAATTAGGAGTAATAAGTAAAATGAAATTGGAATTCAGATTTAAACTTTCTTAGGCTACAGTTATTTTTCATATCACTGTCTATTATCTTTATGTGTTTTTTGTTTCTGCCTTTACATATTTCCTATTATAGATGCTGACAAATGATGCTCTATTTGAAGAGTTAAATCCTTTGATTACTGGAGAATAGTTAAATACAATGAGTTGGTATTATTTCAGTAGCATATTAATGTATGGTGATAATGAGCTCTTCATAGCTCCCTTGTGCCTACCCTCAATTAATTGTTTACACAGATATGATTTACTGGGCTGGGGATATGGCCTAGTGGCAAGAGTGCTTGCCTCGTATACATGAAGCCCTGGGTTCAATTCCCCAGCACCACATATACAGAAAATGGCCAGAAGTGGCGCCGTGGCTCAAGTGGCAGAGTGCTAGGCTTGAGTAAAAAAAAAAAAAAGAAGCCAGGGACAGTGCTCAGGCTCTGAGTCCAAGCACCAGAACTGGCCAAAAAACAACAACAACAACAACAACAACAACAACCAAATATGATTTACCCCAGATATAGATTGTAGAACATAAGGGTAAAACTACTTTTTAAAAATTTCACTCATAGTGTGTAAATCATGACTGTTTATTATATTATGTTCCCTTTCATTCACGTATATAAAGCTTTGGAATTTGTAGAGGAAAAGATTTTCAGAGATTGTTACTGGGATTGCTTAGTGCTCTTTGCTTTTTAAACTATAGAGGGAAGAATTGTCTGGGTACATGAGTGGTTAGCTTCTTTCTGATGCTCTCTACAAAGCTTCATTTCATTTGACATTAGGTGTAAGCAGCTGAAGGCCTGGATTAGTTAGGTAGGATAGCCATGCTCTGTTTAGGTATTTCTGTGTAATTTGGGGAAAACAAGATCTGATTGGGCACTGTTCGTTATGTGAATAATTTGTGATGAGTAATTCTCTAAATAATCTCCCGAGCCATCAGATGATAACTTTTTTTAAACTTGAAAAAGAGGTTTTCATATTAGGATGTTAAACAATTAATTAAAAGATGGACTTTATTAGCACAGCATCTTCAGAATAAGATGTATTTAGGTGGTTCAGTGGCCAAACTTTCTCATCACAGAAAATTATCATTTGTGGCTAAATTCATGTAAACAACAATAAAAAACTTATTGGTAAAATCATTTCTTCCCCCACTATTTGTCTGTCTGTATATTTATCTATCTATTTATCTATCTACCCATCTATTTATCATCTATCTACCTACCTACTTCCCTCCCTCCTTCCCTCCCTTCCTCTCTCTCTCTCTCCCTTCCTCCCTCCCTTCCTCTCTCCCTCTCTCCCTCCCTCCCTATCCATCTATCTATCTAGTTACTGTGCCTATATTAGGTCTTGAATTCAGGGCCTTGTAATCTTGCTTAGCTTTTTCTTTTACTCAAGGCTGCTGCTTTGCCATACTTCTACTCCAGCTTTCTGTTGGTTATTTGGAGATAAGCATCTCCTGGACTTTTCTGCCCAGGCTGGCTTTGAACTGGGATTCTCATGTCTCAATCTCACGCGTAGCTGGGATTACAGACTTGTACCACCAGTGCCTTGCCCAAGGATGAATCTTCTGCTTCTGTTGATAGGTTCATCTTTATGTCAAATCACATGTTTTTGTTCATTTTTTAAAAGTGTATTTTGTGATAGGGTCTTGCTGTTTAGCCTACACTAGGCTAGACCTCATAATCCTCCTGCCTTAGCCTTCAGCATGCTATTGGTTTTACTTATTTTTAAATTCTTTCACTGTATATAAGATATACTTTCAACTGAGGATGTGCAAGAATACTCTTCATCATTTTATTTAAAATGTACAGTACCATACATGTAGGTGTTTTGAGTCAAAATAATATTGTATTTAAGGCATTAGCAATGTTCAATTGCAACTCAAAATAACTCTAATGTCCCTTTTAACTTAATTTGCCTATGTTTTATTAATGTTCTTTTCATGGTCTCCTTTTGGATGAGTACCCAATTTATATAGATTGTTTTATAATTTCACATCTTCTGATTTCAAAACAACCTCTTCTCCCACGCACTCATGCGTAGTCTATTTTCTCCCTTGCAGGCTAAGATAATCTTTTAAAAACACAAGTCAGAGCATGCTCCTTCTTCTTCAGACCATCCCATGGCTTCCTGTCATAAGTGGAATAAATGCAATCTCTACTCACATCGCCATAACCCTACTTCACATGTATCCTACACCAATGTGTCATTACAATGTAGGACAGAAGTCTCTCCCATCTGCCTATTCCTGGAGAAATGGAATGTGTTCAGGACTTTGCATTTGTGTCCTTTGCGTGGGCCTCTCTCCTCAGAGATTTCCTCTATTTACTTCTCTGCTGCAGTCCCACCCCCTCCAAGAAACCTTCCTGACAAATTTACAGAACATGCGTGCTGGTGTCATGTATTACCTTGTCACACTTGAGCTTCTCAATTTTCCAAGTCATTTTTTTACAATAATTTTCAGTACCTTACTGTGTGTGTGTGTGTGTGTGTGTGTGTGTGTGTGTGTGTACAAGTACTGCTACATCTCCCATTAAGATGTTAGCTCTTTGAGGACAGGCAGTGGTTTGTCCTGTGAATGTGATTCACATTCCTGTGAATCATTTGCACAGTGGTGTTTTCTAGCTGCCCTATCTATATTGACAGGGGAAATCAGCAGTTGTTGCTAGGAGATCAGCTATACTCTATTGGGTTAAATGGTATGGAAAAATAATAGAGGAAACCTAGAGAAGAATAAATATTTTTTCCTGGGGACCTGGGAAAGGAATGAAATGGATGCTGGCATTTTAATGGACATAGCAAGATTGCTTTGGCATTGCTGGGAAGAGAATTCCAGTCATCACAACTTAAAAAAAATGGAACATTCAAGAAACAATGCACTTGACTGATTTGGACTTTTTATTTTTCTTTTAGCTAGTCCTGAGGCTTGAACTTGGGCATCATCCCTGTGCTCTAACATTTAAGCCACAGCTCTTCCTCTGGTTTTCTTTTTTTTTTTTTTTGGTGTTCTTTATTAGAGATAAGACTCTCACACAGACTTTCCTGTCTGGGCTGGTGTTGAATCATGGTAGATCTCAGCGTTTGGAGTCGCTAGGATATCAGCCATTGGTGCCCATCTGGAAGTACAGCTTTCCTTTCTAGTTCTTTAGGGTTTTCTTTTTGTTTTGTTTTGTTTTTAAATCATACATGAGTATTAAGTTTTTCAGTTTTCTTCTCTTCTGTGCCTTTTTTCTTACTTTCATTATTAATTTATTTATTTTCATCCTGGGGCTTGGACTTGTCATGCTTGCTCAGATTGCTTGCTCACTGTTAGTGCTATACCACTTGAGTTTTGCCATCAGCCCTGCTTTTTGATAGCTCATTTGGAGATAGAGTCTTGAGAAGTTTTCTCCCAGAGATTGCTAAAATCCAAGATACTGGGAATCTCAAACTTCTGTGTAGCTACAATTGGCTATGAGCCACTGACACCTGGTTCTCCCCTCCCCTCCCCTCCTCTCCCTTCCCCTCCTCTCCCCTCCCCTCCCCTCCCCTCCCCTCTTCTCTCTTCCCATCTGTTTACCTTTCCTATTTCTCTGGTCTTAGGTATTGAGCACTGCACAGGAACTTGCACATCAGTCATGCTCTCTACCACTAACTGTATCCCAGTCCAGCTTTTAAAATTTATTTTTACTGTATCTGTTGAGATTGTAATGTGGATTTTATATTTCATTTTGTTAATGTGGCAAATTACCATAGAAGGACTTTTTTTATGTTAACCTTTTCTATGTCCCAGGGACTAAATTTGACATGGTTCTGACACAAATCCTTTCAATGGGCTGCTGAGTTCCATTTGCTAGTATTCCTTTATTGAGTACTTTTGTATTTGAATTCATTAGGGATATTGGTCTGTAGTTTTCTTACAGTATCCTTGTCTGGTCTTAGTGTGAAGTTGGCTTCATAAAATGAGTTTGGCAGCACTCAGTCTCTTTCTATTTTTCGAAGAGGGTTTGAGGAGGATTGGTGTTAATGCTTCTTCAAATGTTTGGTTAAATTCTCCAGTGAAGCCATCTGCTCCTGAGCTTTCTTTTTTTTTTTTTTTTTGGGAGATTTTTGGTTCCTGGTTCAATCTCTTTTAAGTTACAGGGCTTTAGAGATTCTTTTTTTTTTTCTTTTTTTCTTTTTCAGTCTTGGTGGGTTGTTTTTTCCCAAAACTTGCCATTTCCTTCAGAGGCATTCAGTTTCTGGATATATAATTTTTAGTATACAATTAACTCATGAATCTTTACTTTGTACAAGGTCTCTTCTATGTTTATCGATTTTGTTACTTGAGACTTCACTTTCCTTAGTCTCAATCATGTCAATTTTGTTGGCATTGGCTTAGCTTCCTGGTTTAATTTTTTGTGGTTATTTTTCAGTTTTCTGTTTATTTGTGCTCCTGTCTTTACTAGTTTTTTTTTTATCCTTTTTTAAATGTTTTTCTCCCATATATAGTTATGTTGTTTATTTGAGAGTTTTCTGCAGATTTTTTTCCTATTATTTTTCTTTGACTTTTATTTATTTATTTATTTATTTTTTGAGGCAGGGTCTTGTCTCAGTTGGTAACTCAGGCTCACCTTAAACTTGCCTTCCTGCCCCGTCCTCTCAAAGTGCTGAAATTACAGGTGTATTTGGTTACCTGTGGCAAAAACTTTCTCCTTTTTTATATGTCAGTCACTTATTGCTAAAGTCAAAGTTAAGTAAATTTTTTTATGTTACATCACAAGGGTTTTAGTAAGGTGTGCTTTCAGTGTATAGTTGTCCCAAGATTGTAACTTCTCCTGGGACTTTATCTTTGGTGATTCAAGAGTCTGTCTTCCTGTGGATTTGGTTTCCTTTTTGAATTTTCTAGATTTCCCCTTGTTACTGATATCTGGTTTCATTTCATCTTGGTTGATTCATTTGGCCATCTCAAACTCAGTAGGGCTTACTTTGCCACTTCACCTTAGTCTATCCTGAGGATTATCCCCTGGGTGCTTGCGCTTGCATCTCTGAGAGGTATGTAGGGTGTTTTGCCTATCTGTTAGAGTTCATTAGTCTACAGTGTTGCTTTTCAACTTGATTTTCATGTTGATCTTCCCTCTGCTGTTTATGAATTACATTTTAAGGAAGGACCTGCAGAATCTTGGTTTATTGTCATTGGCTGTTTTTGGTCAGTTTTATCTACAAAAAATTCTGGATGATATGGTTTAAATCTAGGTGCCTGTGTTTAAGTGGGGGGTCATGTTTACTTCATAAGAATGGAGAATTGATACTGGAAAACAGACAGAATATCTAGATTATCAGATTAGAGTCTAATTGTTTTTGGAGGGGATCAAGGGATGTGTCAGTATTGTGTTTGATCTGAGAGCCTTACAGTCTAACCACGCTTTCTTGTTTATGGTTGGCACTGCACCACCTGAGGTACAGCTTTATTTCCAGCTTTTTGGTCATTAAGTAGAGAAAAAAGTCTCATGGTCTTTTCTGTTTAGACTAGCTTTGAACCTTGGTCCCCAGATAGCAGCTTCCTGAGTAGCTAAGATTATAGGTGTGAGCACCTAGCACCCGGAAAGTTTTGGTAACTTTTAAGGTACCAAAGAAATTACATCCCATCACATCTGGATCCTGATGAGGCTTCTCATTTTATTGATGGAGAAAGCTCTGAAGCGCTCCTTTGTGTGCCTGTGATATATGAGCTTTTACCTTCTCATTTATGAAGTTACAATAGATATATAATTCTTACCTTATTATGTATTCTCCAAGAAGCACAGTAAAAATAAAATGAAGCTTTAAAAGTTTAAAATGATACTGCTGGGAATCCAAGATGAAAAAGATATACAATGCCAAATTACTTCCACCCATGTTGTTACATGCCCTATTAAAAGTATGCACAGGAGACAATTCTATTTCTAGATTTTACCATCCCATTTCATAATTTTTACTTGTGGCTGCCAGAGAATATGGAAGAGGAAGATGGCCTACAGTGAGCCATTATGCATTTATGTCATTGAATCTTGCCATTGAAAAATTGTGTCTATTCATCATTTCTTCATCACCTAGAACTGGTAAAGCTGAAACAAATTCTTTTTTTTTTTTTTTACTAAAATATTTCTTTATTTGAATAAGGTCAATGTCATTTCTTAAACTCCAGCTAGCATCAAATAACAGTCACGAAAAAAAAAAAGTGACAAAATGTTATCCAATTGGGTCTGGGGATATGGCCTAGTGGCAAGAGTGCTTGCCTCTTATACATGAGGCCCTGGGTTCAATTCCCCAGCACCTCATATACAGAAAATGGCCAGAAGTGGCGCTGTGGCTCAAGTGGCAGAGTGCTAGCCTTGAGCAAAAAGAAGCCAGGGACAGTGCTCAGGCCCTGAGTCCAAGCCCCAGCACTGGCCCAAAAAAAAGGTTATCCAATTGAAATTTGACAGTGGATAGAAAGCTTTTTAAAACTTTAAGTAATATCATAGAGAAATATATTAATTGAACAGGTAACATACAGATCTAAAAAGTTGTAAGTGCTTATTTTACAATAGATCTTATAAATAAAAAATTCCCAATATAATAATTTGTTCACGATCTCCCTTCAATAAGTACATGGACAGGGAAAGATAATCACATCTTAGTATGACAATTGCTATTTGTGTTCTTCGCAAAGATTGTATCTCTGTAGAGCAGCAGGACAGGCAATCCCTTATTCAAGTAGTTTCTATTTTCCCCATGTCATAAGAAAGTACAGTTGTCTGAGACAGAATGTCACCACAATCACATCAGGAAAGCAACAAGCTTTAGCAGGTGGGCTTCCCAATGGATTTCTCATAACATCAGTATGATCTGAAGATCACTTTTGACGTTTCAAAGTTATCACCAAAGTACCAATAGGTATAGGGAACAACCTGGGTTTAGTTTGTTTCTCATAACAAACTGAGCGTTTTAGGAAAATTGCAAGTATAAAAGAGGAGTGCAACACTGCTAATTTCATAGCTAATGAAAATAATAGATTATGATCTCAGCTAGCTTGCTTTCTCTTTTGTCTTTCTTTTCTTTCTTTCTCTTTCATTCTGGTATTGGAGCGTGAATTCAGGGCCTGGGTGCTTGTCCCTTAGCTTTTATGCTCAAGGCTGGTGCTCTACTACTTGAGCCATAGCACTACTTCCAGCTCATTTGGTGGTTAATTGGAAATTGGAAAAGTTTTGTAGACTTTTCCACTTGAGTTTGCTTTGAACCACGATCCTCAGATCTCAGCCACCTGAGAAGCTATGATCATAGGTGTGAGCAACCAGTGCCTGGCTCTCAGTTCAGCACTAAACAAAATATCTATTTTCTTCATTCCCACTTTAGTGGTTCCCAACCCTTAGTGGGCTTAGAACCATCCAATATGCTTATTCAACACTGAGCTCTGAAAGCCCTCCTTCTGAGTTTGAAGCAGTGGCTTGGAACAGGACCCTGGAGTCTATTATTAACAAACAGTTCATGATCCAAATGGCCCAGGGACCACATTTTGAGAAACACTGAGACACTTTTAATACGTAACAAAACACTGGTTATCACTGAAACAAATTCTATAGTTTTTTGTTTGTTTGTTTGTTTTTCCCCAGAGCTGAGGACTGAACTGGGACCTTGCGCTCCAGGCAGGCGCTCTTCAGCTGAGCTAAATCCCCAGCCCCTGAAACAAATTCTAATGAAATAATTTTGTTATTGGGTTCCAAGCTTAAAATACAATTTTTTTTTTTTTTTTTTTTTGGCCAGTCCTGGGCCTTGGACTCAGGGCCTGAGCACTGTCCCTGGCTTCTTTTTGCTCAAGGCTAGCACTCTGCCACTTGAGCCACAGCGCCACTTCTGGCCGTTTTCTGTATATGTGGTGTTGGGGAATCGAACCTAGGGCCTCGTGTATCCGAGGCAGGCACTCTTGCCACTAGGCTATATCCCCAGCCCTAAAATACAAATTTTTGATTGAGGGTGATAAGTTCAGGAAATAAAATGAGTTATGAGCTGTGATTAATGGACCCTGATTTTCCTTTCAGCATTGTCTAGTGTTTTGTTGTTTTTCTTTGTTTTGTTTTGTTTTTACTATGCCCTGCCATTCTGGAGCATTTTGGGAACAGTATTTTCAGAATTAACTTGACAAGTACTCTTGGGAGGTGCAGAGGAGGAAGATTCCTGTGGGGCAGACTTTGGGATCGTGATCCCCTCTCAACCATAGAGTCTGGCCTTGATATTTTTTATATATTGGAGTTCTGCATTAGCTTTTTCCTGATGAGTGGAAGGAAATGGTTCTGAGGAAAAACCAACCAACCACTGTACCAGATTATGCTGCATTTGACTTTCCTCCAACATAGGACCACATTTCAGAAGTAATTTCATCGATATTTAGCTCCTCTTCATCTCTCCCCTTCCTGCAGTTTCTTTGCAACACTGAAATTGCATACGTTTTCCTCTACTTTGGGATCTATGCTAGGTGAAGGAATATTTGCAAATGAATGAATAATTCAGAGGCAAGAATTTTCCTGCAATTACTTTCCAAAGTGAAGATGTCAACCTAGGTTTGAACTTTCCAGGGCTGCTCATTCAGGTGTTGTGCTGTTTTCTGTGTCTTTCAGAAGCAAGGTTGGGTTTCAGTGCTTCACTGTGAGCATACAGTTGGGAATGTAAAGAGGAGTAATATAATTACCAACAGCGGAGACCTACTTTAGGTTCCACAGAAGTTGCCCCTTCTTTGAAAAGATGTAGAGCCTTAGCCTTAAGAATAAGTAGGATTCATTACATCAAATCTCTGCTTAAGTTTTAAGTAACATAGAATTATTTCTTAACATACCTTCTCTATAATTAAGTGGAGGAAAAATAACTGTTATCAGTCTTTGAGTAGTGATGTTTCTTTGAAGATTCCTTGCTTGTTTTTTGTATATCCTTCTATGTACCTTTACATTAAACAGATTTTGTGTTAAGTTATAGAGACAAAGTTTTTTTTATGGTGTCCAAATCTCTTATATTATATGTGTAGTTTTTCATGTGGCTCCTATTTTTGTGAGTGCCATTTATTCATTTAGGGCCATGCACACACACACACACACACACACACACACACACACACACACATACACATACACACACACACAAAGCCACCCAATACAAGACACAAAAGGGTTGTGATACTGATAGTAGCTGTATCCAAATAGCCAATACATGAAGGAATTCATTTATGATAGAATTCGCAAAATATAAATTATACAAGAGCCAGAAGCTACAACCTTATGTTGATCTTGCATAGATTAAAGAACAAAGGTGATGAAGAGTCAGAATCAACATGAGTCATGCAGTGAAGGAAAATGCTTTTAATCTTGTATTGGGCTCCCAAACAGAAATAATTCCTTCTATTAAGTTGCTCAAGACACAGCTTCAAAAACTGAAAATGCATGCTTATTGCAAGTAATTTTACTGATAGTTAAAGCCTTCAATGGCACTTGATCTGAACTTTTGGGCTGTCTCTTCTTGCCTTGTTCACTTCTCAGTGCCAACTGTGACTCCTTCCAAATTTCTCTGATCCTTGGGCTGGGAAGATCTATCTCATCCTTACATCTCTAGGCCTCATGGTTTGTGCAAACTGTCCTCTGCTGACTGGCCTGGTGCTCCTGTCTCAGCAAGCTTTCCCTTCCGGAATCCTTGTTCCTATCATGGTCTGGGGAGTTCATTGTTTGGGGTCAGGTTGGCCCTTACTTGCTATGTTCTTGGATTTGTTTTGTTACTACAACTTGATTTTGCTTTCTTGAAGGTCTAAATAGTTTCATTTGTACTACTTTCTTTTCTTTCTCCTCTTCCTTCCTCTTCTTTAATATTTTCACCTTCCCAATGGTCTAGCCTAATAATTGTTGTGCTCACTGAACAAGAACAGTGGAACTGGTAACAATCTAATTATCATGAGGGAGCTATGTTAGAAACAGACAGAAACTCTTGTCTTTCCATTGTGACAGACTTTATTGAATAACAAGTTTACCAGCTACTTCAGCTTCATTTGTGTTACCAAGTACTGATGAGGTCACTTGATAGCATGAGCCACTGGTGACAGAGGTTCTCTTATTCCAGTCTTATTTACTAATACCAACACCCAGTACACATAGTACAGAATAATATAGAGGTTGTAAATTAGGTAGGAAAAGTTAAGTGTCTAGGTAGTTCCAGTGTGCCTTGCTTAAGGAAAAGTGTGTCACTGGAAGTCAGAGTAGATACTGGTGAGAGCCCATCTTCAAGCATTCACAGAGCTGTGGAGGCCCAGTGGTGTCAAAATGCAGAGTTGCTCTGGGTGCAATGCTGGTTGGAGGATAGGATCTGATTTCAGATAAAGCTAAGTTTCAGGAATACAGCAGAGCCTCGAGCTTTCTAGAACCAATGGACAGCAGTTCAAATGACTCACATCAAGCAGGACATTGAGCTGAGCTAAAGTTCCAGGAACACAGTTAGGAGTTTGTCATCTGTTCATCCATAATGCATACATTGAATGATTTGATCTCTGGCTGGTATGGGGCCCTGTGTTGAGTGCTAGGTGTCTCTCTTTTTTTAAATTTAGTTTTATTTTTTGCCAGTCCTGGGCTTGGACTCAGGGCCTGAGCACTGTCCCTGGCTTCCTTTTTGCTCAAAGCTAGCACTCTACCACTTGAGCTACAGCACCACTTCCAGCTTTTTCTGTTTATGTGGTGCTGAGGAATCGAACCCAGGGCGTCATGCATGCAAGGCGAGCACTTTACCACTAGGCCATATTCCCAGACCTAGGTGTTTCTCTGTTTATCTCATTCAGGTGAGGCAATTCATTAAGTGATTAGGCCTTGTGTGTCCAATAAATTCATGCTTGGTATTTCTGATATGATTTGATAGTTGCTGATGTAATTGTTTATTGGCAAAAATAAAATTACTTATCAGTTTGTACCTCATGGTTTGCTGACAGATGGTAGTTGTTTACTTGCATAAATAAGATATAAAGTAATTTTGTTTTGGCACTAATACTCAAGATGGAGTAACTTAGGTTAAAGTATTGCTTTACAAAGTGAGGTGGGTCAGAGATAGGCATAGTCTAGAAGATGTTATTCTCTATATTCTAGAGTAGCCCAGAGCAGCCTAGCCTGTGATCTTCATTAACCATGTGCTTAGCAATCTTGATTTATACTTTTTATCTTCCTCTTCCACATTCTAAACTGACTGTGTTCATAAGACTGGGGAATTGTATCATTGGTATGAGTACATAATGAGCCTGTTTGGAAAACAGATTAATCTTCTATTTGAAAATACTTTTGTAACCTCAGTTAAATAGGTTCCTTTGTGTGTGAGAAATACATTAGCCTAACCAAGCTCAAAGGACAGACTCAGAGATCAGAGGGCAACGTACCACAGGGATATAATGGAGGGCTTGCAAGATCAAATGTCTTTGGTAGCAGGCTCCCTTTCCAAGAATACAATGTACAACTTTATACCTTGCACACGGGGATTTCCTTTCCTCACTTCCTCTCTGGTCTTCAGTCTTTCCTGGTGGTTGCTTAGGTTATATTACTCTCTATTGGGCAATTCAAAAACATGCATCTCTTGAGGTTGGTAGAATGTTTAAAGTGGGCTTTTGGTTGTCTTCACCCATCTCTGTGGCTAGAAAGCCCATCTGGATATGGATTTGCTGGCACAAACACAATTTCTACCCATTTTCTCATTTTTATTGGGCTCCATTTTTCTCCCTGCTAATTGCTAATTGGCCTGGATCCTTCTAATTGGTCCTGTTTTGTCCATGGCCTTTCCAATGCAGGAACTTTGTCACATCCAGGAGTCCCAAGCAAGTACTGGCAATTTTCCATTCAAAGATAATTGTATTGTCTTGAAAAGTGACCACTTCTGACCATATTTATAACAAGATGATTATGTAGTAATAACCTATCATTTATATGTTGATGTCCCAACTCCCTTACTTCAAAATGTGAGTTTCTTTGAAAATATGACCATTGCAAATGTAATTAGAGAGGATGAAGTCATACTGTAGTAGGGGGTCTCTGACTAAGGACTCTAGTACTAGCCTCAAATACTAATCTACTGGCATAAAATAATTTCTGCAACTATTCTCTATTGAAGACAGGTATCCTTTAAGTAGGGAGCCATTGGAATCTGGTATGTACTCTGAAATAATAGAATACCACATGAAGAAGGAAGTCATTTTGATGCATCTACCAGCCAAGCAATGCCAAAGTTTCTGGTAAATCATTAGAAACTAGGGGAGAGGCCCAGGAGAGTTCTCCCTTATGGAGATAACTCAGAAGGGACCAATTGCCTGCCACCATGAACCTCTGAGACAATGACTTTCTGTGGTTTAAGCCATACAAGTTGTTATACGTTTCCCCTCCCTCAAATCCCTAGAAAAGTAATACAGATGGCATTTTATTGATAAATGGAAAAGCAAAGGCACTATTTCTATGCTGATGTTAATTGCCCTGAAAAGCTTGACATCCTTTGAAGCGATGGTCGTTGGGTCCTTCTGCAGGGAAGGATTGGATTCCATGCACTGAAATGAAAATGGAATTTTAGAGCTACTGTCATAAAAGTACCTTAAGCAAGTGGCTTAGTAAAACAGAAATTTATTATCTAAGATGTCTAGAGACTAGGACACCAAGATCAAAGGATCAGTAAGGACATGTTCATTGTGAAATCAATAAGGGAGTGATACTTGCTCATCTGTTCCTGCTTCTGGTTGTCTCAGGCACATGTGTTTTGCTCTAACACAAATCTATAATTCTCCTTATGTCCCTCTACACTATTTCTTCTTTATCCAAGTTATACTTTATGTATAAGAACACCAGAATTTCCCATTGAAGTTACCTGTTGAGATGCTGAGGATAAGAAGTGCTCATCATCTTGGAGAACATAACACTACTCCTAATGCTAACCAAAGTAACTTTTCATTCTGGGGCCTAATTCTCACTCAGATGACAGAATTTCAGTGAATGAGATCCAGGTTGCAAGTACCACACATCTTTGTCTCCATTGGCCTTTACCTCATTAACCAGACTGCCATTCTGATACTCCATATTTCCATAACCTTTGGTTGCTTCCAAGTTCACCTTGAAAGCCCCCAAAGTTCTCATGCTTTTTCATTATGTTATTTTTCTGCTAGGCATGCTTCCTAGATTAGCTATGCTATGCAGCAGTTTCCACCTCTGCATACCTGAAGAAAAGTTCAATCACTGACTATGCAAACCATAGCTAATGTGAAGGAAATATTGTCAGGGAGCCTGGAAGTTCATTATCCCAGAGATTGTGTGCCAGGCTGGACCTAGCTAATCTCACAAGGAGAAACTCAGGTTTTGCAGATTAATGAGCTTTGGTCTCATCTGTACTATATTTGATTGGCACCATTAAGAAGCTTCCTTCTCTTTTCAAGTGCTTTCATTTTGATGATTCCTCTCACACAGAGCGTATTTCACACATACTAAGTACTCCTGGTAGAAAGCCCAAACATTCAGTTACCTTACAATGTGATTAAAAACTTGACTCTCAGACTTAGCTTTACTGTGTACTACTTGCTGGGATGATATCCTCTCAGGCCTTCCCCTCCTGAAACCCGTCACATACTTGTCATGGGCTACTTTGTTTTGTCTGCTTCAAAACTTCAATTCTGTAGTGAGGCTTCAGATTCATAGCAAAATTAAAAAGAAAGTATAGAAATTTCCTCTATCTGCCACTGCCCCCCTGCCCTTCTCCATTTTCAATATTACCCCATTGTAGGGGAACATGCTACTTTAATGGTTCTCCAATCCTCAGATTACAGAACATCAGAGATTTTGTACAAAGGAAGAGCCCTGTAGTTTATTTTTCTTGAGATTATGCACTCCCTTTCCCTTACAAAGCAGCAATGGTATCCAGAGACTACTCCTAAATTCAGTTACTTACCAAAAAGAGCCTAGAAGATTATACCCAAAGCAGGTATTGCCACAGTTAATTACACATCAAAATCATCCCACAGAAAAGGTACAGAGGAAAATGGCAGGACCTTTCCATTGAGAAGCTATCCATAGAGTGTGGGCAGCATTGCTATCTCAGAAACTATGTGTGACACTGTGAACGGGGCATTTCCAACCAGAACTTACCAAACCCTTTCATTATGTCTTCATTTTGTGGGCATGACTGCCTACCCATATAGCCTTCCAAGAAGTTGAGTGGATACATGGCCCAAATCTTTTCTCCTAAATGTTATTGTGATTCAAGGGCCTCAGGTAAACAAAGACATTCTTATTGTGCAGCACATTCCAATAGACAGTCTCAGAATTACTTCTGGGAAGTCAATTCTCTACTACATACACACAGAGAAAATCTATGGTGCCTTTCTAGTCCCACAAATATATAGTGATGCAAGCATGAAGAAGCTCTACCCAAGGCCATGGCCATAGCTGTTTTGCTTAGGAACTGTCAGGCTTGGTCAGGTGGTCATATTGACATAATGGTGCCCTATGCGTAACATTCCCAAAGGTCTGGGAAAACTATCACTGGCAGACTAGTTGCACTTAGTTATTGCATAGTGTATTTGTTGGTTAAGGTGTAGAATAAAGCAGTGTGTAACAGATACATAAAGTTTACATTCAGGCCAAGAACAATTTAAGTATTTCATCTCTGGAGATGCCCAGAAACATTAGAGTTCTTGGTCCTAGATTGAAGAGAATTTCCATGAGGATTGAATGGGCCCTTGCATATTCCCTGGGAATTATGGTGTGAACTGTATCTGACCTTGTCTGCAGGAAGCTTTTGGTGATTTGAACAAACTCCAGCTACCCCAGGAAAGGCAGCCTTGAAAGCCACCAGTTTGGATACTGTGATTTTCCAGGAGACCTGGAAACTGAGCAAATGTCCTATGCTAGATTCTGTTCTCAAAGAACAGAAGGGATATGGGGCTGGATGTAGATAAGGGTTTATAAGGGTTCTAAATATGCTAGGTTCTTAAAGGCACCTGGGAAACACTGTCTCATTGGTTCCCTTTCTCTTCTTGGGATAAGATTTATCTCATCTACATTTCCCTTCTCATCCTCACCATGTCTATATTAATTCCTAACAATCAATAGGCAGATTATAAAGGTTAGCCTTCATTTAGTCAGATTTGGGATTAAAGGAAGACAGATAACTCACGTGAGAAGGACCAAGAGCTGCCATTATATTCTGTCACCTACTATGTGCCCAGTGGTTGGTAAGATACCATTTCTCCTTTATCAGGCTCCGCACTTTACAAAATAAGTTCCATTCAGAGACAATGACCACCCAAAGAGGGTGGTGTGGTGTGTGATGAACAAAGACTTACCTGAAGTCACATCTGTGTTCTTCCTAGCCTCTCAAACTGCAAACTCTGAACAATGACCATCTCTCTGTGGTTTTAGAGGTTGAGCACAGTGCATGAAACTGGCAGCTTGTAGGTTTTTTTTCCGAAGAGTAACTGCTTCTTTCAGTTTGGTTTTGTGTATTTATGAGTATTATCACTTGTGCAGTGTTTGTGTTTTGTCTCAAAAGTATTTCATTTTATTCACTAGCATGCTCACGGTGAATAAAATTACAAGAGGCCAGTATTGGATTTCTGTCTTTGCTGTCACCCAACACACCTCTAATAGGAAATGCTTTAGAAAAAAATTTCATTTAAATCAGAATTCACCTTTCACTAAGTTGTCCCTGATTTTTCAAGGGCTTTTATCTGACTACACATATTTCACCAACTTATACACAAATTGATATTCTCTGTGTTGGAATAATTCTTTTCTTTAAAAAAAAATTTCCTTCCTTCCTTCCTTCTTTCCCTTCTTCCTTTCTCTCCTTCCCTCCTTCCCTTCCTTCTGTCACCTTTCTCCCTTGCTCTCTCCCTTCCTAAGCACTGTCCCTTACTTAGCTTTTTATCAAGGCTGGTACTCTTATACTTGAGCTACAGTTTCACTTCAGTATTTTGGTGGTTCACTGAGATAAGGGTCTCATGAACTTTCCTGCATGGGCTGGCTTTGTACTGTGGTCTTTTGATTTCATACTCCTGACTACCTGGGATTTTAAGTGTGAGCCAATGGCACTTGGTTGACTATTTTTTTGGGGGGGAGCGGGGCCAGTCCTGGGCCTTGGACTTAGGGCCTGAGCACCCTCCCTGGCCTCTTCCCACTCAAGGCTAGCACTCTGCCACCTGAGCCACAGCGCCCCCTCTGGCCGTTTTCCATATATGTGGTGCTGGAGAATGGAACCAAGAGCTTCATGTGTAGGAGGCAAGCACTCTTGCCACTAGGCCATATTCCCAGCCTGACTATTTTCTTAAATCGTCATTTTGCCCTCAAGTAAAATGTTGATAAACATTATTGGTTTTTTTCTCCTTCTAATTAAGATACACCAAATGGCTGTATATTTAAAATTGTTCCTTGAAATTTACAGAATGGTCAGAATATTAGCATTTATCATTCTTAGTTATTAACTTCAAGTCAGTCTTTTTGATCTCCATAAGTAGGAGAGTTGTGCTACCATTCAAATTAGCTTTGATTAGGAGGGGCCAGACCAATTTCCTTCTCTTTCAGAGCTGGTTTTATTCTGGTAGGACAGAGGAAGCTTTAAACAGCTGTCATCCATACTCTTTTCTCCCTGTAAAATAAAATAGTTCTGGTTTGCAGACATCTCCCTACCCCCTTCCCAGTTCTGAAATAGAAAAATAGAAACAAATTAGATGTATATGAGGAGCTGACATACCTCCTGCTTATTGAGAGTTTAAAAATAATCTTTGCAATTAGAGTCTCATATCCTGGAAACTCCCACTGCTGAGTTTGTACATATGCAGAACTTTGAAACCCAGAGCATCCGCCACACCCACAGACACCTGGAGAACCCCTGCACTCCTAGAATAAATGCACTGGAATTGTTTCATTCCACTACAAACTGCTTGTTCAGGAGCCTTAGCCTGTGGGGTATAAACATCAGGCAAGCTTTGTTTATACTAGTGTGGACACTTCTCTGCTCACTTGGTCAGTAAACAACTAACCCTTGCCATTATCTCAAACAGATGTCATTACTCCTTACCTATCTGTGATTATTTAAAGAACTATCCTATTTCTTATGACTCAATAAATTTAACTGTGAACCTTAAAACCACAACCCAGTGTGGATATGTGTGAATATGTATGTATTTGGGGGGGGGGGAGAGAAAGGAGAGGGGAAAAAAGAGAAAGGGGGCGTAAGAGTCCTAGTAGCCCCTTTGAGAACATGAGGACACCACTGATTTGACTTCTTCTTTTCACTACATCTTACCTTCTAAAAATTGTACCACCCCAGGCTGGTGGTGAAAGCTTCAGCACATGAGCTTTTGGAGGATTTTTTTTAATTTCACCCAAATCTGCTTTCTTTCCCTTGGGATAGGAAGCCCATAAAAAGGAGCATACAGGAAGTGGCACTGTGGTTCAAGAGCACGGAGTGTTGAACAGAAAGAACTCAGGGACAGTGCCCAGGCAGGGAGTTCAAGCCCCACAACCAACAAAAATAAAAAATAAAGGGAGCAGACAGAACTCATGCTCCATGCTCAGCCTCCACCAGACACACTGAAAAAGATGGCTTATTTTTGTCTCCTCATCTTTCTGTAGTATCTCTCAGTGGCTGTTGCCTGCATTAAAAACAAAGGGAGAATTCAATGACTGGGGCCTTCCACAGGGCTCTGGCTTTACTGCAATGGCTGGCCTATTTGGTTATCTCTAGGGGCCTGAAAAGAGCTTAGCCATCCACCCTGATACACTTTGGTGAATTACCAAGTCCATTTCTTTTTCTGTGTTGGTTTGTAGCAGAAGAAAATAGCAGGACTGATAAAGTATCAAATTACACAGCATTTAAATAGTGTCACAGAGTCCATTACCTCTCCTCTCAGAATATGACTCAATGCCTTTTTGATCTAATGGCATAGTTTACAGCAAACATAAAATGACACAGTTTCATTCTGCTGTAGCAGTCATGAGGATCTGAGAACAAAACCCATCACCAGAGCTTTTCTAGTCTCTTCCCGTCTCCAGTTCTAAATTTCTTGGATTTTTCTAAAATTAAAGCACAACTTGAAAAAGCACTTATCTTTGTTAAATGGTTTACATTGTGTAGAAAGTAGAAAGATATTGACTTCTAAAAAACCTTAATATTTTGGCAGAGCCATAAAGTACTGTTTAATTTTTTAATTTGAATATTTGGGAAGTCAGAGATATTGAATTAGATATGAAATTGGAGAGTGATTGTTGTTCTTTGCAGTGTTTGCAGAGTAACCTGAAAGTTGTAAAATCCCAACATCAACATATTTCTCTTTCCCTTCTATGACTTTTATATAATTAGGTAACCCTAGGAGAATCAGGGTACTCTGATCTATTTAAATATTTTAAAAAGATGCAGCAAGGCAAGTTTTAGATAAATATGCAGTGTGGATGAGGGGGTGGAGAAGAGCTAAAGTCGTAGGAGCAGAGTCAATTTGGGAAGCATACTTGCTCTGCTTGGGAAATAGGTACTGCTGAGTTCTGTTTTTCTAGTTGATACCTGAAGACATTTTGTCTTCCTTCCTTCCTTCCTTCCTTCCTTCCTTCCTTCCTTCCTTCCTTCCTTCCTTCCTTCCTTCCTTCCTTCCTTCCTTCCTTCCTTCTCTCCTTTCTTTCTCTTTGTTCCTTCTCCCCTTTCATCCATCTCCTTCTCTCTTTCATATTGAGGCTTTAAAGTACAATTAGTTAAGACATTTATGAATATTAAAGTCTTACTTTTATCTTACGTTATTTGTTTTCTTCCCTTGTCTGAACACATGTGATTTTTTTTCACTTAACATACTGTTTTTATTTATTTTTTATGAATAAATATTTACTTATTATCAAAGTGATGTACAGAGGTGTTACAGTTTCATACATAAGGCAGTGGGTACATTTCTTGTTCAACTTGTTACCTCCTCCTTGATTTCCCCACCAGACCCCTCTCCCTTTCCCTCTCCCCCCTATGAGTTGTTCAGTTGGTTTACACTAAATGGTTTTGTAATATTACTTTTGGAACTGTTTGTATTTTTATGCTGTGTCTCTCGATTTTGTTATTCTCTTTCCCTTCCCTAGTTCTAATTCCAGTATATACAGTATCCAGTATACTCAGATGAGATACAGTGATAATGTGGGTACAACCACAGGAAGGGGATACAAGAGGATTATCAACGATAGAAGCAACGGTTTCACATGGCATGTTGAAATTAATTACAACAGTGATATAACAGTTGTTTCCATAACATGGAGTTCATTTCACTTAGCATCATCTTATGCGTTCATAAGGGCATAGCTGTTAGGTTCTTGTGATCCTCTGCTGTGACTAGCCTAAACTTGTACTAATTATTCCCTATGAGGGAAACCACAGAGTCCATGTTTTTTTGGATCTGGCTCACTTCACTTAGTATAATTTTTTCCAAGTCCTTCCATTTCCTTATGAATAGTGCAATGTCATTCTTTCTGATAGAGACATAAAATTCTATGTGTATATGAACCAAACCAGATGACCCACAGTAGATGAGTGGATCAGGAAAATTTGAACATGTGATTTTAAAAGTCACTCTGAAATGATTCAGCCATTATAGTAAGACAGTACCTTACCAAGTAAGTTCTCTTGCTCTCATTCTTTCTCTCATCTATCAATCTAAACCTACTATGTGTGTGTGTGTATATATATATATATATATATATATGCATGCATCTCTCTATCTGTATATCTATCTATCTGTGTCTTTCCTATCTTTTATTTCTTTCTTTCTTTCTATCATTATCATCTAACTACCAATTTTTATCTCTGAATCTCTTTTACTCTTTCTTTTCTTTGGCCTCCACAATTTCCACTTATATCTTAATATAAACTCCAACAAATTCATCTACTTCTACAACAACTGCTTTATACAGGGAGAATGAATAAAAATAAAGAAATAAAATCTGGTTTTACAAAAACAAGTGCATGAGAAGAGGGTGTTCTACAACAGGGTGTAGTCGTTGTCGGCATTTGTTCTAGAGAGGATGTTCAAAATGGCATGAATGTCAACATCCAAGAATGGAAGATTATTTCATAAGCAAGCTTGCTTATATCACTTTGCCCCACAGAATCACACCATCCACTCTTGGGCTAAAACAAGCAACATTTTCCAAAAGGCCCTAACTTTCCCCTAGCTTTCTCATACAGTTGACTGGCATACACCAATCCCTCATGCTACATGCTATTTGTGTTAGGATTTGAATTGCTGAGTTGGGATGAGTTGTGCTTGTGAAGAAACATAAATGAAATCTGTATTAGGCAGAGTGTCTGTCATCCATCTATAACAAGGTGCTGTCAGGTAGGGTTAATTATGGAAGCAGTTGAGGGACCAGGAACAGCCAACACCACAGTTTGATGCTATCAAGTGGGAAGAGCTGATGATTCTTCAGGGAGGCAGAGTTCTGGATCACTTATAAGCATGGCCATTTTATTACATTTGGAAATATTATGAATGAGTCTGATGAGAACTGATTAAGATCTGTGCCTCTGAGGGTGATTTTTGAGAAATAGTCTACAAATCTTCGCCTGTGGGAGAATAGAATCAAAATGTATTTTAGTTACATTTCATTGCCATTGCTTTACTCTTTACCTGTATTTAAGTACCTGCTTAGTATCTGCTTTGGCTGACAACTCTGTTAAAAGGGGTGACATTGATCATGATATTTTGCATTCATAAACTGCTTTGTTAAATGGAAACTCCTTTGTAAAAGTACTTAAAAATAATAAATAAATAAATAAAATTTTATAGTACCCTGGATATCGTATACACGTGTATTGGAACTAGGGAAGGGAAAGGGAATACCAAATCGAGACAGAGGATAAAAAGACAAACCATAGAGTCCATAGAGTCCATAGTCTCCCTCATAGGGAATAATTAGCACAGGTTTAGGCTAGTCACAGCAGAGGATCACAAGAGCCTAATAGCTAAGCCCCTATGAATGCATAAGATAATGCTAAGTGAAATGAACTCCATGTTATGGAAACGACTGTTATATCACTGTTGTAATTACTTTCAAGATGTCATGTGAAACCTTAGCCTCTATTGTTGATGATCCCCTTGTTTCCCCTTCCTGTGGTTGTGCCTGCATTATCACTGTATCTCACCTGAGTACACTGGAAACTGTATATACTGGTATTAGAACTAGGGAAGTAAAAGGGAATATCAAAATGGAGAGACAAAGGATAAAAAGACAAATGACTCCAAAAGCAATACTTCCAAATCCATTTGGTGTAAACCAACTGAACAACTCGTAGGAGGAGAGGGAGAGGGGGAGGGAGGAATGAGGAATGAGGGAGGAGGTAACAAGCAGTACAAGAAATGTACCCAAGGCCTAACGTATGAATCTGTAACCTCTCTGCACATCACTTTGACAATAAATAAGAAAAAAAGATAAAATGTAGACTCTGTCTTATAGATACATATTTTGTACTCCGAAATAAAATCCATTTGTCTATCTTGAAATGTAAATAGAGCACTTATCCATGCATAATTCTACAACATCACACATTATTTTTTGAATACTGATTCATTAAGTTATACAGATGTTCCATATTTTTACCCATTTTGTACCAATATTCTCAACAATAATATTGGTTTATGTCACCACTAGTTTTCAAATAAAAATCTTCAAGTATTAAGAAACTCTCAAGATCATGTTAATAGGCACATTTTCAGTAGTTTGTTTTACTTGGAAGTTCAAATTGTATCATTGGCAACAAATAGTTGTTTTCTCTGAAAAAAAAGACAAACCGGTATCACAGCAATACTTACAAAACTATATGGTGTAAATCAACTGTACAACTCAGAGGGGAGAGGGAAATAGGGAGGGGGAGTTGGGGGAAAATGAGGGAGGAGGTAACAAGTTGGACAAGAAATATACTCGCCTTACATATGAAACTGTAACCCCTCTGTACCTTTCCTCCTTCTCCTCCTCCTCCTCCTCCTCCTCCTCTTCCTCCTCCTCCTCCTCCTCCTCCTCCTCCTCCTCCTCCTCCCCCTCCTCCCCCTCCTCCCCCTCCTCCCCCTCCTCCCCCTCCTCCTCCTCCTCCTCCTCCTCTTCTTCCTCCTTTTTGCCAGTCCTAGAATTGGGACTCAGGGCCCAGCACTGTCCCTGGCTTCTTTGCGCTGAAAGCTAGTACTCTACCATTTGAGCCACAGTACCACTTCAGGTTTTTTCTGTTTGTTTGGTGCTGAGGAATCGAACCCAGGGCTTCAGGCATGCTTGGCAAGCAGTCTACCACTAAGCCACATTCCCAGTCCCTGTACATCACTTTAACAATAATGAAATGGAAAAAAAAATCACAGCAAAATAAGCTGAGGCTTTGAGGAATTGAGTTCTCTTGAGCTTCTGACAGTGGATTTTTCCTCCTTTTTGTCAGCTCAACTTTTCTTGTATGTGATATTACCAGATTCATGACTTCAATATCCTCTTCATGCTGATGCTACAAAATATGATTCTCTGACTCTTCTCCAATAAGCTCCCTCAGTGATGCTCCTCAGTATCTCCAATTATTGGCAGAATGAGCACCTTAGGCTTTATATATCTAGGACATAGTCTTAGTGCCATGTCTAGAAAAATATTGTCCCTCAGTGCTCCTCACATTAATGAACAATTCCCCTTTATCAAACTGTTGCTTAAGTGTAGCAGATTGCGTTTCTCCTAAGGATCACAACAAAGATCTCTTACATACTCATACTTCTGTGGTGTGGCCTGGTGATCATCTCTGTATTCTCTCCCCCTGAAACTTGGCTAAGCAGTGAGTGTGGTGTTTGGTGACTATGACAGAGGTCAAATAGGCCAATTTCCATCTTGCTCTGTCTGTGTGGGAAGGTTTGATTAGAGACGAGCCACGCTCCAAGATACGTGGAAGTCTGAACTGGCTCCAGTAGAGAGGCTCCACAGAGTCTGCCATGGAGAGGCAATATGTTCCCTAATCCAGGCAAGATCAACCAGCAGTGTGTGTGTGAGAGAGCCTTGTGCCTGTTCCTGCTTTTAGCTGCTGAGTGATTCCGACATATGGCTCACACACCTTGGCATGATGTGTGACCCAGCCATGGGGACTTGAATTCAATGGCTGTCATTCACTTACCATTCACATTACACCAGGAAAGATTTCAGCTGAGTTCTACTTTCAACACAGCTTGCATGCTCTTTACTTCTGAATGTCTTCATGGCTGGTCCTGAGCACCATTATTTGTAAGGTTACTTACTGTGCAAGTCTTACACAACATTTTTCTACTCTTACCCTCTTACCGAGGATCTTTTCTTGGTAGAAACTGCACTGGCCCTTGAGAAATGTTGGCAAGATCAATTTCCATTTTACTTAAAAGGTGGAGTGACTTCACGTTCAGCTCACTACTAATCTCCTTCCTATTCAGCATCCAGCCCTGCACCATCTGTTTTCTATTTATTTCTTCTCTGAGTTCTCCCTTTACTATTTCCTGTAGCATATATGGAGCACTCAGGTAGGGCTTGCAAGAGGAATGGACAGGAGGAAGTTGTGGCAGGTGGACTAGAAACAGGAATGAACTGGAATTACTCTGTGGTAATTAAATTATCATTGATCGGGGGAAATCACTCTACAGCCATGGTGGAACAATGATGGGAATGTAGACTATGGATGCACATTGCAAAAGACCTCCCACAAGTTCGCAATTCATGGAAGTTTGGGGTGTGTGTGTATGTGTGTGTATGTGTGCTTACTTCTTATTGTATTTTTAGTATTGGGTAATTTGAACCTAGAGTTTTACATGTTCTAGGTTAGGCAAGTACACTACCACTTAAGAAACACCCGCAGTACTTTTGTTTGTATTTTGTTGTGGAGATAGAGTCTCTCTAACTTTGCTCAGGCTGGCCTTGAGCTTGTATTGCTCCTGTCTATGCTTCCCGAGTAGCTGGGGTGATAAATGTGCTCCATTATGCCCAGCTTCCTTGATCTTTCTTATCCTCAGACAAACAAGGATGAGGCCATATTTTCCATGTACTATTTTTAAAATCAGTGGATCTATTAGTCCCTCAGCTGTACACTGAAGCAGGAAGTTTTAGTCCCCTGGTCAAAATTTTGACTGTCTCTGAATGATCTGTTAGGATAGAGGCATATTGTTCTGATTCTCCTGTGCAAATTGTACCTTTCCTGACTGTTTTCTGGGGGAGGGAGAGGTGGATGACACATCTCTGGTTGTACAGATCTCCTGGAAACAAGTGATTTATATATATATATATATATATATATATATATATATATATATATATATATAATTTTCTTTTGGAGAGTAGCCAATCCAGAAAAAACATGTTTATGAGACATTGTTATTTTGTTTCCTAATTAAAAATTGTGAATGAAGTATAAGTGAACTTCCTTGTACTACTAAAAATAAGGAGCGAAATAGGAAACTCACTTCTTGCTTCCCCTCTTTCTAGTTTCCTGTCGAAGAAAAATGTCCAACTATTCATTCAGGAATTCAGTGAGTAAATCAACATAGGTGATATTGCCCCAGAGAAATTTCTGAAGGTTTTCTTTTCTTTTATTGGTGTTTGTGTGGGGGTGCGGCAAGGTGGATGAATATTACTTACTTTATATATAAAGGGTATACATATGTAATTGATGTGCATAAAAAAATAGATGGCCTTTCTGTAATGTTAAAATTCCATGGCAGCTGGGCAGCCAGCAGCTTACACCTATAATCTTAGCTACTGATGAGGTTGAGAGTTGAACATAACTATTCAAGGCCAGCCAGGTGAGTAAGGTCTATGAAACTCTTACCTGCACTTAACTGCCAGAGAACCTAGAAATAGAGCTGTGGATCAAGTGGTGGAGTGTCAGTCTTTAGCAAACCAGCTAAATGGACAGTGCCCAGGCTCTGAGTTCAAATCCCAGAATTCATAAACACACACACACACACACACACACACACACACACACACACACACACACTCAATATCTCTCTCTCTCTCTCTTTCTCCATAGAAATTTTCCTGGAGAGTTATATATTCTTGGAAATTATTAAGGAATAAATAAATATCTAAAATTATTGGTCCAGAGATATTGGCTTTTTTACCCTAGTTCCTTTTTTATATTTGCACATAATATTTATCTGTTGAGTTTTATATCATCAGAGCAATGAAAAATTGAATCTACCTTATGTATTAAATTCATGTCATTTCACTTAAGTCTCTCCCCAATTTTTGACAACGTTTTACATGACAGAAATTATGTGAGCTAAGTGTTACCCTGCTGGAGTTATTTTTGATTCCCATGATAATAGTCTATGCTCACTTTGCTCTTTCATTTTTTTCTAAAGGAGGACCCATCTCAATCTGTTGACCACCACTCTCTGTGTGTCAGTGGTCTCCAAGGAACTCTGTTTCACTCTGTGCTTCAGGAATGGGCTTCAGTGATGGAAGAGCAATTCTATATATTGATTTAGGGTGGTTTTTCTTGTTTGTTCTTTAGGAATGGGCAAGCAGTGTTATGAGCCAATTAGGAGCAAGAAAATTGCTTTACAACAATTCTCAGAAGGAGAATGCAGTTTCACACCACCCATCCTTAGACTAGTCTTCAGTCACTTATGGTAGCTTTGTGATGAGGACAAGGACTTGAACTCTGGAGTGTAGCTAGTGTTATAAATATAAGCCCACAGAGACAGAAATCTAACTTCTTTACATTCTCATTGTGAAACTGAATTCAGCTAGCCATGCAACAAATCCTGCCCTCATAATGCCCAGTGTTCTAGCAGAACACTAATGTCATATGCACACTGGCACAGGAGAGACTTTTTAGAAAAACAAATAAAAAAAAACAACTTCCAGAGGAATATTTGCTGTGTTGCTTATCTTCAAAAGTGTACATGCACTAATAATGTTCCTTGTCTGCTGGGCACTGGTGGCTCACACTTATAATTCTAGCTAGTCAGGAAGCTGAGTTATCAGGATCTCAGTTTGAAGCCAGCCTAGGCAGGAAAGCCTGTGAAGCTTTTATCTCCAAGTAACTACCCCAAAAAGCCAGAAGAGGGACTGTGGCTCTGGTGGTAGAGCAGTAGCTCCAAGCAAAAAAGTTCAAGGATAGCAAGCAGGCCTTGAGTTCAAGTCCCAGAACACACACACGCACATGCACACGCACCCGCGCACACACACACACACCGTTCTCCTTTGAATTTGTGGTGCTTTTCTCAATGCTTTTAGGAGCTTTTAATGTTTGCTAATGTGGTCTTATTTGTTAACTGTATTGCTAATGTATTTTCTAAGCCTTCCAATTCCTTTTTATTTTATTGGCTTTTTTTTGTTTGTTTGTGCCCATGTTAAAAAATATTAACCCCTTTCCTGGGATTGATCCTCAGTCTTTTATATAATTGTGGCTGGCTTAGAATGGCCTTGCCAAACCAATGTTATAAATAGTCTATAGTACCATCTTTTGGTAAAGTATAGTTTTACTTTCTCTGCCCTGTGCTGTTTCTCATTAGCATGTGTATTGGATGTGTGTATTGTGAACTGTGTGGTATAACTTTATTCACCCATTCCAGGATGTCTGTCACATTTCCTCAGCATCATTTTCTCATTGTTTAAGAATTCCAACTTTAAGTGGGCACTGGTGGCTCACGCCTGTAATCCTAGCTACTCAGAAGGCTGAGCTCTCAGGACCAGGATTCAAAGACAGCCCATGCAGAAAAGTTCAGGTGACTCTTATCTCCAATGAACTATTAAGAAAAAGATGGAAGTAGACCTACAACCCAAGTAGTAGAGTACTAATCTGCCAGGATTGCTTCCAAGATTGTCTATCTGGTTACATTTATTTCTCTGCATTTCCTTCTTATGTTACTTCCTGTACCTTCTTTGCGAGTCTTGTGATCTACTAGGAGGTATCTTCTAAGTATGATCCTTACTCATATCATCTGTTCTAAAAAGTTTTCTTTTGGTAGAGCACCTACTAGCAAGCATAAGGCCCTAAAAAAAAGATTTCTATGGTGTTAACTCAGAATGAAAACAGTGTTATTAAGGTTTCAGGCTCAATGAATAGGGAAAGAGATAATTGTTCTTACCTAAAACCCTATATTACTACACAGATGACTACTATTTTAGCATATTTTCATGACCATTTATTTGCCATTTATATATGTGTGTGTACATGCATGCACACACATATAAACATCTATGTATGTATATACATAGATACATTTATGTATATATACATATATTTACATATATTCACATATATATGACAAAATGGTAGTGATACCAGTGGCTTAAGGAAGGAAGAATGTAACAAAGACTCAATAGAGCTATCAGTCCTCTATCTATTCCTTGTGTTTTGTGTGACTAAATCATCTACACATCATATGCATATAGATAACGTGTTCATTTCTTGGCTTTTTTAGGAAATGCCTATTTGAAGGCCAGTTTCTTGCCATTCAGCCTTCACATTTACATGGCACATTACCGTTTAACATCTTTATTGCTACTTTCTGATTTCTTCCACAGAGGACTTCTACAACTTGTTAACTGCTAATCATCAGAAGGAAAAAAAGGAGTGGGATACACCAATGGGAAATGATTGGCTTAGGGTCCTAAAGTATGGAAGCATTTGCAAAGGCACTCCTGCTTCCCTTTCCTGCTCACAGCAGTAAGGCCTAGGCACCATGTGAGTAATTAGAATGAGCCAGCACCAGTATCCATGAGTCAGCCCTTAGTATGTTTGGGTCTGTGCATGAAGAGCTCTATCAGGTTGGCACTGTGTTCCCTGGAAGAGTAGATGTCTTTCTACTGTGGTACAGTGACCTCTTCTCTGCTTGAAAAACCCTGGTAGAGCGAAGGTAACCCGCAAAAGCTCCTCTAGTCCATTACCTGATTTCAGGCATTTCAGACTTCATCTCTCACGGCAATGACATCCTGGCCACTGGGGACCAACTCTATCAGGACTCAGCAGCACAACTGCCAGAGAGCATGCCCTCATCCTAATCCTTCTGTTCTAGAGAACAGAATCTCAGTATTCCCATTGAACCCTGGTTTCTCTGGCACAGTTAGCAAGGCTATGATCAGCCCAGATTGGCTTAACTGCTTCTCCCAAACCCTCACTCCTCTTACACTTAATGGGACTATAATTTCGACTTCCAAAGCTCTCTTTTCAAAATGCCATAATGAAGGAGGTGTGAGTTGGGTTTGGAAATGTGGTAGTAAATTTTCCGTCTATGAATTAACATGTGCAGTGTAAATGCACATCATGAATAAGGATGAATTGCAAGCTTGACTTTGTCATCTAATGATTGGGTAAGGTTTCTTTCTGCCACCTTGTACATTTCATAGAGTAAATATTAAGATTTTTATATTTGGGTACTATAGATAGGATTTTATCTTTACAACAGCTATTTCTAGGCATTCTCATGACCACATTGTAAAGAGACAGGGACATGAGGGCAGAATAGCTTGTGATTCATCTACATCTCTGTTTCTCAAGACACTACCACTGGGCTTCAGCACAGAATATTTATTTGCTGAGTGAGTAAATGAATGAGTGAATACTATTTCATACTTCACACTTGTCTCAGTTTGCTTTAGTTTTATATTCATTTCTTAAATCCTACAGTGTAAACTTTAGATAACAATATTGACACATCCCCTTTCACTTCCTCTGCAATGGCATTTTGCCGCCAGCAAGATGCAGGGGGAAAAAAAGAGAGATAGAAAGCAAACTGAGTGGAGTTGGGGCAGCTGTTCCATGTGAAGGTCTGCAGGGAAACGACGTCATTTGGCATATTTTTCTTTAATTAATAGTAGCATTACTGATAACACTTCCTCCTGTTAGTTGAGA
Source organism: Perognathus longimembris pacificus (assembly GCF_023159225.1). Lineage (NCBI taxonomy): Eukaryota > Metazoa > Chordata > Mammalia > Rodentia > Heteromyidae > Perognathus > Perognathus longimembris. The sequence goes on from NC_063162.1 coordinate 54,581,435, forward strand.
AATAGTTTATTCCAGATAAAGGTATCTATAGAAAGAGGGGTCATCTCAGAGAGAACACAAAAAACCTTGCTTGCTATTTACTGCAAGTGCCTGCTGGGAGAAGACAATTGTTTATGTGTGGTACAAGTATGTTCTTTAAACCATTACCTTGAGCTTTATGAAGAAGGCATATAGGTTCAGGGCTACACTAAACCCCCAAAAACTGTGGGTAGAGCCTTCTCATTCTAGCATTGATGGTGTAAGAATCCCAACATGTGACTATGATGGGCCTCAAGTTTGAAAGAAAATGTTAAGAAATCTCAACTGCACAGATCTACATCAGGTGTTTAGCTCTGCCATGTTTAGTATGACTCCACATACATTTAATTTGAAGAAAAAAATTGGAGTCCTCGTTTCTTCACATATAAATTGTGGACACGGAGAACCATTCCCATTAAAGGAGCTACAAAAATGGCATTTTAGGCCTGCCACTGGAATCCAGTCAAGATGTGTAAGTTTGTCTCCATTATCCTTCTTATTGCTACTTTCATTACATGAAATTTGAAGTTGAAATTGCAATTGTTCATCCTGCAGGTATGTTATTACATATGATAGAACACTTTTCTCCTGGTCTTTGGGCTGGGTACTTCTCTGATAAAAAGAAACTATGAACCATTTGTAGATTTTTAGTTTGGAATTCCTAGTTGAAACGTGTGTCCTTCTGTTTCCTTGGTCATACCTGGTGGCCATGTGAGTCAAAGACATTAAAATTATTCTTCCTGTGTGTGTGTGTGTGTGTGTGTGTATGTATGCATGCGTGTGCGCGCACACACACACACACACACACATGCATGCGCCAGTACTGGGGCTTGAACTTAGTGTCTGTCATTCTTGCCTAGCTCTCTTACTCAAGACTGGGTTGTTACCACTCTAACCCCATATATACTTTATGCTTCTGGCTGCTTAATTGGAGATGAGAGTCTCAGGAACTTTTCTTCCTTAGGCTGGCTTTGAACTGTGATCCTCAAATCTCAGGATCCTAAATAGCTAGGATTATAGGCATGAGCCACCAGCTCCACATTTTTTAAATTCTTAATTGCTTTATAACATTTTACCTCAAAAATTAGTAGTTGAAAAAACTATACTTGTCTTTGGATACATCTGATGCATTAGTTTTTGATGCTAGTAATTACTAAAATCTATAGATACTTAAATGCCTAATATAACAGATAATATTTGTATATATCCTACTTACTTCCTCCTGTATTTTTTCTTTTTTATTGGTATGTAGTAATTCTCCTTTATATTCAAATCATCTCTAGATTGCTTATATCATGCAATGAAACCACTATTTATTTGATATAATGTTTTTCTCAAATATTTTGGTCGTTTATTGAAATCATAGATGTGGAGCCCTTAGGTATGAACAACAATATTTTATTTTGCTCATGCGTTTTGGGGTCAAAAATTCAGCAACAGCTCAGTAGGGGTTAATCTCTGATCCACCTGCCCTCTGCTCATGGCTGGGATTGAAGGTTTGCTTTCAAGTTGGTCCCTCCAGTTCCATGTGTTTCTTGCCCTTCCTCTTCATCTCATTATTTCATCTGTGAGTTCTGTTGGTTGGAGGTAGAATTTCCAGCTCGATGGTCTGGAGATGATGTATTTCTTGCACAGTGTATGGTTGGCAAGAGGAAGGAAATGGAAGCTTAAAGCTTTTGCTTCTTTCCAGAACTGATACAAGTTTCCCGGTAGATTGAGCAGTCCCAGAGCATGTGCAGATTCAAGGAAGAAGATAAATACTTTCCCCTTCTTGATGGGTGAATCACAGTGCAAAAGAATGTGTGGCATGGGAGATGTTGTTCTGCCCATCTTTGGAAAATGCAGTCGGTTGGAAGGGGCCCTGAGGAATGCAGAGTCTGTTGTTATTAAGCAAGCAACTCCTGATAAAAATGCTCACAATGTACTGAATTTCAGTTTTTGATAAACACATCTCCTTAGATTCTGTTTCAGTTATTATCTGTTTTCTTCCTTTCAAGCCTAGTCATGGAATCTAACAATTGAGTAGGAGCCTGAGCTGCCATTCCTCCATTCCAGACCCAGGGTGGACTTTGTCTTCCATGATGGAACACAGTTCCACATTCCTTTTGTTTAATTTTTATTTTATTGTACAGTTCATGTAACGAGGGGCTTACAGTTACATGAGTAAGGTAATGAGTAATTTCTTTGCAATCAGTGTTACTTTCTCCCACTTTCCCTCTCTCCCCGACTCTTCTCATCCCCAAGCTGTAAAGTTCATTTCCAACATAGTGAGTGTTGCTGTTGTATTGGCTCATGGTATTGGTTCACCCTTTGTCCCACCATTTGTGCAATTCCCTTTTCTTTCCCCAGATCAGATAAACTTACATAAAGACAAAGTACATGGAAATCAGGAACTGTGACCATGGGGAATATACTAGAGGAGAAAAAAATTGAAAGAAAAAACAAATAACTGCGAACAGTACACTAAGAAAAAGAAGAATAAAAAACAAAACAACAGCAAAAATCTCTTGTTTCCATATTGTGGAGATCATTTAAATTAGCATCATTTTATGAGGTCATATGTACATAGCTATTGGGCTATTGTGATCCTCTGGTACGACTATTGTAAGCATATACTAATTAATTAATAATAACTAATTAATAATGTGGGAAACCATAGGGCCAATGTTTCTTTGGCTTGCTTTACTTAATATGACTTAATATGACTTTTTCCAAGTCTTTCCATTTCCATATGAATGGGGCAATGCCTTTCTTTCTTTCTTTCCTTCCTTCCTTCTTTCTTTCTTTCTTTCTTTCTTTCTTTCTTTCTAATTTGGGGAGGGAAAGTGTGATGCCACTCTTTCTGATGGAAGTATAACACATTCCTGATGCAGTGCTAAGGGCTGCTCTCCTCAGTGTAAAGGCCTTGTTCTAGCCTCAGGGTATGTAACCTTACAGCTCTGTGGAAGAATTACAAGCCTTGTTGCTGAAGGAAGGAACATGTCCATTAGGTAATTTGTGCTCCTTCAGGAGAGTGTTGTGTTACTCATGTGGAAGCAGACAGAATTTGTGTCCTGCACCACCCTCAGTCCAGGAAGCATTAATCATTCCTTCATCTGTGTTTTCATAGCATTTAAGCCCTCACATTGTTATTTCACACTGATGAATTTACTGTGAGCCCCACGAGAAGTACATGAGGACAGTCCATTTACAAAACTTCAAACAATAAAAAATCAAATAACTAGACCCATTCATCTACATGCCTCATCCTTTTACCAACTCTAATCCCTCCTTGAGCAGAGCAGTTTTAGAAATGTTGTACGTCCTTTTATCCTGATATTTTCTTGGTATCAGTTCATGCACACATATCTAAGTATGTATAATATCACCTAAGTGAAATCATATCTACACTTTAAATTGCTATTTTCTTCATTTACTTAGCCACAGTAGCTTAAAGAAGGTTAGATATAAATGAAGTCTACCACTGGGCATGTGTCACTTATGTCTATAATCTTAGCTACTCAAGAGGCTGAGATTTAAGGATTGTGTTTTGAAGCCAGCATGGCCAAAAACGTCACCATGAGACTCTTACCTCCAATGAAGCAGTCAAAAGCTGGAGCTGTGGCTCAAGTGCTAGAGTGCCAGCATTGAGCACAAAGAGGCTCAGGGACAGTGCCCAGGCCTTGAGTTCAAGCCACACAACTGATTAATATAAATAAATAAATAAATAAATAAATAAATAAATAAATAAATGAAGTCCACCTGTTTCTAAATGACTGAAGAGAATTCCATTGTATGACCAAATAGCAGTGAGTTTAAAGTATTTCTTTCATTGCCTATTCATCAATACAACCATGTCCAAGGAACCATTTCTGACTTAGTTCTTTCTGCTTTTGGGTGTGGGACCTAGCACCTGGGATTAGTACGTGGATGTGCTGTGCTGGGTGGAATAACATAATGCCTTTTACCAGATATATTGCCATATGATTTCTTAAAGTATATTCTACCAAGATGATAATGCTAGACAGCTATATCTTCATCTCCGTTCGCTATTAGTTAATCATTTCTTGAGTTTTGCGTGTTTGAAAAGAAAAAAAAAACACCCAAGAAGCCATTGTTTGCTTTCAGTTTATCTGATTTTCTTAGTAAAATGTCATGTACATTTCTCTTCTTATTAAGTATTTGAGTTTCATTTTTGTCCTCTTATATTTTCTTCCTTTATTATATAATATTTACTTGTCTGGTTTGGCTTCAAAACAGGATCCTCAAATATCAGCTTCCTGAGTAGCTAGGGATACAGGTGTGAGGCACAAGCTGCTGGCTTACAACACCCGCCCCCCCATCTATCTATATCTCCGTCTGTCTGTCTGTCTGTCTGTCTGTCTATTTTAACTGTCTTGCCTTTTGGAGAGGTTCTTAAAGGAAGCCCCAATTTCTTTTTTTTTTTTTTTCAACTTTTATTTCTGTCACAGAGCAGTTCTTTTTGCTCATTAAGCAGAGGAATATTTTCTAGGATTCACCTTGCACTTAATTTAAAAGTGACTTTTGCCGAGTCATTATTATTTAAACAATGTTTTACTAAAACAAAAAATAGTGAGGAAGGAATTACTATTATCTTTGTAAATATTCTATAGTAAATGTTACTGTTGATATTGGCAATTATGCTTAAGTCAACTTGTCATAGATTTGGTATTTGTTACTTTCTCTGTTGAGTAATTGCCTTTCTAGATCTAATCAGTGTTAAAGGTAGTGAAGTGAAAAATAATTTCAACAATAACAACGTCTTTGACACATTTAAACTTGCTTTGTACCCGATCATAGCTAAAAGGCTGAGAAGCATTTCAGCAAGATTTACAGAGAAGTTGAACATTAGCAGTTTTAAAAATTAATTCTGTAATATCACACTGGTGAGAGGATAATTTGCAAGTGAACTCTCAACTTCTCATTTCCATATTACGCATGTAGTCTGCATTAGGTGTTCAATAGCAGGGATAATTTTTTGGGAGGGGCCAATTAAGAATTGAGTGCCTTCCAAATGTGGAGTGACTTGTAGAACAAAAGCATGGATGAATCAAAAATGCTGTTTGTTTTTTTTCTGGAAAAAGTAATAGCTAAGAAGAGTCAGACTTCCAATACTGCTTCAAGAATGAAGATACAAAACAAAGAACATTTCATTAAGAGTAGGGTCTCTTCATGTAGAGCGTCTCGAGGGCTAAGCTTCAAGAGCTTCATTACAAAAACAATCCTCTGTGTACATCAGGTCAGACTTGAGACTCCTCCTGCCCGTGTTCTTGCAACACATGCTCTATCTGTGTTCCTCATTCACTGTCTCATAGACAAGCTATTTCTTTAACATGTGCCTGCCTCACTGAGCTGGGCATGCTACACAAAGTCAGATTCTAATCCTCCTATTGTGCTTTCTCTAACACGTAGATCCATAAACGAGACATAGTAAGCTGTCTGCAAATATTTTATTAACATAAACCAGTGACGCAAAGAGCTTCATTGGGATATTCATAGCATACATGTAATGCCTTTCAATTAAATTCCACCCAACTCTATGAGTTTTTTTAAATGAGAAAGTCATAATAAATATTCATCTCAAATCAGTGGGCAAATGAGTTTGCCCAATACATGAAGTATTATTTATTCCTCTAAAAGATTAAGGGTGACAACTCTGTTTTCTACTGCAGAGTTCATTGTTTTTAAAGAGCAGTAATAAACCGGGTGCTTGTGGTTCATACCTGTAATCCTAGCTGCTCAGGAGGCTGAGATCTGAGAATTGCAGTTCAAAGCCAGCCCAGGAAGGAAAGTCCTTGAGACACTTATCTCCAGTGATGCTGTGGCTCAAAGTGGTAGAGGACTAACCTTGAGCAAAAGAGCTCAGAAACATCACTCAGGTCCTGGATTTAAATCCCACGACTGACAAAAAAAAGGCAATAATTGAGTTTAGTTTTAGAGATAAGATTACCTTCCATGGTGTTGAGCTAATCCATGGGTGTTTATTTCTTTTACTAATACTATGTATGTTTTGGTAACTTTTCCAAAAGACCACTCACATTAGGTAGCATGTAATTTTTTAAATGGAGTCATTGATGGTTTTAAAGTTTGTTTCTGGCTTTAAAATGAAATATTATAGATCATTTTATTCATAGTACTTGAACTTTATTTTTCCAGTTTATAACATGGAGAAAATAAAATAGAGATGAATTTTTTTATTTTTTTATTGTTGAGGTGATGTACCTCTAGAGGTGTTACAGTTACATACTTAAGGTAGTGAATACATATAAATTTCTTATTATACTTGTCACCCCATTCCTCATTTTTCTCCCTCCTTCCCTCCTCCTAACCCACCTCCTTGCTTTTATCATTATTTTTAAAATCTTCCCCTTGATGAACATTGTCAATCTAGTTTACAATGCTTATGACTTCTATGATTACTAATAATAAAACAGATCAGGTGATATATACATATACATTTCTTTCCTTTGTCTTAGTGTAATCTGCTCCTTCTTTTTCTCTCATTTCTTCCCTCCCCGCTGCTGCCCTTGAGTTGCGTAGTTTGCTCTCATCAGTGTCCATTGAAGCTGTTGGGCCCTTTCTACTGTATCCCCTGCCCCCCATTTTCTACTGATTCTGTGCCCTCCTCATAGCTTCTTTCAGATGTGCACATGTACATGTCATATGTGAGGTAAAGTGTATAGGGTCCTTTAAATTCTCTAAAACTAATTATGAAGAAGTCCTTTGCTTCCTTATCTTTGGAATTCTTTTCAGTCTGGATATTAATTTATGTACAGATGAATTAGTGTTTCTGTTTTACTTTTTGGTGCCTTTCTCCCAAGACTGACCTTTTTTGGTCTCCCTCTGAATTGGTACGTTGGGTTCTTTATGTCTCTTTGTTATTTATTTCAAAATCCCACATATCAGGGAGACCATGCTCCATTCTTCTCTATGTTCTAAGTTTATCTCATTCAACATTATTTGTTCAAGACCTGTCCATTTCCCTGTGAATGCCATTATTTTGTTATTTCTAATCACTGTATAGAATTCCATTGTGTACAGGTACCACATTTTTTGGATCCATTTCTCTGTAATGGGGCATCTGGGCTGTTTCCATATATTGGCTATTGTGAACAGTGCAGCAATGAACATGGAGGTGCAGGTGTCCTTGTAGTATCCTGGATCCTATTGCTCAGGATAGATGCCTAGGAGTGATATGGCTGGGTCATAGGGTATATCTGTGCTGAGTTTTTTTGAGGAACCTCCAGACTGCTTTCCAGAGTGGTTGTACTAGTTTACAATCCCTCCAGCAGTGCAGTAGGGTTCCTCTTTTCACATCCCCTCCAGCATTTGTTCTTGCCTGAGTTCAGAGTATAGGCCATTCTGACTGGGGAAAGGTGGATGAATTCATTTTTTAGCTTCACAGAAGTATTTGGAGGATCCAATAGCTGGATGGTGTCAAAGCAAACAACATTCATTGTATATTAGTAATGGTGATAAAAAGGAACAGAATTTATATAAATAAATGGCAGGACAGCATGAAAACGAGTCATAAGGTTACCTCCATGCATCCTTTCAATGTGTGTAAATCCTGCTGTAGAATTTATGCCATCACTCTAGAGCTAATGGCCTCTAACTTTCAGAACCACGGACAGCACCTGCACTTTGTGACCAGGCAAGGAATTCAGGCAGTGACAAATCAACTCAAGACAGGTGAACTTCTTTTGAAATTTATTTCTATTAATACTGTGGTGCTTTTTATATCCTCCACCCATTTCATCCCTGGATCCTTAGCATATGTTCTATATATTCTCCTTGATGAGAAGTTAATGATGTTATCAGAAAGATAAAGTTATGTTTTGTCCTCAGGGTGTTTATACATTGATCTTATTTTTATAGAGGCTTAGTATTGTATTTTTTCTGCAGAAGTGAGCTTATCGTTTCAAAAAATTCCCTGGCTATAATATTGGTAATAATATAATAAAAAGAAACCTTAGTGGCTGAATTTATGAGCCCAGATGGCTTTGTGTCAATACTATCCCCAGTTTCTTTTATGTAGTGTCCATGAAAACATTGGGGATTGTATGTGAATAATGTCATAATAACAACAAGGAAATTATAAAAACACTGATAATATCTAATGTGAATATTTTGGAACTATTATCTATTCACTGCTAGAAATGTATGAGGAAATTCTTTCAAGTGAAGAGAATACAAGGCTAACCAAGCTGAAATGTACCCAACAGCCCTCTGCCCTGTGATTTATCCCACTTAATTTTCTTTTTGTTTAGATTGGTGTTGGTTTTATTTTTGAAAATGACAAACGTAGGCAGTAATTTTATTGATAATAATAGCTTGCATCAGAATGTTGTGATCACAGAATTAATGGAAATCAGACCTGAGCCATCCCCAGAGCCATCCGTCATCTGAGAGCAATCACAGTCATAACCATAGTACCAATTCACAGCAATTACTTATAATTCATTTGAGACAGCTGCCATGGATTTTTATCAGTTTAGATGTGAAAGTTGAATGATCTGATCAGTCTGTCTTTGCAAGAGAAGCCCACGAACCAAGTTTAGAGCACAGGCAAAGCAACAGGGTCAGGGAAACCACAGGCACTTGTGGAAAAAGGGGTTCACCAGTGAGCCTTTGCTTGACAGGTAACTCATCATCCTTTGTCATTCCCACAGCACCTATTCACTGTTACACAGAGGTTATATGTACACACAGGAGGATGTGATTTCACTTATCTATCTTATTTTAATAGGAAGTGTTTTGTCTTCTTCCCTCATCTTAACTGTATATTGATAAAGAGCTCAAGTTTCACCAGGTGCCATTGTCTCACCTCTGTAATCTTATTTGCCAAAGAGGCAGAGATCTGAGGATTGTAGTTTGAAGCCAGCCCAGCCAGTAAATGGAGCCGTGCTTCAAGTGGTAGAGCTCCAACAACTGACCAAAAACAACTTAAGGGATAGTGCCCACATTCTGACTTCAAGCCTCAGTATATCAAGAGAGAAAGAGAGAGAGAGAGAGAGAGACAGACAGACAGACAGACAGACAGACAGACAGAGGAGGGAGGGAAGGGAGGGAAGGAAGGAAGGAAGGAAGGAAGGAAGGAAGGAAGGAAGGAAGGAAGGAAGGAAAGAAGGAAGGAAGGAAGGAAGGAAGGAAGGAAGGAAGGAAGGAAGGAAGGAAGGAAGGAAGGAAGGAAGTCAGGCAGGCAGGCAGGCATGCTGACCTGGAGATTCTTTGTACTTGCAGTTTGCTGGTTTGCAAGTTCTGTGCAACAGAACTGAAACACTTGGGTCTGACATTCTATTCTTCCACTTACTATATTTGTTAATTTGGGGAAACCTGCTAAGCTTTGATAGTTTTTTCTTATCAGTTAATGGGGACATGAATTCATCTGCTACCTACTCCATCTCCTATGGTTTTGGGGCTACAGCATCATCTTCTGATGGCTTGATTGTGGTCTTGCTCTCTGGTCCTGGGAAGTTTCAGTCTGGTGCACTGAATTATGATGGGAGCCTTCTGTTCTGAAGAAGACAGCTGTACCCTCCAGAGTTGGGCTCAGGACACCAGTGTCAGCCTTGCTAGTCTCAGCATAAACTTCAGGATGCTTCTGCCCTGACTTAAAGGATAATGTACATTTAAAGCAATTTAACTATATCACCCCACCTTGTAAAATCCCTTTACTCCAACAGCCTCTTTACTTTGTCCTATGTCAGTCAAATGTTTAGGCCCAGCTGAAAGTGTTCTATTGGTGTAAGCCCATCTCTATTCCTGGCTTCTGCTGAGATGGCTGCTTAGATCTGTGAGTCACACCCATAATCTCTTTCAGGAGTGATTATCCAGAAGTCTCTCTCAGTACTCATTGCAGAACTTGCATCTTCCTTTCTTGCAATATGGATAGGCTGTAGATTTTTCAAATGTGTGGGTTCTGATTTTTGCTTGCTGAGTAATTTCTTCTTCAATGTGTCCCTCTGCTCTTGTATTACTACAGAGAAAGAAGGCTACTGCTATTAACTGCTTCACTCTGAGTTTCCTTAGCTGGGTAACCAAGTTTGTTTCTTACAAATTTCTTCTGTGCATGAAACACTAGAATATGGTTTGGGCAGATTCTCTGCCACTTCACCAGGAGGACTGACTTTTGCACAGGGTTGAATAATATATTCACTATTTTCTTCTGACGTCTTTTTAAAAAATAAATTTATTTATTGTCACAGGGATGTACAGAGGGGTTACACTTTCATACATAAGGCAGTGAGTACATTTCTTATCAAACTTGTTACATCCTCCCTCATTTTTCTCCCACCTCCTCCCCTCTCCAGACCTCCCCCATTGTACATTTGGTTTACAGCATATTGTTTTCTAAGTATTGCTGTTGCATTGGTTTGCATTTTAACTTTTGTCTCTCCATTTTGATGTTCCCCTTCCCTTCCCTACTTCTGATAAACATGTATTCAATACCCAGGGTACCTAAATCAGTTACAGTGACATCAGGGGTAAAACCATAGGGAAGAAAGACAAAAGAAAATGGCATAATTTCATATGGTATGTTGAACATTAACAATAATGATAAACCACTTATTTCCATAGCTTGGGGTTCATTTTGCTTTGCATTATCTTGTGTGTTCATATGGTCATAGCTATTGAGCTATTACGATCTTCTGCTAGGATAATCCTAGATGTGTACTAATTATTCTCAGTGAGGGAAATCATAGAATCTATGTTTCTTTGGGTATGGCTCACTTTATTTAGTATGATTTTTTCCAAGTCCTTCCATTTCCTAACAAACGCATTAATGCCATTCTTTTTGATAGAAGCATTGAATTCCATTGTGTATATGTACCACATTTCCTTGATTCATTCATCTACTAAGGGGCATCTGAGGTGGTACCCTATTTTAGCGATGGTAAATTGTGCTGTGAGGAACATGGTTGTGCTGGTAGCATTGTTGTGGTCTTGCCTGTAATCCTTTTGGTAAAGACCCAAAAGCAGGGTTGCTGGGTCATAGGGGAGCTCTGAGATCTTAACACAAACCTTATTAGCGCAGTACCAGCAATAATCTCCAGGCACTATAAGCTTTGTGTAGTATGTGTTTGAACCTCAAAAGTAGACATTACCTAGTTTCAAAGTCATTTCCACATTTTTAGTTCCTGGAACTAAGACCTGCCTTAGTTCACTAAAGTGACCATAAGCATATACTACTACAAACTAGATGAATTAAATAATAGAAGTATATTTTTATGATTCTGAAGACTAAAATTCAAGATCAAGGTGAATCTTCTCTCCTTGGCTTGCAGATGGGACCTTTTCTCTGGGTCCTCACATTGTCCTGTCCTGGCACTTCAACATTTATGGCATTTCCCCTGTATGTCCAAATGACTCTTATAAGGATAATACACTCATCAAATACAATGTGATTTATATTTTCATGTAAGTGACTAATTTCATAACTATTCTTAAGGAAAACTGTCATCAATTATAGTCACATTCTGAAGTTCTAGAGTCTAGTTCTGTGTGTGTGTGTGTGTGTGTGTGTGTGTGTGTGTGTGTCTGTGTGTGTGTGTGAGTTGCTACTGGGGTTTGAACTTAGGGCGCAATGTCCTTGAGCTTTTTTGTTCAGGGCTGGCTTCTGCTACTTGATCCACACTTCCACTTCCTACATTTTGGTGATGAATTGCAGATAAGAATCTCACAGATTTTTCTGCCCATGCTGGCTTCAAACTGTGACTCTCATGTCACAGCCTCCTGAGTACCGAGGATTTTAATTGTGAGCCACTAGAGCCTAGCTGTGGCTAGCCTTCCAACATATGGATTTGTTGATGATATACATCAGCCAACGGTACTCTTAAATTAACAACCAAAGTTAACACAAGGCTGCAACTTACCACATGATGAGTTGGGAAGGAGCACAACCTGAACCCTTCCCAGGAGGCTGCAGATCCCTGCAGGGAGAAAGCTAGCATCTTTTTGGCTTTCAGTCTTGGTGTCTCTGCTTCCTGGGCAGTAGGTCAGGAGGGCCGTGTGGATCTCTGCCATGGTAGGTGGAGAGGCTGATGGGTTTTGGCTCTCAGGCTTCTTGATACAGATGGTTCACAGCTGACCAAAGAGTTAGATTGCTTATGAATTCACTGGTACTTCAGCACTGATTCCATGTCTAGAAATAGAAGAATACAGAGTCTGTGGCCATAGAAATGAAACCAGAAATAGGTTGAGGAATTCTTGACATAAAACTCAGAAGCAGTTGAAATTGTAATTTTCCTAAAGTACCTGGAACTCATGCAGACTGCTTCTTTTCACTACTAGAGGGAGTAGAGATTGGCGGTTATAGGCTTTTGCCTCCAACATACTTTCTCTCTCTGTCTCTGTCTCTGTCTCTTTCTCTCTGTGCTGATATTGGAGCACCTAGGCGCTGTTCCTTAGCTTTTATGCTCTAGGCTAGCACTCTGACCCTTGAGCCACATCTCTATTCCTGGTATTTTGCTGTGTATTTGGAGCTAAGAGTCTCACAGACTTTGCTGTCCATTTTGGCTCTGAACCTTGATCTTCAGATCTCAAACTCAAGAATAGCTAGGATTACAAGTGTGAGCTACCAGTGCCTGCTTCATGTGTCTTTTTCATTCCCCTACTTTATAAAGTATACTGTATTTACAATTGACAATTTTTTATATTTTAAGCAAATGATATCTATATCTTTGCAGTAACATTCTAGGTTCTATTCTTTTAGGTTCTATTCTTTTGTTCTCTCTCTCTCTTTTTTTTTTGGTGTCAGTAATGGGGTTTGACTGTAGGACTTCAAGATGTTTTTGCCTAGCCATGCCATCACTTCCAGATTTTTGCTAGTTAATTGAAGAGAAGAGTCTTGTGAGATGGCTCAGGATGTTGATCCTCAGATCTCAACCTCTTGATAACTAGGATTGCAGGTGTGATCCATGGCTACTGCTAGGCTCACTATATTTTATAAGGATAAAAGAATTAGGGGATACATTGTCCAAATAGAAATGCATCCATTACTTGAGTTATGTAACTGTAACCCCTCTGCACACCACCTTTATAATAGCAATAAAAATAGATAAATGAATTACTCCCTACCGTGTACCAAGCTCCACACTGTGTGTTCCTTATGTGATGATGAACTCACATTGCCTCTGCCGCTTGGTGATGGAGTATGCAGTTTATAGTGTTTCTTTCTCTCCTAGAAAGACCCACCTCCATATGCATGTAAAAATGTAGGGCAGCTCAATTATGTTCAGACACCTCCTTCTCTTCACTTTATCGCTGTGTTATGCTTCATAATACCTCCACAAATAGGTCCACCATCAAGCCCACAGAACTTTCTGATGTTTCCCTCATATTGAAAACTCAAAGTAAAGACTAAGAAAAGATAAGACTAACTCAAGAAATCATCATACAAAAACCAACCTGGATGACCAGAAGCTGTGATGTGATCCAGAATTTTTAATAAGAGGGAGGAAGAGCCAGAGATGGTAAGAATGGAATGTGGTGAGGGGAACAGTGGCTGCAGCGTTGTGATTTGAATAAAGGAGAGGGAACCTCAAAGCAAGGAGTTCAGGCAGCCACTTTGTTTTCATGTTGCCCTCCTAACTCATCACCTCCTTTACCATTCAGTATCTCACATTACGTTTGGTACATTACAATGTACACAAACAACCTCAAAAGAGTGAATGATACAATACATTCACCTAAGTCTTTCTGGGTGTGACATTATGAAATACATGCAAATAGACAGAACAAAGATTAAAGAAACAAAACCTTCATAAATAGCAGTAGCATTATAAGACATACTTAAACATTTCAGAAAATGTGAATAGGAACTTTTCAAGATGTATGGACAGAGCTACTCATATGAGGAAAGGTTTCAAAGATGAGGGACATAAGGAGAATGACAGCAATGACAATGACAGCTTCCACTCTGTGCTGACTATGTGCCAGTGCCCTTCCAAGTCGCCACATTCAATTCCTGACTGACCCTTTGAAATAAATAATGTTACCACCAACTTGACACAGCATTCATTTGGTCAGGTAGAAAGATTCCAGAGTCGATCTTCTTACTTAGCATGCTTTCACATCTCAGTTGCAAGACATTGCCAGGGTGAGCATCGCCATGTTCTGCAGGCATGGGGTGACTCTCACATCACCAGAGGTTCCCAAAACCTCCACTTCAGGTATGCTTCACGATGAAAACACCCTTCAACTCCAATGTCCGCCTCCAGTTTAACTTGAAATTTGCAACTCCTAAAAGGTTTATAACGAATACCAACCAGTCTTATATTTAAAAAATGTGCATCCAGCAAGTTTTTTTTTTTTACAATCACAACTATCCTTGTAAGGAATCATACATCACTAGTGGGCATGGACACAAGGGGATAGCTGAGAGCTGACCTTCAGAAATGTGACATGGATGTGAGAGAGGCTGTGTTTAAGATGGGTACTTCACTGTGATAAGCTCCCAAGTGGGCAGAGTTTACTGCTTTTCCCCTTCCTCATTGGATCATGGAGTTATGAATCTGTATTTTTCAAAGTACTCCTTGCAATGACTCATTTGTTACAAATTCAGTTCTACAGATCAGTCAGCATATAACAATAGGAAAAAGAAGAAGGGAATGGAACAGATAGCATAATGAAATTCAGCATAGCATGTGTAGATTTGCATACATCTTTACCAAGATCTCACGCTTTGCGAAAATTACCGCAACTCATCGCAGATCACAGCACAAGAGAAAGAGAAATAGAGAGAGGTGGAGAGAAAGACAATTAGTAGAGAGAGAGGAATGAATATGTCCACAGTGCAGAGATACTTTATTTTATCTTTTACTCATTAACTTCTTATTTGATTTTCTGGCCTCTTGGAGTCAGTTTGATCATCTATTTTTAAAGGGAGAGTGCAGTTTATTTTTATATTAACATAATTAGAGGTTAGTTGGGAGACAAAGCCAGGAAATGTTCTCCACTGTGAATAAAAGCATTTACATTTTCAGACACATTTAGGCTCTAAATTTTGGGCATTTTCACAAAGACTCACTGAGTTTTTCTCTGGGAGAAATTGCTCTTAGAAGTGGTTGATTTTCTTGTTAAAATTAAAAAAAGAATGTCCTGCACTTAAAACTTAGAGAGGTATGTTTTTATCTGAAGTAGTTCAAAATGTAAAGATTAAGAACACTGGGAAGAGTATCATTGTGTGGACAAGTGTTAATTGCAAGCAAAATGAAAAATAAAACAATGTAGTGCAAACTGATGCAAATAATTATTTTCCCAAATATAAAAAAATACAATGAAAACAGCATAGTCACATGTTTGTAATGATATTCCTGCAAATTTTCAAAGTTAAAACTTTTATAACAAGGGACACGTAGACGCAAAGCTGTCTGTACTGATAAGCCATTTAATTATTTCTGAGGCAGGAAAGAATCAATGGCTAATGTCTTATGCATTCCACAGCTTTTACTGGTAAATACTTATCATTGCTTGTTGAAACATTTGTTGTAGGAAAATGGTGCATGAAACTGTAGAAAAAAAATATTACTTTTTCAGTGACTCCCACTGAAGTTCTAGTTACTTGAGAGGCTGAAATCTTAGGATCTAGGTTCAAAGCCAGTTTCTGCAGACAAATCAGAGAGACTCTTATCTCTAATTAACTACCCAAAAGCTAGAAATGGATTTGTGCCCAAATGGCAGAGCACCAAATTTCAGAAAAAAAAAAGAAAGCTAAGTAACAACACTTAGGCCCCAGTACTAGCACCCCCCCCCCAAATAAATGGCACAGATAATGTGATCAGATGCAAAATCCAGTGGAGGAGAGGCTGCTTTGAGGCATGATGAGGAAAGTTCTTTGCATTCATACCATCAACTGAGGGAAAACATAGAGAAGACTTGCAAAAGGTAGAACACTTTAAAAGGATAGGAAAGACATGTAGCAACAAACTAAGGCAACTAATGTTTGAGAGGTGAAGTCATGTAGTTAGCTGGGACCCAGAAGTGAGGGAAGGAAGGGAAACAGGCTAGAAAAAGTCAGGGAATATGAGAACCTAACCTGTATTAAGAAACTTAGCTTTCATTTAAGTGCAGTGTGAAACTAGTGGGTTTGTTAATACCTTTGATATTACATAAGGAATGGATGGCTGGTTAAGGAATGGGAGACTTGTTAAGAGGCTACTGGAATCATCAAAGCCAATAAATATGGTAGCATTGACAATATTGGGAGCAGAGATAATCATGAATTTTTACTTAATATCTACTGTGGAAGTAGAATGAATTAAATAGAACTTCTGAGTTCACTAGAGTGGGAGACTGATGGAAAAATGGATTTTGTTTTCTACACTTTGGGGTTTTGTTTCAAAAAGTCCTTTGTTTTGAAATGTTTTCTTCCTTTTTTTGTGAAGTTCATAGAAACATATGTCTTGAATCCATTTGAATTACATTACTTAGAGACAAGTCATTATTCTGCAGGCATATACCCATATTTTCGTGCACTATTTATTGAATGATTGTCCTTTCCCAAATGTTGTGTATGTCTTAGTTGCAGGTGCATGTGTTTACTTCTGTCACCTCTATGTTTCACAGGTCTATGTGCTTTGAGTGATAGCAGTGTGGTACTTGCGTTGGAAGTATCAGCAGGGCAGTTATCCATGTGTGGATGGTGAGTCATACACGTGGAGATCCAGTTTGAGATCACCAGTGGAAACAATGTAAATGATAAAGGAAAGTTTTGTGCCTTGTGATATGCCAATTATTTGGACAGAGAAGAAAGCAATAGCAAAGATGCTCAAGTGACGATCAGGTAGGGATACAACTATAGAGAGACAGAGATCCTAGGGAGACAGGAACAAAAACCTGTCCAGTAAAATAGCATGCTCCAATGGCTGAGAGGCTATTTGAAGAGAAGACTATAGAATTTTGTCTTGAGTGACCATTTTTTCACCTTGTGAAAAATGCTCTTCTGGAGAGATGTTGACAGATGCTCGGTTGTGGGATGCAAGCGTCATGTGTAGAATTTGAGAAAAATGGAGGACATTCCCTTCAGAAGGCTTATTGTGAAGAGAGTCATCTGCTGGAGAAAGAGATCAAAGATCTGGACACGTAGTGAAAAATGATTGAGACACAGTCCTTCGAGACATTGAGAGGCAGGTAGTATAATTGTCCAAAAAGTACCCATGGCCACCTGGACTCTGAAAACTCATTCTTCTCATCTGTAAAACAGTAGGGGACTTCCAGTATATTCCCAAGCTTGACTATTTGAGAAATTTATTCCTGTTACAATCCCCATGCTATTAATCAGTGATGAGTTCCAGAGATGTATCCTTAGGATATTTACTCCTGTATTAAATGTGGAGAATTTGAAGATGAATGCATCTAAATGATCTTTAGGTCTATTTTCTCTAAGGCAATATTTTTATGGCTAATATGTGAAGCTGTCTATTGTTTTATGTGAGAAAATTGCTATAATTGCTCTTTGGATTACTTATGTTCTTCACAAGATACAACTTTTTTAAAAAGAAGTTTGAGATGGTAATATTTTATGTTGATTTTATTGCCTTAACATATTTTTGTGTGTGCATTTTTGCCCAGTAACCATAAGATTCTGGCATAGGAGGGAGAATTAAATAAGAGGAATTTACAAATAATAACATAACCCTGAAAATTCATCCATTTTGGACATATGTTAACCATATTTCTTCTTACAATGCAGTGTTAGAAGACTTAGGGTGAATTTCCCAGAAAGGAGATTTATAGCAGCAATATGAATAACAATTAAGAGTACTAACACTCTTTATGTTGAAATCTCTCTTACGTTATTTTCAATACTTGAGTAGAAATTAGCTAGAGTATATTTATCAAGTTTCGTTTCCTGTTTTTCAAAAAATTCCGATTGCTAAAAATTTAATGAAAATAAACCTAGTCCTTTTTTACTACTAGTAAAATTCAAATGTAGATATGCAACTTTGCCTTTTGAATGAGTAAAAAACACAATGCATTGGAGCCAGTATATATGAAAGAAGCTGGTGAGTCAATAACTTGAGATAGCTTCAGAATTTCTTTCCACTTGTGGAGCTCTGACTTACTCCACAGAAGGGCATATTAGCTGGGAGCCATGGCTCATACTTGTAACCCTAGCTGCTCAGGAGGCTGAGATCTGAGGATTACAGTTTCAAGGCAGCCTGGGGCAGGAAAGTCCTTGAGACTCTTATCTCCAACTAATCACCAAAAACTCCAACTGGAGTTGTGGTTCAACTGGGAGAGTGCTAACCTTGGATAAAGAAGCACAGGGACAGTGCCCAGGCTCTGAGTTCCCTCCCCAGGACCGGCACTAAAAAAAAAAGAAAAGAAATAAAGAAAGGAAAGAGAAGAAATGAAGGAAGGAAGGAAGGAAGGAAGAAATAAAGCACATCAAAGGTGTTAACGCCTGGATCTAAATGTAGATTCGTAGAACCAGAAAGGGTTAAGCTTGGGAGACAGCTGATTATGAATGCTCTAAAAATATGGACACTGCAGTTCTAGCCAATATTTACAATATATGATAAATTTCTTGGATGATATTTTCCATTGGTAAATAGGCAGTAGTAGTGTCATAATCTTTATAAATCATTTTGTTCTAGAAAATTGATCTTATGACTCCAGAATCACAGGATTTGAGGAAGATTCTAGAACATAAGTATAAACTGCATACCATATTGCCTGTCAGCTAATAAGTACTGTAGTTCTAAGTACATATTCAATGGCGTTAAGGAAATGTTAGTGGATTATCAGGCTATAGGATCTCCAGATTTTTCAACATACGATTTTTAGGTAGAATGTGGTAGTTATCTAGAATATAACCAGTATGAAGTTGCCTATAGAATGTGACTATGTTATAGGTGTAATTAACTCAGTTTTCATACTCAGGTGATACAAATGGGCAAGTTAAAGGCATTTTTTTTTTCTGTGATCTTAGTTCTGTCACAAGATTAAAAGGAGTTAGGACTAAACTACAATAAAATAAAGACTATGTCATTTGGCTTGTTATTTTATGGTATTTAGGGAGTGGTTTCCATTAATTTAGTCTGAATTTTGACTGTTGCTCTTTTTAACCCAATAATATTTCAACCATTACTATTTTAATTCAGTAACCCTTTTGTCTTCAGAGTGACCTATGTAAATTCACTAGCCTGTCATTTGCATGATTACTGGTGAGAGAATAATATACTTAAATCATAACTTATGAACATAGCCACAGACAAAAATGAACTTAGGTGGACCTCTCAGCCTTCATTTAACTCACTTGTGATTCTCTTTTTGAAATACAATCAATAGAATAACTTTCAAGAAAATAAAACAGTATTCTATTATTTGCCTATACTTAATTATAGTCAATATAGGTAAAACTCATCGTTTCTCCAATGTTGCAGAAGCAAAAATATTTCAATTAGTTATTTCTTCATGTGATACATAATCTTGTAATATAATTTTCACCACCTTTATGTCATTCAATAATGGGGTTTTGGTTCAACATATCATTGTATGAGTGTGATACATTTTGATCAAAGTCATCAATCTCCACAGTCTCTCCTAATCCTACTCATTTTCTCAAGTTTTCACATGTGTGTCTTAAACATTATGACTGTATTTCCTCCTTTCTCTATTGTCTGTGCTCTCTCCAAACACTTGTTCTAGCTTTCTGGGGTTCATTTTGTTCAAGTCCAAGTTGTTGGAAGGATTTATAGCATTATGATCATCCTCTGTTTGTGATTATGTGTGTAGGATCCTTTATATATCCCTGTCTATGTTTTCATGTTTATAATGCAGACCTAACTTCCACATCTGACAGAAAAAATGTCACTTGTTTCATTGACGTTGACTTATTTCACTTAACATAATTTTCCCAGGCCCATCTATTTTCCTATAAATGACACAATACATTTGTTCTTTGTATATGTATTTTATTCATCAGAACTCACTAAAGGATTGAATGCAGTTGTCAGGCTGGTTTATGATGTATATGGCATTTTCTTTTAGAGATATTTGCATTTACAGCACAGTGGAAGTTGCCCAGCATGCTGCCAGGGCCAATGCAGCTAGCTGGAAATATGCTTTTAATGATTAATAATTTAATTACTAATTATTACTTAGCCTTGCCTAAAGGACACATTGTATATGAGAAAGGAGCTTTCTGCTGCTTTTATATCTTCTCACTGGATTATGATTAAGTTGGCACTGGATTATGATTAAGTTGGGTGTTTTGTTCTTAAGGTATAATTTTTTTTCTCTCATAAGAGTTCATTTTATTTGCACTGATGTTTTGTACT
Organism: Perognathus longimembris pacificus; assembly: GCF_023159225.1. Lineage (NCBI taxonomy): Eukaryota > Metazoa > Chordata > Mammalia > Rodentia > Heteromyidae > Perognathus > Perognathus longimembris. The sequence continues at coordinate 54,601,741 of NC_063162.1, forward strand.
TGGTTGGAAAGATGTCAAAATTTTCAGTCCATCTACGTTAGTTAACTTAGTTCTTCGAAGATGTCTATTTTTAGTCCTTGTATATTTTAATGCTTTAAAATATTGGTTTTGTTGGAAATTGGAACCTAATGCTTGTTAGCAGTCACTCTAATACTTGATTCATAACCCAGAATTTTTTGTGCTAGTTATTTTTCATGGAGTTTCAGGTCTTTTGCCAGCCTAGACCCCAGTGCTCTGATTTTTGCCTTGTACATAGCTGGAATTATTGGTGTGAACTACCAAGTCCAGGTTTATTGGTTGATAGGAAGGTCTTCTTAGCTTTTATACTAGGCTGGCCTGAAAGCATGATCTTGATTTCAGCATGTCAAACAGCTCTGGATTCCAAACATGAGCCACTTGTGCCTGGCCCTTTAAAATTGCTGAATTGAGAATTTCTTTTTTTTACCATGCATTTAATAGGATTTGGTTTCATTTTTAATACTTTTTTCTTGAGTCTATTTTTGTGGTAGCTCTTAACTGTTGGAATGTCAAATTTTTCTTTGGCTGAGAAAAGTTACTTTATATCATTTCTATGATAACCAACTGGTTCTATTTATTGTTCTCATCTTGGATTTCTTTCTTGTGTGAATTTTTTCTCTCGGATTTATCATTCGTGTGTCCCATTCTTTCAGCATTTTCATATAATAATCTTCTAAATGGAGTTCCTCATGAATTCCTTAGGTTTTCTCCCTCATATGATTTTCTTTTAATATTTATCTCAGCACCTTTACTTGTGGTGTTTTCTGTGCAACATACACCTTTCTTCTCTATGCCCACATTTTATGTTTCAGATAAACCGTACATGCATGGTATGTTATTACATGGTGCAGGAATATAAGGGGCCACAGAAGATATCTGACCTTTCTTATGGAAAACTGTTTCTAATTTGCTGCAAGTTTTCTTTTTCTATCATGTTTTCTCACAAGTTTCACTGATTTTCCTCAGCCTCCTCACTTGGTTTCCTGTCTGTTAGGACTATTGACTCTATAGAATGGCCTCTCTGTACTGGGTGTGGCACCAACTCAGAGTCTATCCAAGCCAGGCCATGATGGCTTATCCTTGTAATCCTAGCTACCCAAAAGAGGCTGGGATTGACAGGATCATGGTTTTAGGCCAGCCCAGACAAAACAAGTAAGTGAGACTTCATGTCAACCAAGCAAAAAGCTGGGCCTAGTAGCACTTATTTGTCATCTGGGCCACATGCCAAGCATAAATAAGAGGACTTTGGACCAAGCTGGACAAAGAAGGATTTGGTAGCAAGACCAAAAAGTTTTGTGGGTATCACTCAAATGGTAGAGAACCTACCAGGTGCCTCTTTTTACAGTGATTTTTTTTTTTTTAGTTTTTGTGTTTGTTGTGGTTGCTTATAGTGAGGAAAACTTAAAGGAAAGCCTTGGTATTTTTTGTTGTAATTCATAACTTCTTGTTAAAAGAAAAGATTCTCTTTCTGGATTTTACTGTGCAAATAGTCCTTCTATACTGGCCCTTGTCTTAAAAAGCCTTCTGTTAGTGCATTCTTTATATTCTTTACATAATGACGTTTCAGTCAAAACAAGATCACAGACATGATGGTGATCCCATAAGACAATATGGAGCTAAAAAAGTGTGCATTACCTAGTCATGTTTTAGCTCCAATAACATTGCAATATCTTAGTCTAATAAATTCCTTGTGTGTTTGTGATAATGCTGGCATACACAACTACTGCAGTGCCATTCAGGTAAAAGCACAACATACACACTTAGGGTAGAGAATACTAGAATACAGTAGGTTTTGTGTTTGTTTGTTTTGTTTTTGTTTTTGACAGTCCTGGCCCTTGAACTCAGGGGCTGAGCACTGTCCCTGGCTTCCTTTTGCTCAAGGCTAGCACTCTGCCAATTTGAGCCACAGTGCCACTTCTGGCCCTATTCTATATACGTGGTGCTGAGGAATCAAACCCAGGGCTTCATGTATACGAGGCAGGCACTCTTGCCACTAGGCCATATTCCCAACCCTACAGTAGGTTTTAGCAGTCATTTCATGCAAATCACTCTGGCATGTTCTGCCAAACAGCTTCAGACAGCTCAGGTTTCCTGCACATCCCGATTGCATCAGGAGACCATGGTGAGGATTTCCTTGCCCTCCCTAGGGTGAGTATATGCTCCGACATTCCTGTCTCCTAGTAATACATTCCTCAGATCTATTCCTGTCTCTGAGCCATGTGGCTGTCCTTCCTGTGACTGCAGGTGGAGTGTGGTTGAGCATGGACCACCTTCTCTAGGGACCCTAAGGTTTCTTAATCACACAGAGACCTCTGTAATGTATTTTTATAAAATAAATTCCTTTTTCTAGACAGACCCTGGTGCTTTATGTTGTGGATAATGTTGCTCATTCTTCTGCAGATATATGCAGAAGGGCTTTAATTGTCCTTACTTTACTCAAAAGTTTTTGGCCACTCAGCACTTGATCTTTTCCATTTAGCATGGGGATTATTTTTCTTTTTCTTTTTCCTCTTAATGTATGATGCCTGGCATTGCTATAGAAAATTTTGCTTTCAAATTTCCAGAAAAGAAAAAGGGTAGCTCTTTGTCTATTAACATGATGAAATTTTTTTCAAGCATTTAATAGCTTTAGTTCATTTATGACAAATAGATAATGGAGCTCCTGGCCATTAGGAATAGGAGAGTTGTCAGAATATTCTGTCTGCAATCTAAAGGAATTTGTGGCATGTCATAATATTTACACAAGGCATGGAAATGTCATATTAGGCAGATTTTATGACTATACTGTAAATCCCTTTGACCATTGGTCATTTAGCTAAATTTCTTTAAAAATGTTGCCATTAGCATTGTTTGCAGTGAGATAACTGGAAAGCTTATGTAGATCTACTTCCCTCACATTCCACCCTCTGTCACAATATAATGGTATTCTTTATTGAAATATATGCTTACTGAAAAACTAAAAACAGCACAATACAGTGGAATATGTAAGATACTGTATTCTAAGTAGGGTAAAGATATGTACATATTGCTGCCAATCAACCCGTGCATTTTCTATTATATAATCGGGATGAATGTGCGTTTGGAAAATGAGAGGATGCGTTCTGTTAATGCTTCTGATTATCAGTGGTCATACTGAACCCATGGGAGAATAAGAAGGGGGGAAGAGAGGAAGAGGAGGGAGTGGGAAGGAGAGAAGAAGAGGCAAGAAAGTGAATTGCTAGGTGGGTGGCCTGTGTATATGAGACACAGATGCATAATTTTGGAAGTCTGAAATGTCTATATCATCATTTTGGAACATTTCCAAATAGTGTAATGCTGTGGTTGAGCTAAAATGAATTGCGGGTGTATCTAAAATGGTTCCGAGCATAAATGTAGTCCCGTATGAAACAAAAATACCATATTAAAATTCTGTTATTAATTACTCTGCATTAAAACTACAAATTAAAAATTTGTTAATAAAGTCAGCAAGGTTTCTGTGAATGGCCTACAGTGAGGTTCTTCACAATTATGACAAATCTATAATTGACTTGCACATTTCTGCATTCACACATAGTATTGCCAAATGAATTGCTTTCTGTAGTTTCTGCTCAGAGCACTGAACTTCTAGGAGATCTTCTGGGCCTTATTGTGCTGCCTTTGCACAGAGACTCTGCATATTCTGGCATGCAGGCTCCCCTGTGTTCTAGTGCCCCCTGAGGGCAGACCTGGGCATCCAGCCGCATTTTGTGTATGCCTTTGGCTCTGAGTATTCCAGTTCCTTAGCCCTTCTGCATTCTTGTGCAGGGTCTCTACCAAATGTCCTTTTCCAACTATCGATAGCTCATGCTGTCAGCCTTGTAGCCACCAAGGACACCTCCATCCACTTGATAGACTGGTTGAATCTTCATCCCTAACTCCCTTAAGACAGTAAAATGCAGAAACCAAGATATGAATTTGGAGAGCCTTAAATTACACATACTGTGTACCAGTTATGTAGCCTTCAGTGTCATATCTTCCCCATCACTAAGCCTTATCTCTGCATCAGTAAGATAGAGGTGGTAGTATATGTGTAACAGAGCTTAAGTTGCTATCTGATTATTAGGTAGCATAGTGCTTGGGCTATAATAGATTTCAAAATAAGCACAGCATAGTCCATGATTCCTATCAAGTGCTCTTGCTATCTACATTGTGTGATTCATTGGTCTATAATCTCTTCCTAGCTGTGAGTTCCTTGGGGGCAGAGCCTGATCCAGACTTTCCTTAAGTACCCTCAAGGATCCAGAACAACTTCCTACATCAAAATTTCCCAGAATCAAGTGCATATACTTATTTAATTTAGTATTATTTTACAGAGGACTGTGTACAAGAGGACTGTGATTTAACATATCTCTTTATATGTACAGTGCATCTGGCCCAGAATCACCACTTGCATCATTGTACCCAGCTCACACCCACCCTTTGCCCTACCAGTCACATTAAGTGCCCCACTTTGTTTGTTTGTTGTGCCGTGCCACCTCAATTGCTTTGACCACATTGGCATGGAGTCTGACTGGGAAGTTTATGTATCTTCATTTGTGACAGTGTTTGGCATCAACTTCAGCTGTATTTTGTACCATCCTTTGTTACTCCTCTTTTCCTGCAGAGACCAGTGAAGGTTTAGATGTCACATCTCTCTGTGAATTTGTTTGGCAGGAGCACTTCCAGTGTGCTGAATGACGTGGCTTTCTTGGACTGAGCTTAAGAGCTAGCATACACCAAGTATGGTTATGCCTGGGGATAGTCTCGTTTTCAACAAGGTGAGTGTTTGAGCTTATGTCAAACAGTGCACTGTTGGAGTTTGTCATATTTAGACATATCAAACATCCATTAGGTCTACTTACACTAGCTTCTTTATATGTCCCCCCAGCCTCCTGTCTGCAATCTTCTCTCTGCTCAGTCATTTAGAGAGGGAACTTGGTGGAATGCTGGGCCTTTAAGTCTTCTCCTCATATCGATTCCAAGTGGATGAATGGATAGCTCTTGGCTCTTTCAAGTCAGAAAACATGAGATTTGGACTTGCCATTGCTATTTTTTCTGTATGTGACTTGTTGATATTCAAGAATCTTCTGAGTTTCAGCTTTCTCCTTTCTTAAACATTTTATGTTTTATGCTGTTCCTATGGTTTGAACCAAGGGCCTGAGCACTATTCCTGAAGTATTGTTTTGCTCAAGGCTATTATTCTACCATTTGAGCCGTAGCCCCAATTCTGGCTCTTTTTTTAGTGGTTAATTGGAGATAAGAGTCTTAAGGACTTTTCCTTCCCAGGCTGGGTTTGAATTGTAGTCCTTAGTTCTCAGCCTCCTGAATAGCTAGGATTATAGGTGTGAGCCACTGGTGCCTGGCCAGCTTTCTCCTCTTTAAAGATGATGTTGATCTCAACTACGTGGAAGGGTTGTCATCACAGTGCTATGGCAAAAAGCAAAGTGTGCTATATACAGATGCTCCAAGGAAAGTTGATTCTCCTCCCTGTATTTCTTACTTTTTTAAAAATCCAGGCCATCGTGGGAAATACGCCAACCGAAAGTATGATGCATAGACCTCATCCAGAGCTGGGTGCTTCCTTACAGATACTTTCACTGTTTAAACCTGACCAATAGTAAAGTGATTTTAAAGAGAAACTCATTTTTAGCTTCCCCAAACAATTACTGCTTTAATGACTATTGACAATGAAGCTTTTATTTACGTGAAGGATAAAATCGTACTTACTTTCTCTTTTTAAAGAAGTATTTGTGAGACCTCAAGGCTCAAATATTTGTTTGCTGCTGAAATGACAGTAGGCCTTGAAACATGATGGAATTTAAGGAAAATGATTTGCAAATGTCATCCTCAAACCATTGGAGGAAAAGCAAAAGTGTTGCCAACTGGGCAATTTGGAAGAACTGGTACATTGTAGCCTCTCTTCTTGTGCAAATTAGAAGTTTGTATTTTAAATAGCAGAAAGATAGAAATGTTGCCTTTTGTAGAGCAACTTATATCTCTAGTAATTGGAAAGTGTTTTTTATCATGATCTATTTATGTTCATTTTAAAAACTAAAATCTTACCTCTTACTGTTACTGGGCTAGAATGTTTTATAATGCTATGTGTACTTTTGGGGTTCAATTTCTTGCTTCAACTTTCTGAAATCCCTGAGAATTTATTTATTTTTCCAATGGACCACACTTTGCCAGTTGAGTACTTATTATTTTGCTTCCTTGGTTGTGGGGGCTTGAACTCAAGGCCTGGGCATTGTCCTTGAGCTCTTTTGCTCAAAGCTAGTTCTCTCCCACTTTGAGCCACAGCTCCATTTCTGGTTTTCTGGTGGTTAATTGGAAATAAGAGTCTCATGGACTTTCCTGCCTAGATTGGCTTTGAACTGTGATCCTCAGATCTCAGCCTCCTGAGTAGCTAGGTTTAAGGCATGAGCCACCCATACCTGACCAATTGCATACTTTAAATTAGTACTACATCATTATAATAAACAGTTATTTCATTTTAAAATTTTCAGTCCTGTGTATTGAACCCAGGGCCTCCCTCATGTTAGGCAAGTGTCTTACCATTGAATTCCTCCCCAGTCTAATTGTATAATTCACATATTAATTAACATGAAAATTTATTGTTAGGGGAACATTTTCCTTCTAGGAGAAGTTCAGGGCAGTTTGTAAAAGTGTTAGACTTTGTAATGAGACTACATAGACCTCTTATGTTTTTCTCGTTGGGAGTCATAATACAATCTGAAAAAAATGAGTTTTTAATTATCAAACTCATTCCTATGGGGTGATATAAAAATAAATTTCATTTATTCCTTTAGCAAGTACTGTGCAAGGAGGAAATTGAGTAAAACAATGGTCACACTTGGAAAGTATTGATGATAGTCTTGACAATGGAGGCTTCATTTTGTCTTAGGCCTGCTTGTAATGAATATTTATTATTCCCAATCACTTAGAGATGCATGTGAGTTCAGCTTTGTGAGAAGCTGATCATGAGAAGTACAGACTGGACTGTAATGATCTTGACATCATTCCAGCATTTCTAGGTTGCTGCCCTAGTCCTGTGATCCTTTCCTTGAGAGTATTAATTTTTACTCTAAATAATGTATCTTGTTGTGCTCTAATCATGTCAAACTAAGACCTGATCTATTTCCAGCTTGACACTTGCCCACCAAGATGATGGACTAAAACAAAATTTACATGTCTAGTTGTAGATCTGATGCAGGGTGGTTTATAAACATAAAATGTCCTAAAGCTTGCTAAGTTCAAGACTGGGTTGCTGCATCTTTCCTGGTCTGATGGAGGCCTTGTGCTTCATCAGAGAATGGAAGAGGTGAGAAAAGAGAAATTGGGCACATGGAAAGGGGCTTGTTCACGAGAAAGTGTGGGAAACTTGCCAGAGTCCCAGAGTCATAATCTGCTTGTGGTAACTAATCCAGTCCTACAAGTGCAAGGCAAACTGACCTCAGGAGACCAACATGAAGCCATTCATGAAAACTCTGTTCCCACAACCAGATTACCTCCTGAAAGTCTCCTGTCCTGACTGCTGCATAGGGAATCAAATTTCAACATGGATCTTGGTGGACACAGGCGATGGAGAAACCATCACACTTTTTTTTTTTTTAGTGAAGTGAGTAAATTTCTCTGTATGTTTTATCCAATATTTATAATTCCCTTGGGAACTTAATAACACTTTCCAAGTACACTCATTTGCTAGGCAGCAGTAAGTTTTATGTATCATAGAAAACATTTTTAAATGCATTTTAATTCATTCTCTCAGAAATCTTATTGAATACTCACATATTATTATTATTATTAGTAGTAGTAATTGTCCTAGGACTCAGGTCCTGAGTGCTGTCTCTAAACTTTTTTTCCTTACACAAGGCTAGAGCTCTACCAGCTCCACTTCGGGATTTTTAGTTGTTAAGTAAAGATAAGAGTCTCATGAACTTTCCTGACTGGGCTTGATTCAAACTGCGATCCTCAAATCTCAGCCTCCTGAGTAGCTAGGATTACAGCCATGAGCCACTGTTTGTCCATCTCTTTTTGATAGACAACAAAGATAATATTAAGGTACGTTAAGTGACAAACTAAGTTCATTTATGTCTATCAATGTATATACATCTATATGGAGATAGAGATCTATATCCTTAGATATCTCTATAAGTGGAGACACAAACACATATCTATATGTATATAGGTCTGCATTTTTTTCTCTTCAGGCTAATGAATGTCTTGAAGACCTGTAAGTCAGGGCTGTCATGATCAAGTTGTAGTTTAGGTGCATTTCCATATTCCATGCACCGGGAAAGCTAGAATCATAGTTTTAACATATATCAATCTACAAGCCATCTATGCATACTTCTCTCTAGGTCTCAACCTGTCAGTTCTTCCCTTTGTCTATAATTGCCTCCAAGTTTGTTCCCAAAAAGTTACAAAAGAGAATATATTCTCATATACCAACTTTATATATGTAGCAAGCACTACTAATGAAGTACAAAAATTGGCTAATGGGTAACTTGAAAGAAAATTCCACACTAATGAAAAACTTGACAGTGTAATAGTTTGCATCTCATCTTTTTATTTAAAAAGATTTTATTGTTTTAGTAAAGGTGATGTACCGAGAGGTTACAGTTACATAAGTAAAGAGTACATTATTTTATTTTATTTTTTCTATAACATCGCCTCTTCCCCCACTGTGTTTCTTATTTTTAAATGGCATTACTGGAATAAAATTGTGATGGCATTTTTTCTTAATAATTGTATTCAATTTATGAATTTGTTTCGGTGTGTGTGTATGCATGCATATGTGTGTGTGCATGTGCGTGTGCATGCACACAAGTGAATGTTCTAGGGGCTGAACTCAGGGCCTAGACACTGTCCCTTAGCTTTTCCATACAAGGCCGTTGCTCTGCCACTTCAGCCACCACTGCTCTTCTGGCTTTCTGCTGGTTAATTGGAGATAAAAGTCTCATGGACTTGCCTGTTCAGGATGGCTTCATACTATGATCCTCAGATCATAGCATCCTTAGGGACTAGGATTACAGGCATGAGCCACTGATGCTGGGCTTTGCTTTGATTTTTTAAGGTTTATTGTTATTATAAAGAGGATGTAAAGAGTGTATTTTTTCTTGGACAATGTCACTCCTCTTCTTGCTCTTTCCCAGTTTTTCCATTCTGTCCCCACCTACAAGTTGTATAGTCCATTTTCAACATAGTATCTAATGATGTTTTCATTTTTATTGCTACCTACTGGCCAATGCAATATTCAAATTCTAAATTAGAAGTGAATAAACATCATTATGTAGTCTACTGTTTCCTTTACTCCCCTTACTTTGGTGAATAAAGCAACACTAATTTAATTAATCCCTATTAGTCCCTATAGGATTTATTTTGTTACTCATGGGGCTTGAACTCTAGGCTTGGGTGCTATTCCTGAGCTCTTCAGCTCAAGGCTAATACTCTATCACTTGCAGTCACAGTGCCACTCCTGTTTTCTTGTGGTTAATTGGAGATGAGTCTCATGTACTTTCCTGCCAGGCTGGCTTTGAACCATGATCCTCAGATCTCAGCCTCCTGAGTAGCTCGGATTATGCCTTGAGCCACTGGCACCCAGCTCGAAGATCATATCTTAAAATCATTTTCTGTCATTATTTGAAGAAAGTTTCTATGATTGTCATTGAGATTGTATACATGAAAAAAGCAAAGAAAAAGAGAGGACAGAAAGGGAAAGGGGAAAAAAGGAATTAATACACAGAGGATGGAGAAAGTGAAAGGAATGTCTGTGTTACTTCCTCAAAGCCATACTTTCTACCCATAATAAAGCTAATAAATTTATAGCCTTGCTTTCTAACTCAAATGACTTGTTTCTGTAATGCTGTTTCTCTAATTTCCAATAGAAAATTGTTTTTCCCAAATTAAGAAGCAAAAGGAAACTGCTTTTATTAACCACTACAATATTAAGCTATCCAATCATTTCATATAATAATATCTGAATTCCTCCTTTTAGTTTTTGGAATGTGTTTAGCTGTGATTAGCAACTCTGTTTGGAGCCCAATGAAAATCTCCTCATGCAACTAACTGCACTGTTATTCCACATCCATGTTTCCAAATTTTGAAAATCGTTGTAGGTGAACTCTCAACTGATCCTGCAATACTTTCTATCTAGAATTTCTTTTCAGTTATCCTGAATATCTTTTGTTGTGTTGTGTCCTGAAAACTGATAAAAGATTTCAAATCAAACCCCAAATTGTGCCTACAGTTGGCCAGTATGTTTTTATCTTTGTGTTTGTTAAAAAGCTTTTACTCTGGAGACCTCTTTATCTTCAGGCCTGACACACACCTCACATTTCTTTGAAAAGCCAAATAGCATTGTCTTTTGAGTTTACTGAGGTTTCTCATCTGTCAGTATTTGTCTCTCCTTTTGATGTCTAGCTCATCCAACTTTAATAAACTCTGTGGCTTCTTATGACCCCACTATCTACCTTACAAAATGCCAACATGGCACAAAAATGTAAGTATTTTCCTTATAAAAAGCAAATAATCATGATGGAGGATGTCGCTAAGTGGGTGAGTCTTTGCCTTGCATGTACAAGGTCCTGGATTACTATAGCAAACATTACAAAGAAACAAACTCAGTAAATATGTTCTTAAGTATTGCTACTAATTATGTTCTTGTGTGTTTGGTATGATGGACCCACATGTTTGGTGTTTTTTTTTTTTGTTTGTTTGTTTTTTAATGGAATGAGGCACTGATGAACCTGCCTGTGGTTAAAGACTCAAGTCCCACAGCTGTGCAGAGGATTTAACTGAAACGTTCAGGTTGTGGCCCTCCTGACTTAGTTTTTTTTTTGTTGTTGTTGTTTTTTGTTTTTTGCCAGTCCTGGGGCTTGAACTCAGGGCCTGAGCACTGTCCCTGGCTGCTTTTAGCTCAAGGCTAGCACTCTGCCACTTGAGCCACAGCGCTACTTCTGGCCATTTTCTATATATGTGGCACTGAGGAATCGAACCTAGGGCTTCATGTATACGAGGCGAACACTTTGCCACTAGGCCATATTCCCAGCCCCACAGTTTTGTTTTTAGTTTGTTTTTAGTTTATACCATTGGCACATGTGTGTTGAGGATGCATGCTTCTTCTGCACCCTCGCTCAGAATAGAAAATACACCTGCTGGTTTTAACGGCAGCCCATTTAGGCTGCATGAAAGGGAACAGGTTTCATTCTCAGGAATACCAATGACACTACAAAGTGCCGCATGGATTTGAGTACTTAAAAAATAAACACGAGGGGCTGGGAATATGGCCTAATCATAGAATGCTTGCCTCCTATACATGAAGTCCTGGCTTTGGTTCCTCAGCACCACATATATAGAAAAAGCCAGCAGGGGCACTGTGGATCAAGTGGCAGAGTGCTAGGCTTGAGCAAAAAGAAGCCAGGGAGGGCTCAGGCCCTGAGTACAAGACCCAGGACCGGCAAAATAAATAAACAAATAAACAAACAAATAAATAAGAATAGAAAACCAGATTTAGGGCATTTTGAAAATAATTACTTTATATTTCAGGTAGAGTGTCAAGATATTGTTGAAGTAAGAAAGAAATCTAGAACACGCAATCCTGAGAGCAAGAGGGACCTCCCAAATCACTTGACATAGCAAGTCACCAATGGAAACCATGCCATAAGCTATGTAACAGTATAAGTAACAGGTTTGCATGGTACAACACTTGCTCTAAGTGAATATCTCCAGTGTCTCAAAGTGTGGCTTTCTATCACCAGGATCATGAAAGACATCACATAGATTTTAAACCCAGATTTCAAACATCAATGGCCCATGCCCCTCAATAGCCACCCTTGAAATTATGGTCTACTAAGCCAGCATCTTTCTTTGTACATAAACTCAGTTCCACATCTATCTGTATCCTTTTCCTGCATATGTAGATTCCATTGTTAACTTCCATAAATGTCCCATGCGGAAATGACCAGGTGAGTATATGACATGCCAGCTGTTTAACTCTTCAGCTCACACAATTCATCATCCAGATTGAGAGATAAGAGAGTGTAATTAAGTTCAGTGAGTTCCCAAGAAAAGAGCTTCATAGAATTACCTGGGGGTAAATAGCAATGATGTGTCCTTTTTCTTTTGTCTTTCTTCTGTGGTTTTACTCCTGATATCACTGTAACTGATTTTCATACCCTTGATACTATGTATATGTGTATTGAACTAGGGAAGGGAAAGGGAATATCAAAATCGAGAGACAAAGGATGAAAAAACAATGTAACAGCAATACTTATAAAATTATATTGTGTAAACCAACTGTACATCTTAGGGGAAAGGGAAAGGGGGAGGGGAAGGTGGGGGAAAATGAGGGAGGAGGTAACAAGTTGGATAAGTAATGTACTCAATGGGGCTGGTAATATGGTCTAGTGGCAAGAGTGCTTGCCTTGTTTGCATGAAGCCCTAGGTTCGATTCCTCAGCACCACATATATAGAAAAGTCCAGAAGTGATGCTGTGGCTCAAGTTGGCAGAGTCCTAGCCTTGAGCAAAAAAGAAGCCAGGGACAGTGCTCAGGCCCTGAGTTCAAGGCCCAGGACTGGCAAAAAGAAAAGAAGAGAAATGTACTCACTGCCTTACATATGAAACTGTAACCCCTCTGTATATCACTTTAACAATAAATAAATAGAAATAAAGAAAAAAATAGCAATGATAAATCTAGCTGCGTCTATTCTGACATTCTCTAGACTGGCATGTAATGCAGACAATATATAAATTGGGGTGAAAGACAAGCGTGCGTGTGTGTGTGTGTGTGTGTGTGTGTGTGTGTGTGTGTGTGTGTTTGTAATGGTACTGGGGCCTGATGTTAGGTCATTAGCATTGTCTCTGAGCTTCCTTTGCTGAAAATTAGTGCTCTACTACTTGTACCATAGCTCTTTCCTCCTCCTCCCCCTCCTCCTCCTCCCCCTCCTCTCCCTCCCCCCTCCTCCCCCTCCTCCCCCTCCTCCCCCTTCTCCCCCTCCTCCCCCTCCTCCTCCTCCTCCTGCTGTAGTATTTTGGAGATAAGAGTCTCATGGAATTTATTGCCTGGTCTGGCATTGAATCTTGATCCTTACTTCTCAGCCTCCTGAATAGGTGTGAGCCACCGGTGCCTGTCTTCTACTTACTTTCTATTAAGAGCAAACCAGATTCATCATATAGCCCTTACTCTCTCACTTTGAATACTAACTGAACAGGTCTTGCTTGATTTTTAAGTAAAATTGACAGAAGTAGAAGTCCATGATGCTTTAGCAGGTGTGCTACACACATTCCCAACAAATAACACTGCACATAATTTGCTTATCCTCACAGGGTACATTATCAAAATAGACACTCAAACCATGAGAAAGATGTAAAGTTTGTGAAATATTAATGGATGAACTTAAACCTAAATAGATAGGGTTTTTTAAGCTCTACATACTCGTCTGCAATTATTGTTAAGGCAACCATTAGCAAATAATAGTTTTGTTTCTTTGGTTTTGTTTTTGTTGCCAGTCCTGGGTCTTGAACTCAGGGCCTGAGCACTGTCCCTGGCTTCTTTCTGCTCAAGGCTAGCTCTCTGCCACTTGAGCCACAATGCCACTTCCGGCTTTTTCTATATATATGTGGTGCTGAGGAATCGAACCCAGGGCTTCATGTATACATGGTGAGCACTTTACCACTAGGCCATATTCCCAGCCCACACAATAGTTTTAAAAAGAAACAATTGCCACACATTCACAATCAGAAAACTTGAGTCATATATTCACTCCTGTAGATGCTAAGTATGTGAACTTGAACACCAGCACTGTGTTTTCCAGGCTGACTAACCCCAGTTGCATCTCTTCTCTTCTAACCTTTTCTTATAGGCATTTCTAAGAAATATATAGTGATTACACGTTTGAAGGCTTAGCATTCAATAAGAATGCTGACAAGCAGATTGCACTCATTACATCTTTATCTGTCTGTTCAATTTGAGCAGCTCTGGAATCTAGGGTCTAGGTTGTAACCAAGAGTTATTAAATTCTTGCATGGTTTGGCACTTAAAATTTTTTTTGTCCCAGTCTTGGTGCTTGAACTCAGGACCTGGGCGCTGTTCCTGAGCTTTTGTGCTCATGTTGAGTGCTCCACCACTTGAGCCATAGCTCCACTTTCAGGTTTTTAGTGGTCAACTGAAGGTAAGAGTCTCATAACTTTCTTGCTTGGGCTGGCTTGGAACAATAATTGTCAGATCTTAGCCACTTGAGTGGCTAGGATTGCAGGTGTGATGCCGCATGGTTGGGAGGACCTCAGATGCATCCCACACATAAGGTGTGGTGTTCTCCTGGGTAATTATCAAATTCTCTACCCTCAGAAATCAGCAGTGTACTTCAGCAGCTAAGAAGAGATGGGGAGAATTTCATGCGTTTCTTGCTTAGTAGTTGTAGTAATTGTAAGAGTTCTTAGGTAATTATTGTTGCTAATAATAATAAAATGCTGAATTTATTTGTGGGCCTTCATTGAAAAACAAATTGGTCATAGGAAATAGTATCTTATGTTATTATACAATTAGGTTATCTGTCCAAATTTTATCATTCTGGCCTTAGAAAGAGTAAGACTAGAAGACTAGTGGACTAGAGGGCATCTTTATGCCAAATGTATTCCAGCAAATAATTTCGGGATTCATTGCATATGCATAGATTGGCATTTCCAATGTTACTATTCTCCAAATAAGCTGGAAGGAACTATGATTCAGGCTTCCTTCAACTCATCAGAAAATTCCAGAAATGACTCTACTATACACTTTTTTATTCTCTCCCATTCCCGTTTTCACTAGCCATGTGTATGAGAAAGCAGTTCCAAGGCCAGGCACCCTGTGTTCCACCTTCTTTTGTTTCTCTCAAGGCTGTAGGGCAAATGCATGATTTCTTCATTACTTAAAAAATTGTCGGGCTGGGGATATAGCCTAGTGGCAAGAGTGCCTGCCTCGGATACACGAGGCCCTAGGTTCGATTCCCCAGCACCACATATACAGAAAACGGCCAGAAGTGGCGCTGTGGCTCAAGTGGCGGAGTGCTAGCCTTGAGCGGGAAGAAGCCAGGGACAGTGCTCAGGCCCTGAGTCCAAGGCCCAGGACTGGCCAAAAAAAAAAAAAAAAAAAATTGTCAAGTGCTGAGTAAGTTCCAGGCATTATGAATAGATACTTATGAAGAGGGTAGAGTAATGATATGAATCAATTCACTGTTGGAAAAGATCACATCACTGTTTGCTTTGTGAAAAATTATAAGGAGTGCAAGAGAGGGGGGATGGATGCATGTGGACAAGTGTCCACACATGCAAGTGTGATGTTAGTTTGAAAGGAGTTATCCTAGCCCAATTAGAAAGACTGAACTAGAATTTTATGAAAGGATACTCTGGTTATGAATTGCAAAGGAGTAGGTGACAGGAAACAAGAAGAAAAATGGGCTAATTTGGGAGCAAGCTTAGGAGTAACCATCCTGAATTTAGAAACATTGGGTTTGAGATTCATGTACAATACTCCAGTGAAGCAGTGCTCAATTAATCCTGAGCCTTAGCCCTGTAGATTAAACCTGGAGATTCCTTTGATGTAGCAAATGGAAAAGGTAAAAGTTGCAAAAGGCGTCAAAGGAGGCAGGGAACATGGTTCACTGGGAGCTTTCAGGAGCCAAGAATGGCAGAGTAGGCCATTATGTAGAAGGTTCTTTAGAGACTGAGGAAGATATTGGGCATGTGTCCATTTTATTTGGCCACCGGGGGGTCTCTGGTGACCACTGTAGGGGGACATGCTGCATGGAGTAGTTAGAGCAGAAACTAGGTTAGAGAGATCTGAGTTACGCATAGAAAACCCAACAGTAGGATGTTTATTACTCTAACGTTTGGAAAATGTCAACAGAGAAAGGCAGTAGAGAAACAGGGTGATCAATACAGACACTCCATAGCAAAGCAAATTTGTGCTTTAGGTTTAAAAGCCATTTCTTAAAGCAGTGTGTATTAAAGCACAGTTGTGAGCTATTATCAGACTTCAAATGATTTTTATAGGATTGTAACCATTCTTTAAACCACTCATTAGAGAAGAACGGGAAGTCAAGCATATTTTCATGGTTATGGTAGGGGTCTTAGTATGCTCCTATGAAAGTTTTACTATGCTATTATGAAAGTTGCATGTCTACAACACATGTGCAGATGTATTTAGGGCCTTTCTATGACATTGGGTATCATACTATGAGTCTTACACATTCTATCACTGAGCTATATTCTTGGTCCCTAAAATGCTTTAACTTCCATGGTGCTTAGGTATTGCTTAGGCCACTCAGTCCCACTTCATGCTGGCTATTTTCCTGGGCTTCCTGGGACTACCATCCTCTTCTTTGTGTGTTTCCTTTGTTTCTGATAATGTGTGGGCCACCATGCTTGCTCTTCTGCTCCCCTGTGATTTGGGCTGATACCCAAGGCACTGGTCCCAACCACTGATGGAGGTTGGAGGCTTAGGAACTTTCTTGCATCATCTGTCCTTGAGCCAGAATCCTACAGCAGCTACAATTACAGGCTTAAGAAAGAAACTTTGTGAGGGGACAGGAAAGTGGGAGAACTAAAGATTTATAACAAGTGAACCAGAATGAAGAACTCTTCTCTCCACTCTTCTCTTCCTTCATTTTCCTACCACACTCATGCTGCTTGCAGGAAGTCACCATCAACTCATGTGTTAGGTAGCTAATCTCTTTATTGCACAGGTGGGTGTGGTGTGATGAGGTGGACATTCTTGTCAATGCTGATGTCTTTTTGTAGGAACTGTGATTTGGTGTTAATCGTATCCACGCAGCATTCCCAACTTGTGTGTTGAAATCCTAACCCTCCATACCTCAGAAGGTATCTCTATTTAGAGGTAGGGCCTTTATAAAGGTGAGTATGTTAACATGAGATCACGTGGGTGTGGCTTAGTATATGACTGGAATTAATATAACAGGGAAGAGAGACAGAACATGTGTATGCTTGTGCATGCACATGTGCATGCAAACACACACACACACACACACAGCCCACATGAAGACATTGTGAGAAGACTGATCTTCACGGCCTAGAATCCATATTTCCCATATGACTCCCAGAGAGAATCAACCCTGTCAATGCCTAGATCTTGGGCCTTTGGTTTCTGGACTGGTCAGAAAGTAAGCTGCCATCATTTCCTCTTTGAAGCCTGCGGTCTTTGTTATGGAGAGGTCTGATTTAGTCTCCACTTCGTGGCTGAGGTATAGGGAAAGCTGTCATCACTGCCTGTTTATGGACAAGGGAAATGAAGACATAAGAAAGCACTTACTCAAGACTGTAAGTACAAATGGCAGATGAATGGAGAATGAAGTTTCATAAATCCTTGCTCACTGTTCTTGCCTTGACAAAAGGCTCAGTAATAGTCCTTCTGTTTTTTTATTTCATTTTTAAATCCATTCATATTTCCTTTTTAAAACTATCTTTAGTAGCCTGGCAAATCAGGGTTCAGTTCATCATGTCAATATAGATGCATACAGTACATCTGGATCAGTTGTTAATCTCTCCTTTTGTTACACTGAGCCCCACACAATAGGCATTGCTATATGCTGGCCTAGTTATTTACACCAAAAATACTTTTCTCTGCAAATGTAGATGCTAAAACACTCAGAAAACCCAAAGATGACATATATTAACATCTTAAATTCATCAGTTTTCTGTAGTTCATTAAATGTTCTAGTCTCTCGATGCAATGTGATACAACTCGACCGGTATTCGATAAAGAGTGTAGCTACTTTTTAAAGCTTTCTGAATGAGCGATAACATTTCTCAAAAGAAGTACTCAGAAAAAGG